>NC_138775.1:158673627-159306960 GCF_965119305.1 Pelophylax lessonae
ACCTTCCAACGATTTCTTAATGGCACACATCGCAGTCATTCCCAAACCCGATAAAGACGTTACGACCTGCTCGATTTACCGGCCAATCTCACTCCTGAATACAGACCTAAAGATCCTAGCCAAGATCTTAGCGGATCGGATCAGACCTCACCTTGAGAAAATCATTGGCTCAGACCAGGTCGGCTTTATGCCCGGCAGAGAAGCTAGGGACAACGTGATTAGATCCCTGAATTTGATCCATGGAGCCAGATCAGTCGGGTTTAAGGGCCTCCTGCTATCCACGGATGCAGAGAAGGCCTTTGACCGAGTGGCATGGGACTTTCTGTTCACGGCCTGCGAACACGTTGGTTTTGGACCGAACATCATGTCATGGATTCATGCATTATATTCTAACCCTCAGGCTAAGGTGAAGGTCAATGGGGTCTTCTCTGATCCGCTGGACTTGTGCAATGGTACGAGACAGGGGTGCCCACTTTCACCCCTCCTTTTTATCCTGACCCTAGAGCCTTTAATTAGATCCATCAATTAGACCCCTCAATTCAAGGGATACACATGCAGGGAAGGGAACATAAGGTGTCAGCCTATGCTGATGACCTGCTCCTATACATCGCGCAACCGCACATCTCGATCCCCAACCTTAATAAGCAATTTAACTATTATAAGTTTCTATCAAATTTAAAAATTAACAATTCAAAGTCAGAAGCCTTAAATTTGGCCCTCCCCACGCATATGATTGCCCTGACGAAGGATAATTGCCCATACAGATGGGAGAATACCTCATTAAAATACCTGGGTATTAAACTCACACCAAGCCTTGCCTCATTGTTTGAAACTAATTTCTCCCCCCTATTGAACTCATTAGCTAGAGACCTTAAGAAATGGGATAAGGGAAGATTCTCTTGGTTCGGGAGAGCCGCTATAGTAAAGATGGCTATTCTACCAAGACTCTTATACTTGTTCCATGCTCTCCCGATCCACATTCCAAACTCATTCTTCAGATGTCTCGCTCAACTGCAGAGAATGTTCATCTGGGCTAATAAACATCCTAGAATTAGTTTCCAATACTTACAGAGCACTAGAGAACACGGAGGAATGGGCATCCCCAACTTCCTGAACTACTACTACGCCACACATATAACTAGGATGATAGACTGGCACTGCCATGGCTCTTCTAAAGCCTGGGTAGATTTAGAAAGGAACTGGTCTAACTGCGATACACATTTTCTCCCTTGGTCCGATCACTCCGTGATACCCCCGGAGATCAGATCTCACCCTCTGATTGGCACGACTCTGAACATACTCCACAAAACCTTGGCTAGGTCTGAACTCTCCTCCTCTCCGAGTCCGCTTACGTCTCTCTATAAAAATCCTGCCTTCCTACCGGGAATGGCCAACAAAACCTTCCTCACATCAGCTAATAAAAACGAGTATAGACCCGTACTTGCACTCCATTGCTTTCACAACCGTAAACTCCTTGGATTTGAGGAATTGAGAAATAGATGCTCCACTGAAAAACCACTAAATACCTGGAACTGCATGCAGGTGCACGACTTCCTCCATAATAACAAGCATAAATCCCAACTTACTAGGGACCTCTCAGACTTTGAGAAATGCTGCCTGTCGGGGACTCCGATGAGGAAAGTGACCTCATTGGCGTACAAGCTGCTATGCACGCCCCCCCAATCCCAAACAGATCCCTATCAAATAATATGGGAGAAAGATCTAGGTCTACAATTTTCGGCTGCTCAATGGAGGAAGTCGTGCATCTTTTCACACAAGTGCTCTCTTAGCACTAAAACACAGGAGACTGCATACAAAATTCATACAAGGTGGTACAGAACCCCGGTCAAATTGAAACATTGGTACCCTGGCCTCACAGATTCCTGCTGGAGATGCGGGAAGGCACAGGGTACATTTCTTCACATCTGGTGGTCTTGCCCCAAACTGACCCCGTTCTGGAGTGAAGTTGCGCGCTGGACGGAACACATCACTGGGTCGGGACTACCATTTGATGCCCCTACCTTCCTACTGCATATAAACCAAATGACTTATAAAGCCTATAAGCAATCTCTTGCCCGACACCTACTGAACATGGCCAAGAGTTTAATCCCATTGAAATGGAACTCCCTTGAAATTCCCCAAATACGGGACTGGATAGTGAAAATAGACCAAATTTACGAGATGGAAAAATCCATAGCCTTGAAAATGGAACGCCATGAGCCCTTCCGTAAACTTTGGGCTAACTGGACACTCTTTTCTGTTTCTCAGGAATATAACAACCTGAAATCAACCACATGACAGAGTCCCCCAATTGTGACATTACTCCATTCTCTGATAGCGAAGAGCTAACCTTTGACACTACACATCCAAAGGATACCTGCACTACCACCCTGGAGATGATAACCTTCTTCCCACCCCCCTTATCCCTATACCAATCCTGCCCCTCCCTCCCCACACCATTCTTTTCTTCACTTCTTTCTTTCTCTTTCTCTTTCCTTTCATAATTTGTCACCTTTTTTTTACTCCTATTCTAAGGTGACTACACATAGATCTACAACTGCTGCTTCTACGATTAATGATAGATACTTGACAATGCTATGTATTCACACTTCTCTCTAAGAGTTGACTAGATTTAACTTCTTGCCGACTGCAACTTGATAGGCTATTTTTGCAATTTACAGTACCTACACCATGAGCCCTACAATTGCTGATTACACTGTAAATTTTCTTTTATCTTTGTTGTTGAAGTGTGTGACAATCTTTGTGATAAGTTACAGTATTTACTGAACCATTATGTTTTATTGTTAAACCTTTATTACCTCAAAAAAGCACTTTTTTGTGAAAAAAAAAGGAGGATTAGAGGCAATTCTACCAAAAACACATTCTTGTTCATATGTGGCTGGAGATGAGCAGTTGGCACACATTTAGGTGAAGTCACTGAAGACCACATATCTTTTGGATCACAATAATTGGAGGTGGAGGAGGTTATCACACCTGTGAAAGACTTCTTCACACCTGTGAAAGACTTCTTTTCAAGAGATTTACTATTTATGGACTTCTAACTTAACCATATGTTTACACTTCAATGATATATTTATATATCTATTTATTTTGAATACATTGAGCACTTATAATTGGCACTTTAATAATACTTACTTGATTGCACTTTCTTGCATAATTTGCACAGATATCTTGATTGGCCATAATACATGCTCTTTATATATACTTTATCAGTGGCACATTCAATTAGGTTGTCTGCACCAATGCACTTTGTATAAAAGGTCACGTTTGAAGCACAGTGAATAATTTAAGTAAATGTGAATTATTTTTTGGAATTTAATTATTTATGTGCCTATCTTTCATAACTTAAATTAATGGCTATTTATTTTTATTGAAATTCATTTATTCACCTATTTAGGTGCCCATCTTGTAAACTTTAAAGAGGTCTTTTCTGATATAACCCAGTAGCGCAGTACATTTATATCCCTCCATTTACTGCCTTCTGTGTTGGTGAGCGGCTGCGAGACCCTCTGCTGTGCTTGCCGATGCCATCTTGGCTTTGCATGTGCTGCGGCTGTGAGAAGAAATCCTCCATTCTTCATGGCCTGCTCCACTCCCTTTTGTTCTTGGAGGTCATTGCGCTGCTTGTCTGCTGCCCTGGGTATTCTCCGGACCGAAAACCGAGGCTCCGCTTCGTCGTGGGACACCCCAGAGAGGCGTGTCTCTATGGAGCTGTGCTGCTATGCGGCCATCTCCTCCGCTGTTCGGCCACGCCCTCCAACACCCACCATTTTATTCTATGGGGTCTCTGCTAAAAAAAAAGGTGTATATATAGTTTGGGGGTTCTAAGTGATTTTCTAGCAAAAGTAGATTTTTACATGTAGGAGCGAAGTGTCAGAATACGCTTGGGAAGGAGGTAATTAATTATGCTTAAAGTAGAACAATACAAATGAAAGGTGCCTTTAAATATAGTGTCTGGGGGGTCCCCTTGGTCTGCCTGTAAAGTGGGGCATCTGTACCATGTATAGAACCTGCTGCAGCAAAACTGACATTTATAAAGGGAAAAAAATGACATTTTACCGCTTGCCGACCGCCGCACGACTATTTACTGTCCGCCGGTCACTCGCGATCTCCCCGTGGAGAGGGAGAAAGGCAGGCGGCTGATGTAAACATAGCCGCCTGTCATTCTCCCTGATCTAGCTACAGAGATCATATGATCCTGCTATGTAGGATTGTATGTCTCTGTGGTTACATCACTAGCCACACCCCTTTACAGTAAGAAGCACACCCCTAGGGACACACTTAACCCCTTGATCACTAATAAAGTTAACCCCTTCCCTGCCAGTGTCATTTTTACAGTAACAGTGCATATGTATAGCACTGATTACTGTAGTAATGTCACTGGTACCCCCAAAAGTATCAAAAATGTCAGTCAAGGGTTCGATCTGTCCGCAGCAATGTCGCAGTCCTGCAAAAAAAAAATCGCAGATCGCCGCCATTACTCGTTAAAAAAAAAACAATAAAAATGACAAAAATTTTTCCCTTAGTTAGTAAACGCAATAACTTTTGCGCAAACCAATCAAAATACGCTTATTGCGATTATTTTTACCAAACATATGTAGCAGAAAACAAATTGGCCTAAAATGTTAAAAAATTTTGATTTTTACATTTTTTTGGGGGAATTTCATATAAAATAATGTGAAAAATATTGTTATTTTTTTTCAAAATTTACGCTCTTTTTTTGGTTATAGCGCAAAAGTAAAAATCGCACAGGTGATCAAATACCACCAAAAGAAAGCTCTGTTTGTGGGAAAAGAAGGACATCAATTTAATTTGGGTACAGAGTTACACGACCGCACAATTGTCCGTTAAATTCACGCAATGCCGAATCGCAAAATAGGGCCTGGTCAGGAAGGGGGTAAATCTTCCGGGGCTTAAGTGGTTAAATTGATTCTCCCTGCTAGCTTCCTTTATTTAGTAAACAATGGCTTGGAGAGCCAGTCTGTATGATGAGGCCACATTTTAGTGCACTCAGAACAATATTAGAGATATTATGGATAAATGCGGAGGTCTCTTTGGTAGACTTTGAATGGAAATAACAAAATCTTGCACCACAGTGAGTAAGCCTTATGTAAAGAAGCCAACGTATAGTACACTCAGGCTAAGATTAACAATTTATTTTTAGATAAGTTTGAAGACTTTGTATAGAAGTAACAGGTGCTGAAAAATTGGGCTTTGAGTGTTGGTGGTGCCTTCACACTGTTGCTGTAAAAAATTAAAATTTGATGCCCCTGTCACACCGTGCGGGAAAAATTGGTCTTTGGGTTTTGTTGGTGCCCTCATCCTGTAACCTTCCAGAGGTACTCTTGATTAAAGCAAGAATTGGCCTTGAAGTAAAAAAAAATTAAATTTGACAGGCGCTGAAGAATTGATCCTTCGGTGTTAAATGTGCCCATGAATCCTATACCAAAAAATTACTTCAATATAAAATCAACAGCCACAAAGCTAGGCAACCTAGACAGTCATAACACTTAATCAACAACATTGGCATTAGGGGCTTGATAGCTGCTGCTAATCCAGGAATGATTCATTTTTACAAATGTCAGCCGGTCAACGGAATCTGTGGACAGATGCGCTCTTTTATCTGTCACAAAACCTCAGGCAGCACTGAATGCCAGTTTGGAAAGCACGCTGAATGCAGGGCAGCCCCGCAGCTCAGTTGCATACTGGGCAATTTTTGGCGAGTGGTCTATTCTCATAACCCAGTAACCCAGTGGATCATCAAATGAAAAGCTCTCCATGTCTGTTTTCGCCCCTAGGTAATCTCCCACTATATGCCGATGAGATGTGCAAGCTGACAGCCCTGGGTGCCGAGGACTAATTTTTTTTTTTAAAATGCATCACTGAGGCGGCCCCCTTTTCACTGCTCCTCTTTTGACCAACAGAAGCCTCAAAACTAGCTTTTCCATGGGACTATAACCTACCCGAGTCTGGAAAGGCATTACATAAACTCCTATATAACCTCTTCATGATCGCCCACTTACTGTAGATGTACTTTGGAGCGGTGGCTCCTGTGTGCAAAATCACATACAGGTGCGGGACTTAGCACTTCCTGGTCTATGGTGTACACACCACACACACCGCCGGGGACCTGCTCCCGCTGTGATTGGACACAGTGGTAGCTGATTAGCGGGTCCAACAGACCTGATGGCTGCTGCCACCCACTGATCATTCCCGACAGAGGCAGAACGGCAGTCTGCCTATATATGTTGAATATGAGGGGAATATCGTAACAAAAGAATAAATAAATATAATACATCAGGCAGTGGGCTTGTACGGAGATAATAACGTAGAAGCATAGTAATATAGCAGTAATTATTGTGCATCAGTACATTGGAGCCCACTACCTACAAAAAGGTACAAAACTGGGGGGACGGTTAAAAAAGGGGGGGAAAATGGGACTTTAAATGAAGTGTGAGGACATGCAGTTGGTAATAATTGTTTAAAGAACATTGGTAAAAAACAAAACAGGTTTATTGTTACATATAAACTTGTATAGCATTGCATCAATTGCATAGTACATACATATAGTATTAGCAGATCATGGTACAGTACAGAGCATAATATTGAAAACACATGATGTAATAGACTTGTACATAGGTTCCTTGGTAGCTATGGGTACATATTGTAAAATCCAAATCGTAGTAAAATAGATGCATCGGTAAAAAGCTTGTTTCGTGGACATAACCACTTTCTCAAGAGCAGGTGCATCATAAAATATATGCATATACAGCAGTAGAATCAGTATGCAAGACTAAGAGAACATCATGTAGCTTGGGTCAGGAATCCTGTGTTTCTGCTAAGCAAGAACACAGATCTGTCTTCCTACAGCTAAAATATATTCCCCACAGTTAGCAAGCACCCCCTAGGGACACATTTAACCCTTTGATCGCTCCTGATGTTAACCCCTTCCCTACCAGTGTCCTTAGCACAGTGACCATGCATATTTTTTAGCACTAATCACTGTATTAGTGTCATTGGTCACCAAGAAAGTATCCAAAGTGTCACTTAGTGTCCGATCTGTCCACGGCAATGTTGCAGTCCTGCTTTAAGTTGCTGATCACCGCCATTATTGGTAAAAAAAAATTCATAAAAGTATCCCATAGTTTGTAGACGCTATAACTTTTACGCAAACCAATATTAATGTATGCTCATTAGGATTTTTTCTTACCAAAAACATGTAGCAGAATACATATTGGCCTAAATAAATTAATACATTTGTTTTTTTACATTTTTTATTAGATGTGTCTTATAGCAGAAAGTAAATTTTTTTTTTATATTTTTTTGTTTATAGCGCAAAAAATAAAAACCGCAGTGATGATCAAATACCACCAAAAGAAAGCTCTATTTGTGAGAACATACATTTTATTTGTGTACAGCGTCGCATGACCGTGCAATTGTCAGTTAAAGTGACGCAGTGCCGTATTGCAAACAATGGCCTGGTCATCTAAGGGGGTAAACCTTCCGGAGTTGAAGCGCTTAAGGTGTCCTCAAAATATTCCATCCTGTGCTCCTTCTGCGAGGGCTGGATGAGTTCCGAGACTTTCCAGTTGTAACGGTGGTCAAGGAGGGTTGCCAACCCATAATGATCCTTCTCCTTGATGCTACAAATTCTCAGGTCCACACTGCAAGTTTGCGGAGTCATGAAAAGCAGAGTCCTTGCGGTCACTAAGGATTACAGTATCTGGAATTGCCTCCTCCCAGGCTCGTTCTGAGGACTGAAAACCATCTATAAAGGTTTGGCGTATGTCTTCCTCAGCTTCTATGCCTCCAAAACTACCAGAATCCTCCTCCCTCTCCTTTTCTGTGTTCTGTGGCCTCACAAAAATGGTGTCTGCATAAAGCAGGTCTTGAGAGAAAAGGAAGTCCTCCTCTTCCTCTCGCTGCTCTGCTTCAGTGCCCTGTCCATAATGCCATGAAGAGGGATTGTGTCACTGATGCATGCATTGTCACGGCTCACCATCCTTTTCACCACCTCAAATGGTGACCGCACAGTGCATGCATCATTTATCAGCAGCCATTGGCATGGGGAAAGAAAAAAACAGAGGTGCCCTAAGCCTTTCCTTGTGCCATACTCAAACAGGTACTCGTTGATGGTCCTCTGCTGCATGTGCAGCTGCTGCAGCATTGTCAAAGTTGAGTTTTACCTGGTGGGCATGTCACAAATCAAGCGGTTTACAGGCATGTGAAATTACCGCTGAATTCTAGCTAACCGAACACTGGCTGTATATGAGCCTGAAATGGCTACAGACTCTACTGGCCTGCTTTAGAAGATCTTGCAAACCTGGGTACCAGTTAAAGAAACACTGCACCACCAAATTGAAGACATGTGCCAGGCATTGCACATGTGTCAACTTACCCTATCGAAGGGCAGACAGAAGGTTAGTGCCATTATCGCACACCACCATTCCTGGCTCAAGTGTCTGTGGTGTGAACCACCTCTGGGCCTGCCCCTGCAGAGCCATAAGAATCTCTGCTCCGGTGTGGCTCTTCTCCCCTAGACAGACAAGCTGATGTACTGCATGGCATCTTTTAGCCTGACTCGTTGAATGGCCCCTTGAACGCTTAGAGGGTACTGGTGGTTCATAGGACAATCCAGCAGAGCAAGGCTTGGAGAAGGAGGGGTGGAACTGACAGATCTCCCATCATCACCACCAGCTGTATAGAGACAAGGTGGCAAAACAAGCAAAACACTGAGCCCTGTCCTGCATCCTTCCTAGTTGCAAGCAGAATTACCCAGTGTGCTGTGAACAAAATATATTGTCCCTCACCATGCTTGCTAGACCAAGCGTCAGCAGTAAGGTGGACCTTGCAGCTGACTGCCTTGCCTGACAATGTCAAAACATTGCCTTCCACATGATGGTAGAGAGCTGGAATGGTCTTACCATAAAAGAAATAGTGACTGGGAGAACCTGCCATTGTGGTACAGCACATTCTGCAAATTCACAGAAGGGGGCAGAATCCACCAGACGGAAAGCCAGGAGTTGTAAAGCCAACAATTTTGACAATCTGGAATTTAGACGCTGGGCATGTCAGTGGCAGGGAGTGTTTTTTTTTTTTTTTCTGCTGCAGCAGCTGGGGAAGAGAAATTTGCCTGCAATACTCCACTGCTGGTGGTTAGTGTTGGGCAAACATTTCGAACCGAGCAAAAGTTCAGCCCGAACATTGGCTTTTCGCCCAGTCGACGAAAACCCGAAATGTCAGGGCATTTTACCGTTTGTTCAGCCCACCGAAAACCCCACAGTGCATTTTAAAGCACTGACTGGATGAAGCAATTAAGACTTTACCCAATCAGGACACAGAACACTGTTAGAGCCATGATTGGAGAAAGTAATGATGACTGTGCCCAGTCATGACTCATTGCAGTGTGGTGTTGGAGTGGAGATATAACAGGGCTCTGTTCAGTGCTACTAATGAGATAGTGTGCTATAGTGTGCTATTGTGAAGGTAGAGTGTGGGTGTGAATATAGTGGTAGTGCGACCTTCCTTTTTTTTAATTTAGAGTCAGTGGAGTGAGTTAGGGCAGTTTAACTGCAGTATATTGAAGTGTGTGAGGGCAGTTTTACTGCAGTATATTGTAGTGCGTCACTGCACTTTTACTGCATTATATATTTTTTTTTTGTTTTTTTTTTTTAACCATAGTTTAGAGAAAATTGCGGTGCACAATACACCAACAGATAATTCACATGTTATTTGTATTTTGAGGATATATAGACTTCTGACCCTATGAAAACAGAGTTCTGAACATACAAGTGAATATGCATTACTCTGAGAAGATGTGTAGGGTTACATAGTAACATATGTTAGGCATCAGGACAACTGCTTTACTGTGAACATTATACATCGAGAAACAGTAGCCCTACTAGTTAAATAAACCAGAGCATTCCACCTCGGGTCTTAGGTGAGAGCACACTCTTTTTAATGTTAGTAGGCAGCATGGGTTAGTAGGCAGCATGGGTTTACCTTAGTAGGCAGCATGGGTTAGTAGGCAGCATGGGTTTACCTATCTGCTAGAATAATCTTTTCTATATTAGCTAATACACAATAGTATATATAATCATTATTGGGAACTCGGCAACAGTTTTACCTACTTTGCAGGAATCTGAGGGAGACCAGTGAGAATAGAGCCAGACCTGGCGCCGCTAGCCATGGCTCCCACATTTTATAAAATGTATTCAGTGTGCCCATTTTTCAATAAACCTGTTGATCTTTCAGGAGGGTGTTATTTACCTGGAGACACTATTCCTCAAATGATGGAGGACTGGATGAAAACCACTTCATAGCAATAAGTTTACATGCATTAAACAATAGTCTGTTGACTGGTATTAATATCGCTGGCAGAAAAAGTTCCTCATCCAAGCAGCCCAACAAGGATATTTTAGGATCCAATTCAATGTGGGTAGAAAAAGCCCTATTAATGGTGTTCACCAGCCCACGCCAATACCTGACCAGCTTGGAGCATTTCCACAGCATGTGAAGTAAATCTGCTGGAGATTGTTGGCAACATGGACACATCTGTGTGTCTCTACTGCCCCAATCAAATACACTGGAGTCCTACATGTTCTGTGTATGATAAACAGTTGGGTCAGATGTTGTGCAGATGAGTGACACAGAAGGTTCTTCCTCTAAAATAGTTTGCCAATCATCATCTGATATATTATCAAAGTCTTTCTCCCACACTGTCCTGCCTGGGCATTTGGAGGTGTCCTGGGATTTGGCCATTAGCTGGCCTTATAGAGATGAGATGAGGCCTTTTTTCTCAGTGACTATTGCCAAAGAGGTTAAGAGTGGCATGGGACTGACGTCTAATTTGGCACATTTACCCTAGACCTGTAATGCGTGTCCTATTTGGAGATATTTAAAGAAATTGTCTGGAGGGAGTTGAAACATCTCCTGAAGATCCTGAAAGGATCTCTGTACTGAGAGTAAAGTTGTGCTACATATTGAAGCCCTTGGGAGTGCCAGTGTTTAAACCCCTCCAATTTGCATATCTCTTCATAGTGTCTGTTCCCCCCGAAGCAGTTTATATTCTGAGGCCCCGTCCTATTTCATTATACGTTTCATTTCCTGCCAAACTTTATCTAGAAGTATCAAAGTCGAGCCATAATGGGAGTGCGCAAAAGCTCTCGATTCCAACTGTGCCAAGAGATATTAGGGATTGTAACTCAAAAGAAGGACCTGTATAGGATCTGCCCAATTCACCGCTCCCTAACCAGCAAAATGCTGCTTTTGGGAAACCATGAAGTACAGTCTCAGCTGGGGCCCCACTAATCAACCCCCATCCTTAGTTAGCTGGAGACTGGAAAGTTTAATCCTAGGGTTTTTGCCTTTCCATAACAATATACTGGAGACTGGAAAGTTTAATCCTAGGGTTTTTGCCTTTCCATAACAATATACGGAACAGTGAATCTATTTGCTTAAACCATTTTAGGGAAATCCAGATGGGTGAGTTGTTGAGGATGTACAATAATTGAGTAGCCCAAATTTGCACAGCCTACTACTGATAAGAGCAACACTATCCAAATAGTGCTCTTGAGCTTGATCTTATGGAGAATGGAGGAAAAATTGTGTTGTAGATAATCTTCTACGTTGGGATGTATCCAGATACTCAAATATTTAAAGGAGAACACAATCTTAATTTGCTGGGGTTCCCATGGTACAGACAAATTGGGGTAATCTAGGGGGAATAGGATAGACTTGTCCCATTTGTTAACAAAGCCTGAAATTGGGCCAAATGTATGTATAAGTGACATAAGGGAAATTAAGGACTGGTCTGTATCCCCCAGAAACAGCAAAAGCATCATACTGCATTATATTGTAGTACGTCAGTACACTTTTACAGTAGTACATTGTAGTGCGTCAGTGCACTTTTACAGCAATATGTTGTGTGTCAGTACACTATTACATCATTATAGTGTAGTACGTCAGTGCACTTTTACAGTAGTATATTGTAGTGCATCAGTGCACTTTTACAGCAGTATTGTGTAGTGTGTCAGTGCACTTTTACAGCAATATATTGTAGTGGGTAAGTGCAGCTTTACTACAGAATATTGTAGTGTGTCAGTGTATGAGTAGTATATTTTACACCACATTACATACCATTTAGTGCTGTATACAGTACTGTACACCCCCCACCCATTTTTTTGGGGGGGATGCTGTGTGTTATCCTTCAGCGGCAGTCCTCAAGTTAAAGTGCACCAAACACCACTTTCCAGTGAGTACAGTGCATCCATTTACACATTTCCCTGTCTCTATTACATTTCAGTAATAAGCCCCCCCCATCATGTCTGGGAGCCCAACAAGGAGAGGCAGACATTCTCATGGCACTGTGAGGGGGCCAGCAGCATATGTGTCCTCAGGCAAAGGTGGACATGGTCTGTCCTCAGGCAGGGCACCATTTTCTCTGTTTAGAGATGTTGCTCATGCTATCCAGCCACAACATGCAGAGGAGGTGGTGGCCTGGCTTACTAAACCATCCCCATTCTCCTCATCCTCTATCACCCAGAGAGAGACTAGTGTGCAGTCCACCGCAGCTGCCTGAGTGGCTTATTCTGCCTCCTTGTCCACAGCTACTCCTGCCTTGTCCTCAAAACTCTTTTGAAGTAGTACAAGGCTGGGAGGAGGCAGTTCCAGATACTAATCCTCAGTAACCCCGAGGGCTCTGCTTCTCATGCCTTTGCAAAATGCGGTGCATGGGCTCCCTTATTCTTCAAAGCCTGTGAAAGGACCTGATAATTTGTGGCATCAAGGAGAAGAATCATTGTTGGTTGGCAACCCTACTTAAACACCGTTACGAGGGGAAAGTTTTAGAACGCATCCTGTCCCCACAGAGGGAGCAGAGAATTAAATATCTTAAGGACACCTTAAAGAGAAGTTTATGTAAAACCTTTCCAGACTCTGGTAGGTTGCAGTCTCAGGAAAAGGTAGTTTTGAAACTTCTGTTGGTCAAAAGAGGAGCGGTGGAGAAAGGGACTGCCTCAGCGATGCATTTTAGAATTTGTTGAGTCCTCGGTGCCCAGGACTGTAAGCTTCCACATCCCATCGGCAGCGTCTGCATGATATGGTGGAAGATTATCTAGGGGCAAAAACAGACTTTGAGAGCTTTACAGTCGACGATACACTGGGTTACTGGGTCATGGGAACAGACCACTGGCCAGAACTTTCCAGTATGCAATTGAGCTGCTGGGCTACCCTACACCTTGCGTGCTTTCTGAAAGGGCATTCAGTGCTGCCATAGGTTTTGTAACAAATAAATGAACGCATTTGACCACAGATTCTGTTGACCAGCTGACATTTATCAAAATTAATGTTTTTGGGATGTGGAATCTGTACAAGTTTGTCTAAGTTGCCTAGCTTTGTGGGTGTTGATTTTATCTTGAAGTCATTTTTTGGTATAGGTTTTATGGGCACAAATAACACCCAAAGACAGCAAGGCCAATTCTTCCACACCTATTACTTCTATCCAAAGTATGCGAAACACACCAGAATTTATCCCAAAAATCTCTAATCTTGTTCCGAGTGCACTAAATTGTGGCCTCATACAGACTGGCTAACCAAGCCGTTGTTTACAAAATAAAGAAAGCTTGCAGGAAAAATGTATTTTTTTTTCTTCTTGATAAATGTATTTTTTTGCTGCAGCAGGTTCTATAAATGGTACAGATGCGCCACTTTACAGGTAGACTAAGGAGACCCCCCCAGACACTATATTTATAGGAATTTTACATTTTTATTGTTTCACTTTAAGCATCATTAAATCACTGCTCATTTAAAAATAATGTTTTTACAGACTTTTTTGCATTGATGCATGTCCTCTAGGACAGTACCTGGATCCCCATACCCAATAACTTGCATATAAGCCTTCAAAATGGGCACTTTTGATTTTTCCAGTTCGGGTCCCATAGACTTTAATGGGGTTCGTTGTTCAGCTCCGAACTTTAGCGATGTTCAAAAGTTCTGGCGTGAACAGAACATGGGGTGTTCGGCCCATCTCTCCGAACTTTAGCGATGTTCAAAAGTTCTGGCGTGAACAGAACATGGGGTGTTCGGCCCATCTCTACTGGTGGTGTGCTACTGGAAGACGTGCTGCCAGGACTGGGGACACCCTGCTCTATACCATCATCCCTGTCAGTGGAGGCTGCTGAGATATCATGAGATATAGCGGGGTTACACATGAGAGGTAAGGAGTGAGGAGAATTGTGTCCCTTGTGTGTGTCTTTCAGGTGCTCTTGCCAACAGGTTGAGTGGTGGGGGGTTAAATGCCTTATCAAGCATGTGGTACTCAAATGGCTGATGTTTTTACCACATTTGATCTGCTTGTGGCAGAGATTGCAAATAGCAACAGTGGGATCAGCTACACATGTGCTAAAAAAGGCCCACACAGCTGAGCTCTGGGAAGTGGGCCAGGAGAGAACAGCTCCACAATATGATGGCATAGGGTGACTGCTCTCTAATCTTCCATGATGTCTACCTCTGAAGGACATCCTGCTTTGTTGGGGTTGTTTCTCCCCCTCACTTTCCTTCTCTGCTCTATCAGGCACCCAAGTCACGTTAGTGACCTCATCATTCACATCCCCTCCATCCACATCACTGGAGCTAACTTGGCAAAACACTGTGGCTGAGGGAATGTGACTGACAATTTGTTGTTTTACAGTGTTCTCCCCTCTCTTTTGGCTCATGTTAATCCCTTCCTCTACCTCAGAACAAATATTAGAATCAAGTAATGTGTGCGCATCCTCAAGAAGCAAGTGGCTGATGCGGTGTTCAAATAATTCAGCTGACACCCCCATGCATAATGCTGGGGCTATGGCAGGAATAGCTGTGGACAAGGAGCCGCTCTGGCAGCTGTGGTGGACTGCGCACTCGTGCCAGCTTGAAGGGTGATAGAGGATGAGGATGGTTTAGAAAGCAAGTCCACCACCACCTCTACATGCTGTGGCTGGATAGCATGGGCAACATTGCTAAATTGAGACAAAGGTACCCTGCCTTAGGATTGACCACCTCCACTTTTGCCTGTAGACACAGACGCTGCTGGCCCCCTCATAGTGGCATGGGAATGTCTGCATCTCCTTGTTGGCCTCCAAAAAAATGAGGGGCTTATTATCCAAATGTTATAGATACTGGGAAATGTGTAATTGGATGCACATTATTTACTGAAAAGTGTTTTTTGGTGCATTTTAAATTGAGGACTGATGCTGACAGAAATGTAAAATCTATAAACAAAATAGAGGGAAAACACCACGTTGCAGTCAGAAAAATTTTGGTTGACAATTTAAAAAAAAAAAAAAAAGGGGGACATCAGGGGAACCCCCCCCCCCCCAAAAAAAAAAGGGTATACAGCACTAAATTTAATGTAATGCTGTGTTAAACACTGCACTACACTAACACCTTACATTGCCACTCTATTCTCACACACTATACGAGCACCAAACTAACACTCTACACAAAGTCAAATCTTATGTAAAGCTGTGGTAAACACCGCACTACACTAATAGACTTCACTACACTGACACACTATTCTCGCACACTATCCTAAAAATATACTAACACCCTGCGCTCAAGAGTCACAATAAGTGAACATACTAACTGTTAGTAGCAAAATGAGCCCTGTTCGATCTATCTCCACTCCAACAAAGGTGGCTATGGGAAGTTGGCGTATATAGCATACAGTGCATTGTGGGGCACTCGGCGGGCGAACATCCTGCTGAGCTACCTGATGTTCGCCGAACGAGCGAACAGGCGAAGTTCGGGCTGAACCTATGCTTGGCTCGAACTGTTCACCCATCTCTACTTCCCACTGTTTTCATCCAAATTTTCAACATTTTTACTCAGGGTATACATGCTGAGTGTTATTTAGTTTAACGAGAGGGTTGAACAGAAAACAAAACTCTCAGATCCCTGCATCAACACAAACAATTTTGGATGCAGCGATTTCTCACACTGTTCTGTTGTATTCTGACAGTGAGGACAACTCCCCCCTCCCTCCCCTCCCTAACAGAATACACTGATCAGCGCTTCAGCTATTGGCTGCAAGCACTGATTGAAAGCACCTTCTATTGAACAGACAAGGTACAAATGTACCCAAATTCAATGCATATACAGAATTCTCCGCTTTAGGGTGTGTATGCCACAGCTGCTGTACCTAACTTGGGGCACTGAACTTCCAATGAGCCAGTATCATCTGGATAAGAAATAGTTACTGCCGGGGCCTGCTCCCTGCCCACCCTGTATTATACGTAGGACTCAAGAACTGCAATTAACAGTGCCCTGTAAGTTGTTGGGTTGCTCTCCATGTGCAAATGAATTGTTATATCTTAGTGAGTAGAACTGACTTACTGTGTTCTTTATTGTATTAGATGATAATGTGTGCTGTATTACCACTTATACAGGAATAGTAGGGAGTATGGATAGGAAGCTCAGGTTGTTTGTGCAGTGTGATCTGGACTGTATCCAGTTTACTGCCTTCAACTGTACACATTTAGCTACAGATGTGTGTATTATTCACATATGCATAAAATCTGCTAAATGTCCTTCGCTGTTAATTAGGTGCTACTACGGTGATGTACTGGCTCCAACTTATTCCTCTCTCAGTCCACTATAGAGCAAGATGAAAGGGTAGTCACATGACCTCTTTTTTTACTTTTTTAAGGTAAAGAACCTCAGACAAATGTAATGCATTCTCAAGGGACCATTGTAACAGGCAGAAAAACAAACTCAATTAATTCTTATGGAAAGGCGTTCCTTTCCAACAGTGGATGGGGTGGAAAGCAGGAACACCCAAATTGTCACAGTTTTCGACCGTTTATTCGGCCCGCCTAACAACCACAATACACTGTGCTGCCGCACATTGCATTTGAAGCCCTGATTGGCTGAAGCAATAAAAGCTTTGCCGAATCAGGGCACAGAGCACTGTCAGAGCCATGATTGGAGAAAGTAATGATGACTGGGCCCAATCATGGCTCAATGCTCTTAATCTCACCCCACACTATAAATATATTCTCCCCATAGCAGCCATTTACAGTGTGATATTGGTGTGGAAAGAGCTAAAACAGGGCTCTGTTCAGTACTACTTGCGAGTTAGTGTGCTATTGTGATTCTTTTGTCAGTGTAGAATATCAGTTTAGTGTAAATCTAGTGATAGTGTAGTGTGAGTGTAGTTTGACCATTCATTTTAACTTTAGTGTCACTTTATTGTAAATCTAGTGCAGTGTGAGTGTAGTTTGACCAGTTATTTTTACTTTAGTGTCAGTTTATTTTGTCAGGGCAGGTTTCCTGCAGTATATTTCAGTGTGTAGTGCATGTTTAACGCAGTATATTTCAGTGCGTTAGTGCACATTTAACACAGTATATTTCCGTATATGTCTGTGTAGTGAGTACTCAAGGTAAAGTGCACCAAACACAACTTTTCATTGATTAAAGTGGATCCGCGTACACATTTCCACATCTTTACTACATTTTTATAACAAGCTCCCCCCCAATCATGTCTGGGAGGCCAACAAGGAGAGGCAGACGTTTCCATAGCACTGTAAGGGGGCCAGTGGGGGAATGTGTCCACAGGCAAAAGTGGGTGTGGTCTGTCGTCAAGCAGGGCATCATTTCCTCTGTTTAATGTCGTCCTTGCCATCCAGTCGCAGCATGCAGAGGAGGTGGTGGACTGGCTTACTAAACCATCCTTATCCACTGTCACCCAAGCAGAGACTAGTGCTTAGTCCACTGCAGCTGCCAGAGTAGCTTATTCTGCCTCCTTGTCCACAGCTACTCTGGCATACCCCCAGCATCCGGGATGGAGGAGTCAGCTGAGTTATTAGAATACAGCATTAGCCACTTGCTCCTTGACGATGCACAGCCATTACTTGATTCAGATCTTGGTTCTGAGGTTAAGGAAGGTAGGAATAGAGCCTACAGAGTGGGGAGAAAATTGATAAACAACAAATTTGGCAGTCATGTTCCCCCCAGCCACAGTGTATTGCCAAGTTGTCTCTAGTGATAATGAGGATAGAGGGGATGATGATGAGGTCACTGACATGACTTGGGTGCTGGATACAGTAGAGGAAAAAAGTGTGGGTGAGAGAGAACCCCAAAGAAGCAGCCATCATAGAAGAGTAGAGAGCAGCCACCCTATTCCACCAGATTGTGGAGCAGTTATCTCCCAGCTGTAACGCTCCTGCGTTTTTATATGGTGTGGATTTTCAGCTGCAGAAATAGTTCCACGTCAGTAGTCATGTAAGAGATATGCTGAGATACCATTCCCAACCTCTGACTCATCATGTGTGGAAGGTCTTATTTCAGCCAGTAAATACACACAATTAGCAAGCTGGTTCTTAGAGTGACTTTATGCATGTGGTAACACAATGATGAAGGTTGAGGGATAGGTTGAGTGGAGGTGGTAGGTGATAGACACTTGAAGGTGAGACAGTAGCAGATGGATGCAGGAAGGTTTAGCAATGTTGTATGATAGCAGATGATAGAATAGCAGGTGGACATACAAAAGAGATCAACCCAGTGCAGAAAAGTAGCAGTAGTCTCAAGAGCTAGCAATCTAGTTTATGCAGATGTGATAAACAGTCTCTACTATGCAGAGCTAGATAGTGTAAGCTTAGTATAAGTTTATAGAGAATTCCCCTGCGGGGTACTTAGCACTATTAGCGATACAGCCGAAGGGTGGTTCAGGAGAGGCGGATGATCCAGTAGCGGGATACAGGGATCAGCGCAGCAAGGTTCCGTCAGCGAAGTAAGCTTGCAAGCATGGTTAGCATCCAGATAAGGGTGTTTGAACGAACACATGTGAGTGAGAACCGACGCCTTAAATAGCCATCTTGTCCGGCGCTGAGTGATGACAGTCTTAAAGGTGTATGCGCACCTTTCCAAAAGTAAATGGTAGGGCGCATACACTTGTGGAAAGTGTAATTTAGGGTACCAAAGGTACCGGAACATTACAATACCCCCCCCTTAAGGCCTGCTCCTGAAGGCCTCTGGAGCTGGTTTGTCTGGGTATCTCGCATGAAAATTGCGGATTAATCTAGGGGCATGTATGTCAGAGGTGTTTAGCCAGGTGTCGTCTTGGGGCCCATAGTTCTTCCATCTAACCAAGTACTGAAGTCTTCTTCTGTAGATACGAGAATTCAGAATCTCTTTTATCTCGTATTCTTCTCCACCTTCAACTTGTACAGGAGGGGGAGGTGGAATATTAGGCCTTATTCCTTGGTCCGGAACATGGGGTTTTAGTAGCGACACATGGAAAATGGGATGGATTTTTAGGTCCATTGGCAATGTAAGCTGCACTGCAGCTTTTCCAATAAGTTTCTTGATTGGGAAAGGTCCCAAGAACAGAGGTCCAAGCTTTTTGCTAGGGATCTTCAGTCTAAAGTTTTTTGTTGAGAGCCAAACGAGGTCCCCGATAGTATACTGTGGAGAAGGTCTTCTACGAAGATCATAGTACTTCTTTTGTTGACTGTGAGCGTGTGCAATGGTAGTATTTAGTAAACCCAGAGAATCCTTTATTTGGGAAAGATAGTCTGAGGCTACTGGGTTATTTGAAGGAAGGATGCGTGGAGGGAGAATAGAGGGATGGAACCCATAGTTCAAGTAGAATGGACTCTGCTTGGTTGTACTGTGAGTTGCGTTGTTGTAGGCAAATTCTGCCAGGGGGAGAAGATCCAACCAATCATCCTGTTGGTAAGAAGTGTAACAACGTAAATACTGCTCGATGCATTGGTTGACTCTTTCAGTCTGTCCGTTGGTCTGCGGATGGTAAGGAGAAGTGAGCTTCCGCTCAATCCGTAGTATGTGACATAGTTCTTGCCAGAATTTAGAAATAAATTGGGATCCACGGTCAGACAAAAGAGTTTTTGGGATACCATGTAATCTGAAGACATGTTTCATCAGGAGTTCTGCCGTTTGTTTGGACGAAGGTAGTCTGCGAATAGCAATGAAATGTGCCATCTTTGTCAGATGGTCCACTGACACCAAGATGGTATTAAATCCTTTGGAAGGAGGCAATTCTACGATGAAGTCCAATGACAGAACCTCCCATGGAGTTTGGGGTATTGGTAGACTGCATAGTAGACCGGATGGTCTCGTAGTGTCAATTTTGGACCTGGCACAGACATTGCATGAAGAGACAAATTTTTGTATAGATGTTTTCATGTCAGGCCACCAGAATTGCCGAGAAATCAAATTGAAAGTCTTTGTCATACCCATATGTCCTGCCATAGGCACATCATGCGATAATTCCAAGATCTTGGTGCGTAGGGTAGGTGGGATGTAAAGTTTGTCGTTGTAGTAGAGGAAGCCTTCTGCATCGGTAGTTAGTTGTGGTGGGGGTGAATCCAACCTTATACCATGCAGAACCTCTTCCTTCAAGGAACGGACAACTCCAATAATGCGTTTGTGAGGTATTATAGGAACGGAAGGAATTTCAAAGTAGTTTTCTTCAGTTAGTCGTGATAGTGCATCCACCTTTTTGTTCTTATCTGCAGGTGTGTAGGTCACTAGGAAGTTAAACCTTAGAAAGAATAGTGACCATCGTACCTGTCGATGCGAGAGAGTTTTGCTAGTCTGAAGATATTGGAGGTTTTTATGGTCCGTGTATTCAATTATTGGTAATTGGGTGCCTTCGAGTAAATGTCGCCAATTCTCCAGAGCCAATTTTATAGCAAGCAGTTCCTCCTCACCCACGGGGTAATTTATCTCGGGACTGCTCAGGGATTTAGAAAAAAAGGCGACTGGATGAAGTGGTGAAGTGGGGGTAGGTCGTTGGGAGAGTATTGCTCCTACTGCCAGGTTTGACGCATCTACCTCCAGAATGTATTGGAGGGATGGGTCTGGATGGCGTAATATGGGAGCGGAAGTAAACCTTGTCTTTAACAAGTGGAAAGCCTTATTTGCTTCTTCTGACCATTTAAATGGTATTTTTATGCTAGTGAGCTGTGTGAGGGGTCTCACAATAGCAGAAAAGTTTTTTATGAACTTCCTGTAGAAATTTGAAAATCCCAGGAATCGCTGTAGCGCCTTGCGTGTAGTTGGTGTAGGCCAATCCTGAATGCAGGATATTTTACTCATGTCCATCTCGATTCCTGTTTTGGATATGATGTAGCCTAGAAAGAGTACCTCATCTTTATGGAACAAGCATTTCTTCAGCTTCACATAAAGATTATGTGCAAGCAATCTCGATAATACCAGTCTTACATGTCTTATGTGTTCAGACAGGGTCCGTGAATATATAAGTATATCGTCCAGATATACCACAACACAGACATCTAGTAAGTCTTTAAAAATATTGTTTATAAATCGTTGGAAAACTGCAGGGGCATTACATAGGCCGAATGGCATCACAAGATATTCGAACAATCCGTATCTAGTTCTGAACGCAGTCTTCCACTCGTGTCCATCACGGATTCGAATGAGATTGTATGCTCCTTTCAGGTCTAATTTTGAAAAATAGGTAGCTCCACGCACCTGCTCAATGAGCTCAGGGATAAGCGGTAGAGGATAGCGATCTTTTATTGTGATAGCATTCAATTTCCTGTAGTCGATGATAGGTCTGAGACTTGAATCTTTATTGCGAACAAAAAAGAGTCCTGCTGCTGTGGAAGAAGTGGAAGGTCTAATAAAACCTTTTTCCAAGTTCTCATCCAAATAGGTTTTGAGATGGGCAAGTTCATCCTGTGAAAGAGGATAAACATGACCGAACGGCAATTTGCTATTTGGGAGTAGATCAATGCTACAATCATAGTCTCGATGAGGAGGTAATGTTTGAGCATTTTTCTCAAGAAAAACTTCAGAAAGATCCTGATAACATAGTGGTGCAATCTCATCTGTCACCACAGACAGAATCTTCCCGGAAAACGGGAGGTTACACGTTTCCTCGCAATAACAAGAAGGGAAGGTCAAGGACCGTTTCTTCCAATCTATGGTTGGTTGATGTGTGTGCAACCAGGGAAGTCCCAACACAATGGGAAAGTGAGGTGATGGTAATAAATCGAAGGTAGAAGTCTCCCTATGAGACTCGTTAATAGTGACTAGAAGTGCTTGTGTCTGATCGGTGATCGGACCAGAGGATAACGGAACACCGGTAATAAGACTTACTGAGAGAGGTTTGAGTTTAGAAATAATAGGAATTTTATTTAAAGCAGCAAAACATATATCCATATAATTTCCACAAGATCCTGTGTCAATCATGGCCTTAGTAGTAATCCTGTTCTGGTCCCACTGTAATGTCAAAAAAACAGAAATGTAGGGGTTAGTGAATGAAGTTGTCAATCCTCCTAGAGAGACATGTGAACACTCACCCTACTTTTTGTTGACTAGGGGACAGACGTTTATCTTGTGATCCGGGGATGCACAGTACAAGCAGAGATTTTCATTTCATCTTTTGGCTTTTTCCATAGTTGATAGCGGTGGGCGTATGGTTCCTACCTCCATAGGAACGGCCAGACTCCGAGAGGAAACGGATAATGGCATTCCCATCTTTTCAGCCTTTCTTTCTCGTAGTCTTCTATCTATGGTAATACTGAGTTGTATTAATGCATCCAGGGTTTTTGGCAGATCCGCTCGGGCGAGCTCGTCCTTAACGGCTTCTGATAGGCCAAGCCTAAATTGGGTTTTCAGAGATGCATCATTCCATTCTGAATCAAGGGTCCATCTCTTGAACTCTGCGACAAAGTCTTCCACAGGCCTCCTTCCTTGTTTCAAGGATCTTAACTGAAGATCAGCAGTACTCTGCCTATTGGGGTCATCATATAGGCTAGTGAGCTCTGCCAGGAACAAGGCATAGGAGTTGAGAAGCTGGTCGTTTTTCTCAAAAAGAGAATCTGCCCAGGCTCGAGGATCGCTTGATAGGTAAGAAATAATAGTACAAACCTTAATGTGATCAGTAAGGTAGGTACGAGGTTTTAGCAAAAAAAGTAACTCACATGCGTTTTTAAATTCGCGAAATTTTTTGCGATCGCCTGTAAATACCAAAGGGGGATTTATCTTGGGTTCAGGGGACTGAGCAGAGGTAAGTTGTGTCAGTCTAATTACCTGATGCGACAGAGCCTGATTGTCTTCTTTTAATTCAGCAAGTGCGTGTATTAACGCAGATACTTGCTGTTTTAATTGTGTCACCTGAGTGGTTATTTCTGGAACTATGTCTGCTGAATCCATTTTTAGGTTCGTTCAATCTGTAACGCTCCTGCGTTTTTATATGGTGTGAATTTTCAGCTGCAGAAATAGTTCCACGTCAGTAGTCATGTAAGAGATATGCTGAGATACCATTCCCAACCTCAATGACTCATCATGTGTGGAAGGTCTTATTTCAGCCAGTAAATACACACAATTAGCAAGCTGGTTCTTAGAAGAGTGACTTTATGCATGTGGTAACACAATGATGAAGGTTGAGTGGAGGTGGTAGGTGATAGACACTTGAAGGTGAGACAGTAGCAGATGGATGCAGGAAGGTTTAGCAATGTTGTATGATAGCAGATGATAGAATAGCAGGTGGACATACAAAAGAGATCAACCCAGTGCAGAAAAGTAGCAGTAGTCTCAAGAGCTAGCAATCTAGTTTATGCAGATGTGATAAACAGTCTCTACTATGCAGAGCTAGATAGTGTAAGCTTAGTATAAGTTTATAGAGAATTCCCCTGCGGGGTACTTAGCACTATTAGCGATACAGCCGAAGGGTGGTTCAGGAGAGGCGGATGATCCAGTAGCGGGATACAGGGATCAGCGCAGCAAGGTTCCGTCAGCGAAGTAAGCTTGCAAGCATGGAAGCTTCAAGCAAGGTTAGCATCCAGATAAGGGTGTTTGAACGAACACATGTGAGTGAGAACCGACGCCTTAAATAGCCATCTAGTCCGGCGCTGAGTGATGACAGCTCCAGTCTTAAAGGTGTATGCGCACCTTTCCAAAAGTAAATGGTAGGGCGCATACACTTGTGGAAAGTGTAATTTAGGGTACCAAAGGTACCGGAACATTACACCAGCCCACTTCCCAGAGCTTAGCTGTGTGGGCCTTTTTTAGAACACGTGCAGCCGATCGCACTGTTGCAATTTGCAAATGTTGTCTCAAGTAGATTAAGCGTGGCAAAAACACCAATCATTTGGGTACCACATACTTGACAAGGCATTTAATTCTGCTCCTTTTCACTCACTTTTCTGGTCTACCCCGCTATACCTCATGACCTCTCAGCAGCCTCCACTGACAGGGATGATGGTATGGAGCAGGGTCCCAAGTTCTTGCAGTACATCTGCCAGTAGCACACCACCAGCTGTAGACTATAGTAGGCAAATTTCTCCCTGGAACCCTTGGGAGTAGTACATGTCTGGGAGAAGGCAGTTCCAGATACTGTAATCCTGAGTGACCCAGAAGACTCTGCTTCTCATGCCTCCGTAAACTTGCTGTGTATGGGCTCCCTTATTCTTCAAAGCCTACAAAAGGACTTGAGAATATGTAGCATCAAGGAGTAGGATAACTATTTGTTTCCAACTCTCCCTGACTACCGTTACAAGTGGAAAGTCTCTGAACTCATTACGTCCCCACAGAGGGAGCAGAAGATGAAATCTCTTGAGGACATCTTAAAGAGGATTTTATGTAATGCCTTTCCCGACTCTGGTAGGCTACAATATGCTGGAAAATGTAGTTTTAATGCTTCTATTGGTGAAGAAAGGAGCAGTTGAGAAGGCCTCAGTGATGCATTTCAAAAAATTTTTTAGTCCTCGGCACCCAGGGCTGTCAGCTTTCACATCCCATCAGCAGCAGACATCATTCTGCCTCTGTCGGGAATGATCAGGGGGTGGCAGCAGCCATCAGGTCTGCTGGACCCGCTAATCAGCTACCACTGTGTCCAATGACAGTGGGAGCAGGTCCCCGGCGGTGTGTGTGTGCGCCACAGACCAGGAAGTGCTAAGTCACGCACCTGTATGTGATTTTGCACAGAGGAGCTGCAGCTCCAAAATACATCTACAGTAAGTGGACGGTCATGAAGAGGTTAAATAGGGGTTTATGTAATGCCTTTCCAGACTCTGGTAGGTTATAGTTCCATAGAAAAGCTAGTTTTGAGGCTTCTGTTAGTCAAAAGAGGAGCGGTGAAAAAGGGGGCTGCCTCAGTGGTGCATTTTAAAAAAAAATGTAGTCCTCTGCACCCAGGGCTGTCAGCTTGCACATCCCATCGGCAGCGTCTGCATCATATAGTGGGAGATTACCTATGGGCGAAAAACCGACATTTTCATTTGATGATCCACTGGGTTACTGGGTCATGAGAATAGACCACTGGTCAGAACTTGCCTAGTATGCAATTGAGCTGCTGGGCTTCCCTGCATCCAGCATGCTTTCCAAAAGGGCATTCAGTGCTGCTGGAGGTTTTGTGACAGATGAGAGAGCACGTCTGTCCACAGACTCTGTTAACCAGCTGACCATTATCAAGATGGATCAGTCCTGGATTAGCAGCAGCTATCAATCCCCTGATGCTGATGTCACCGATTAAGTGCTTTCTGGATCTTGAATCTCTGAAAGACTGTCTAGGCTGCCTTGCTTTGTGTGTGCTGTTTTCATCTTTAAGATTTTTTTTGGTGAAGGTTTCATGGGCACAATTAACACCCAAGGACCAATTTTTCCACACCTGTTTGACAGGTGCATGTTATTAAAATCTTTGACAGCAAGATCAATTCTTGTTTGTATCAGGAGTACCTCTATATGGTTATAGGCACCACCAACACCCAAAGCCCAAATTTTCTGCACCTGTTACTTCTATCCAAAGTCTGCGAAAGAGACACCAGAATTTATCCAAAAAATCTCTAATCTTGTACCGAATGCACAAAATTGTGGCCTTATCATACACACTGGCTCCCAAGCCTTTGTTTACAAAATAAATAAAGCTGGAATGGAAAATGTCTTTTTATTTTTTGGCTTTATAAAAGTCATTATTGCTGCAGCAGGTTCTATACACGATACAGATGAGCCTCATTACAGGCAGACTAAGGTAGCACTATATTTAAAGGAATTTTTCATTTTTATTATATCCCATTTTTATGGTTTCACTTTTAGGCATCAGTTAATCACTGCTCATTTAAAAAATGTTTTTTTACAAACTTTGTTTTCATTGTTCACATTGTCCCCCAGGGTGGTACCCGGACCCCCATAACCATTGTATGCACAATTACTTGCATATAAGCCTTCAAAATAGGCACTTTTGATTTTTCCTGTTCGGGTCCTATAGACTTCATTGGCGTTCGTTATTCGGTTCCAAACTTTTGCGATGTTCAAAAAAAGGGGTCGTTCGGCCCATCTCTGTCAAATGCAATGCCATACCTCTCCACTGCTGTTTTTTCAAGCAGGACTTTTGCACTAGGTCATGTTTTCAGGATTTCCTTTACCTTGCACGGGTTGTCAGTGACTTGGTATTCATGAAAGCTGTTTTATCAAAGGGAAATTCCAAAAACATGGCTTGTTGGTGGTACGTGGGGGCTAGGTTGGGAACCACAGATCTAGATCAGTTGATTACTGGGTCTGTAAACTGGACCTGTGTCCTCAACTGGCCCAACCTTGTGCCTTCCCATCAGCATCCTTTTTGAGAAAACTATAGTGTGACAGGTGACATCATCAAATGATAAATGCAGTTTGCCTCCCACAAGTTTTGACTCAAACTGGTTTTGCTCAAAATACATCACCATTGTATATGAAAGAAAAGAGTTTAAGCCACCTATCCTTGAAACCAATGGGTACAGTTACCATTGTTACTGCTATCACCACCACTGACTGTTCTACTATTTACTTATTGCCACCTTTTTCACATTCCACAAGTTCCTAGTGCATGGCCAATTATTTTATTATTATTTTTTATGTCACTACACCAGATTCACCAGACAAATTAAATTGGCTACAGGTATAGGAAGGTTGGTTAGCAATGTGCTATTAGCAAAACAGTTATTTACTCTTCAATTATAACATGTGATGTGGTAATCATGATTTTGGCGCAGAGTATTGTAAAAAGGGTAAATAGAATGAGGTAATAAAAAGGATGCCTCAAAACACAACTCACACAGACCTTTTTTTTTTTAATTCATATTTTTAATTGAAAATTGAGTTTTATGACAAAAAAGTAACAAACGGAATACAGTACTTTGCAGAGCATCAGCACTAAGTTACAATCAACAATAATATCATTAGGAGGTAGATTTATTTATTCAGAAAAACCATGTGTGGGAGAATTTGGCGTACTTTAGGGCATTGAATGCTATAAGGCGTTCAGAGATGTAGTTGGAATTAACCGTGTTCACCGGTTCATAAAGGTTGGGTGATACTTTGGATTTCCAGTTCTTCAAGATGAGTATACGATCCGCCAACAGAACGTTTGTGATCATTGGTGGCTGGAATACAGTGTAGTGATCAATACCTAAGTTTAGCAAGGCCAAGGCAGGTATGCCAATGCAGGAGAAAATTAAGCGAAATACACTGGCCCAAAAGCTAGTGAGGCACAGGCAGTTCCAAAGGCTGTTTAGGAGATTCCCTACTTGGCCACATTCATGCCAGTACAAGGAAGAGGCTGTTGGGAACATTTTGGACAGTCTAAAAGGTGTATAGTGCCATCTATTTGTAATTTTTATCATCACTTCAGAGTAATTTGTGCAGTGAAAAGCATTAGTAATCGAGCAAAATGCAGTATACATGAGTTCCCACACCTCTCTACTTTCTATTTAATTTCCACAAAGATCTCAGATGTTACTTGGTACACTGTGCCAGGCAGTGTTATATCTTAACTTTCCTGGGTGCTGCAGTAGGCAATCGTGACTACAAGTCCTAAAAAAAATGAATCAAGATTGCAATACACTATGTGATGTCTATGGCTTTTTTCCTGTTTACTTATGGCTGAGTTATGCTCAAAAATATGAGTATGTTTTATGTGCCACTTTTAGCTTCCTCATGTGAACCTCCACCAAAAGTTACTAATGGAGTATTTAGAGGCGTACAAAATAAGGCCACATACTTGTCGGGTGAAAAAGTAACTTACGAGTGTGCTAGAGGCTATACGATGGGACAAAACTTAAATTATATCACCTGTAAGGATTCCATTTGGACAGAAGCACCAGTATGCAGAGG
Source organism: Pelophylax lessonae (assembly GCF_965119305.1). Classification (NCBI taxonomy): domain Eukaryota; kingdom Metazoa; phylum Chordata; class Amphibia; order Anura; family Ranidae; genus Pelophylax; species Pelophylax lessonae. The sequence continues at coordinate 158,701,762 of NC_138775.1, forward strand.
TAGGTGCTTTTTGTTTCCTGTTTATATAACTGTATGACCTAATCATTTTTGAATTTTTCCTTGAACAAACTAAGAGAATTAATACCTACTGGTACTTTACTGATACATATAACCTATGAGTGATGTATTGCAAAGTCTAAGCTATGCAAGTCTTCAGTGAAATTTTGACAAAAGCATAGTGCTCCGGCATGGTGTAGCATTCCAGTTTAAAGTGATTGTAAAGTCTCATTTTTTTCCTATAAAAAAACAACAAACATGTTATAGTTACCTGCTCTGTTGCAGTGGCTTTGCACAGAGCAACACAGATCCTCCTCTTCTCAGGTCCTTCCTCTGTGATCCTGGCCCCTCTCTCCTGTTAAGTGCCCCCACAGCAAGCAGCTATGGGGGCACCCGAGCTGAGTCACAGCTCCCTGTGTCCATTCAGACATGACACGCCCACTCTCTCCCCTGATTGGCTATCTGACTTGACAGCAGCGGGAGCCAATGGCACCGCTGCTGTGTCTCAGCCAATCAGGAGGGAAAATCTTGAATGGCTGAGACACTCATGGACATCGCTGGACAAAGAGGGGCCTCCGGTAAATGTTAGGGGGGCTGAGGGGGGGGGCTGCTGGACACAGAAGGCTTTTTATCTTAATGCAAGTTTTTTGAAGTTGCAACTTTTTTCTCACAATAGTTTGGGTAATGAAGATTTTTTTTTCCCCCAAAATTGTCATATTAGCAAGATATTTCTTAGACATGGCATAGATAAACTTACAATTACACCCCAAACTATATTCTGCTACTCCTCCTGACTATGGTGATACTACATGTGTGAGACTTTTCCAGAGCCTGGCCACATACAGAGGCCCAACATCCAAGTAGCACTGTCAGGCGTTCTAAAGGCATAAATTACACATTTAATTTCCTATCACATTTGTTAAGGCCCTGGAGCACCAGGACAATGGAATTACCCACAAAATGACCCCGTTTTGGAAAGCAAACACCCCAATGTATATTCGAGGCATAATGAGTCTTTTGTGAGAAAATGTGAAAAGAAAATGAAAACTTATTTTCTCTATCATTCATTGACGGACGGAGTCCTCTGATGCATATCAGTAGGGTTATACTGCCCCCTACAGGAGTAGGACACTAGGCAGAAAAAAAGTTCTGGCTATGCCTATGGGCAGTCCCAGAGGGTACACCCTCTCTCTTCCTGCATAGGATGTCAGTTTTATTCTGCCTAGTCAGAAGTAAGGACCTAGTTCCTTACTGGGATCTTTGGTCCTGGCATAAGTGTTTTTTTAGGTCGATAGTTTTTATTAGCTAGCCTTTTTCTCTGGATTTTTTACCTGTGAGATCTACAAGCAACTATGCCGGATCTGGGTGACGGGCTGGATAATCTAGATCCAGTGGACACCCCAGCTGGCCAGCGAGCACGCGCAGACCTTAGCTCCACGTTGGGTCGGTTGCGACATAGTCCCACTGGACGGGGACGAGTTAAACGTCTCGCAAGGACGCACACGACAGGGTCTAGGCCTGCGTCGCAGCGTTCCTATTTGGCCGACATCCCCCCACTTCGGCGGAGAGTAAACGTCCCCCCCTCTTCCCTGGCGGATTTTGGGGTGGACGCGGGCCTCTCCCTGGGATGGTGGGACCCTCACACTCCTGGGTTTCCCTCTGTCTTGTTATGCAACCCCCTCTCCCTTCCCCCCTCCTCCCACGTGGGGGTGTAACGCTCCTGCGTTTTATGTATGATGTGGATTTTCAGCTGCAGAAGTATTCCACTTCAGTAGTCATGTAGAGAAACGCTGAGACACCAATCCCAACTCCCAATGACTCATCATGTGTGGATGATCTCAATTCAGCAAGTAAATACACACACTCAATAAGATGTTTCCTAGAGTGACTTATGTATATAGTAACACAGTGATGATAGGCTGAAGAGACAGGTTGGGTAGAGATGGTAGATGACAGACACTTGAAAGGAAATGTTCTTGAAAGTAAGATAGTAGCAGATGGGATGCAGATAGGTTTAGCAATCATGTATGGTAGCAGATGACAGAGTAGCAGGTGGACATACAAGAGAGATCAACCCAGTGCAAGAACAGGTGGTAGTAGGCTCAAGAGCTAGCAATCTTAGATAATGCAGATGTAGTAATAGTCCTTAGTATGCAGAGCTAGATAGTGTAAGCTTTAGTATGAAGGTTATAGAGGTTTCCCCTGTGGGGTACTTATCACTAATAGCAATGTAGCAGAGGAGAGGTTCGGCAAGAGCGGATGATCCGGTAGCGGGATACAGGGATCAGCGCAGCGTGGTTCCGACAGCGAGGTATGCTTGCAAGCATGAGAGCTTCAAGACAGGTTAGCATCAAGGCACAAAGCAGTTTGAACGAACACATGTGAGTGAGAGCCGGCGATCTAAATAGCCATCCAGTCCGGCGCTCAGTGATGACAGCATCAGTTTTAAAGGTGTATGCGCACCTTACCAAAAGAGAATGGTGGGGCGCATACACTTATGAAAGAGTAATTAGGGTACCCAAAGGTACCAGAACATTACAGGGGGACTGTTTGGGCCTACCTCAGGCTGAGACCTCGTTTGCAGGCCGCATGGGGGGCATGCCATCCGCGGTGCTCAGCTGATCGTGCAAGGGGGCCTCGGTCGGTTCCTCCAGGGTTCCTTCCTGCTGCGTGATGGTGTTAGCAGGGCTGGCGGGGGGGTCCCCCTGTGGGTCCTTGTTGCCGCGCTGGACGCCATTTTGTTGTAGCCTCGTCTGCTACTGTGACGGCGGCCATCTTGGTACACCTGTTTTCGGCCATTTTGTGGTGGATTCTTGCCAGGAATCTAGGTGGGAGTGCCTCGAGGCGTTTTCCAGGGGGTGGAGCAACTCCCTTCACCGTGGGCAGTTTTCAATGCTCTCTCCATTTTGGGAGAGCTTTCTGCTACACGTGCAGACGTCCTGGGAATTGGGACAGTGGGTTGATTGGGACAGTGGGTTCTGGGGGTCTCTCTCTCTCTTTTGGGGGTCTTTAGGGCATGCTTGACCTTCGGGGGGCGCTGTGGCACAGTGGGACTTTTATTTGCAAAAAAAAAAAGTCATTTTTTGAAAATTTTGCTGGCGGGTTCTTCTGGTCCAGTATGGACCCTGTAGACCATGTGTCCCTACCTGACCCCCCTCACGGATCTCCACTGTCCGCCAATGCATTTTTGGCGGTTCTGGAAGCATTTGGGCCCGGGTGGAGGTGGCCTGGAGAGGGCGAGGTGCGCAGAAACCATCTCCACCTACACCTGCCTCATTTAATGTCTCGGATTCTGAGTCTGACTCAGCCGCCGCGGACATGAGTCTCCCTGCTGGGTCTGTTACCTCACGCCCTGCCTCCTCGGATACTGAGGTTAACATTTCTACCCCCTGCCACGCAAGATACAGGTGCTGGTGGATGCACTGGTTGTTTTGGTGCGTGACACCCTGCAATTTGGAGGACACAGCGGCGGCTGCGCCTGGGGCACAGGTTGCAATTGGCACTCGCATGCCATCTGGAGCAGCTTACTTTGCTAGCATGCTCATAAAGAATGGGACTGTCTGAGACGTTCCCCTGGGGTGTCTAAGCGGCTGCTAGACGTTACCCTTTTGAGGAGTCTCTGGTAAAGAAGTGGACTGTGCCACCTAAGGTGGACCCACCGGTCTCTTGGCTGAAAAAGACTACCGTTAGGCTGAATAAGACTTCCAGTGGAGGAATCCCCGTCCTTTAGGGACCTGGGGGATAGGATGGCGGAGGCTGTTGCCCGTGATCTATACTCCCTTGTGGGGTCTGCACTGAGAACAGTGTTAGGATTGCCCTTGCCACACAGACTCTGCCTGATGGGTGGAGTTCCAACGCCATGATTTGGTGAGGAGCAAGTCTCTCCTGCCTTGGGGGAGCTGTTGGACCAGCTGGTGCAGGGCTGCATTATTTTTGCGATGCAGCGTGGGACAAGGCTTCTTTATTGGATCCTCTGTCACTTTCGGCAGTGGTTATCCGGCATATACTGGGCTGAAGTGTTGGTCTGTGGATCATAGTTCTAAGAGGGCCTTAACGGATCTCCCTTTTCAGGGGGATCGCCTGTCTGGTGCGGCCCCTGGATGACATTATATAAGGGTCTCACGGGGGAAGAGTACTTTTCTTCCGCAGGCTAACGAGGGTAAGGACCCTCATCACAGACTCCTCCTTTTCGGCTCACAAACAGTTTTCTTCATCCCTCGGGGACAGTCGATAAAGCTAAGTACTTCAAGACCTCTGCGGGTGGCTCCAAGCGACCCTGGTCCAGCAAACAAAGATTGTTTTTTTCCAGATCTGCAGACAAGGCCTTCTCGGCGTGAAGGTGCATCCTATGGGGTGGGGGGACATCTTTGCCAGTTCTCAGACCTGCGGCTGGCCCGGATCCCAGACAGCTGGGTTCAGGAGGTCATGTGGTCCAGTTGCAAGATCAAGTTTTGATCGATTGAGTTTCTCCAGTAAGGTTTTTTTCTTCACTGTACAGCTGTCCCTGAGTCGCTTGCTGGCACTCTATGAGGCAGTACAGTCATCAAGGCTGGACCTAATGGCCCTGGAATCTGTTCGCACGAGGGTGGATTCCCTACATTAGGGGGATTCCTGGCCTCCATAGCCATCAGAGATGCCTAACTTCACATCCCGTTATGTGAAGGACACCCATTGGGTTCTCCGTTTTTGAAGTGGGAGAGGATCACTATCTGTTTGTGGCGTTACCCTTTGGTCTCGCCTCTGCTCCTTGGGTCTTCACTAAGGTGTTGGCTCCAGTCCTGTTGCTGTTGCGACAGCAGGGTGTATCGGTCCTGGGTTCCTGGCCGATCTGCTTCTCCGTGCGGAGTCACCTACGGTGCCTACGATGAATTTGGAAGTCACCATGAGAACTCTGGAGGAGTTCGGGTGGGTTCTGAACCTTCAGAAGTTGTCCCTGGTCCCCTCCATGAGACTGGACTATCTGGGCCTGACTTTGGACTCATCCTCAGCAAGGGTGTTTCTCCCTCCGGGAAAACTCTTGAAAATTCAGGCTGTGGTTCAGCTGTTGCTGTCCAGCACATGGTCATCCCTTCAAACCTGCATTCAAGTTCTGGGACTGATGGTGTTGTCTTTCGAGGAGGTCCCTTTCGCTCAATCCCTCTCGAGGATGCCCCAGGAGGCAATCCTTCTCAAATGGAACTAGTTTCCAAACTCTCTGAACATTCGGATCCAGCTGAGCCAGGTGACCAGGCAGTCTTTAATTTGGTGGCTTCGGTCCCCGATGCCCAAGCAGGAAATCCTTCCTCCCCTCATACTGGACAATTGTACCACGGAGCCTGTCCGGGTGGGGAGGAGTCCTCGGCAGGTTCTTTGCTCAGGGAGTATGGTTCCTCGCGGATCCAGGTTACCGATCAGTGTCCTGGGGCTGAGAGCGCTCCGGCTTTGCCTAGTTCACTGGACTGAGGGCACCTGCAGCTTTCCAGGGTGCATTCAATTGGGCTATGCCACAACCGTGGCTTATGTCATTCACCAAAGGGGCACCAAGGGTGTCCTTGCGGCCTTAAAAGTGAGAGGCATTCCTCATTGGACGGAGCGCCTGGTTCCAGCTCTCTCCGCTGTTCACATTCCAGGGGTGGGTAATTGGTCAACGGATTACCTCAGTTGACAAGCCTTGGATGCAGGGGAATGGTCCCTACATCCGGAGGTGTTCCAGCCGTTGTGCCTTTGTTGGGGCACTCCAGACGTGGATCTGTTGGCATAGCATCTACAGGATAGTGCAGAGGTTTGTGGCCTGCTCCCAGGATGCTCTGGCAGATGCACTGCTGGCACCATGGGTTCTGTCGTAGGCAAGAACATATACGAATTTCAACGTGAACGACACTGAGAAGTTTACCATGGTCACCTGCACAAGGATGATGCACGCATAATCGTGTGAGAGCGATCACAGATGGCCCAAGGTCAGTATCGGCTGCTGTCTGCCTTTCCTTCTCTCAAGTTACTGCCAAGACTTCTTCACAGGTTCGAAGACGGAAGAGATTCCGGTCATTCTCGTGGCTCCGGCCTGGCCTCGCCGAGCTTGGTACGCCGACCTGGTCAGGCTAGTGGCAGGCGCTCCTTGGAGACTTCCTCTCAGGGAGGATCTATTGTCTCCAAGGCCAATCTTCCATCCTGCTTTACGGTCACTGGCTTTGTCGGCTTGATTGTTGAAAGCCAGGTGCTGAAGAACAGGGGATTGTCTGCTTCAGTGATTCTCACTCTGCTTAAAGTGAGGAAAGCGACTTCTAGGTTGATTTATCATCGTACGAGAAGGTCGTATGTTTCGTTGTGTGAGTCACTTTGGGCTTCCCCTCACTCTTACTCGGTGGCCCGGATCTTGGCTTTCCTTCAATGGGGAGTTGATCTAAAGCAGGCCTTGAGTACTATCAAGGGTCAGGCTCGGCTTTGGCAATTTTCTTCCAAAGGCCGTTGGCCGCCTGTTCCCTGATGCATAACTTCTTCCAGGGGGTGCGACACTTGGTAATTCCGGTGAGACCTCCGACATCTTCATACTTTTGCAAGTATTCGGGGGTTTCCCCTGCCTACCTTATCACGGAAGGTGGCCTTCTTGGTGGCTATCACTTATGCGTGCAGGGTGTCGGCACTGGCGACATTGTTCTGTTGTTTTCCCTATATGTTGGTTCATGTAGACAAGTGGTACTTCGTCCGGATCCGTCCTTCCTTCCGAAGGGGGTTTTCTAGTGTTCACTTGAACGAGGACATTGTGTTACCATCTTTGTGTCCTAAGCCCAAACGTCCTATGGAATATGCACTGTATACTCTGGATATAGTTTGGGCAATCAAGGTGTACTTGGCGACTACTGAGTCTTTTTATGGGTCAGATTTGCTCTCTGTCCTCACGGATGGCCAGAGAAAAGGGCTTCCTGCGTTTGCTGCAACTATTTCCAGATGGATCAGACAGACAGTGGCTTATTCCATTAAGGTTTAGGTTCTACCTTTCCCTGTTTCAGCACATTCTACTAGGGCGCTTAGTGCTTCCTGGGGTTTTCACCATCAGGCATCTGTGCTGCAGGTTTACAGGCAGCGACCTGGTCGTCTGATTACATCTTTACCAAATTTTATAAGGTGGATGTTCTGGCATCTGCGGATGCTTCCTTTGACCGCAAAGTTTTGCAGGCTGCTGTTTAGGGGCCCCTTTGGTCTTCCTTGAGGGTGTTTCTGTTTGGTTTTCAGGTGGACCTCATCTTGTTGTTCGGATGAGTCCTGAGTTGCCTGGGTGGCTGTGTTTGGCCTTGGGGACTGTTTTTCTTCTCTTGTTCCCACCCCTCATTTGGATACTGCTTTGGGGCATCCCTACTGATATGCATCAGAGGACTGCATCTGTCAATGAGTGATGAATCCTTTTCTCTTAAGTTCATTGATGGACGCAGTACCCGCCACTCTATTTTGAGTTGGGTTGGTGTAACTTCTCTGACACTGCTTTGATACAAAACTGACATCCTATGCAGAAAGAGATAGGGTGTACCCTCTGGGACTGCCCCTTTTTGTCTGCCTAGTGTCCTACTCCTGTAGGGGACAGTATAACCCTACTGATATGCGTCAGAGGGCTGTGTCTGTCAATGAACTTAAGAGAAAAGGATTTTATGGTAAGTCAAAAATCCAGTTTTTTTTTTTTACACAAAGTTGTCAATTTATAAGATATTTCTAACACATAACATGTAAATAGCAAAAATTACACCCAAAAATACATTCTGCTACTCATCCTGAGTGTGGCGATACCCCATGTGTGATACTTTTCCACAGCCTGGCCTCATACTTTTCCACAGCCTGGCCTCATACAGAGGCCCAACATACAAGTAGCACCTTCAAGCATTCTAGGAGCATAAATTACACATTTAATTTCCTGAGTGCCTATCACATTTTTTTTTTAATTTAACAAAGTCTTTATTGTAATGAAACATAAAAATTAGATACACAGAAATATACAAGTGTGCATTTTGGAAGTGTGAGAAGAATAGAGCTGGGTGAACATAAAGAAATTGAACAAATACCAAAAAAAAAAAAAAAAAAACAATTACTGCGGTGGAAAGAGCTTACATATACAGCAAAAACATACGTCAGACACGAGTCACATTCTATAGACAATTCAAGGTGCAGCACAGTCCCGCCCATGAGGAGTAACAGCAACACTTACGGTGAGAGGAGAAGCCATACAACCAGCATTATCAAGGTGAGACCCACGTCTCCGGGGCCTGAACCCACCTGTCCCAAATCTTGTTATACTTGGACGTGCATCCCCTATGGGTATAGACCAGTTTTTTTTATAGGGCAGGGTTGCATTGACCTCCCGAAGCCAGTCACGGATAGAGGGAGGCGTGTCCCTCATCCAACGGCGTGCAATACATTTTCTGGCAAGAAACAATGTCTCATGTAAAATGTATTTATCTGTACTGACATCAGGGGTGTATCCCTAATAAACAAAATTTCGAGGCCAATGTCAAAGGGGAGCCCATGGTGTCATGAAGAAATCTGACCACCTGCCTCCAGAAGCCCTGGACCTCTGGGCAGTTCCAGATCAGATGGTAAAAGGTACCACGCTCCTCCTGACACGTGGGGCACTGGCCGGAGGCCTTACTGCGATATTTTGCCATCATTATTGATGTCAGGTAGGCCCGGTAAAGGACATACAGTTGAGTTAGGCGATCCGAAAGTTTCGGGGAGACTAGTTTACAATTGTCAAGGGCATCCTCCCATTCCTCGTCGTCAATCGTCCCAATATCACCCTCCCATTTAGTTTTGACGGCATACGCCAAGACCTTAGATGTCGGCAAAAGAAGTGCATTATACATATGGGAGATGAGTTGTTTAGATTCATAACCCATCACCACCTCCAAGACCGAGACCGGGGCCAAGTCGTGCACAGGTCGGGGAATTGAGCGGAAAAAGCATGTCTGAGCTGCAGGTAGCGGAAAAACATATGGTTAGGAAGGTCGTATTACCTCTTCAGGGCGTCAAAGGATTTGAGAACACCATTGGTGGCCTATCACATTTTTGAAGGCCCTTCCTCTTTCTTTTTCTACCATTCATTTTTGGGTGTTGTCCTTACCCTCCTGTGTTGTCTTTACTATACTTTTGGTGGGGGCCTGATTGTTTTCTCTGGTGTCTGTGTGTTCTAAAAAAAGTTACTGACTTGTCAGTGTCTGCAGCTGCTTTTTGTTCGGTATGACAACATTGTAATTTTAATTTTGTGTCATTTCGGAGGTGCAGTAACTTTTTTACATAGATTAATTTTGTATTTTCAATAGAGCTGTTTTTAATTAACCAGTTGATCCACCAGGAAAATTTTCTCATAGACCTGTAGTCCTCTCCACTATGTGCCTTTGGTAATCTGGAGGATCAATCCCTCCCCCCTTTTTTCAGGTTTTGATTCAATTTTAGGGGCGACGGTGTTGGAGATGGTTTGAGGTGTTGGTTTCCCTTACAGTACCCTTAAAGTTCACTGTGACATTTTTTTTTTTTTTTTTTACATGGTTTGCAGTTTGGGTTTAACAATAACCCACCCTTGTCACTGTCCTGCCTCTTTTTTTAATTGAATTGTTACATGAGTCACCTCCGGCATTGCAATTAACCTTGAGTGCAACATAAAAAGCTAACGTGCCTATATGGCTTACTAATTGGATGACAAGATTGACATTGAGATACAATCAGCATTTTCTCAAGATCCACCTGCTGGGGATCCCCCTGATGAGGACATGCAGAGCCTTGTCGATACGCGTATGGGAGGGGCCATACGCTGGAGTCTGTGTGCGGCTGAGAGCAACATTGTAGCTTACTGAGCGGATCCACACCTGCACACCCGGGCTATAGTTTGCAGAACCTGCTACAGTGTGGTGCGCTTCAAGCACCATATACTGTAAATGTAAGTGCAATACTTTGTTTTAATAAAGCACATATTTTATCCAATGTTATTTGCACTATGGATACCTTTCTTTTCATCTATATGAGCCACCTCTGAGGGCCAAGAGCACCGAGGCACCATTACATGAGAGGCTTACCAGGACACAAGCATATCACTTACCAGGCTTGATTGTGGGAAAACAAGGTGACGCACCCACCTGAGGGGGGAGCACAAAACATTGAGGTGAAATTGTACCTGTTCACTATCAGGAAACCTCCAGGTACTGGTGATTGGGATATACTTTGCACACAGGAGTATTTGATTTTGGACTCACACACTTTGAGATTGGACACTTATTTAATGTGATACTATTACATTTATTTTTTGTACGATTGTCTTATTTAAATCAACCTTTTTTGGGATACTTTTCAATGTATAAAATATGGAAATGATTAATTATTGATATTCATTGTGTTATATTTCATTTTCACGATTGTCACAGCAACATAGCTTCTATGAGTATATTTATTACATAGTCAATTTAATATATCTGTTTATCGCACATCCATCATAAATAGTGATCTTATAGACAATTGATTTTACAATAACTTTTTACATAGGATACACAGTTTTGCGCAGCACAATCTTTATTATTTTAGGAAAAGTTCAGACAGAACATCCAGGACTGGGAAAGAGGACATATTTTAGACATGTTAGTGACTAGTAAAGTAAGGCAATGTTATATCAAAACCATATGTTCTTAATATATATATATATATATATATATATATATATATAAAATCTAAAAAAGTGAATATGTGTACATCACCCCAAAAAACGTATAATCAACAAGGTGCCAGTGAAAAATAAAAAATAAAAATATGAATATACAGAAAATATCACAGTCCACTGCAAATAAAATGACGATAATCTGTGTTGCTCATCAGTTTCTGTGACCACAACCAGTGTAAATGATTGAATTTGCTTCTCTTCCCATAAATCAAGTGCTCCACCACATGAAATATAAAAATACTGCGCTCACCAGAGTCCCCAGGTCCCAGGGACCACTACGCTTTATATGTATAAAAACACCAAAACATCCAGAGATTCTTCCACAGTAATCACTTTTCACCTTAATGCACATCTTCCCCTCAGAAAGCAGATGGCATATACAGTATCTCACGAAAGTGAGTACACCCCTCACATTTTTGTAAATATTTTATTATATAGCTTCATGTGACAACACTGAAGAAATGACACAATGTAAAGTAGTGAGTGTACAGCTTGTATAACAGTGTATATCTGCTGTCCCCTCAAAATAACTTAACATACAGCCTTTGTCTAAACCACTGACAAGCAAAGTGAGTACACCCCTAAGTGAAAATGTCCAAATTGGACCCAATCAGCCATTTTCCCTCCCTGGTATCATGTGACTCGTTAGTGCTACTCTCAGGTGTGAGTGGGGAGCAGATGTGTTAAATTTGGTGTTATCTTTCTCACTCTCTCATACTGGTCACTGAAAGTTGAACATTGCACCTCATTGCAAAAAACTCACTGAGGATCTGAAAAAAAAAAAAAAAAGTTGCTCTACATACAGATGGCCTAGGCTATAAAAAGATTGCCAAGGCCCTGAAATTGAGCTGCAGCATGGTGACCAAGACCATACAGTGGTTTAACAGGACAAATTCCACTCAGAACAGGCCTCACCATGGTCAACCAAAGAAGTTGCGTGCACGTGCTCAGTGTCATATCCAGAGGTTGTCTTTGGGAAATAAATGTATGAATGCTGCCAGCATTGCTGCGGAGGTTGAAGGGGTGGGGGGTCAGTCTGTCAGTGCCCAGACCATACACCACACACCACATCAAATTGGTCTGCATGGCTGTCATCCAAGAAGGAAGATAAAGGGTAAAATCTCAAAGTAATTGGGATTTAATATAGAGCTTGCTAATGCTATCCAGGGATGGACAACTGTTTGTCAATATCCTGGGTAGAGGAAATGGTGGGCAAAGGTTGAGTGGTTCAGAATAATTAAATGAATAAACCCAAAAAATAAATAGATAAACATGTGCGTATTAAATGTGGCTGAATAAATAATATAGATCACAATAAAAATCTAAATATAAAAAATAATAAATAAGTCACAGTAAAGACCATATGAGTGCCATAAAGTGCAAAATAGTGCCAAAAAATTATAAATGTATATAGTCCAAGTATAAAGTTCATAAGTGACTTCAGTGAGTAAATAGATATAACTTGAGTGCCAAGTAAGGGGAAGTGCAGGTGCTTTGTGCTGGGTCCTCCAATAGTCCAATGCTGGTACTTGTGGTGTCAACCCTGTGGAATAATGGAGGGTATGCACTCACCAGAAGTTGTGGGTCTTAAATACCGTATGGTAAAAAGACCTATTGAGCCTCCTAGGCCGGGAAGGTGACTGCTGGGCTTTGTAGTCCCATACGATCTGGGATCCCTCTCCTGGATGGCCTGGATCCTCAGGGTCAGATCAGGGCAAAGAATAAAAAAGCTCCAAATGGTACAATACCGTTAAAATATCCTTTAATAAAGTAATTGCGGGATTCACAGTACATAAAAAGCATACAAATTTGGGGGTTACGTCTGCCAAAATGGTGCCTGCGACTGGAGAGCGGTAACTACCGGCTTGCGTTCCACCAGGCTCCCAGGACGTGCAGTGTGCGTTCCACCTGACGCGCGTTTCATCAGTGCGTATGACGTCTTCAGAGGTGGAGCCGTACGCTAACTCGGGACCTTAAATATGGTAGTCGCCACCCCTCACTCCTCCCAACCAGGAAGTCTGCATGTAAAGAGCGTCCTCTGTTGCAAAGCAACATACTGTGAGGGGAAAATATTGCGAAGCCTCCGTGGTGAGGATTATTCTTAGTGTTTGGAAGAGGCTTCATTATATAAATACATTGGCATCTTAATGCATCATGGGTAAATGTAAAATAGCAATCCACAATCCTAATATTGGATATATTTATATGCAGTAACAGTGTAAAAATGTCAAATTAATTTTTTTTTTTTTTAATTTAAGAAATTATATAACAATATTGATTAGTACCGGTGATGTTTACATAAGAAATAAGAGGTGAAATATAATAATTGCAATTGGTGAATAGTGAATGTGATAAAGATGGGCTGAATAATAAAATAGTGGACTAAAAATTAAGAATATATATGTGTGTGCAAAATTTAGTTTGATATAAATATGATATAAATATAACTTTTAGTATATCATGGAATAAGAGTAAAATTACATAAAGGTCTCGCCCGGTAATAAATATAGAATGTATAATAAGTAAACAAAGTACACTGAGCAAAATTAAGGAAGAAGTAAAAAATATGGATAGGGCACAATTACTAGAAAAGAAGGCGAAAAAGATGGAAGATTACGCCCTCAAATTCATTTCACAATTTAACACCAGATACAAGGAAGTCGAACACATCATACTCAAACACTGGCCCATACTATTGAGGGATGACAAACTCATGGATGTGTTACCGACCCATCCCAAATTTATCTATAAAAGAGGACGAAATTTGAGGGACCTTGTAGTAAAAAATGTACAAGACCCTCCAAAAAAACTGATAACCTTCCTTGACCAAAAAGGATTCTTCTCCTGTGGCAGATGTAAGACGTGTAAAACGATAAAAAATTGGAAACGCAAAACAGTTCATTTCAAATCCAACACTACAAATAAGACCTATAACATCAAGAAATGCATTACCTGTGATAGCACCTGCTCACGTGTCCATGCGGGCTTCAGTATGTGGGACGAACAACCAGAAAACTCAGAGTACGCATAGGCGAACATATTGATAATATTAGAAATGGTTTCAAAAATCATATCTGTATCATATAATCATATATATGTATCCAACCATTTTAGAATGGTACATAACAAAGACCCCACCCTCCTCTCTGTGTGTGGGATTGATAAAATAGAATATAATTGGAGGGGAAAAAATATGAGGCTGGCTGTAGCAATGAACATAGATATGGACCTGAATTGCTTCATTTCAGATCCATAATTTTACCCTCTATTTTATCCCTCTTGATGCCCTTCTTCTTTTACTCTTTTATACTAGAGATTTATTTATAATTTAAATATACAAAAGAATATTTGTTATTAAGAATTTTATTATAATGTTATTATACGTTCTATATTTATTACCGGGCGAGACCTTTATGTAATTTTACTCTTATATATTACTATATTTTTATTACTCTGATACACTAAAAGTTATATTTATATCAAACTAAATTTTGAACACACATAAATATTCTTTTTTTTTTTGTAGTCCACTAATTTATTCCATGATATACTAAAAGTTATATTTATATCATATTTATATCAAACTACATTTTGAACACACATATATTCTTAATTTTTAGTCCACTATTTTATTATTCAGTGAAATATATATGAAAGGAGGTTGTAACGGCGCTACCTTAAAGTGAATAAGTGCTTATTGTATGTGCCAACTTAAGACAAAGTGCCAATAAAAATTGTGTCATAAAAACCATTTAATTTAAAATTAAATAAAGTGCACTGGTGATTTGTGGTGTGACCAAGTTAGTTGGTTAATGAACTGGGCCCATAAGGTGCAACTCAGTAAAGTGCAAGTGCTGTGCTGCATATACTAGACGAGTAAGAAATAATGGGTTCCCAATGTGCATTTATTTTATAATAGCAATTGACAGAAAATAAGTTAAATACATAAGTGAAAAATCGCATAAGACAGTGAGCATAAATTAATCCGTGCTGTGCGTGGAATTTGTAATACCACTAAAGTGAAAAAAGTGCTAAATTGAATAAAAGAAAGTGATAAATAAAACTGGGGTTGCAATTTTGTTGTACATCCACTAGATGTCGCCCCTAGATATACGACCTGTACTTAAGGAAAGAGATGGTCGGTTTCTTCCGGGGTTCTCCAGTGGGTCGAACCAGGCTTTTAGTACCTCAGGTTAGAAGAAAGAAACCCCATGATGTAAAGTATATCTGTAGCGTGGAAGAGAGAGCATAAAGACTCACGTTTGAGGCTGTCTAGGATCAGCGGTGATGGCCGGGAAGCTTCCGCGTTCCACGGCCCAGGCTCCGAAACCGGAAGTGACGTAATGACGTTACGACTCCGCCCTACGCGTTTCGTCATGTGACGTCTGCTGGAGCGGCGTCAACGTAACAAGCTCCCGGCCCTTAAATAGCGTGTCCGTCTCCTGGCAACCAATCGGCCTCCCCCGCCGCCATATTGGTGCACGCAAACTGAAGCCGGACGGAGGACACATTGGGCCTCCCTGCAATGCCTCTTCAGATGCCGGAGCGGAGGGACAGCTATTTTGGAACATCATTTCCTGACAGCCTGTGTCTGATACCGTAATGAGGTTAAAACATGACATTTATTAAAAATCATTAAAAAAAGAGGAAAAAAAACTGAAAAAATGTCTTAAAAATGAAAAGAAATTTAAAAAATTAATTAAAAATAAAAAATAAAAAATAAAAACCGTGCAACGATTCATAAAAAACATCATATAGCGGAGATTTCATTAAAAGAGCACCAAGGTCAAGAAGTAAAAAAATAAAAAAATATATATAAGGTAATAAATTACCATATGCCCAGAGGTTGAGTACATATTGTAGTGATAATATACATAATTTATAGATGTAAATCGAGCGTTGTTTTAAAGGGTTATAATATTGCAGAATAAAGGATAAAAAAGGTGGGAGAATTGTGAAGAAAAGGTGGAAGAGTTATGAAAAAATGGATCAGATGGTCGAGAAGAAGGAGATGGGGTTTTTTTAAAAATAAAAATTTCCCATAAATGGAGAGTCTACAAGGACAGTCATTCGTTCCTGTTGTGTTTGAGAGGGCTACCCGGGCCCCCCAAATACACAACAATCCGGATCAGGGTGTGAAACAACTTTTTCCCATTGTGATGTTGGATGAGAAGGCCCCATGATTAGCCCCTAATAAAAAAAGAAGTTTTGTGGTGTTTAAGAGGTTGTGCTGTAAGCAAACCTCATACAAGTGTGGTGGGTAACCCCGAACCTTGAGAATCTAAAAGAAAAAGTTTTTTTATATATAAATGTGTTGAGCTTAACAGACGGTATGCTCAAAACACCGTGTAAACTACACAGATATGGAGTGCGTAAACAATGTGAAAGGTCTAGATTAAAAGCACAATATTCTTGGTGATGCTGGATGAGAAGGCCTCAAGGCAATGTTGAATAAAATGAATGGCGTTAGATGGTAAAATTGATCAAAATGTTTCTTTTGATGTAGGAGGTTGTAGCCAGGTGTAAAAGTTTAAAACTATTATAAAATAGCAAACTGTACACCAAAAAATTACATAAAACCAACCAATCACAAATAAAATTATTTCAAAGGATTGTTTCAAGGCAAATTTTCTGCCCCAAAGGAATTACATAACAAAAAGTAAGAACATCAAAAAATGAGAAAATCACAGGAAAAAAGTGGTGTTAAAAGGCCATAGCAAAGATCAAATAAAAACATCAAAAAGGCCTTTCTTAAAAAAATACTTTTAAAAAACATTTTTTAAAAAATTTCTTAAAACATTTTCTAAAAAACTTTTGAAAAGAAAGGGACTAAAAGTTTGAAGGCGAAAAAACAGGATAAAAGGGAGGTGTTTTTTTGTTTTCCTGGGAGGAGGTTTTCATGAGACATAAACCATTTATGTGTCTGTAATGAAACAGTTAAGATCAATGTCTACATTCAACCCATCAGGGCGAAGAGATTGCATCAAAAAAATCCATTTTGTTTCATTTCTAGAAATCATTCTTGTTTTATTTCCTCCTCTCCAATCCCCCTTTATTTTATCAATGCCATAAAAAATTAGTCCAGAAGGATTTTTGGAATGCACCTCTTTAAAATGTCTGGGAAGATTATGTTTATCAAAACCCTTTTTGATATTTTTTATATGTTCTCTGATCCTTACATATAGGGGTCTGGTTGTTCTACCGATGTATTGTAAATGACAAGGACACTCGATGACATAGGTAACATGTGTACTGTTACACGTGATGGTGTCCTTTATTTTGTATTCAATACCGGTAGTTCGAGATTTAAAAGTGTTTTTTCTTCTTGGCTGGTTCCTATTGTTTCTGCAGGGTAGGCACTTCCCACATCTAAAAAAACCATTAATACTTGTAGGTAAAGAAATGGTTTTTGGTGGATTTATCACATTGTGTACCACCTTATCTTTTAATGTGGGGGCTCTTCTATACACAAAGGATGGTTTATTTGGTAGGATTTTCTTCAAAGTCCTATCCGCTGTGAGTATAGGCCAATGTTTTTTGAATATTTTTTCCAGCTCTTTATGTTGCCTGTTATATCCCGTAATAAAAGCAAACTCATGTTTGTTCTGTTTTTTCTTCTTCCCATTTTCTTTTATAAGGTCATTTCTATCGGTGTTCTTAATTGTTTCTTTTAGGTGCTCCAAGTTTTTTCTTTTGTAGCCTTTTTCGATAAATCTCTGTATCAGTATATCCGCCTGGATTTCAAAGTCCTGGATGTTGCTGCAATTTCTTCTTATCCGTAGTAACTGTCCCTTTGGGATGTTCCCTAACCATTGTGGGTGGTGGCAGCTTCTGATAGGGATATACCCATTTTTATCTGTTTTCTTAAAATATGTTTTGCTTGCCAGTTTTCCTTCTTGTTTGAATAATTCTAGGTCCAAAAAGGCTATTTTTTGTTTATCCCAATTTCCTGTGAAGGTAATTCCATATGCGTTACCACTGATTTCGTCAAAAAAACATTGTAACGATTCTGTGTTTCCTCTCCATATGAGGATAATATCATCAATGTATCTCTGGTAGTAACGCAAATTTGGTCTTTCCACACTGTAAATCTGTTCCTCCTCCCATTTTTGCATGAATATGTTAGCCACACTCGGGGCATATTTTGCCCCCATGGCTACTCCCTTGGTTTGTGCGTAATATCGTCCTTTGTGCCAAAAATAATTCGAGTTCATCGCCATCTTGAGGCCTTCTAAAATAAAGTGCATTTGTGCTTGCTTCAAATCTGTATGTTTAAAAAGTGCCCATTCAACACTGTCTAACCCGTCCTTCTGCACTATGTTGGTGTATAGTGAGTTTACATCAATGGTTACTAATATATCATCCTCCGTCACTTCTAAGTCCTGTATGTCTGAAAGCAATTGCTTGCTGTCTCTAAGATATGATTTTCCCTTTAGGACCAAGGGCTGTAAGTATTTGTCTAAGTATTCTCCCAAGCGGGAGTGGACGGAGTCTATACCACTCACTATTGGGCGGCCTGGTGGCTTTTCTTCATTTTTATGTATTTTGGGTAGATAGTATATAATTGGGGTTCTTGCTGCTTCTATGTGTAGATATTTGGCTTCCTTGTTGTTCAGAATGCCGAGGTCCTTCCCTTTTTTGATGTACGTCTTCAGGTCCTTAGTGTATTTCTCTTTCGGGTTTCTCGGGAGTTTTTTATAGGTATCCTCTGCACTAAGGAGATGTTCCAATTCTTCATCATAGTCCTTCTGATTTAGTATCACCAGGCCCCCCCCTTTATCTGCTGGTCTGATTACGATGTGCTTCTTTTTCTCTAATTTTTTGATGGTCTCCCATATATCCTTCTCTTTCTTCTTTTTAATTTTCAAATTTCTGATTTCCTCCTCCACCATCCTTTTGAAAACTTCTAAGTTTTCATTTTGTGGGTTCTTAGGGTTAAAGACCGATTTGTTCCTTAGTTCAGTATGTTTAAATTCTGCATTGGTTATGGGTGCTCGTTTGTCTTTTTTAATTTCAAAATGTTTCTTGATATTGATTTTCCGAATGTACTTTTGTAGGTCTATGTAGGCTTCGAATTTATCGAGGTTCTTGTCAGGTGCGTATTTTAGGCCAAGATCCAGAAGTTTTAATTCGTCTTCCTCCAAAACCGCACTACTCAAATTAAAGATACCTTTGCCTAGTATTCTCTTCTTCTTTTTCTTAGACCCCCCTCGTTTTCCCCTTGGTTTCCGTTTCTTGTGTAACCGTAGAATCCGGGGGGTTCCTCTCTCCTGTGTGAATCTGGTCCTCTTGGTCTGGGGGGCCCTCTCTGGTTGTCCTGTTGGGGTCGTCTCCCATCTTCTCTCCAGTTCACTCGGTGGTCCCCTTGTGGTCTGTATGCTCCTCTGGGACCTCCTTGGTGGTAATTCCTTCTCCATGGTTGTTGCCAACCGTTGTTCCTCCATTGTCCTCCGCCTCCTCTTGGGGGTCTCCCCCTGTTTCCTCTTGGAAAAAAACCCCTGTTGGGTGGGGGTCCCCTGTTGTCATATTGAGGTTCTTGATAGTAGTTCAGGGGCGAGAATCTGTTATAGGTTTCAATTTGGTGGTAGTGTTGAGTTGGTGTTCTATCCCTTCCTAGGTTCCTCGGGTAAGTATTTCCTCTATGGTCAACGTAAGAATATTCTGGAAAAATTCTCTCTCCGGTGTGTCTTCCTTCATTTGCTGGAGTTCTGGGGGTTCTGGGGGTTATAGGAGTTCTTGGTGTTCCAACTTCCATCCAAGAATCGTCATCTTCATCCCCCATTTCTGAAGGTTCCCTGGAGTCCACACTCACAGGGTCCACGCTTGTTCCTTGTCCATTATATACTTCATCAGCTTGCCATTTATATACATTCCTGTTTTTGTAATCCAGTATGTCCCTTTTATATTTTTTCTGTTTTTTAGCTTGTATTGTTTTATCATATTTTTGTATGGCATCCTGAAGTGCTTTCTCTTTGTTTTTGTATTCCGTCGTGTCTGCATGGGGAGCTAGCTGCTCTTTTAGTTGTATGATAGTACTCTCAATTTTTTTGAGTTTGAATTGTCTCCTTTTTATGATCATTAATAGCAATTCTCTTTCACAATTGTTGAAAAATGCATACCAGGATTCCAGTAAGGTGGGATCAGTGATGTGGTCATTAGGTGAAATGTCCCACCTGAGCCTCCTAGGTGCTATACTTTCCCTGGCGTATTTTTCAAGGGTGACCATGTCCCACCATACCCGTAGCTGTTTTTCCATGCTGTGCTTCAATTGTTTGAATGAACCTTCCATATCCTGTCTCTGGATAATGGTGTCTTGGTCAAAAATTTCTTCTACATTTATTGTTCTAGAGGTCATGTATTTAAATATCTCCATTTTGCAGCTAGGTCTGGATGGTACCACCAAGGTGGTTCCACAAACAGTAAAAAGGTAGGGGTGACCAGCGCTATGGAGTGCAGACCTTAGACAATAGTGAAGGTGTAAGCTGCCAACAACCAAACCCACGAGGGGTTAAAGTGTGAAATATATATGAAAGGAGGTTGTAACGGCGCTACCTTAAAGTGAATAAGTGCTTATTGTATGTGCCAACTTAAGACAAAGTGCCAATAAAAATTGTGTCATAAAAACCATTTAATTTAAAATTAAATAAAGTGCACTGGTGATTTGTGGTGTGACCAAGTTAGTTGGTTAATGAACTGGGCCCATAAGGTGCAACTCAGTAAAGTGCAAGTGCTGTGCTGCATATACTAGACGAGTAAGAAATAATGGGTTCCCAATGTGCATTTATTTTATAATAGCAATTGACAGAAAATAAGTTAAATACATAAGTGAAAAATCGCATAAGACAGTGAGCATAAATTAATCCGTGCTGTGCGTGGAATTTGTAATACCACTAAAGTGAAAAAAGTGCTAAATTGAATAAAAGAAAGTGATAAATAAAACTGGGGTTGCAATTTTGTTGTACATCCACTAGATGTCGCCCCTAGATATACGACCTGTACTTAAGGAAAGAGATGGTCGGTTTCTTCCGGGGTTCTCCAGTGGATTAATTTATGCTCACTGTCTTATGCGATTTTTCACTTATGTATTTAACTTATTTTCTGTCAATTGCTATTATAAAATAAATGCACATTGGGAACCCATTATTTCTTACTCGTCTAGTATATGCAGCACAGCACTTGCACTTTACTGAGTTGCACCTTATGGGCCCAGTTCATTAACCAACTAACTTGGTCACACCACAAATCACCAGTGCACTTTATTTAATTTTAAATTAAATGGTTTTTATGACACAATTTTTATTGGCACTTTGTCTTAAGTTGGCACATACAATAAGCACTTATTCACTTTAAGGTAGCGCCGTTACAACCTCCTTTCATATATATTTCACACTTTAACCCCTCGTGGGTTTGGTTGTTGGCAGCTTACACCTTCACTATTGTCTAAGGTCTGCACTCCATAGCGCTGGTCACCCCTACCTTTTTACTGTTTGTGGAACCACCTTGGTGGTACCATCCAGACCTAGCTGCAAAATGGAGATATTTAAATACATGACCTCTAGAACAATAAATGTAGAAGAAATTTTTGACCAAGACACCATTATCCAGAGACAGGATATGGAAGGTTCATTCAAACAATTGAAGCACAGCATGGAAAAACAGCTACGGGTATGGTGGGACATTGTCACCCTTGAAAAATACGCCAGGGAAAGTATAGCACCTAGGAGGCTCAGGTGGGACATTTCACCTAATGACCACATCACTGATCCCACTTTACTGGAATCCTGGTATGCATTTTTCAACAATTGTGAAAGAGAATTGCTATTAATGATCATAAAAAGGAGACAATTCAAACTCAAAAAAATTGAGAGTACTATCATACAACTAAAAGAGCAGCTAGCTCCCCATGCAGACACGACGGAATACAAAAACAAAGAGAAAGCACTTCAGGATGCCATACAAAAATATGATAAAACAATACAAGCTAAAAAACAGAAAAAATATAAAAGGGACATACTGGATTACAAAAACAGGAATGTATATAAATGGCAAGCTGATGAAGTATATAATGGACAAGGAACAAGCGTGGACCCTGTGAGTGTGGACTCCAGGGAACCTTCAGAAATGGGGGATGAAGATGACGATTCTTGGATGGAAGTTGGAACACCAAGAACTCCTATAACCCCCAGAACCCCCAGAACTCCAGCAAATGAAGGAAGACACACCGGAGAGAGAATTTTTCCAGAATATTCTTACGTTGACCATAGAGGA
The DNA here is from genome assembly GCF_965119305.1 of Pelophylax lessonae. Taxonomy (NCBI): domain Eukaryota; kingdom Metazoa; phylum Chordata; class Amphibia; order Anura; family Ranidae; genus Pelophylax; species Pelophylax lessonae. The sequence continues at coordinate 158,723,693 of NC_138775.1, forward strand.
AATACTTACCCGAGGAACCTAGGAAGGGATAGAACACCAACTCAACACTACCACCAAATTGAAACCTATAACAGATTCTCGCCCCTGAACTACTATCAAGAACCTCAATATGACAACAGGGGACCCCCACCCAACAGGGGTTTTTTTCCAAGAGGAAACAGGGGGAGACCCCCAAGAGGAGGCGGAGGACAATGGAGGAACAACGGTTGGCAACAACCATGGAGAAGGAATTACCACCAAGGAGGTCCCAGAGGAGCATACAGACCACAAGGGGACCACCGAGTGAACTGGAGAGAAGATGGGAGACGACCCCAACAGGACAACCAGAGAGGGCCCCCCAGACCAAGAGGACCAGATTCACACAGGAGAGAGGAACCCCCCGGATTCTACGGTTACACAAGAAACGGAAACCAAGGGGAAAACGAGGGGGGTCTAAGAAAAAGAAGAAGAGAATACTAGGCAAAGGTATCTTTAATTTGAGTAGTGCGGTTTTGGAGGAAGACGAATTAAAACTTCTGGATCTTGGCCTAAAATACGCACCTGACAAGAACCTCGATAAATTCGAAGCCTACATAGACCTACAAAAGTACATTCGGAAAATCAATATCAAGAAACATTTTGAAATTAAAAAAGACAAACGAGCACCCATAACCAATGCAGAATTTAAACATACTGAACTAAGGAACAAATCGGTCTTTAACCCTAAGAACCCACAAAATGAAAACTTAGAAGTTTTCAAAAGGATGGTGGAGGAGGAAATCAGAAATTTGAAAATTAAAAAGAAGAAAGAGAAGGATATATGGGAGACCATCAAAAAATTAGAGAAAAAGAAGCACATCGTAATCAGACCAGCAGATAAAGGGGGGGGCCTGGTGATACTAAATCAGAAGGACTATGATGAAGAATTGGAACATCTCCTTAGTGCAGAGGATACCTATAAAAAACTCCCGAGAAACCCGAAAGAGAAATACACTAAGGACCTGAAGACGTACATCAAAAAAGGGAAGGACCTCGGCATTCTGAACAACAAGGAAGCCAAATATCTACACATAGAAGCAGCAAGAACCCCAATTATATACTATCTACCCAAAATACATAAAAATGAAGAAAAGCCACCAGGCCGCCCAATAGTGAGTGGTATAGACTCCGTCCACTCCCGCTTGGGAGAATACTTAGACAAATACTTACAGCCCTTGGTCCTAAAGGGAAAATCATATCTTAGAGACAGCAAGCAATTGCTTTCAGACATACAGGACTTAGAAGTGACGGAGGATGATATATTAGTAACCATTGATGTAAACTCACTATACACCAACATAGTGCAGAAGGACGGGTTAGACAGTGTTGAATGGGCACTTTTTAAACATACAGATTTGAAGCAAGCACAAATGCACTTTATTTTAGAAGGCCTCAAGATGGCGATGAACTCGAATTATTTTTGGCACAAAGGACGATATTACGCACAAACCAAGGGAGTAGCCATGGGGGCAAAATATGCCCCGAGTGTGGCTAACATATTCATGCAAAAATGGGAGGAGGAACAGATTTACAGTGTGGAAAGACCAAATTTGCGTTACTACCAGAGATACATTGATGATATTATCCTCATATGGAGAGGAAACACAGAATCGTTACAATGTTTTTTTGACGAAATCAGTGGTAACGCATATGGAATTACCTTCACAGGAAATTGGGATAAACAAAAAATAGCCTTTTTGGACCTAGAATTATTCAAACAAGAAGGAAAACTGGCAAGCAAAACATATTTTAAGAAAACAGATAAAAATGGGTATATCCCTATCAGAAGCTGCCACCACCCACAATGGTTAGGGAACATCCCAAAGGGACAGTTACTACGGATAAGAAGAAATTGCAGCAACATCCAGGACTTTGAAATCCAGGCGGATATACTGATACAGAGATTTATCGAAAAAGGCTACAAAAGAAAAAACTTGGAGCACCTAAAAGAAACAATTAAGAACACCGATAGAAATGACCTTATAAAAGAAAATGGGAAGAAGAAAAAACAGAACAAACATGAGTTTGCTTTTATTACGGGATATAACAGGCAACATAAAGAGCTGGAAAAAATATTCAAAAAACATTGGCCTATACTCACAGCGGATAGGACTTTGAAGAAAATCCTACCAAATAAACCATCCTTTGTGTATAGAAGAGCCCCCACATTAAAAGATAAGGTGGTACACAATGTGATAAATCCACCAAAAACCATTTCTTTACCTACAAGTATTAATGGTTTTTTTAGATGTGGGAAGTGCCTACCCTGCAGAAACAATAGGAACCAGCCAAGAAGAAAAAACACTTTTAAATCTCGAACTACCGGTATTGAATACAAAATAAAGGACACCATCACGTGTAACAGTACACATGTTACCTATGTCATCGAGTGTCCTTGTCATTTACAATACATCGGTAGAACAACCAGACCCCTATATGTAAGGATCAGAGAACATATAAAAAATATCAAAAAGGGTTTTGATAAACATAATCTTCCCAGACATTTTAAAGAGGTGCATTCCAAAAATCCTTCTGGACTAATTTTTTATGGCATTGATAAAATAAAGGGGGATTGGAGAGGAGGAAATAAAACAAGAATGATTTCTAGAAATGAAACAAAATGGATTTTTTTGATGCAATCTCTTCGCCCTGATGGGTTGAATGTAGACATTGATCTTAACTGTTTCATTACAGACACATAAATGGTTTATGTCTCATGAAAACCTCCTCCCAGGAAAACAAAAAAACACCTCCCTTTTATCCTGTTTTTTCGCCTTCAAACTTTTAGTCCCTTTCTTTTCAAAAGTTTTTTAGAAAATGTTTTAAGAAATTTTTTAAAAAATGTTTTTTAAAAGTATTTTTTTAAGAAAGGCCTTTTTGATGTTTTTATTTGATCTTTGCTATGGCCTTTTAACACCACTTTTTTCCTGTGATTTTCTCATTTTTTGATGTTCTTACTTTTTGTTATGTAATTCCTTTGGGGCAGAAAATTTGCCTTGAAACAATCCTTTGAAATAATTTTATTTGTGATTGGTTGGTTTTATGTAATTTTTTGGTGTACAGTTTGCTATTTTATAATAGTTTTAAACTTTTACACCTGGCTACAACCTCCTACATCAAAAGAAACATTTTGATCAATTTTACCATCTAACGCCATTCATTTTATTCAACATTGCCTTGAGGCCTTCTCATCCAGCATCACCAAGAATATTGTGCTTTTAATCTAGACCTTTCACATTGTTTACGCACTCCATATCTGTGTAGTTTACACGGTGTTTTGAGCATACCGTCTGTTAAGCTCAACACATTTATATATAAAAAAACTTTTTCTTTTAGATTCTCAAGGTTCGGGGTTACCCACCACACTTGTATGAGGTTTGCTTACAGCACAACCTCTTAAACACCACAAAACTTCTTTTTTTATTAGGGGCTAATCATGGGGCCTTCTCATCCAACATCACAATGGGAAAAAGTTGTTTCACACCCTGATCCGGATTGTTGTGTATTTGGGGGGCCCGGGTAGCCCTCTCAAACACAACAGGAACGAATGACTGTCCTTGTAGACTCTCCATTTATGGGAAATTTTTATTTTTAAAAAAACCCCATCTCCTTCTTCTCGACCATCTGATCCATTTTTTCATAACTCTTCCACCTTTTCTTCATAATTCTCCCACCTTTTTTATCCTTTATTCTGCAATATTATAACCCTTTAAAACAACGCTCGATTTACATCTATAAATTATGTATATTATCACTACAATATGTACTCAACCTCTGGGCATATGGTAATTTATTACCTTATATATATTTTTTTATTTTTTTACTTCTTGACCTTGGTGCTCTTTTAATGAAATCTCCGCTATATGATGTTTTTTATGAATCGTTGCACGGTTTTTATTTTTTATTTTTTATTTTTAATTAATTTTTTAAATTTCTTTTCATTTTTAAGACATTTTTTCAGTTTTTTTTCCTCTTTTTTTAATGATTTTTAATAAATGTCATGTTTTAACCTCATTACGGTATCAGACACAGGCTGTCAGGAAATGATGTTCCAAAATAGCTGTCCCTCCGCTCCGGCATCTGAAGAGGCATTGCAGGGAGGCCCAATGTGTCCTCCGTCCGGCTTCAGTTTGCGTGCACCAATATGGCGGCGGGGGAGGCCGATTGGTTGCCAGGAGACGGACACGCTATTTAAGGGCCGGGAGCTTGTTACGTTGACGCCGCTCCAGCAGACGTCACATGACGAAACGCGTAGGGCGGAGTCGTAACGTCATTACGTCACTTCCGGTTTCGGAGCCTGGGCCGTGGAACGCGGAAGCTTCCCGGCCATCACCGCTGATCCTAGACAGCCTCAAACGTGAGTCTTTATGCTCTCTCTTCCACGCTACAGATATACTTTACATCATGGGGTTTCTTTCTTCTAACCTGAGGTACTAAAAGCCTGGTTCGACCCACTGGAGAACCCCGGAAGAAACCGACCATCTCTTTCCTTAAGTACAGGTCGTATATCTAGGGGCGACATCTAGTGGATGTACAACAAAATTGCAACCCCAGTTTTATTTATCACTTTCTTTTATTCAATTTAGCACTTTTTTCACTTTAGTGGTATTACAAATTCCACGCACAGCACGGATTAATTTATGCTCACTGTCTTATGCGATTTTTCACTTATGTATTTAACTTATTTTCTGTCAATTGCTATTATAAAATAAATGCACATTGGAAACCCATTATTTCTTACTCGTCTAGTATATGCAGCACAGCACTTGCACTTTACTGAGTTGCACCTTATGGGCCCAGTTCATTAACCAACTAACTTGGTCACACCACAAATCACCAGTGCACTTTATTTAATTTTAAATTAAATGTTTTTTATGACACAATTTTTATTGGCACTTTGTCTTAAGTTGGCACATACAATAAGCACTTATTCACTTTAAGGTAGCGCCGTTACAACCTCCTTTCATATATATTTCACACTTTAACCCCTCGTGGGTTTGGTTGTTGGCAGCTTACACCTTCACTATTGTCTAAGGTCTGCACTCCATAGCGCTGGTCACCCCTACCTTTTTACTATTTTATTATTCAGCCCATCTTTCTCACATTCACTATTCACCAATTGCAATTATTATTATATTTCACCTCTTATTTCTTATGTAAACATCACCGGTACTAATCAATATTGTTATATAATTTTTTAAAAAATTTTAAAATTAAAAAAAAAAAAAAAATTTTACATTTTTACACTGTTACTGCATATAAATATATCCAATATTAGGATTGTGGATTGCTATTTTACATTCCCCTGATGCATTAAGATGCCAATGTATTTATATAATGAAGCCTCTTCCAAACACTAAGAATAATCCTCACCACGGAGGCTTCGCAATATTTTCCCCTCACAGTATGTTGCTTTGCAACAGAGGACGCTCTTTACATGCGGACTTCCTGGTTGGGAGGAGTGATGGGCGGCGACTACCATATTTAAGGTCCCGAGTTAGCGTACGGCTCCACCTCTGAAGACGTCATACGCACTGACTAAACGTGTGTCAGGTGCAACGCACGCTACACGTCCTGGGAGCCTGGTGGAACGCAAACTGGTAGTTACCGCTCTCCACTCACAGGCACCATTTTGGCAGACATAACCCCCAAATTTTTATGCTTTTTATGTACTGTGAATCCCCCATTTACTTTATGAAGGGATATTTTAACGGTACTGCACCATTTGGAGCTTTTTTATTCTTTGCCCTGATCGGACCCTGAGGATCCAGGTCATCCAGGAGAGGGATCCCAGATCGTATGGGACTAAAAAGCCCAGCAGTCAGCTTCCCAGCCTAGGAGGCCATAAGGCTCAATAGGTCTTTTTACCGTACGGTATTTAGGACCCACAACTTCTGGTGAGTGCATACCCCCCATTATTCCACAAGGTTGACACCACAAGTACCAGCATTGGACTATTGGAGGACCCAGCAGAAAGCACCTGCACTTCCCCTTACTTGGCACTCAAGTTTTATCCATTTATTCACTGAAGTCACTTATGAACTTTATACAGTGCCTTGCAAAGTTTTCGGCCCCCTTGAACTTTGCGACCTTTTGCCACATTTCAGGCTTCAAACTGTCAGGGACTCAGACGCCGCTGTGCAGCCTACAGTCCATCTAGGTGAGTGTGCATGTGCGTGCGTCATGACGCACATTGTTCCAACCCAGCCTCCTCTTAAGGATCACTCACCCTCTCATCCAGTGCTGGATTATCGTCAGCTTCCTGTTTCCTGTTGCCTGTTTCCTGTTGTGACCTTGGCTTGCTCCACGGACTTGTCTCTGCCTGATAACCTGTGTACCGACCCCGGCTTGCTCCACGGACCTGCTTCTGCCTGATAACCTGTGTACCGACCCCGGCTTGCTCCACGGACCTGCTTCTGCCTGATAACCTGTGTATGACCCCCGGCCTGGCATTTACCACTGCACTGCTTGCTTTCACTGGAGCTTCTCAGAAGGGACCCAGATATCCCTCTCAGCTATCCACCTGCACCACCACAAGCATCCAGTGCTACTTGGGTCGCGTCACCTCCTGTCTCACTTCCAGGGGTGATTCGCACCGAGCTGCAAGGGAAGCCCTCTCAGCACTTCGGCCTCCACCCAGTGATCTGACAGTATAATCCAGCACCATGTCAGAGGCCGATAGAGGCACTTTCTAGCTCGAGGCACTGTGTCAGCAAGTTTCCAGTCTGACCCAAGCAGTCCAAAGACTGCAGGATGGCTACTTCCAGCTGGAGGGTCGAGTATTAAATCTCGCAGGCTTACCACCTCCTGCTGACCCCAATCAACCTCCTGCCAGCTCGGTGCCTGTCTCCTCTCCGCAAGGACCAGTTATGGCTACCGCACCTGAACCCAGGGTCCCCACTCCTGAACGCTTTCGTGGTGAGCGAAGAAAATTCAGGTCTTTTAAAAACGCATGTCTTCTGTACTTGGCACTTCAACCTGAAACCTTCTCTTCCGAGACGGTCAAAGTGGGGTTTATAATCTCTCTGCTGGCTGAAGAGCCCCAGACCTGGGCTCATAACCTCCTGGAGCAAAAGAGTCCAGCCCTGAATTCCGTGACCTCTTTCTTTGAGGCCATGTCCCAGTTATATGAGGATCCGCAACGTACAGTCACGGCCGAATCCGCTCTGCATGCCTTACAGCAGAATAAACGTCCTGTGGAGGATTACACCGTGGACTTTTGCCGATGGGCCACGGACACTGACTGGAATGAGGCAGCCCTTAAGTACCAGTACCGACACGGACTGTCTGAAGCTCTTAAGGATGAACTGGCTCGGGTAGAGGCCCCCGCATCTTTGGAAGACCTGATCTCACTAGCGATTCAGCTGGACAGGCGCTTGAGGGAGAGGCGCTCGGAGCGTCTTCAAGGGGCTCGACCCACCTGGGTACTGCCCAAGGTTCCATTTGCTGCCGCACCGCATCCCGGGCCTCCCGCCACCACGGGACCTGAGGGGGAGCCTATGCAAATAGGGCTGATCCGTTCCTCCTTGACCCCTGAAGAGAGGCAACGTCGACGCCAGGCCAATCTCTGCCTTTACTGTGGGGAATCCGGCCACTTCTTGTGCAGCTGCCCAGTAAGGCCCAGTAAGTGCTACACCCGACCTCTGCTGAGTTGTCAAATAGCCAAACCATCTCCTGCTCATCTTGTTCTCCCTGTCTCCCTACAGGTAGCAGAAGAGAAGATTCCGCTCCTGGCAATCATTGACTCTGTGGCAAGTAGCTGCTTCTTGGACCACTCACTAGCCAAGAGATTGGGTGTCCCTCTGCAAGCCAAGAAGCAACAACTCCATATCCTGTTAGCGGATGGCACCCTGCCCAGTTCTGGACCAGTCAGTGAGGAGACGCATCCCATCTTCACCACAACGGACTCCCATCACCAAGAGTTCCTTTGCTTTGATGTCCTGTCCTCACCTATGTTTCCTATCATCTTAGTACTTCCTTGGCTTCAGGCCCATAATCCGCAAATTGATTGGGTTAATAAAAAGATCGCCTTTACCTCTAACTATTGTCTGAATCATTGCCTCCCTTCAGGATTCAATATCCCTGCTGCCTGCCTGGCCGTCGGTCCAGTATTGGATCTTCCCGAGAACGTCCCCACAGTCTATGGGGAATTCACAGACGTTTTCAACAAGAAAAAGGCCGAAGCTCTTCCTCCGCACAGACCCTACGATTGTCCTATTGAGCTTCTTCCAGGTGCAGAGATCCCTTTCGGGAGGATATTCCCTCTGTCAGAAAAAGAATTGGAGACCCTCCGAGTCTATGTTAATGAAAACTTGGAAAAAGGTTTTATTTGCCCCTCTTCTTCACCAGCAGGAGCCGGCATATTCTTTGTGGAAAAGGACGGTACCCTAAGACCCTGTGTGGACTACCGGGAACTTAATAAGGTCACTATTAAAAATCGGTACCCTCTACCCCTTATTCCAGAACTGTTCCAACGCTTCTGCTCAGCCCGGATCTTCACAAAATTGGATCTTCACGGAGCTTACAACCTGGTCTGCATCCGGAAGGGGGATGAATGGAAAATGGCCTTTAGAACTCGTTTTGGCCATTTCGAGTACTTGGTCATGCCCTTCGGGCTGTGCAATGCTCCGGCCACCTTCCAACATCTGGTCAACGATATCTTCCGGGAATTTCTGGATAACTTTCTCATCGTCTACCTGGACGATATACTCATCTTTTCTCCCAACCTTGAGCTCCACCGGGTCCATGTTAAGAGAGTACTGTCTACCCTAAGGGAACATGGTCTCTATGTAAAGGCAGAAAAGTGTGAGTTCGAAAAGAGCTCCATCCAATTCCTGGGGCTTATTATTTCCACCAACGGCATTTCCATGGACCCACAAAAGGTGAAGTCCATCCTGGAATGGCCAGCTCCCACCGATAAGAAGGGGGTCCAACGATTCGTGGGGTTTGCCAACTTCTATAGAAGATTTATAAAAGGATTCTCCACAATTATTTCACCTATTACCCAGCTGACTCGTCAGCAGGTCCGTTTCCATTGGTCACAAGAGGCTCAAATGGCTTTTGACAAGTTAAAGACCTTGTTTATTTCGGCACCTATTCTTCAGCATCCTGACCCAGCCATACCCTATGTGCTGAAGTAGATGCATCAGAAATAGCCAAAAGATAAATAAATTAATGATCTGCCACAAAGAAAAAAGGGGAGAAAGCCTCCATCCCTGGAAATGTGTTTTAAGGAAGATTTGGGGCAGTGGGACTTTGAATGAGGCATGAATTGAAAAAAATAAATTTATTTTGAAAACATAAAAATTATACAGTTAATGTGTTTATAAACAAATATTGAAACAATATACAATTCATAATGAGAATACATATATTAAAAAATGGGATCTCAAATGGGATCTCTACAATTGATTCCAATATAAAAACACTGTATATGATATTTCATACATGATGAGAATAAAGAATGAATATGAGTTTTTTGCATCTTAACTGACCCGGAGATGTTAAAGGTAATATATTATGTCTACAGATTTTTAGATTGATACATCTTGTACATACTCGTTCTGGTGCAAAAATATAAATTCCTTTTTTCTTCAGATACTTTTCAACATGTATCCACTACTCCTGATGAATGGACGGAGGTCCAGGAAACGCGTAGAGTCTACATTTTAACTCGGATGCAAAAAACTCATATTCATTCTTTATTCTCATCATGTATGAAATATCATATACAGTGTTTTTATATTGGAATCAATTGTAGAGATCCCATTTGAGATCCCATTTTTTAATATATGTATTCTCATTATGAATTGTATATTGTTTCAATATTTGTTTATAAACACATTAACTGTATAATTTTTATGTTTTCAAAATAAATGTATTTTTTTCAATTCATGCCTCATTCAAAGTCCCACTGCCCCAAATCTTCCTTAAAACATCAAAAATAGCCACTGGAGCAATTTTGTCCCAACGTATAGGCCCAAAGGCCCTTCTTCACCCTGTTGCCTTTTTCTCCCGGAAAATGACTCCTCCTGAGAGGAACTATGATGTGGGGGACCAGGAACTTCTGGCCATAAAATGTGCTTTGGAGGAATGGCGATACCTACTGGAAGGGGCTGCTCATCCCATCATGATTTACACAGACCACAAAAACCTGGAATATCTCAGGACAGCTAAACGCCTGAGACCCTGTCAGGCCCGATGGGACTTGTTCTTTTCTCAATTTAACTTTCACCTAACCTACAGACCAGGATCGAAGAATGGGAAGGCAGACGCCCTTTCCCGGATGTTTCCAGACATTCCAAATATGACTGAGCCTAACACCATTCTTTCGGCTCAAAATTTTTTACTTATCCAGACCGATTTACGGTCAGCAATCCAGCAAGCTTCCGTTCAATGTATAGAGCCGGGTGTCTCTTCCTTGAGACGACCAGAAGGATTCTTATGGTACCATGAAAAGATCTTTGTCCCAGCACAAGCTAGACTACGGGTCTTGAAAACCTTACACGACCACAAGCTGGCTGGCCATTTCGGGGTCAAGAAGACGTGTGAGCTCATTCAGCGTCTCTTCTGGTGGCCAAATCTGGTCCGGGACTGTACCAACTATGTAAGTTCATGTGTCACGTGCCAGCGGAATAAGGGAGCTAAAACTAAATCCTGGGGTCTACTGAGACCAATCCCTGAACAACCATGGAAGGGAATCTCTATGGACTTCATAGTGGAACTGCCACCCTCGGAAGGGTTTACCACCATTCTGGTGGTCTTAGACCGTCTCTCTAAGATGGCTCACTTTCTGCCCATGATGGGCACACCCTCTGCAGTTGACACAGCCAATGCCTTTATAAAAGAAGTGGTCAGGCTACACTGACTCCCAGACAGCATAGTCTCAGATAGAGGTGTTCAGTTCACTTTCAAGTTCTGGAGAGAACTCTGTAAGTCTCTGTCTATTGAGGTTTGCCTATCGTCTGCCTATCATCCGCAGAGTAATGGGCAAACCGAACGATCCAATCAGAACCTTGAACAGTATCTGCGTTGCTTCTGTACCTGCTCTCAAGAAGTCCCACTTCTTTCCTGCGCGGAGTTTGCATATAACAACTCCTTGCACTCTGCAACTAACCAGACTCCGTTTTGGGCAAACTACGGGTTCCATTCCTCCTTTTTACCCAACATCTTACCTGAGACATCAGTTTCTGCAGTACAGGACCGGATAACTACCATTAAAACCAATTATCGACTGCTACAGGATAACATCACAAAAGCTAAACAGGAGTACAAAAGATTGCACGATCTCGGGCAAAGGGAGAATCCTGCATTTAAGATTGGAGATGAAGTCTGGCTCTCTGCAATCAACTTAAAGATCTCGTGCCCTTCTAAGAAATTAGTACCAAGGTTTATCGGACCCTTCAAGATCAGGAGGATCATCAACCCTGTGGCCTTTGAACTGGCCCTACCAGGCTCCTACAAGATTCATCCTGGCATTTACCACTGCACTGCTTGCTTTCACTGGAGCTTCTCAGAAGGGACCCGGATATCCCTCTCAGCTATCCACCTGCACCACCACAAGCATCCCTACTTGGGTCGCGTCACCTCCTGTCTCACTTCCAGGGGTGATTCGCACCAAACTGCAAGGGAAGCCCTCTCAGCACTTCGGCCTCCACCCAGTGATCTGACACAAACCTAAAGATATAAAACTTGAATTTTTCATGAAGAATCAACAACAAATGGGACACAATCATGAAGTGGAATGAAATTTATTGGATATTTCAAACTTTGTAAACAAATAAAAAACTGAAAAATTGGGCGTGCAAAATTATTCAGCCCCTTTACTTTCAGTGCAGCAAACTCTCTCCAGAAGTTCAGTGAGGATCTATGAATGATCCAATGTTGACCCAAATGACTAATGATGATAAATAGAATCCACCTGTGTGTAATCAAGTCTCCGTATAAATGCACCTGCACTGTGATAGTCTCAGAGGTCCTTTTAAAGCGCAGAGAGCATCATGAAGAACAAGGAACACACCAGGCAGGTCCGAGATATGGTTGTGGAGAAGTTTAAAGCTGGATTTGGATACAAAAAGATTTCCCAAGCTTTAAACATCCCAAGGAGCACTGTGCAAGCGATAATATTGAAATGGAAGGAGTATCAGACCACTGCAAATCTACGAAGACCTGGCTGTCCCTCTAAACTTTCAGCTCATACAAGGAGAAGACTGATCAGAGATGCAGCCAAGATGCCCATGATCACTCAGGATGAACTGCAGAGAGCTACAGCTGAGGTGGGAGACTCTGTCCATAGGACAACAATCAGTCGTATACTGCACAAATTTGGCCTTTATGGAAGAGTGGCAAGAAGAAAGCCATTTCTTAAAGATATCCATAAAAAGTGTTGTTTAAAGTTTGCCACAAGCCACCTGGGAGACACACCAAACATGTGGAAGAAGGTGCTCTGGTCAGATGAAAACACAAAATCAAACTTTTTGGCAACAATGCAAAACGTTATGTTTGGCGTAAAAGCAACACAGCTCATCATCCTGCACACACCATCCCCACTGTCAAACATGGTGGTGGCAGCATCATGGTTTGGGCCTGCTTTTCTTCAGCAGGGACAGGGAAGATGGTTAAAATTGATGGGAAGATGGATGAAGCCAAATACAGGACCATTCAGGAAGAAAACCTGGGACGGAGATTTGTCTTTCAACAAGACAATGATCCAAAACAAAGCAAAATCTACAATGGAATGGTTCACAAATAAACCTATCCAGGTGTTAGAATGGCCCAGTCAAAGTCCAGACCTGAATCCAATTGAGAATCTGTGGAAAGAACTGAAAACTGCTGTTCAAAAACGCTCTCCATCCAACCTCACTGAGCTTGAACTGTTTTGCAAGGATGAATGGGCAAAAATTTCAGTCTCTCTATGTGCAAAACTGATAGAGACATACCCCAAGCGACTTACAGCTGTAATCGCAGCAAAAGGTGGTGCTACAAAGAATTAACTTAAGGGGGCTGAATAATTTTGCACGCCCATTTTTTCAGTTTTTTATTTGTTAAAAAAGTTTGAAATATCCAATAAATTTCGTTCCACTTCATGATTGTGTCCCACTTGTTGATTCTTCACAAAAAATTACAGTTTTATATCTTCATGTTTGAAGCCTGAAATGTGGCAAAAGGTCGCAAAGTTCAAGGGGGCCGAATACTTTCGCAAGGCACTGTATATACATTTTTGGCACTATTTTGCACTTTATGGCGCTCATATGGTCTTTACTGTGACTTATTTATTATTTTTTATATTTTGATTTGTATCGTGATATATATTATTTATTCAGCCACGTTTAATACGCACGTTTATTTATTTTTTGGGTTTATTCATTTAATTATTCGGAACCACTCAACCTTTGCCCACCATTTCCTCTACCCAGGATATTGACAAGCAGTTGTCCATCCCTGGATAGCATTAGCAAGCGCTATATTAAATCCCAATTACTTTGGGATTTTACCCTTTATCTACCTCTTATCCTATAGCAGCTGCTATCATCACTCCCTTCCCAATCATTTAATTTCCACACTCCTCTCCCTCCCCCCCCCATCCTAATAGGACATCCTTAGGCGCGAGGGATATACATGATTTTGGAGTATATTTTCACCTCATCCCAGAAGGAAACCTCTTCTAAAGATGATGCACAAGAAAGCCCATAAACAGTTTGCTAAAGACAAGCAGACTATTGACTAGGGATGATCGAACTTTTGAAAAGTTCGGTTCGACCAGAACACCCGAACTACCCGAAAGTTCGGCCCGAAATTTCAGAACCCCATTGAAATCAGTGGGACCCGAACTTCGGTAATCAAAAAACACCATTTTGAAGCCCTAAAACCAAATAAATGCCCCTAAATGTGCCTAGGGTTCTGGGTCATGCCCCAGGGACTATTAATCACACAAAAAAAGTTATTAAAAAAAAAAAAAAACGCCTGCTACAAAAACGCCCAGGTGTGTTGTTACAGGCGTTTTTTTGGGGCATTTTTTGGGGGTCTTTGGAGGCAGGCATAACATCTGAACTTGTGTATAGGGGTATATATACACACACACTTATATGTATTTATACACATACACACATATAGGTGTAAAGGAGTGAAGCCATATGGGTGTTAATTATTTCATTAGCGCAAGCATAGTGTTGTGCTACTTTCACACCTATATATATGTGTATGTGTATATATACATACATGTGTGTGTGTGTGTGTGTGTATATATACCCCTAAACAGAAGTTCTGATGTTATGCCTGCCTCCAAACACGTCCACATAAAAGCCCTATAAACACCTGCAACAAAAAGCCGGGTGTGACAGCCAGGGGCGAAGCCACCATCCTGTTCTATAGCAGATCTAAGAGAAACAATCTTTTCTCTATAGCGGTCACCCTGACATGGAAGGGTTTGGTCACCCTGCCATAGCAGTCAGAGTCAGTTAACCCTACACTACACTACAGTCTCCTGACACTTAACACTTTCCCTACAGAAACTATATTTTTGAATCTAACTATACTGGAAAATAGTACCCTAACTACACTAGATATCCCTTTCCTCACACTAATAATTGCTAAATGACACTTTGAAGCAGGAGTAACAGAACTGCTTCCACTCTCTTCCACAGCCCCAGTATTAAAGTGCTAGAGATTTGGCGGGGCTATCTTATATACTGGGGGGCATATTCACTAATGATTGGCCTCTGGACCCCCTAGTCACTCCAATCACATTCCTAGCATTCTCCTGCCCCCTCAATTGGCGTTTACTGATGGTTCTGGTCCAATCACGGGCTTTTAAAGCCCAGTTCCTGTCCCATTGCATTTTGGTCGGTTCTGGTTGCCGAATTCCGAACTTTTTCAGCAAAAAGTTCGAAATTCGGCCAAATTTCGAACAGTCAATGCTCGGGTCGAACCGATGGTTGACCCGAAACGTTCGATCATCCCTACTAAGGACATGGATTACTAGAACCATGTCCTGTGGTCTAATTAGACCAAGAGAAACTTATTTGATTCATATGGTGTCAAGCGTGTGTGGCGGCAACTAGCTGAGGAGTACAAAGACGTGTGTCTTGCCCACAGTCGCATGGTGGTGGGAGTGTCATGGTCTCGGGCTGCAGGAGTGCTGCCGGCACTAGAAAGCTACAGTTCATTGAGGGAACCATGAATGCCAACATGTACTGTGACATACTGAAGCAGAGCATGATCTCCTCCCTTCAGATACTAGGCTGCAGGGCAGTATTCCAAGACAACGACCTCAAACACACCTCCATGATGACCACTGCCTTGCTAAAGAAGCTGAGAGTAGGGGGAAATTTCTTTTGAACACATGTACTAAAGTAGGTTCTGCCACCGTCCCTATATGTATATTGTATTGGGGGTTGCTGGTGCCTCAAACCAGATAAAGTGGGACTTTATGGGCAAGTGAGGGGTATATAAGCAATTAACATTGTATCACTCAAGAAGAATAATAGGTGAATAATAAAATAAAATAGTATTTAATCTGTAAATACCAATAGAGTATACAACAAGCATTTAGTGACAATGGTGCTTGGGACAGAGGCCCAAGTGTGAGGAAAGAAAGATGATTCAGCAGAATCAGTGACAATGGTGTTATCGGGTGACTTAAACCATGGATTTTTTTCTGTTTTCCCTTGGATGTTGAAATGGGAGATAATCCCAGAAAAAAATCCTAAATTGCTGACGCGTTTCGGCTCTCTTGTGGGCCTTTCTCAAAGCGTTCAGTCACTCAGTCTGTGGTCTATAAGAGTAATGTAGAATATAATATGTAAGGATAATTAAACAAATCCTTGAGACAAATCATGTACATTCTTGGTGTTGAAATGATGTATAGTTACATACATGGGTGTAGCCATTATTTCTGCGCAGAAGCCCCTGTATCCGTTAACAGTCACAGCGGGAATCGTGTACTGCAGGGCCTAGGATTATAGTAGTATTGTTTCTTATAATATAGTTCAGATAGATCATATAAGTATAATATATATATTATATATGTTCCTCCACTTACAGTTAAATGCACTCGTAGGAGGGTGTTGTCTCCGGGGTCCTGGGGGTTGATTCCCCTCTTTTTACCGGGCTCTGATCTAGAGTATAGTGAATAATTATTTGTAGATGGTGTTTTAGGGATGATGAAAGGCATGACTAAGCTGTCCAATAAATATCCCAGGATAAGTGCCAATATCTCATAAGTGCTTAAACTTGTGAGTGCTTAAAAACTTTGGGATGGTGGTGTGGTACATAAGAATAAGGTGACTTTTATTGCTTAGGTGCCAAGTTTATTTAAAAAGAATAATGATGAGGGCTTTGCAGTCCGTTTGCACTTACATGGATAGAGTTGTCCTTTAGGCTAGTGCAGTGTTTGAGGTCCGTCCTCTCCTCTCCTCTCCTCTCCGTTGGAGAGAAGTGAGGATTACCTTACGTTCCCCGGCCTTATGAAGCCCCTCGCGCATGCGCATTGCGCACTGCACGTAGACGGGCTCCATGGCGGCGTGACGTAGGCACCAACATCTGCGCCTGCGCTAGCTGGATGCGCGTGCAGGCTGCAACCCCGTTGCTGGGGACGCCGCTCTGGCCGCCGACACGGAAGGAGGAGCCATCTTCTCCCCGAAGGGATTGGTTGGTCCTGGTAATCCCCTACAGAGGTAGGGGTTACCGCGCAGGGTGTGATTGTGCGGTATACCTGGGCCGATCAGCAGAATTGTGGCACATACCCCTGTATTTACAATGCATGTATATTCAAGACTTAAACATTTACAATAATGTTCCAGTATGTCATCACATAAATTGAATTCAACCAATATTGTAATATTATAATATAAGCTTGTAAAAAGAAATGAGAATTGAATGTTTTTCTTAACAGCAGTATTACACACAGCTCCTACAGGAAAGACCAAACAAGAATTTGGCAAACGAGTAAATCAACACATCAACAGCATGCAATTGTGTAATTTCTATGTACCCCTCGGGAGGCATGTTGCCCACGATCACAAAAATAGAATGCCTAAAGTGACATTTATGGCACTTGCAAGAATTCATATACCACATCGTGGGGGGGATTGGAACAAAAGACTACTTCAGATGGAAATGAGGTGGATTAGACGCCTCCATGCCACAAAATCTCCTGGCCTGAACGAAAATGAAAGTTTCCGCCCCTTTCTTGAAGGTTTTGCTTCGGGCAAGACAGACTAACAACCCATCCATCCATCCCAACGTCTCCATCACTGTGATTGTCCTGTATCTCTCATATGATCCAACATACACTAGACCCCCCTCTCTCCCCTTCCCCCTTTTTTCTAGTGTTGAAAATAGCATACTGGACAAATATTGTTCCCAGGAACCCGATTCCACATGGACATGGCCCTGGGGCAATCTGTAGTATTGCCCAACAATCGGGGCTGTCCCTCCTTGACCCACGGCTACCCATGGTGGAGCTGTGTGTAATACTGCTGTTAAGAAAAACATTCAATTCTCATTTCTTTTTACAAGCTTATATTATAATATTACAATATTGGTTGAATTCAATTTATGTGATGACCCATACTGGAACATTATTGTAAATGTTTTAGTCTTGAATATACATGCATTGTAAATACAGGGGTATGTGCCACAATTCTGCTGATCGGCCCAGGTATACCGCACAATCACACCCGGCACTGTAACCCCTACCTCTGTAGGGGATTACCAGGACCAACCAATCCCTTCGGGGAGAAGATGGCTCCTCCTTCCGTGTCGGCGGCCAGAGCGGCGTCCCCAGCAACGGGGTTGCAGCCTGCGCGCGCACCCAGCTAGCGCAGGCGCAGATGTTGGTGCCTACGTCACGCCGCCATGGAGCCCGTCTACGTGCAGTGCGCAATGCGCATGCGCGAGGGGCTTCATAAGGCCGGGGAACGTAAGGTAATCCTCACTTCTCTCCAACGGAGAGGAGAGGACGGACCTCAAACACTGCGCCAGCCTAAAGAACAACTCTATCCATGTAAGTGCAAACGGACTGCAAAGCCCTCATCATTATTCTTTTTAAATAAACTTGGCACCTAAGCAATAAAAGTCACCTTATTCTTATGTACCACACCACCATCCCAAAGTTTTTAAGCACTCACAAGTTTAAGCACTTATGAGATATTGGCACTTATCCTGGGATATTTATTGGACAGCTTAGTCATGCCTTTCATCATCCCTAAAACACCATCTACAAATAATTATTCACTATACTTTAGATCAGAGCCCGGTAAAAAGAGGGGAATCAACCCCCAGGACCCCGGAGACAACACCCTCCTACGAGTGCATTTAACTGTAAGTGGAGGAACATATATAATATATATATTATACTTATATTATCTATCTGAACTATATTATAAGAAACAATACTACTATAATCCTAGGCCCTGCAGTACACGATTCCCGCTGTGACTGTTAACGGATACAGGGGCTTCTGCGCAGAAATAATGGCTACACCCATGTATGTAACTATACATCATTTCAACACCAAGAATGTACATGATTTGTCTCAAGGATTTGTTTAATTATCCTTACATATTATATTCTACATTACTCTTATAGACCACAGACTGAGTGACTGAACGCTTTGAGAAAGGCCCACAAGAGAGCCGAAACGCGTCAGCAATTTAGGATTTTTTTCTGGGATTATCTCCCATTTCAACATCCAAGGGAAAACAGAAAAAAATCCATGGTTTAAGTCACCCGATAACACCATTGTCACTGATTCTGCTGAATCATCTTTCTTTCCTCACACTTGGGCCTCTGTCCCAAGCACCATTGTCACTAAATGCTTGTTGCATACTCTATTGGTATTTACAGATTAAATACTATTTTATTTTATTATTCACCTATTATTCTTCTTGAGTGATACAATGTTAATTGCTTATATACCCCTCACTTGCCCATAAAGTCCCACTTTATCTGGTTTGAGGCACCAGCAACCCCCAATACAAAGAAGCTGAGAGTAAAGGTGATTGACTGGCCAATCATGTCTCCAGACCTAAACCCTATTGAGAAACATAGAAACATACATAGAATGTGTCGGCAGATAAGAACCATTTGGCCCATCTAGTCTGCCCAATATATCTGAATCCTATGAATAGTCCCTGGCCCTATCTTATATGAAGGATAGCCTTATGCCTATCCCATGCATGCTTAAACTCCTTCACTGTATTTACAGCTACCACTTCTGCAGGAAGGTTATTCCATGCATCCACTACTCTCTCAGTAAAGTAATACTTCCTCATATTACTTTTAAACCTTTGCCCCTCTAATTTAAAACTGTGTCCTCTTGTGGTAGTTTTTCTTCTTTTAAATATGCTCTCCTCCTTTACCGAGTTGATTCCCTTTATGTATTTAAAAGTTTCTATCATATCCCCTCTGTCTCTTCTTTCTTCCAAGCTATACATGTTAAGGTCCTTTAACCTTTCCTGGTAAGTTTTTTCCTGCAATCCATGTACTAGTTTAGTAGCTCTTCTCTGAACTCTCTCTAGAGTATCTATATCCTTCTGGAGATATGGCCTCCAGTACTGCGCACAATACTCCAAGTGAGGTCTCACCAGTGTTCTGTACAGCGGCATAAGCACTTCTCTCTTTCTACTGCTTATACCTCTCCCTATACATCCAAGCATTCTGCTGGCATTTCGTGCTGCTCTATTACATTGTCTTCCCACCTTTAAGTCTTCTGAAATAATTACTCCTAAATCCCTTTCCTCAGATATTGAGGTCAGGACTGTGTCAAATATTCTATATTCTGCCCTTGGGTTTTTACGTCCCAGGTGCATTATCTTGCACTTATCCACATTAAATTTCAGTTGCCAGAGTTCTGACCATTCTTCTAGTTTTCCTAAATCCTTTTCCATTTGGCGTTTCCCTCCAGGAACATCAACCCTGTTACATATCTTTGTGTCATCAGCAAAAAGACAAACCTTACCATCGAGGCCTTTTCCAATATCACTTATGAAGATATTAAATAAAATTGGTCCCAGTACAGATCCCTGAGGTACCCCACTGGTAACATGACCTTGTTCTGAATGTTCTCCATTGACTACAACCCTCTGTTGTCTGTCACTCAGCCACTGCCTAATCCACTCAACAATATGGGAGTCCATGCTCAATGACTGCAGTTTATTGATAAGTCTTCTATGTGGGACAGTGTCAAAAGCCTTACTAAAATCTAGATATGCAATGTCTACTGCACCTCCACCGTCTATTATTTTAGTCACCCAGTCAAAAAAATCTATAAGATTTGTTTGACATGATCTCCCTGAAGTAAACCCATGTTGTTTTTCATCTTGCAATCCATGGGATTTAAGATGTTCCACAATCCTATCCTTTAATAGGGTTTCCATTAATTTGCCTACTATTGATGTCAGACTCACTGGTCTATAGTTGCTCGATTCCTCCCTACTACCTTTCTTGTGAATGGGCACGACATTTGCCAATTTCCAATCTTCCGGGACGACTCCTGTTACTAATGATTGGTTAAATAAATCGGTTAATGGTTTTGCCAGCTCACCACTAAGCTCTTTTAATAATTTTGGGTGTATCTCATCAGGACCCTGTGACTTATTTGTCTTCACTTTAGACAGCAATCTTAGAACGTCTTCCTCTGTAAAGACACATGCATCAAACGATTCATTAGTCATCCTTTCAAGTGGAGGTCCTTCTCCTTTTTCTTCTGTAAAAACTGAACAGAAGTATTCATTAAGGCAGTCGGCTAGCCCTTTATTCTCTTCTACATACCTTCCGTCCTTTGTTTTTAATTTAGTTATTCCTTGTTTTAATTTCCTTTTTTCATTTATATATCTGAAGAATGTCTTATCCCCCTTTTTCATAGACTGAGCTAGTTTTTCTTCTGCCTGCGCTTTAGAAGTTCTTATAACTTGCTTGGCCTCTTTCTGCCTAATCTTGTAGATTTCCTTATCTTCATTGCTCTGGGTTTTTTTATAATTACAAAATGCTAGCTTTTTATTTTTAATGATTTGGGCCACTTCTGCTGAGTACCACAGTGGTCTCTTCCTTTTTTTGCTTTTACTGACAAGTCTAATGCAATTTTCTGTTGCCTTCAATAATGCACTTTTTAAGTAGTCCCATTTCTCCTGGACTCCATGTAATCCGTACCAGTCTGATAAGGACTCATTTATGACTAATTTCATTTTTGAAAAGTCTGTTTTTCTAAAATCTAAAACTTTTGTTTTTGTGTGGTGTGACTCTTTCACAGTTCTTATATTAAACCACACTGACTGGTGATCACTGGATCCCAAGGTTTCGCCTACAATGAGCATCTGTGGGGGATCCTCAAATGGAAGGCAGAGGAGCGCAAGGTCTCTAACATCCAACAACTCCGTAAAGTCGTCATGAAGGAGTGAAAGAGGACTCCAGTGGCAACCTGTGAAGCTCCGGTGAACTCCATGCCCAGGAGGGTTAAGGCAGTGCTGGAAAATAATGGTGGCCACACAAAATATTG
Organism: Pelophylax lessonae; assembly: GCF_965119305.1. Lineage (NCBI taxonomy): Eukaryota > Metazoa > Chordata > Amphibia > Anura > Ranidae > Pelophylax > Pelophylax lessonae. Next base: position 158,745,207 of record NC_138775.1, read on the forward strand.
GCACTTTGGGCCCAATTTGGACATTTTAACTTAGGGGTGTACTCACTTTTGTTGTCAACAATTTAGACAATAATGGCTGTGTGTTAAGTTATTTTGAGGGGACAGCAAATTTACACTGTTATACAAGCTGTACACTCACTACTAGAGTTGAGCGAACACCTGGATGTTCAGGTTCGGCGGGTTCAATTGAACTTGAAAAAAGAGTCCGGGTTTGTGAAGTGGAAAGGGCTAGAGGGCTGCAAATGGCAGCAAAATCTTCTTAAGAGCATGGCAAGTGCTCTGCAAACAATTGTGGATAGGAAAATAACTTAAAATAACATAAAAAACAGAAAAATAAAAAATAATCATCTTGAATGATGTAGGAGGAGGACGAGGCACATATGGAGTAGGAGGTTGAGGTAAAGGAGGATATGGCGGTGTAGGTGGAAGCGGCAGCGGCGGTGGGGGAGGAGGAGGAAGAGGCCCATATGGAGTAGGAGGCTGAGGTGGATGTGGCCGTGTGGCCGTGTAGGTGGAAGCGGTGGTGGAGGAGGACGAGGTAGCCAACACTGGTTTTTGTTTTTAATTTTATTTCTTTTTAAATTAGGGTACACCCCAAAAAAAGTGAGAAAGATCAAAAATACAACAATGGCTGGGTAAGGACAAGTCCTGTGGGATCCATGCCTGGTTCATTTTAACCACTTAAGCCCCGGAGGATTTAGCTGCTCAAAGACCAGGGCCTATTTGCAATTCGGCACTGAGTGATTTTAACGGACAATTGTGCGGTCATGCAATGCTGTACCGAAACAAAATTGAAGTCCTTTTTTTCCCATAAATATATCTTTCTTTTGGTGGTATTTGATCACCTAGGCGATTTTTATTTTTTGCGCTATAAACAAAAAAAAAGAACGTCAATTTTGAATGAAATTCCCCCAAAAAAATGTAAAAATGTAAAAATCTAAATGTTTTAACATTTTAGGCCAATTTGTTTTCTGCTACATATTTTTGGTAAAAAAAAATTGCAATAAGTGTATTTTGATTGGTTTGCACAAAAGTTATTGCGTTTACTAACTGAGGGAAAGATGTATGTAATTTTTATTGTTTTTTTTTTTTAAACTAGTAATGGCGGCGATCTGGGGGTTTTTTTTGTGGGCCTGCGACATTGCGGCGGACAGATCGGACCCCTGACTAACATTTTTGACACTTTTGGGGGCTACCAGTGACATTACTATAGTAATCAGTGCTATACATATGCACTGTTACTGTAAAAATGACACTGGCAGAGAAGGGGTTAACTTTATTAGTGATCAAGGGGTTAAGTGTGTCCCTAGGGGCATGCTTCTAACTGTCAAGGGGCATGGCTTTTGATGTAACCACAGAGACATGTAGGATCGTATGATCTCTGCAGTTACTTCAGGGAGAATGACAAGCGGCTTTGTTTACATTAGCCGCCTGCCTTTCTCCCTCTCCAGCGGGAGATCACGAGTGACCGGCGGACATCGGAGCCACCGGTCACTCGCGCGGGGATCCCAGTAAACTGGCGGCGGCGGGCGCTTGCCCCCAATTGGCTCGCGGGCGAGTGACGTACCAGTACGTCACTTTGCCCAGGGGGGCTGACCGCCGGCAAGTGGTTAATGAATGTGAGCTTGTCCACATTGGCTCTGGACAGGCGGCTGCGCTTGTCTGTGATAACACCCCCAGCCATGCTAAATACACGTTCAGATAATACACTGGCTGCAGGGCAGGCCAGCACCTCCAAGGCGTAAAGGGCAAGCTCAGGCCATGTGCCCAATTTGGAGAGCCAGCAGTTGAAGGAGGCAGACCCGTCATTCAGTACGTCAAGGCGTGTGCACACATACTGCTCCACCATGTTAGTGCTGGGTCGTGGTGCTGCTGGTGGAGCTCCTGTTGCAAGGAGAGGACGTGGTCGATCTGCGCCAGCTACACGCACAAGTGAAACACCTTTCTCAGCTGCGAGTAGGCGACAGAACCTTACAGCAGTATTTGGCAGGGCCTAATGCGCCTCTACAAATGTTGAGGCCAGAACAAGTACAGGTGATAGTAGATTGGGTTGCTGACAATGCCTCCAGTTCCTTCACATTTTTCCCACCCAGACTTCTGCTGAAAGGTCAGAGTTGGCACCTGCAGCCGATGTCCATCAATCTTTCACCTCACCCCCTTGCAAATCAGCCAAGCAGTCTGAGCCCCAAGTCATGCAGCAGTCTCTTCTTTTTGATGATTCTGTTAGCATGGTTTCCCAGGGCCATCCACCTTGCCCTGCCCCAGAAATGGAAGAGATTGAGTGCACCGATGCCCAACCACTTATGTCTCAAGATGAGTACATGGGAGGACCATCGCAGCATGTCTCGGATGATAACGAAACACAGGTGCCAACTGCTGTGGAATTCCAAATTGTGGAGACCGACAAGGGTTGCAGGGGTGAAGACTGCGTGGAAGATGATGTGGAGGACAATGAGGTCCTCGACCCCACATGGAATGAATGCCATGCAGGTGACCTGAGTAATTTGGAAGAAGAGGCGGTGGTCGCACAGAGCCACCAGCACAGCAGAAGAGAGAGCAGGGTGCAAAAGCGGAGCGGCCGTGCCCTAGACTACTGCCCAACGCAGCAAGGGACCGAGCACACCAAAGCCAGCTCAAAGGAGTTCCCTAGTGTAGCAGTTCTTCAGACAATGTGATGATGACCGGACACGAGTGGTTTGCACAATGTGCAATCAGAGCCTGAAGCGAGGCATAAACCTTCTCAACCTGAGAACAACCTGCATGACCAGACAAGTGCAAAGCAGGAGCTGCAGTGGAGTAGACACCTCAAAAACCAAGAAAGGTCTCTGGCTCCTCCTGCTTCCTCTTCTGCTGCAGTCTCGGCCTCTTCATCCACCTCTGTAGTGAGACCGGCACCTGCCACCCTGCAAACAGAGGATCTGCCAGCAACACCACCACCTGGGTCACCAACAACCATCTCCACAATGTCATCTGGAAGCGTTCAGCTTTCTATCTCCCAAACACTGTCATGGAAGAGGAAGTACCCCCCCCACTCACCCGCGATCCCTGGCCCTGAATGCCAGCATTTCAAAATTCCTGGCCTTTGAAATGCTGTCATTCTGTCTGGTGGAGACGCAGAGTTTTAAAAGCCTTATGGCGGTGGCTGTCCCACAGTACGTCATGCCCAGCCGACACTACTTTTCTAGGCAAGCCATCCCTTCCCTGCACAACCAAGTGGGTGACAAAATCAGGTGTCCACTGCGCAACGCCATCTGTGGCAAGGTCCACCTAACTACGGATACGTGGACCAGTAAGCACAGTCAGGGACGTTATATCTCCCTAACAGCAAACTGGGTAAATGCAGTAGCGGCTGGGCCAGAGGCGGATAGCAGTTTGGCTCATGTCCTTCCACCACCGAGGATTGCAGTGCGCTTCAGTTTGCCTCCTGTTCCTAACTCCTCTTCCTCATCCTCTACCGTCTCCTCATCTGGTCAGCGTAACACCTTCACCACCAACTTCAGCACAGCCAGGGGAAAACGACAGCAGGAAGTTTTAAAACTTGCCTGTTTGGGGGAAAAACCCCACACCGTGCAGGAGTTGTGGAGGGGCATTGAACAGCAGACCGATGAGTGGTTGTTGCCAGTGAGCCTCAAGCCCGGCCTGGTGGTGTGCGATAATGGGCGAAATCTCGTAGCAGCTCTGGGCCTAGCCGGTTTGACACACATCCCTTGCCTGGCGCATGTGCTGAATTTGGTGGTGCAGAGGTTCCTTAGAAATTACCCCTATATGTGAGAGCTGCTGCAGAAAGTGTGGGCCGTCTGTGCGCTCTTTTGACGTTCTCACCCTGCTGCTGCTCGCCTGTCAGCTCTGCAGCGTAACTTCGGCCTTCCCGCTCACCACCTCATATGGGACATGCCCACAAGGTGGAACTGCACCTTGCACATGCTGGCCAGACTGTGTGAGCAGCAGCAAGCCATAGTGGAGTTTCAGCTGCAGCATGCACGCATGAGTCACTCTGCGGAACAGCACCACTTCACCACCAGTAACTGGGCCTCCGTGCGAGACGAGTGCCTTGTTGCACTGTAACATATGCAGACTAGGCCGCAATGTAATATTTTTTCCCTAAATGGGTGTTTACTGAATAGCGGAATAGAACAACAGTATAGAAAGGGTGTACCTCATAGTAAAATATGCAGACTAGGCCGCAATTTTTTTTTTTTCCCCCTAAATAGGTTTGTATTGCAAAGCGGAATACAACAGTATGCAATGGGTGTATCTCACTGTAACATATGCAAACAGGGCCGCAATTTTCTTTTTCTCACCTAAATGGGTTTTTATTGCAAAGCGGAATACAACAGTATGCAATGGGTTTATCTCACTGTAACATATGCAGCCTAGGCCGCAATTAACTTTTTTTCCCCTAAATGGGTTTTTATTGCAAAGCGGAATACAACAACAGTATGCAATGGGTGCATCACACTGTAATATATGAATGAAAAGCTGAAAAATAATTGTCCCCTTAATTGGTGCTTGTTGAATAGCAGATTTGAAATGCAGTGTCTGTCTAAACCCTGTAAGTCACAGTAAAATATGAAGGAAAAACGTTTTTTTCTTTTTTAAATGCAGATAAAGCAGACACATATGCACTGTGGTTGCACGAAATGGCCGCTCCACACCGCATGCCTAACAGGTTGGATACTGTTCTATTCCGCTATTGAATAAAAAAAAAAAAAACCCATTTGAATGAAAAACTAAAAAATAATTTGTTTTCCATAAATTCTGAAAAATAATTATTTTCCCCTTACATTGGTGCTTTTTGAAGAGCAGGTTAGAAAAGCAGTGTCTGTCTAAAGACTGTATGTCAAAGTTAAATATGAAGGACATTTTTTTTTTCTTTTTTAAATGCAGATTAACCACTTGCCGACCAGTCACGTTGACTGTACTGCGGCAAAGTGGTTTGTTATCGTCTGGCGACGTAGACGTCACCAGAGATTACCCTCTCTCGGCGGCGCGCGCTCACCGCCGGAGGCTCGCTCCCGCTGTATTCAGTTACAGCAGGAGTCGGGCCAGGGGAGGAGCGGCGGTTATCACTGCTGCTCTTCCCCGATCATCTGGGATCTAGTGTGGAAATCCGCCCACTTGTGTAAACAAAGCGGGCGGATCTCTTAAGTGACAGGCAGGGTCAGATTGCAGGGTTCAGCATAGCTAAACCTGCGATCTGTCCCTGTGTCACTCAGTCACCTCCCCCCACACACGTTAGTAAGCACCAGGCATACATTAACCCCTCCCTCTCCAATAAAAATTAACCCTTTCCCTGCCAGTGTCATTTTTACAGTAACAGTGCATATGTATAGCTCTGATTACTGTAGTAATGTCACTGGTACCCCCAAAAGTGTCAAAAACGTCAGTGAAGGGTCCGATCAGTCCCACAAAAAATAAAATCGCAGATCGCCGCCATTACTCGTTAAAAAAAAAAACACCAAAAATTACAGAAATCTTTCCCTTAGTTAGTAAACGCAATAACTTCTGCGCAAACCAATCAAAATACGCTTATTGTGATTTTTTTTTTTTACCAAAAATATGTAGCAGAAAACTAATTGGCCTAAAATGATAAAACATTTTGATTTTTACATTTTTTTTTGGGGGGGGGGGGGATTTCATATAAAAAAAAGTTAAAAATATTATTATTTTTTCAAAATCGTCGCTCTTTTTTTGTTTATAGCGCAAAAAGTAAAAATCGCACAGGTGATCAAATACCACCAAAGCTCTATTTGTGGGGGAAAAAAAGGACATAATTTATATAATGTATAATTTGGGTACAGCATTGCACGACCGCGCAATTGTCCGTTAAAGTATCGCAGTGCCGAATCGCAAAATATGGCCTGGTCAGGAATGGGGTAAAACCTTCCGGTCATAAAGCGGTTAAAAATACGCTCATTGAGAATTTTTTTTGTCAAAGACATGTAGCTAAATAAATTTTGACCTAAATATATGACAAAAATTGAATATATTGGATATTTAACTGTCAAAGTAGAAAAATATTGTAATTTTTTAAAATTTTCGCATTTTTTTTATTAATATCGCAAAAAATAAAAAGCGCAGAGGTGATCAAATACCACCAAAAGAAAGCTCTGTTTGTGGGAAAAAAAAAAGGACAAAAAGGACGTAAAATTTCGTTTGGGTACGGCGTTGCACGACCACGCAATTGTCAGTTAAATTCGCACAGTGCCGAATCACAAAAAGTGGCCTGGACGTAAGACAGCAAAATCCTCTGGTGGTAAAGTGGTTAAGCAGACACATATGCACTGAGCTTGCATTAAATGTGCAGCACCGCAGGCCTAACAGACTGATAAGTTTTTTTTCCTCCTTTCTCCTCCTCATTGGGCTCAGGTCAGGGCATAGAGATCGTGCACTGCACCCCCACACAATCAAATCAATGTAGATTGCTGTCTGATTAAAGAAGATTGTTCATATGCTTTCCCTCAAAGCAATCTCCACCCTGACCCTACAGTAATCTTCCTATCTCTCCCTCAGCAGAAGCAGCAGGAAACTCTCCCTAATATAGTTATAGCAGAGTGAAACTCGCCGCTATGCAACTCCAGCTTGTATAGACTCTGGTTCACATGCTGCACTGGCCAATCACAGCCATGCCATTAGTAGGCATGGCTGTGATGGCTTCTAGGGCACACTAGTTAAACGCTTACTGATTGGCTGCCTTGCACCTGTTGAAACCGCACCATTAAAACCGTGCCAAAACATCAAATAACGTTACCGAACAACGGACAGTGCCAGAACATACAGTGAAATGTTCGGGTTCGTACCGGACTTTTGGGTATTCGGTACCCGGACCCGAACCAGAACAATACAGTCCGGGTTTGCTCAACCCTACTCACTACTTTACATTGTAGCAGTTCAGTGTTGTCACATAAAAATATATAACAAAATATTTACAAAAATGTGAGGGGTGTATTCACTTTTGTGAGATACTGTAAGATAAAAACAAAAAAACAAGGTGCTCGTTTAAAAAAATTCCCCATAAAAAGCATCTCTATAATAGTCTGCTTACATTATAATGTGCCTAGACAGGCACCAGCTCGAATAGCTTCTACTGTACCCCTTAGTACTAAAACCAGGTACGGTCTCACCGCTCGCTCCGGTCCCCAGCCACAGGTTCGTTCCAAAGAGGTGCAGGAAATTACATCAATGGTTCTCCACAACCTTCAAAAAGCAACCAGATCTCAATGCATTTCACCTATTAGAGGCATCATCAGGAAATCGGCCTTAACCCCTGAGATCCAAATAGCTGCTGATCTCCTCTCATTGGTGGACCACCGTTGAGCAAAAGAAAATTTTTTAAATGTTTTTATGGAATGTTGGATCCTAATAGAGATGGCCTTGCGGTTCGCCCAGCGTTCGGTTCGCGGCAAACTTTGCTCGTTCGCTCTTCACCGATCATGCGAACATATGACGATGTTTGCGGCCGCCATATTCTTTTATATTGTGAAGAACTTTGACCCATGACACATCCATTAGGTGGTACAGGACAGCAAATTGAGACATTTCAGCACATGGACGTACCCCCTACCTTATAAATAGACCTGATCTGGCTGCCATTTTACATTCTGCCTTTTGTCAGTGTAAGGAGAGGTTTGCTGTGTGGAGCAGGGACAGACTGTCAGTGACACAGATCGCTCGGTAATAGGTCCACAAAAGTCCTTTAGGTGTACTGTCTATATTATGTCTTTTCTCAGTGTAGGGAGAGGTTTACTGTGGGGAGCAGGGACAGACTGTCAGTGCCAGTTCACACTGATGCGATCACAGAGCTTGCATGTAATTCGAAGCGCACTGCTCCTAAAATTACATGTGATGTCTCTGCGGTGCAAATTCAGCAACAGCCACCACTCAGATCAGCCGAAGGAGGTTGGTCCCCGCTGCCTACTCCGAGATCTCTAATGTTAGTGGTGGAGTAGGTGACGTAGATGAGGCAGAGGCAAAATTTCTGCAGTACCCAAATACACAATTATTAAATTATATTGTTATATAACACCCCCGCTTCAATCTGTCATTTTGGGGGGCCACTGATCTATCACACCAGTTATAATACTTTTTTCTATTTGCGTTTGTCACTCTTTGTAGTTGTAGTATTTCTGCAGAACCGCTCACCAGTCACAATGCTGCACAATAAAAATGCACTATAATATGCTTTCTATATTCATCCAGCATTATGACTTCCTCATCTTCCTGCTCCTGCTTCTCAATGACTTGGCTGTGACTGACAGTGTCGCGCATGAGTGTAACGCTCCTGCATTTTCTGAAACAAGATGGATTTGCAGCTGCAGAAAAACTCCACTCAGTAGTCATGTAGAGATATGTTAAAATACCAATTCCAACTCCCAAGACTCATCACTGTGGTCTGTCTGATTCAGCATACAAATATACACACTCAATAAGATGTTCCTGGAGTGATAGATGTATATAGCAGTATAGTGGTGATGAGTTGAAGAGACAGGTATGAACAGTGACAAATAGGTGAACAGCACTTGAGAGAAATGTTCATGAGAGTATAGATGGTAACAGGTAGGATGCAGATAGGTTAGCAATCATGTATGGTAGTAGGTGGTAGGACAGCAGATGACATACAGGAGAGACTAACCCAGTGCAAGGATAGATGTTAGTAGGCTCAAGAGCTAGCAATCTAAAACAGTGCAGATGATAGTTACAGTCCTTAATATGCAGAGCTAGATAGTGTAAGCTTAGTAGGAAGGTTATGGAGGATTCCCCTGCGGGGTACTTATCACTAATAGCAAGCAGTAGTAGAGAGGTTCGGTATGAGCGAGTGATCCGGTAGCGGGATACAGGGATCAGCAGCAAGGTTCCGACAGCGAGGTACGCTTGTGAGCATATGAGCTTCAAGGCAGGTTGAACGAACATGTCAGTGAGAACGCCGGCGGTTGAAATAGCCGCTCTGCGGCGCTCAGTGATGACAGCATCGGTCTTAAAGGTGTATGCGCACCTACCAGAAGAGAATGGTGGGACGCATACACTGAATAGGAAGGTGGAATAAGGGTACCAGAGGTACCAGAACATTACAATGAGCAGCCACTGACGCAGTGAAAAAACCCAAGCTCCCCAGAACCTGTCCTGCCGCAGAGTTCGTACAGGTAGTCGTTAACAGCACGTTTCTGCTGGAGCAGCCTATCAAGTATATACAAGATTGAGTTCCATCACGTCGGGCAGTCACAAATAAGACATTTGACGGGCAGGTTGTGTCGTCGCTGAATGTCAGCAAAGTGAGCCATGGCTGTGTAAGATCTTTGGAAATTGGCAGAAATTTTCCTGGCCTGCCGCAAGACGTCCTGGACCCCAGGGTATTTGACAACGAATCCCTGCACGACCAAGTTCAGGACGTGTGTCATGCATGGCACGTGTGTAATTTTGCCCTGTTTCAGCTTGCTCAGCAGATTGGCACCGTTGTCGCACACCACCTTACCAACTGTCAAATTGAGCGGTGTTAGCCACTGGTCTGCCTGTGAACACAAAGCTGAAAGGAGTGCACGACCAGTGTGGCTCACCTTGCATGCCGAATAAGTTCTGGGGATGTTTGGCAGCGCAGAAGAAGAGACGGTAGCAGCGGAAAAGGAGAAGTCAGCCGAGGAGGAGAGGGATGATGGAGTAGGAGGAGAAGAAGAAGAGGCAGGCCTGCATGCAATCCGTGGCGGTAATACCAAATCTACACGGGTGCCACGGGTTACATGCTTGACGGCCGTCAGAAGGTTCACCCAGTGGGCAGTAAAAGTGATATACCTTCCCTGCCCGTGTTTGCTAGACCACGTGTTTCTGGTCAGATGCATCTTGGCACCTACACTGTGTGCCAGAGATACATTCACTTGCCGCTGAACATGGCCATAGCTCTGGGATGCTCTTCTGCGAGAAGTATTTCCTTCCTGGGACCTTCCATAGTGGTGTTCCAATGGCCACAAATTTTCGAAAGGCCTCGAGTCCACCAGTTGATATGGCAGTAGTTGACGGGCTATCAGTTCCGACAAGCCAGCGGTCAACCGTTGGGCAAGAGGGTTATCCAGCATCATCATTTTTTACGCTCAAACATTTGGACCATGGAAGCCTGGCATTTTCTAGAAAAACGTGAGGACGGCATGATGGAAGGTGGAGTGGAGGACATTTGTGAGGAGAGAGGAGAAGAAGAGGCTGGGCGGTGAGAGCCTGGAGTGTGGCTTTGTGTATTCTGATGGCATTGCTCCCACTGGGCTCATTGATGGGAGTCCAGGTGCCTTCTTAGGCCCCTTTCACACAGGCGGACTGTTCAGATCCCCCTGTCCATTTTTTTGGCGGATCTGAAAGGTCCCCCCATGCATGTCTATGGGGCATCGGATGTCAGCGGAGACATGCGCGCTGACATCCGATCCGTCAAATCTGGACGGATGGAAACCCTATTTTCCATCTGTCCAGTGGATCGTCTCTAGGTGAGTGTTGGGCTCACCGCGACTTATGCGTTGACTGCAAAGGCTCCAGCATCGGGGAACACATAGACCGACAGGTGTCCGACTACATCAGGTTAACGGCCGATGGTGACGCTCTGAGAAGTGATGAACCCCGGGACTACTGGGTGGGCAGGCTTGACCTTTGGCCAGCGCTTGCACAATTTGCAATGGAACTGTTGGCTTGCCCCTCGTCCAGTGTCCTGTCCGAAAGGACATTCAGCGCAGCAGGGAGGATTGTGACCGATAAGCTCACTCGCCTAGCTCACGACAGTGTTGACTACCTCACATTTCTAAAAATGAATGAGGCATGGATCTCAGAGGAATTCCACACATGTGACCAGTAGACCATGTTTGATTCAAATTCCTCATGACAGGCCACAAATATCCGCCACCACCCATAACAATTCATGGTCCCTGTCTTAGGTAAATACAGCGACATAAAAGGCCTTTTATGTCCGTTGAATTCCTAATTGCTACAGTCTGTCCCAACTCCACACAGCAACCTCTCCCTACTCTTACAAAAGACTTTTGTGGACCTATTAGCTAGTGACTTGTGTCACTATACAGTCTGTCCCTGCTCCACACAGCAACCTCCAGCCACAGAATACAAAGTTCTTTGCTGTCAGATGAACGCCTGTGGGCTAATTTTTGGGGCCTTTACTGGCCGACACTTCTGTATCCTGTGAATGCCTAATGTACCTCCAGCCACCGAATACAAAGTTCTTTGCTGTCAGGTTAACGCCTGTGGGCTAATTTTTGGGGCCTGTACTGGCTGACACTTACTTCTGTATCCTGTGTATGCCTAATGTACCTGCAGCCACAGAAAACCAAGTTCTTTGCTGCCAGGTGAATGCCTGTGGGCTTATTTTTGGGGCCTGTACTGGCCGACACTTACTTCTGTATCCTGTGAATGCCTAATGTACCTCCAGCCACAGAATACAAAGTTCTTTGCTGTAGGTGAACGCCTATGGGCTAATTTTTGGGGCCTGTACTGGCCGACACTTACTTCTGTATCCTGTGAATGCCTAATGTACCTCCAGCCACAGAATACAAAGTTCTTTGCTTTTAGGTGAACGCCTGTGGGCTAATTTTGGGGCCGGTACTGGCTGTTCAAAAGATAAATGACTCCTGCGCTTGAGGGGTTATCTTGAAACGGATATCCGGAGAATGAGATTCAGGTTGAATGGACGTAGTCCCGGCTAGAGATAGACGAACATTCTCAAAAGTCCGCGAACCGCGAGTTAGCGGCGGGCCCCATTGACTTTAATGGGAGGCGAACTTTAAAAACCTTTTAGGTCATATTTGCAGCCACAAAAGACATACTAGCTGTGCACAAATAGTCCCAGCACATGGACAATGTCATAACAGAAGTATTGCAATTGAAAAGGTTGCCCTAAATTATTATTATTTTTTTTTTTTTACAGCAGAAAAAAATATATTTTTTTCATAAATCCAGGGTCCATTCACACATCTGTAAAATGGGTCCACATCCATGCCACAATTTGGCGGAATCCTTACCGACCCATTGATTTTCAATTCCAGTCTGAAAAGTTAGGCATTCACAGGATAAAGAAGTGTCGGCCATTCCGGGCTCCAAAAATTAGCCCACATGCATTTACCTGACAGCTAAGAATGTAGTATTCTGTGGCTGAAGGTACATTAGGCATTCACAGGTAACAGAAGTAAGTGTCGGCCAGTATTGGCCCCAAAAATTAGCCCACATGGGTTTAACTGACAGCCAAGAACTTTGTTTTTGATGGCTAGAGGTACAGTAGGCGTTCACAGTATACAGAAGTAAGTGTCGGCCTGTATAGTCTCCAAAAATTAGCTCACATGAGTTGAACTGACAGCAAAGAACTTCGTTTTTCATGGCTAGAGGTATAGTAGGGGTTCACAGTATACAGAAGTAAGTGTCTGCCTGTATAGGCTCCAAAAATTAGCTCACATGGGTTGAACTGACAGCAAAGAACGTATTTGGTGGCTGGAGGTACATTAGGCATTCACAGAAAAAATAATTGTCGGCCCTGAAAGGCTCCAAAAATTTGCCATTCAATGGACATGAAATGCCTTTTATGCCGCTGTATGTAGCGAAGCCAAGGACCAAGAATTGTTGTGGGTGGATGGGAGTCTGGCGGATATTTGTGGCCTGGCATGAGGAATTTCGATGAAACATGGTCTACTGGTCACATGTACTCCAAACAAATATTTCAACCAAGCGCTCACTTCAAAGGGGAAGACTGGCGTGCTGCTCTCCTCAAGCAGGGAACTCCAAATCGGGTACATGAAAGAAAGGAAAGGAGGCGCAACCACCTAGTGCATTACCCGTGGTACTGTATAACATTTTTACTGTTCAATATTTTTTATTACATTTTTCATATAACAATGAGTAAACATACAAGGACAATGGTGTGGAAAATGTCACGATACATAGTAGTAAAGACATGACAACAACACAACAACAAATGCCAGGGTTTAAGCTAAAGTTTTAAGCTAAAGCAAAAGCAAAATTCAGAACCAATATCAATATCGATATCCTAATTTTCAACAGGAGGAACTAAAGTATTGACTTTGTGACCACGTTGACCATTCTTTGTGGAACTTTGTTCCGCGAATAAGTGAATATGCGTAAGCCTTTTCCATGGAGTATTGATGGTTAACTCTTCTAATAATCTCCAGATGGGAGGGCACGCAGGATTGTTTCCAATACCGCGCGACTGTGGTTCTGGCTGCTATCAGTATGTGTACCACTACTGTCTGCATGAGAGGCGGAATCAAATCAATCCCTAGGGTGAGAAGGGCCAGAGCCAGGTCGGGCTGTTTCAGAATGCCGGTAACAACAGAGATTATTTCAAACACTTTGCCCCAAAAACTAGTCAGGCCCTTGCATAACCAAAAGATATGAAGAATCATGCCAACGTGGTCACAGTTTCTCCAACACAGAGGGCTGTGAGAATCGTAAATTTTTGATAGTCTATATGGTGTCAAATACCACGTGTAAGTAGCTTTTGGGCCTGTTCCCAGTGGGAAACACATTGGGTTGCCCTATAAGATGCTCTGATGGCCACTTGCCACTGAGCTTCCCGTGAGACTAATCTTAAGGTCAGTTTCCCATTTGATCATGTGCGGTGTCTTACAGAAGGTAGTTTTCAGTGCAAAAGAGTTGTAAAACAGGGATATTCCCTTAACTTTGGTGGCGAAGCCAGAGAGGAACTGCCAGACCATCGGAGGTAGCTGCAACTTAGGGGGTGGATGTCTGCGCAGGAAACTCAATACACTGTTGTAAGACAGCATCGCCTGTTTGGGTAGGTTGAATTCTTGTTGTAGGGTGGGGAAAGGTTTAATTTTGTCCCCATGGAAGAGTTGATCCACATCCGTGATACCCGCCTGTACAAATCTGGAAAGACTGGTGCAGGGGAGAAGTGTCTGGAGTACAGTAAGAGGTAAATGCATTGTGGTGAGACGTTGGTGATCGGAGAGTTTAGCGATAAAATACCTCCATGACAGCAGTGAGGCCTGGGTGGGTAGGGGATAAGACTACAATGGAAGCCTCCTCCAATGGTCTGCAAGTAACAGTGTGCTCAGTGACTCTACATTAGATAGGGAGGTTTCGAGTGGAAGCCACGGGAGAGCTAGGGGACTATGGAACCATTGTCTCAACGGTGTCAAGCGGGATGCGTGATAATAATCAAAGAGATCAGGGAAGCCAATGCCACCCATTGACTTGTGTCGCACCATATGAGCATAAGCGCATCTCGCCCCTTTCCTTTGCCACACACACGTACGTAGGATTTTTTCTAAGGACATAATAGATTTACGGGGTATAGAAACTGGTCCGAAATACATATAGTATTTTGGGGAGACAAATCATTTTGAAAGCGGCGATTCTACCTGTCCAGGATAACTCTGTGGAAGTAAATTTGGCGACATCCGCCGATATGTCGGACAGTAGGGGCGAGATGTTGGAAGTCACCAGGCCTGCTGTGGAGAAATGTCAAGTTGATACCTAAGTAGCGTATCGGTGTAGTAGACCAGGTGTATGGCAGAGCGGACTGCAGGTGAGAGCGAACCTTGGAGTTCAAACCCATGTTCATGATAACGGATTTACCGAAATTCACCTTGTACGATATGCTACTGAAGGATCGTAGGAGGTCATGTGCCGTGGGAAGTGATATGATGGGGTTTGTGAGGCTGAGTATCACGTCGTCCGCAAATAGTGTGATCACGTGATGTGACTTGGGGAATTTGAAGCCCGAAATAAGGGGATGTTGTCTCAGGGATGCTGCAAGAGGTTCTATTAGTAAGTTAAAAATGAGAGGGGATAAGGGACACCCCTGCCTGGTGCCATTGGTGATAGAGAAGGGTTTGGAGAGGACCCCCGCCGACAGCACTTTAGCCGACGGAGAGGAATAGAGGGTTAGAATGGCGGACAGAATTGGGCCGGAGAGTCCAAAGCGGAGTAGTAACGCTTTCATGTATCCCCAGTGGACGCGGTCAAACGCCTTCTCTGCATCTATAGATAGAAGCAGAGAAGGCGTTTTTGTGCGCTCCGCGTGGTGGATCAAATTGACCACCCTTCTGGTGGCATCTGGGGCTTGCCTGCCTTTTACGAACCCCATTTGGTCGTCAGCCAATAGCGCAGGTAGGACGGTGGCTATTCTATTGGCTAGGATTTTAGCGAACACTTTGATGTCAGTATTCAGTAAGGATATAGGTCTGAAATTGGCCGGGGTAGTTGGGGGTTTCCCAGGTTTAGGAAGATTAATGACATTAGCTTCGAGCATTTCTGGGGGCAGGGTACCAGCCGTAATTGTATCTGAAAACAAATTCAGCATATGAGGGGATAGGATCGATTGCATGGTGCAGTAGTATTCGTTGGATAGCCCGTCATGGCCCGGGCTTTTGCGCAAAAGGTAGGGATTGTAGCGTTTGGGTAAGTTCATTGGTCGTGATCGGTTCGTTGAGTTTCGCTAGAGAGTCTGCGGTAAGTGTGGGGAGGTTGATACGGCTAAGGAAATCATGGATCACTGATTCGGTAGGTTGGGGTGTGTCAGGATCCTTTGTCAGGTTATATAGGGAACTATAATAGTCCGCAAATGCGTCTGCGATTTGCTGGGGGTGCATCACTTAAGCTCCGGTGTGGGGGTGGGATACATATTCAATTTTGGATTTGACCCGTTTCGCTTTCAATCTGGATGCAAGGAATTTCCCCGCTTTATTATGTGATGAGTAGTAGCGTAAGTGAAGGCGTGCGAGCATCTTGTCGTGTTGTTCTGTCAAAAGTCGACGGAGGTCAATCCGGAGAGAGGTCAGTTTGGACGTATTAGTGGCCGAAGGGGATGTTTTGTTAATCGCGTCTAGAGATTGGATATCACTAATGAGGCTGTGCATTTTAGCATGGCGTTTCTTTTTCAGGCGGGACCCCAATTGAATCAGCACTCCCCGAATAAATGCTTTGTGGGTATTCCACAACGTGGAAGGGGAAATATCAGGAGTAGCATTGGTGGCGAAGAATTTTCGTAATTGGACTTGTATGTGTGCAAGTGATTCGGGGTCAGACAGGAGAGAGTTGTTGCACCTCCAAACGAAGGAGGAAGGGGTGGAGGGGGTGGTGGATATTGTCATTAGAATCACAGCATGATCGGACCATTTGATAGGGGAAATAGAGGTGGCTGTCACGAGCGGCAGCACTGTAGAATCGACTAAAAACATATTCCGGGACGCCACGGAGCTTAAGATTATTGCGCCTGGACCTGTCTTCCAGGTCCGCCAGTTTCGCCTGTATTTTGTGAATGTCCTCTTGGTGGGACGTGTGGGAGTCCACCAGCACATTATATGAGGATGTGAATTCCTCCATCTTGTCTTCCAGGTTGTGTACCCTATCTCCCAAGCCATGAAACTCCTTTTGACAGTATGAGATGGATGCCGCAATGTTAGCTTGCATAGAGTTATTAAGCATAGACATCATTTCCTTAAGCGTGGTATCCGACACTGGCTGACCCGTGGTAGTGATTGCAGCAAAGGGGTCTGGAGGGGGTACAGAGGGCTAGTAGTAGAGGGCTAGTAGTAGAATGGGTGCTCACCTCCATATCCGGAGCGTCATAGGACGTGTGGCTATTGTCCCACCTGGGTTTAGATTTCGCAGGGCTTTGCGTCAATGGAGTAGAAGGAGAGGAGTCTTCTGTGCGGGAAGGTCTCATCGGGGTCGGTGAGATGTGTCGCCCGGGACTCGCCACCGCTCCCTCTGATGTCGTAGGTGCGGCCGCCGCTAGAGGACTAGCGCTGGGAGCCGGCGTCATTTTGCCGAAGACCGGGAGTCGCCGGCCTGAAAAAGTCCGATAGTTTGCGGACCACAGGGGCCCCGTTCTTCCTTCTTGCCATCCCGGGTGTGTGCAGGGGGTATTCACACTCACGATCCTCCCGAGCTGAGGCACAAGCAGCCGTAGATGCGGTCGTAGATCCGTATTTCGCTGGGTGTGATCAGGAGCTCCGGCGCTATGCGGCCATCTTAGTTGGCGGTCGCCACGCCCCCCCCCTGTATAACATTTTTAATAAAAAATGCCAAATGCATACTCCCAAACATGCAGAAATAAAATTGTGTTACAAATTCCCGTCACACGTGTGCTGGAACATGTCCTTTAAGATGCGACCGCTAACGCATTTCGGGAGTCAAGCCCCCTTCTTCAGAGCTGGTCATCGCAAACGTCTTGTGATGGATCAGAAAATAATTCCAGTGACTCAAGCGGAGGGTATGTGGTGGTGGTGGTGTCTTTGGGGGTGCACACAGCAGAGCGTGAAGAGGGTACAGATAGAGAAGATGAGGAGGGTGCAGAAGAGGAAGGCTGAGTGACCCACTCAACCAAGTCTGGTGCGTCCTTTGCCGTAATTGCACGCGCCTTATGAAACTTCACAGTTAGTCTCTGGCCTTCTGCTCCTGCCCAACCACCCCTGCGTACGTCTCTGCCTCTTCCTCTCATGTTTTTTAATTACCCTGTGACAAAAGTCTCTAGAGAATCGCACTATATCTGGAAAAAGGTAGATAACACCCCACTTCAATATGTGGTATTGAGGGGCCACAGGTTTATCACACCAGTTCTACAATTAATTGGCCAGTAACTGTTGTCACTGTGTGTAGCACAGTCAACACAGCAAGAGAGGCCAAATTTTTTGCAGGACTAAAATACACTCTTAGAAAAGTATACTGTTAAATAACACCCCACTTCAATATGTGGTATTGGGGGGCCACTGGTCTATCTCACCAGTTGTTGAAAAAATTGGCCAGGGAGTTTGGCACTGTGTGTATCAGACTTCACTCAGCAAAAGAGGCAATATTGTTGCAGGACACAAATACACTTGTAAAAGTATGCTCAGATAACACCCCACTTCAATATGTGGTTTTGGGGGTCTATCACACCAGTTCTACAAATAATTGGCCAGTAACTGTTGTCACTGTGTGTAGTATTGCTGCAGCAATGCTAAGTCACCACACCTGTCACAATGCTGCACAGTGCACAATAATACTACTAATTCACTATAATATGCTTTCTACAAAGTATATTATACTGTGGATTAACCCCCTCCCCCACCCCCCTTTTTTGTGCACTGCACAGCAATACCAAAAAAATTGCAGCTCTTTAAATGACTTTTGTGAAAATTACTTAAAAGTGATTTGTGTCACTGCTGACGATCTCTAACTGCCCCTACAGCACAGACTGGATACCTGCCCCTATACTAAAGAGACTGTAATAGACCCTATACCGACATTGCAGCACTTTAAATGACTTTTGTGGACATTAACATAACGATTTGTGTCACTGCAGTCGATCTCTAACTGCCCCTAAAGCACCGACTGTATACCTGTCCCCAACCTGAAAAAAGACTGTAGAAGGCCTATACCGAAATACCAGCCCTGAAACTTTTGTGGATCTTCACAGCGCTATATGTGTCTAGCAAACTCCCCCTGATGAGCACAGAAGACCTCGCCCTACACTGGCAAAAAGCAGAATGTGAAATGGCCGCCAGGTCGGGTCTATTTATAGGGTAGGGGGACTGTCCATGTGCTGGAATGTTTCAATTGGCTGTCCCGTTCCACCTGACGGCTGTGTCATGGGTCAAAGTTCTCCCCAATGTAAACTAATATGGCCGCCGCGAATGACGCCATGTGCTCTCAAATTTGGTGGGTAGCGAACAAGCAAAATTTGCCGCAAACTGACCGCCGGGCGAACCGCAAGGCCATCTCTAGTCCCGGCTGTGCTGCCACTCTCCACAGGTCGTGGTAACCCAAACAGACTCTAAAAAAGGAACGTACAGAGGGGGAACCAGCCTAGCGCATTATCTTTAGAACAATTTATTAAAATAAAATAGCATGCACATTGTACTCACAAAAAAAGTTGAAACACGGGCAAATATGTGCAATCAAGGACCACCAAGACTCTCCACTGGGCTTCCTTTGCTGATGCAGGCCGTGGTGGGATGTGGACCTCAAAATAACTGCTTATGTGTTTTGGGGTGTCCCTCCATCAGAGTTGATGAAGGGGGGACACCCCAAAATTTGTTCTATTGTTTGTTCACTCTATCAATACCACAGGAGGAAAGAAAAAAGAATTCGAAAATAGAAGAGATATAGTGTGACGGGAGTCACTTTGGTTGGGGGGCCTGTGGAACCCAGCTTACCTTAGAGGGGTTGGGTTTGCCGCCTTCCGTGACTTTGCTCGGGGCTCCCGTCCCACCGGGAGCTCCGAGCATCCAGCCGGCACGTCCGCCGGCCTGATGGAGTCCCGAAGAATGCCGGAAACGGCTTCGATCGGGTCTCCGATGACGTAACACGGAGGCGGCGTCCATGACGTCACTTCCGGGTTACTGTGCTGCAAAAGGCGGCAAATTGAAAAAACAGCTGTATGCAAAAACACAGTTTTCGGCGTTTTGCATACATGGAAGTGTAGTGGAGGGGTCTAGGGTCTTTTAGACCCTCGATCCCTCCATAAAGAGTACCTGTCACTACATATTGGTGTCACAAGGGATGTTTACATTGCTTGTGACAGCAATAAAAGTGATCAGATTTTTTTTTTTTTTTCAAAAAAACCTGTAATAAAGTTAAAAATAAATAAATAAGAAAAAAATAAATACAATTTTAGCCGCCCCCGTCACCGTTAGCTCGCGCACAAAAAGAAACGTATACCGAAGTCGAGCCGCAAATGAAATCGCTGTTCAAACCACACATGTGAGGTATCGCCGCGATCACCAGAGCGTGAGCAAAAATTTAAGAAAAAGAGCTACACTCTAACTCTAAACTGGTAACCGTTAAATAAATTTAAAGCATCGCCTATTGAGATCTCTATTTGCCATAGTTTGTCGCCATCCCACGGGGGGCACAATTTTAAACCATAACATGTTGGGTATCTATTTACTCGGCGTGACATCATCTTTCACAATATACAAAAAAAAATGGGCTAACTTTACTGTTTAGTATTTTTTAAATGCAGTGAAATGTGATTTTTCTAATTTTTTCCAAAAAAATGGCGTTTTAAAGACCGCTGCGCAAATACCGCGTGACAAAAAATATTGCAATGACCGACATTTTATTCTCTAGAGTCTTTGCTAAAAAAATATATATAATGTTTGGGGGTTCTAAGTAGTTTTCTAGGAAAAAATACTGGTTTTAACTTGTAAACAAAAAGTGTCCGAAATAGGGCTGGGGCTTAAGTGGTTAATAAAAACCCATTTAGGGAAAAAAAATTCAATTGCGGCCTAGTCTGCATATGTTACTGTGATATACACCCTTTGGATACTGTTGTTGTTCTATTCCGCTATTTAATAAACACCCTTTTGGGGTAAAAAAAATTAAATTGCGGCATAGTTTGCATATTTGACTGTGAGATACACCCGTGCGATACTGTTGTTGTTTTGTTCCGCTATTCAATAAACACCTTTCTAGGACAAGATCCTAAATTAGAGAAATATGAGGAGAACGTCAAATAAGGGACGTGGCCTGGGTCGTGGTGCTGCTGGTGGAGCTCCTGTTGCAAGGAGAGGACGTGGTCGATCTGTGCCAGCTACACGCACAAGTGAAACACCTACCTCAGGTGTGAGTAGGTGACAGAACCTGCAGCAGTATTTGGCAGGGCCAAATGCGCCTCTAGAAATGTTGAGGCCAGAACAAGTACAGGCGATAGATCGGATTGCTGGCAGTGCCTCCAGTTCCTTCACATTGCCTCCCACCCAGTCTACTGCTGAAAGGTCAGAGTTGGCACCTGCAGCTGATGTCCATCAATCTTTCACCTCACCCCCTTGCAAATCAGCCAAGCAGTCTGAGCCCCAAGTCATGCAGCAGTCTCTTCTTCTTTTTGATGACCCTGTGTTAGGATTGAGTTCACCTGCTGGTGGCACTGTGTTGCCCTGGGCTGTATGCTGCAGTTTCAATGTCTACCAGCAGGTGTCTCCCAGAAGCCAGCAGGCTTCTATGATCACTTACAACTGTGTTCAGCTGCCAGGTGGCTATTTAAGGCTGATCCTCCCTTTCCCAGGTACGTCACTATTTTGATTGCCTCCTTGCTGCCTGAACCAAGTGTCTGTGATCCTGATCCATACCCTGATCTGTCCTGTACCCCTTGCCTTGCTCCTGCTATCTGCCTAGTATCCAGTCTTGCTTGCCCTCTTCCTTGCTTCTCTGTTAACCTTGTCTCTTATATTGTATATATTTGTAGATAGTTGGTTCTTTAGTTATTGTGTCTTTGGGGTTGGGTTTTGTTTACTGGCATTTGCTCTTGGTTCACTGTTGCTGTGTATGTTTGTTTTGTGGTTCACTATAATACATTTTACTTTAAGGCTATCTATATAGTGTTAGTGTGTAGCTACATGTGTCTGGTCTCCCTAGCTGCTGCTGAACCCTGACATAATAGTGACGCCCACTACGACCAGATCAGCTACACTTTGGAGCTGGGAGCCAGTTGCTTTTGATTTCATTTTCCTGTTGTCAAGATGCTTAGCGTGCAGGTTATTAGTCGTGTGCATGCAGCAGAAGATAAAGATTTTTGTCGTTCATTGTTGCAAGCTTTGAGTCTCACTGAGGAGGAACTGTTGGAAAACATTCTGACAGTGCATGCCTTCGCTGTTGAGGGCAGATTCTCCCTTAGACAAGTTCAGCCTTTAATTCACGTCTGTTCTGAACTAGTATTTCAGTCGATCTCTCAGGGCCAGGATGTTTTCACTCCTCCATTTACTATGTTCCAGGCTGGATTTTTGGGATGGTTGCTGAAATATTGTGCAGGTTCTTTCTTCCAGCAGTATTCAGCCTATTCACACCAGGTGTTGTTGGATTGCATTGCTGCTGTGCAGTCTTTAATAGAGCAAAGGCAACTAGGGAAAGACAAACTGACTTTGGTTCACCCTCTGCTACAAGCTTGGTCAGAGATCCTATCCCCTGTTCTAGATGAGCCACATAAAGTTATATCTACTGAAATAAATCAAGAATCTATTCCTCTGTTACCCTTAGCAACCACAGCTGCTACTGAGTGTTCTTTACCACCTGTAGATCAGTACCCTGCCACCAGTAACCAGTCTTCCTCAGTATGTAATCCATTGGAGGCTCCCCCTGCAATACTGTTACCCATAGCAACATCTCAGGCCTCTTCCTGTACTTCTGCTGCTCTTCACTCTATTCTTCCCAGTACTGTTACTACATTTCCATCAGCAGTACACTCTGGTCAGCACAATGCAAATGTTCACAGGACTCCAGTATGTCAGCCTAAAAATGAACAGAACTTTTTTCCTGCTCTTACAACTCTGCCACCCTCCATGCTGCTGACTGCTGATGAGATCCAGTCGTCCTCCATGCTGCTGATGAGATCCAGTCGTCCTCCATGCTGCTGAATGCTGATGAGATCCAGTCGTCCTCCATGCTGCCGACTGCTGAGGAGATCCAGACCTCCTCCATGCTGCCGCCTGCTGATGAGATCCAGACCTCCTCCATGCTGCCGCCTGCTGATGAGATCCAGACCTCCTCCATGCTGCCGCCTGCTGATGAGATCCAGACCTCCTCCATGCTGCCGCCTGCTGATGAGATCCAGACCTCCTCCATGCTGCCGCCTGCTGATGAGATCCAGACCTCCTCCATGCTGCCGCCTGCTGATGAGATCCAGACCTCCTCCATGCTGCCGCCTGCTGATGAGATCCAGACCTCCTCCATGCTGCCGCCTGCTGACGAGATCCAGACCTCCTCCATGCTGCCGCCTGCTGACGAGATCCAGTCCTCCTCCATGCTGCCGCCTGCTGACGAGATCCAGTCCTCCTCCATGCTGCCGCCTGCTGACGAGATCCAGTCCTCCTCCATGCTGCCGCCTGCTGACGAGATCCAGTCCTCCTCCATGCTGCCGCCTGCTGACGAGATCCAGTCCTCCTCCATGCTGCCGCCTGCTGACGAGATCCAGTCCTCCTCCATGCTGCCGCCTGCTGACGAGATCCAGTCCTCCTCCATGCTGCCGCCTGCTGATGAGATCCAGTCCTCCTCCATGCTGCCGCCTGCTGATGATATCCAGCCATCCTCCATGCTGCCGACTGCTGATGGTGTCCACACCTCCATGCAGCCACCTGCTGGTGAGATCCAGTGCTCCTCCATGCTACCACCTGCTGATAAGATCCAGTGCTCCTCCATGCTGCAGCCTGCCGATGGTGTCCAGACCTCCTCCATGCTTCCGCCTGCCGATAGGGACCTGCCGTTTGTTGCCAAACCTGCCACGGGTGACTTGCCGGCCGCTGCCCCGCCGGACTCTGCTGATACCGGGGGCCGCTGCCCAGCCGGACTCTGCTGATACCGGGGGCCGCTGCCCAGCCGGACTCTGCTGATACCGGGGGCCGCTGCCCAGCCGGACTCTGCTGATACGGGGGGCCGCTGCCCAGCCGGACTCTGCTGATACCGGGGGCCGCTGCCCAGCCGGACTCTGCTGATACGGGGGGCCGCTGCCCAGCCGGACTCTGCTGATACCGGGGGCCGCTGCCCAGCCGGACTCTGCTGATACCGGGGGCCGCTGCCCAGCCGGACTCTGCTGATACCGGGGGCCGCTGCCCAGCCGGACTCTGCTGATACCGGGGGCCGCTGCCCAGCCGGACTCTGCTGATACCGGGGGCCGCTGCCCAGCCGGACTCTGCTGATACCGGGGGCCGCTGCCCAGCCGGACTCTGCTGATACCGGGGGCCGCTGCCCAGCCGGACTCTGCTGATACCGGGGGCCGCTGCCCAGCCGGACTCTGCTGATACGGGGGGCCGCTGCCCAGCCGGACTCTGCTGATACCGGGGGCCGCTGCCCAGCCGGACTCTGCTGATACGGGGGGCCGCTGCCCAGCCGGACTCTGCTGATACCGGGGGCCGCTGCCCAGCCGGACTCTGCTGATACCGGGGGCCGCTGCCCAGCCGGACTCTGCTGATACCGGGGGCCGCTGCCCAGCCGGACTCTGCTGATACCGGGGGCCGCTGCCCAGCCGGACTCTGCTGATACCGGGGGCCGCTGCCCAGCCGGACTCTGCTGATACCGGGGGCCGCTGCCCAGCCGGACTCTGCTGATACCGGGGGCCGCTGCCCAGCCGGACTCTGTCAATTCACCCCTTGCTGTTAAACTGGACTTTGTTGACCGGGTTAAGCTCTCACTTGCTAATGTGTCTGAGGCTCCTGAACTTCCAGCGTTATGTGGCCCAAATGGGTTGTCTGTGTGGGTTAAGATCCCTACTGTTGCTCGTTCTTTTCACAGCCAGCTGATCCTGTTATGCTAAGGCCAGGATGTCCAGATATCCACTCTGAACATGAGAACTGCATCTGCTGTTACGGCCCCAGTAGTAGAGGTCCTATGGGAAAAGGCAGTGATCCATATGAACTTTGTCCTGACCCAGGGGTCATCTCTGCAATCCCTGGTGCATCTGGGGACCCGAGTGGGGTAACCTATGCCCTGGGTAGACCTGAGTGGCAGGTAAAATACAGAGCAGTGTCAGAAGAGGTCCAGTTTTGATGGGACACCCTTGTGTCAGGGTACCTGCATGGACCAGGGACTTTGGCATTAAGCATTCGGGTAGCTTTCAGTGTCTCAACATTGGGACACAGGCTGCTTATAAGAATGGTAAGCCTTCGGTTTTGAGACTTCTTAAGGATCTGACCAGCAGGAAGCCCCGCCAGTTGTGGGACCCCGGCGGCGGGGTGTGGTAGGCGCAGCACTACAAAGTGCTTTATGCGCTGTGGCATTAGAAGAATTGGATCTCTCTGACTTCAGTCTAACCAGACTGTCTGTTACTCTGTAAATTCCTCGAATACCGTTCTATGGAAAGCAGTAGGTTTAAAGAGCACACCAAACGCTTAAGATATCTTCTTTATTAACTTCAACTTTTCTTCATAGATAACAGTGACACTTTTGCAGCAGACAGTCCATCTACAACATGTGCTGAATAAAGTATAACAAATGGTGGATATATTTCTCTCTCTATTGCTGTTTGAGTTTGAGTTGTTAGAGTTGTTTGGGTTTGTTCGATAGTTTGAATTTGATATAACTTTTGAAGTTTGATAGTTTGTTTGATTTCTTGTTTGAGTTTTTGTGGAACTACAAGTGAACACATAACTAGTTCAGTATACAGCTCTAATCACATTACTAACAATAGCATGTATAACTGTTAATTACCTATTTTTGGCCACTTGCTTCCATAAAACTGCTCTGTGGATCTGTGTGTCTATTCA
This sequence comes from Pelophylax lessonae, assembly GCF_965119305.1. NCBI lineage: Eukaryota > Metazoa > Chordata > Amphibia > Anura > Ranidae > Pelophylax > Pelophylax lessonae. The sequence goes on from NC_138775.1 coordinate 158,770,391, forward strand.
GTTTTCTTGCTCTGTAGTGGAATGAGAAGGTTGGCTGAAAGCATGAGGCTTCAGAGAAAAAAAATGGGTGTAAGGCTGGCTGTGATTGGCCAAGACTGTTGCTGAGTGTGAGATTGGCTGTGATTGGCCACAAACTCCTTATGGGTAATAAAGTTTAACTCTGTGCTTTCTGGTTTAAATTCTGCTGTGTCTGAGCTTACCTTACAGGCATATAAATGAATCTTACAGGCAAATTTCCTTTTGCTTCTGTGAACACAACATACAACTGTTATGTGACATCCAAACATGAAATCACAGTAAATAACTCTGCTTTTGTCTCTCACATATAAACATATGCACTGTATTGAGGTTATTAACAGGTCTAGCTGTATATGCATGTAGGTCATATTAGCAACCTAGGACAGGTTCTAGCTGGCCAGCTACACGGGGTTCTCAGCCAGCCTTCAGACCTTGGCAGTGGAGTACCCAGTCGGCTTGCAGACCCCAGGGGTAAAGCCCTATGGAGCGTCCGGAGGCCGCTCCTTAAGGGGGTGAATCTGTTAGGATTGAGTTCACCTGCTGGTGGCACTGTGATCCTGATCCATACCCTGATCTGTCCTGTACCCCTTGCCTTGCTCCTGCTCTCTGCCTAGTATCCAGTCTTGCTTGCCCTCTTCCTTGCTTTCCTGTTACCCTTGTCTCTTATATTGTATATATTTGTAGATAGTTGGTTCTTTAGTTATTGTGTCTTTGGGGTTGGGTTTTGTTTACTGGCTTTTGCTTGGTTCACTGTTGCTGTGTATGTTTGTTTTGTGGTTCACTATAATACATTTTACTTTAAGGCTATCTATATAGTGTTGGTGTGTAGCTACATGTGTCTGGTCTCCCTAGCTGCTGCTGAACCCTGACACTCTGTTAGCATGGTTTCCCAGGGCCATCCATGTAGCCCTGCCCCAGAAGTGAAAGAGATTGAGTGCACCAATGCCCAACCACTTATGTCTCAAGATGAGTACATGGGAGGACCATCGCAGCACGTCTCGGATGATGACGAAACACAGGTGCCATCTGCTGCGGCATTCCGAATTGGGGAGACTGACAAGGAGGGCAGGGGTGAAGACTGGGTGGAAGATGATGTGGAAGACAATGAGGTCCTCGAGTCCACATGGAATGAACGTCATGCAGGTGACCTGAGTAGTTTGGAGGAAGAGGCGGTGGTCGCACAGAGCCACCAGCACAGCAGAAGAGGGAGCAGGGTGCAAAAGGGGAGCGGCCATGCCATAGACACTACGCCTGCTACTGCCCAACGCAGCAAGGGACCGAGCACACCAAAGCCAGCTCAAAGGAGTTCCTTGCGTGGCAGTTCTTCAGACAATGTGCTGATGACAGGACACGAGTGGTTTGCACGCTGTGCCATCAGAGCCTGAAGCGAGGCATAAACCTTCTCAACCTGAGCACAACCTGCATGATCAGGCATCTAAGTGCAAAGCACGAGCTGCAGTGGAGTGCTCACCTCAAAAACCAAGAAAGGTCTCTGGCTCCTCCTGCTTCCTCTTCTGCTGCAGTCTCCATCCACCTCTTCATCCACCTCTGTAGTGAGACCGGCACCTGCCACCCCACAAACAGAGGATCTGCCAGCAACACCACCACCTGGGTCACCAACCATCTCCACAATGTCCCATGGAAGCGTTCAGCTTTCTATCTCCTAAACACTGGAGCGGAAGAGGAAGTACCCCCCTTCCCACCCGCGATCCCTGGCCCTGAATGCCAGAATTTCCAAATTCATGGCCTTTGAAATGCTGTCATTCCGTCTGGTGGAGACGCAGAGTTTTAAAAGCCTTATGGCGGTGGCTGTCCCACAGTACGTCATGCCCAGCTGCCAGTACTTTTCCAGGCAAGCCATCCCTTCCCTGCACAACCAAGTGGATGACAAAATCAGGTGTCCACTGCGCAACGCCATCTGTGGTAAGGTCCACCTAACTACGGATATGTGGACCAGTAAGCACGGTAAGGGAGGTTATATCTCCCTAAAAGCACACTGGGTAAATGCAGTGGCGGCTGGGCCTGAGGCGGATAGCAGTTTGGCGCATGTCCTTCCACCACCGAGGATTGCAGGACGCTTCAGTTTGCCTCCTGTTCCTTACTCCTCCTACTCCGCTGCCTCATCCTCTACAGCCTCCTCTTCCGATCAGCGTAACACCTTCACCACCAACTTCAGCACAGCCAGGGCTAAACGACAGCAGGCAGTTTTAAAACGTGCCTGTTTGGGGGGAAAAACCCCACACCGCGCAGGAGTTGTGGAGGGGCATTGAACAGCAGACTGATGAGTGGTTGGTGCCAGTGAGCCTCAAGCCCAGCCTGGTGGTGTGCTATAATGGACGAAATCTTGTAGCAGCTCTGGGCCTAGCCGGTTTGACACACATCCCTTGCCTGGCGCATGTGCTGAATTTGGTGGTGCAGAGGTTCCTTAAAAATGACCCCCATATGTCAGAGCTGCTGCAGAAAGTGCGGGCCACCTGTGCGCACTTTCGGCGTTCTCACCCTGCTGCTGATCGCCTGTCAGCGCTGTAGCGTAACTTCGGGCTTCCCGCTCACCGCCTCATATGTGACGTGCCCACAAGGTGGAACTCCACCTTGTACATGCTGGCCAGACTGTGCGAGCAGCAGAAGGACATAGTGGAGTCTCAGCTGCAGCACGCACGCGTGAGTCGCTCTGCAGAACAGCACCACTTCACCACCAATAACTGGGCCTCCATGTGAGACTTGTTGGGCTGTTTTGAGTACTTCCATTCTCAGCTTAACTATCCCACTTCTATGCCTTCTTGAAAAAACGCTTTGGGCGATGATGGAAGAGGATGTGGCACAGGAGGAGGAGGAAGAGGGATCATTCCCAAGGCTTTCAGGGCAGTCATTCACAAGTGGCTCCTAGGGTGGGTTCCTGCACCCACAAATGCCAGGGACACAATTGTCCAGCAGGGGCACAGTTCTGGAGGATGACGAGGATGAGGAGGAGGAGATGGAACCATGTTCATAGCAGGGTGGCACCCAGGTCAGCTCATGGCCATTACTGGTGCATGGCTGGGGGGATACAGAGGACACAGACGATACACCTCCCACAGAGGACAGCTTTTCATTGCCTCTGGGCAGCCTGGCACACATGAGCGATTACATGCTGCAGTGTCTCCGCAACGACCGCCGAGTTGCCCACATTCTAACTTGTGCTGATTACTTGGTGGCCACGCTGCTGGATCCCCGTTACAAGGACAACGTACCATCCCTAATTCCCTCACTGGAGCGTGATCAGAAGATGCGCGAGTACAAGCGCACGCTGGTAGGCGCGCTGCTGGTTGCATTCCCACCTGACAGTGGGGGCACAGTGGAAGCACAAGGCCAAGGCAGAGGAGGAGGAAGAGGTCGCCAACACAGCCAGGGCACTGCCAGCACCTCAGAAGGCAGGGTTAGCATGACCGAAATGTGGAAAAGCTTGTCAGCACACCATAACAAGCAGCAGCACCACCAGGTGATATGGAACATCTTCGCAGGAGGCAGCATTTCACAAACACGGTGGAGCAGTATGTGTGCACACGCCTAGACGTACTGAACGATGGGTCCGCCCCTTCAACTTCTGGGTCTCCAAATTGGGCACATGGCCTGAGCTTGCCCTTTACTCCTTGGAGGTGCTGGCCTGCCTTGCAGCCAGTGTATTATCTGAATGTGTATTTAGTACGGCTGGGGGCGTTATCACAGGCAAGCGCAGCCGCCTGTCCAGAGCCAATGTGGACAAGCTCACGTTCATTAAAATGAACCAGGCATGGATCCCACAGGATTTGTCCATACCTTGTGCACAATAGACATGTATACCGGCCTTACACAGCCATTGTTGTATTTTTGATCTTTCTCACTCTTTTGGGGTATACCCTAATTTAAAAAGAAATAAAATTAAAAACAAAAACCAGTGTTGGCTACCTCGTCCTCCTCCACCGTCGCTTCCACCTACACCGCCACATCCACCGCCACCTCAACCTCCTACTCCATATGGGACTCGTCCCATAGATCAAGATGATGATTTTTTTATTTTTATGTTATTTTAAGTTATTTCCCTATCCACATTTGTTTGCAGAGCACTTGCCATGCTCTTAACAAGATTTTGCTGCCATTTGCAGCCCTCTAGCCCTTTCAATGATTTTTTTAGAGCCATTTTAGTGCTCAAAAGTTCGGGTCACCATTGACTTCAATAGGGTTAGGGATCGGGGTCAAGTTCGGGTTAAGTCCGGTTCACGAACCCAGACTTTTTTTCAAGTTCGGCCTGTCCCACCGAACCCTACATCCAGGTGTTCGCTCAACTCTAGTTACGATAAAATCAACAGCTTAACAAGAGCAAACACCGGAAGTACTGGTCGGGACACCGCAAATAAATTTACTTGATAAGCTATTGATTTTATCATAACACGTTTATTCTGCCACTCCTTAACAGAAGTCCATAGGAATTCACTGATTGCAACATCATAAAAAGAAGTAATGCTATATATAAGAAGGCCATGTATGTCAGCTCTGCTCAAAGCTGCTGCATTGGGGAAGTGACCATATAGGAGCTATTAACAATTCAGGTACTTATATTTCGGGTACTTGTATAGCGCTGTCAATTTACGCAGCACTTTACATATACATTGTACATTCACATCAGTCCCTGCTCTCAAGGAGCTTACAATCAAAGATCCCTAACTCGCATACATACACAGTAGGGCCAATTTCTTTTTTTTTTATACAGGATACAATTAACCTACCAGCATGTCTTTGGAGTGTGGGAGAAAACCAGAGTAAACCCACGCAGGCACAGGGAGAACATGCAAACTCCAGGTAGGTAGTGTCGTGGTTGGGATTTGAACAAGCGACCCTCCTGCTGCTAGGTGAAAATGCTAACCACTACACCACTGTGCCACATCTACCATTCATTATTTATTTACCTACCATCACCAATACTAAGGAAGAGTGCATCCACCCCCTGGAAGTGATCTTAAAGTGTTTTTTTTTTTTTTTTAACACAGTGAGGTGAGCGGCTATTGCACTCACAGCGGTGTATTTTTGATGCCTCATTTGGTGTTTATATTTGGGATTCACCTTACACAAGAGGATTAATTACTGTGCACCTTAAAAGACTGTCTTTTTGGACTTTTTGTTTCACATTTGCACAGGAGAAATACATACACTTTTGGACTATTTAATATCCTATGTTATCTGTGCACTTATTGTTTGGTCCTCTAGACGTTTTGGAATTTTAGTTCACTTATTCATAATTTTGATTGTGCACTTTGTGTTCCTTTACACTTCCATTATGCACATTATGCTTTATTTCACTTTTACCACTTTGTTGGATTAGTCACACATATTTTATTTATCCAATCATTTGCAAGTGGGTATATGTGCATATTATCACATTTGATGTTTATGATCTATTAGTGTGATTCTAACGCCGAGCGGTGTGAACCCCCCCCCCCCCCGAGAAGAGCGGTGGCGAGCGGTGCGTGACCCCCCCCCCTTCCTGAGAAGAGCTGCGGCGAGACCCCCCCAGAGGTAAGAGCGTGGTGTGCGGGCAGCGAGCGGTGATGTAACCCACCCCCCCCCCTGCAAGGGCGGGCGGCAGACAGAGAGAGGACAGCGGGGGCAAAGGAGACACACAATTCCTGACCTGGCCATTGGCAGGGAGAGGAGCTGAGGGGAGACTGATCGGCAAGTGACAGAGGAGGGAGACAGGAGCCTAAGCAAGTGTCAGGCTTAAAGGAACACACACACATACAGGACTGGTGACTGAGGTTGATCACTGAGGCTCAGCGAGTAACTGGTGAGTATCCTTGCGACTGGGAGTGTCCTTGCGACTGGTGAGTATCTAGCGACTGGTGAGCATCTTACCACTGGTGAGTATCTAGCGACTGGTGAGCATCTTACCACTGGTGAGTATCCCTGCGACTGGTGGGTGTCCTTGCGACTGGTGAGCGTCCTTGCGACTGGTGAGCGTCCTTGCGACTGGTGAAGTGTCCTTGCGACTGGTGAAGTGTCCTTGCGACTGGTGAAGTGTCCTTGCGACTGGTGAGTTTCCTTGCGACTGGTGAGTGTCCCTGCGACTGGTGTGTCCCTGCGACTGGCGAGTGTCCCTGCGACTGGCGAGTGTCCTTGCGACTGGCGAGTGTCCCTGCGACTGGCGAGTGTCCTTGCGGCTGGTGAGTGTCCCTACGACTGGTGAGTTTCCTTGCGACTGGTGAAGTTTCCTTGCGACTGGTGAGTATCTTGCGACTGGTGAGTATCTTTGCGACTGGTGAGTGTCCCTGCGACTGGTGAGTGTCCTTGTGACTGGTGAGTGTCCTTGTGACTGGTGAGTGTCCTTGCGGCTGGTGAGTGTCCCTACGACTGGTGAGTTTCCTTGCGACTGGTGAAGTTTCCTTGCGACTGGTGAGTATCTTGCGACTGGTGAGTATCTTTGCGACTGGTGAGTGTCCCTGCGACTGGTGAGTGTCCCTGCGACTGGTGAGTGTCCTTGTGACTGGTGAGTGTCCTTGTGACTGGTGAGTGTCCTTGCGACTGGTGAGTTTCCTTGCGACTGGTGAGTGTCCTTGCGACTGGTGAAGTGTCCCTGCGACTGGTGAAGTGTCCCTGCGACTGGTGAAGTGTCCCTGCGACTGGTGAAGTGTCCTTGCGACTGGTGAGTGTCCTTGCGACTGGTGAGTGTCCTTGCGACTGGTAGTGTGGTGCGACTGAACCGGGCTGTGAGACTGTGAGTGAGTGTGACAGGAGTGTGGTGCAACTGACCGGGTGGTGCGGCTGGGAGTGTCGTGCGACTGACCCGGCTGTGAGATTGTGAGTGTTGTGCAACTGAGTGTCAAGTGAGTGAAGCGGAGTACCAGAGGGTAAGAAGGTAGAGTTAGGAAGTCAGGAAATAGCCACATAGGATAGTCTTAAATCACTGAATCCCCGTTAGATTAGTAGGTACAATGCCCGGCGGGTGTGGAGATGCGACTCGGTGTACATCTTGTAATATGTATGCGTTCCTCAGACATGTGATCGAGGGCGAATACAAATGCGCAAAATGTAAGCACGTTGCTTCCCTGGAAGCTCAGGTCCTGAATCTAGGGAAGCAGCTGGCAACACTGAGACGAATGTCCATACCGGAGGAGAGCCAGGATCGTACCAGTCAGGTGCAGGCAGGGGTCTGCATAGAGGTGGGCGGAGTATCGGAGGTGCAGGCATCAGAGCAGAGTAGACATGTGACAGTTAGGAAGGGTAGAGGGCAAAAAGGCAAGGAGGCTGATCCTGGGCTGGAGCACCCCAATAGATTTTGTGTGGTGTTGGGGAAACCAGTCAGGGACCAGCATTGCTGGAGCAGAGTGACGCCCCTAGCTGTCAGGGGAAGAACTCCTCCAGTGAGGCTGGGAGAAAGGGAAAGGAAAGACAGGTGCTGGTGGTAGGGGACTCAATTATTAGAAGGACAGACAGTGTAATCTGTGACAGACCGTGTGTGCCGAACAGTCTGTTTGCTGGGCGCTCGGGTTCGGCACATCGCGGATCGGGTGGACAGATTATTGGGTGGGGCTGGGGAAGACCCAGCTGTCATGGTACACGTGGGTACCAATGACATAGGCAGAGGAAGACGGAGAGTCCTAAACAATTTCAGGGACTTAGGCGCTAAGTTGAGGACTAGGACCTCCAAGGTAGTATTTTCCGAAATACTACCTGTACCTCGAGCCACACCAGAGAGGCAGCGGGAGATTAGGGAAGTTAACGAGTGGCTGAGGAGCTGGTGTAGTAAGGAGGGTTTCGGGTTCCTGGAGAACTGGGCTGACTTCTCAGTCGGTCACCGGCTCTTTTGTAGGGACGGATTGCACCTAAATGGGGAGGGTGCAGCCGTACTGGGTGCGAGGATGGCCAAAAAGCTAGAGGGGCTTTTAAACTAGGGAATGGGGGGGAGGGTACAGATGTAGAATTAGCCAGTGGAAAGCAAGTTGCAGAGGGCAGAAATGGGGGCACTAACGGTAGGGTGTACGGAGCTCCTATACCCAGGATGGGTATGGGGAAAAATCAGGAGGGCAACCTAAAAACATCAAATGAGGATATATGTAGCCGGAAGGCGGAAGTGTTAAATAATTTCTTCTCTTCAGTCTTCACAAAAGAATCGGGGGGCTACACAAACCCAGCTTGTAAGGCCAATCTAAACAACACACCTCAGGAAGTGCCGCCATGGCTAACAGAAGACAGACTTAGAACTAAACTTGAGAAACTTAACATAAATAAATCACCGGGACCGGATGGCTTGCACCCGAGGGTTCTTAAAGAGCTCAGCCAGGTGATTGCCAGACCATTATTCTTGATCTTTAAGGATAGTTTACAGACAGGTATGGTGCCAGCAGATTGGAAAAAGGCCAACGTAGTACCAATATTTAAAAAGGGGCTGAGGTGTATCCTGGGTAACTATAGACCTGTCAGCCTAACATCTGTAGTCTGCAAGATTTTGGAGGGGATGTTAAGGGACCACATACAAGACTTTAGTAATGAAAACAATATAATTAGTAGTAATCAGCATGGATTTATGAAAAATCGTTCTTGCCAAACCAATCTATTAACCTTCTACGATGAAGTGAGCTGCCATCTAGATAAAGGTAAGCCAGTGGATGTGGTGTATCTGGACTTTGCAAAGGCCTTTGACACCGTTCCCCACAAACGCTTACTGTACAAACTAAGGAAGGTAGGTATGGACCATAAGGTGAGTACCTGGATAGAGAACTGGCTCCAGGGGAGAGTCCAGAGGGTGGTGATTAATGGGGAGTACTCGGATTAGGCGGGTGTGGAAAGTGGGGTCCCCCAGGGTTCTGTCCTGGGGCCAACCCTGTTTAATTTATTCATAAATGATCTAGAGGAGGGGATATCGAGTACAATCTCAGTATTTGCGGACGATACTAAACTAAGCATGCCAATATCTTCTATACAGGATGTGGAAACCTTACAAGCGGACCTAAACAAAATAACGGGGTGGGCAACTACATGGCAGATGAGGTTTAATGTTGATAAATGTAAAGTAATGTACTTGGGGGCCAGAAACCAGAAAGCAAGCTACTCACTAGGGGGGGAACCTCTGGGGGAGTCTAGGATGGAAAAAGACTTGGGGGTACTGGTAGACAACAGCCTTGGCAGTGGCATGCAATGCCAAGCAGCTGCAAACAAAGCCAACAGAATATTGGGATGTATAAAAAAGGGGATTCACTCCAGAAATAAAGAGATTATTCTCCCGCTCTACAAGACTCTGGTCCGGCCACATCTGGAGTATGCTGTCCAGTTCTGGGCACCGGTCCTCAGGAAGGATGTGCTGGAATTGGAAAGAGTCCAGAGAAGGGCAACAAAAATAATTAGGGGAATGGAGGACATCAGCTATGAGGAAAAACTACAAGCACTGAACCTATTCTCTCTAGAGAAGAGACGTTTGAGGGGGGGATATGATATCAATGTACAAATACTGTACTGGCGACCCTAGCATAAGGAACAAACTATTCAGAGTAAGGAAATACAACAAGACACGTGGCCACTCACTAAAACTAGAGGAAAGGCGGTTTAACCTTAAAATGCGTAAGGGGTTCTTCACTGTAAGGGTGGTAAGGATGTGGAATTCTCTTCCACAAGCAGTCGTATCAGCAGGGAGCATTGATAGTTTCAAAAAACTATTAGATGGGCACCTTAAAGACCACAACATACAGGGGTATACAATGTACGGTTAAAAGCAAACACACACACACACACATCATAGGTTGAACTGGATGGACTTATGTCTTTTTTCAACCTCACTAACTATGTAACTATGTGCAAAATTTACGTGATTGCACAGGGGCTGCCGAGGACCGCATTAGCACTATGGAAGATACCATAAATCTATTTACTGTCACTGTGCTGGGAAACCTCCAGTGAACTGATGGCACTTTGCACCAAAATAGGTGATCTTGAAAATAGATCCCAACAAAATAACCTGCGCTTTGTGGGGTTCCCTGAACGATTGGAGGGGAACCGTCCAGAGCAATTTCTACTCTCCTGGCTGAGAAAGACACTGGGCCATGATGTTGTTCCAGCTACCTTCGCTATTGAACGGGCACACCGCACTCAACCTAGCCCCCCTCCTACGGGCGCCCCACCTCGATCCCTGATTGCTCGCATTGTTTATTTTCAAGACAAGGTGGCTATCCTGCGGGCTGCACGACTGAAGGGTGAGCTGCACTACAATGGCCAGGTTGTTTGAATATTTCCTGATTTTTCAGCTGAAGTTCAAAATCAAAGAGCTTCCTTTACCTCTGTTAAAGCTAGACTTCGAGATCGAGATATACCATATTCCATGCTATACCCAGCAAAGCTCAAATTCATTCACTATAAATGAAGTGCAGTTAATAACGTGTCAATACACAAAATCAATCACACTCAGCAGCGCTATACTCAAAGTCATCCGCTCTGAGTATCAAAAACGTCAAATATAAAACAAAATGCACAGGACCATCATATGAATGTAAGTGTCCATTACATAGAGCAGTCTCTATAACTCCCCAGTGAGGTCTTCCACTGTCAGAGTGACATGGAGTTCATAATCCCAGATCGAATGTATAGTGGTACTTCAATCCTGTTAAAGTGAAATGGGTCCACCACCACACCTCCAGTGCTCCCCTCTAGATTAAACACTCACCAGACCAACAGAGATCAGAAGCCTCTATGTTATTGCCTTTCAGTTGTCTCTCCAAATATCTGGTTAATGGATACAGATCACTACGCGCTGTAGCTTCCTGTTTCCTGTGTTCAGACTCTCCAGTACCATGTGACACAATTTGACCAATGGAAAAATACAAGAGTAGGGCTCGGATAATGTGATAACGTTTTCAACTGTTTATTGCTAAAAACACAATCAATCCGCCCCCCCTGTTAAACATGCTTACATTCAAGTGTAGGATATTCAGCATATAAGTTAATGGAATACCGCCAGTATGTAGCCCAATCCGGCCGATCAGTCAGCTCCCCGCAGATCTCCCACCTCTGCTATGGAAGCCACGGCTTCTCGGCAAGGACATCCGACTCCTGGCGTCTCCACGATAGCGGCGTGCTGGCGTTCTGATGCGTTTCATCGTAAAACGACTTCAACAGAGAACGTCAGCACACTCCCCTGACGTTCAATTTATCCCCCACTAAGTCCGGCCTCCCAGACTCCATGGGCTGTGCACACATCAAGGCGTCGCCTCGCAGCATCCGTCGCGACCTGCAATCAGATCAGCGGTATTGCAGTATACAACCACATACACTATACAATCCGCATGCAATCTTCGTTTTTTTAAAAATTGCATTTTTTGACAATTTGTCTGTATAGGCATATTGTTGCATGGTACCACACATGCATCCATGCCCTTATGTAAACCGATTAATGCTTGATAGCTTATATGCTCAATAAATAGATAAACAAATCAAATAAATACACACTAAATTCAGTTATTGCACCAATAACTAAAATCATAAATATATCATATTACTATAAAATCTTAAGCTCAAAAACTCCATAATAAAATTTGCACTAAAATACTGAACCTAGGTTACATAGCAATACTAAATGGCAGAAAACTAATAAGAATGTTAAAAGCAATTAATAAATTATCAGGTGTTAAATTATTAAAACACAACCACTAATAATTGCTTAAAAAACAGTTAAGATCTAGATCTACATTTAACCCATTGGGAGTGAGAGCATTGGTCAAATATATCCATTGAGTTTCCTTTTTCGATAATTCCCTCACTCTGTTCGCTCCCGGCCACGAGTGGGGCATCTTCTCTATACCCCAAAATTTCAAACCTGACGGGTCTCTATTATGCTTCTCTCTAAAGTGCAATGGCACACTATGCCATGGAGAGACAACTGAAAGGCAATAACATAGAGGCTTCTGATCTCTGTTGGTCTGGTGAGTGTTTAATCTAGAGGGGAGCACTGGAGGTGTGGTGGTGGACCCATTTCACTTTATCAGGATTGAAGTACCACTATACATTCGATCTGGGATTATGAACTCCATGTCACTCTGACAGTGGAAGACCTCACTGGGGAGTTATAGAGACTGCTCTATGTAATGGACACTTACATTCAGATGGTCCTGTGCATTTTGTTTTATATTTGACGTTTTTGATACTCAGAGCGGATGACTTTGAGTATAGCGCTGCTGAGTGTGATTGATTTTGTGTATTGACACGTTATTAACTGCACTTCATTTATAGTACTGTTTATTTACAGCGGCTGCTAATCATATATATATATATATTTATTGATTTATTTATATTTATTGTTGCACCAGTTCAGTGTTACATGCTAATACTTGGAGTTACATTAGTATTGTGTTGCATGTCAATACTTTGTCTTATCATCTAGTATTTCATAGGGACTACTAGCGCTGGGCGTGTGTTTGATAGGTTTTTATCATCAACCACAATTTTCTTCAAATTCATTCACGCCAGCAAATCCCTTATTCTCATCTCTCCTATGGATGCCGCCATCTGGCTGAACGAAACCTTTGGTATGTCGCAACATTCTAGAAGGCGCTAACTGTTATAGGCCTTGATATTGATGCTCTATATATCACAGATGGACTTTTTTAGGACCAGTTTGTGAAGCAGTTACCTCCAAGCTGACTGGCTCTACATTGTCCTGTTTGCCCTCCTTGCACAGCTGAGGATGGTTCCCCTTAGATTGCCAAAGTCATTCGAACCATTGTTTCTGTTGAAGCTCACACTTCTGCTATCCTTAGGACTGGTGGACCTGGGGAGTCAATGTGTACTTTCCTAGTACATTTGAGAATGTTGCACTATACATGTTTTTTTTTTCCTTGAAGAGGATCGCACATGATGCTTGGTTCTTCATCTCAGTTCTTGTCCCCTACCTGGTTATGATGTCCACATCCTGGGGTTAATTGACTATTGTTTCACTTGTTCGAGACATAGGCTCTCTATATTTGTTCATGTGTTTCATGACTTGTTACTATGGCTGATCGATTGAGAATTCTTTATTGAAATGTTAGGGGGTTGAATTCACCTCGCAAACAGTCCTTGGTTTTCTCCTTGCTTAAAAAATAGCAGGAGACCCACCTGGTAGCCCCTAAACATCTAGCATTGAAAAAAGCTTGGATAGCACATTCCTTTCATGCTTTCCATACTTCATATTCCAGGGGGGGGGGGGGGGTATCTATATTACTGGCCAAGTCACTTCTGACAGAGATTATTCAAGTTAAAACAGACCCCGAGGGCAGATTTGTTCTTCTGTCACTGCAGGTTGGTCACTCAGGTTTGAATCTGGTGAATCTATATATTCCCCCACCCTTTTCAGCTGAGCTTCTTACTAAGGTCACCTCATACGCCCTTGCTCTACCTAGTGGCCCAATGTTGTATATTGGTAAATACAATGCTATAATTGATCCTGTTTTGGACTGTTTGCAGGGGGAAGGGAGGATTTTTCAGTCTCTGTTTGACTGGGTGCAGGTGTATGGTCTTACAGGTGTGTGGAGATGGAGGCATCCAGATGTTAAGCAGTTTACGTGTCACTCAGACTCTCTTCGAGTAATGTCTCGTATTGACATGGTTTTTGCTACCCCTCCCACTCTTTCGCTTATAACTGATACTCCTCCCTCGGGGGTTGACGAACCATGCCCCACTAATGGTGGAGTTGGCTATGCTCGCCACCTCTGATCCCCCACTCTGGCGTTTAAATGCGCACTGGCTGGGTGACCAGACGGTCCTCAGTGCCTGTGCAAAAGCCATCACAGACTACTGGACTACCAACCTACATACCACCAACTCCCTTACGGAGTGGGAGGTGTTCAAGCCTTCAGCTCGAGATACCTTCATATCTACTACTGGAATACTTAGGAAAAACAATCAGTTTTGTACTGAAGAGCTTGAATCTGCCATGCTACTGGCAGAGGCTGATAACACTGACCCTACCCCTCATACACATATTTGGTTGCACGCCCATGGGGGTTACGAACTTCGCCTTTTCGACCTTACACAGAAATGTATGTTATACACCTCTCAAAAATTGTTTGAACATGGCAATAAAGCAGGGCAATTATCTGGCATGCCCAGATTTTTCTCCCCCCTAAATCCCGAGAATTGTTATCTCTCCAGATAGAGTGGTTGATACTCCCCAGGCTATTCTGGATGCCTGTGTTTCCTTTTATACTAAACTGTATACGATAACTTTTTAATATGATGACAATTCCTTATCTGCATATTTGGTTGGTGTCTCCCTTCCTTCCCTGACTAGACAGTAAAGTGAGGAGTTAGATGCACCCCTTACCAAGGAGGAAATAGAGATAGCCATTGGGCAAATGCCACAGCATAAAACCCATGGTCCAGACGGGTTCCCTACAGAATGGTACAGTACATTTAAATACTGAGTCCCCATCTTTTACACACCTTTGAGGCAGCCTTAGAGACGGGTACTCTTCCACCCTCCATGCGAGAGGCTCTGATTGTCCTTATTCTCAAGCCACATAAGGACCCTCTGGAGTGTGACTCTTATAGGCCCACTTCGCTGATTAATGTGGACGTGAAGATACTTGCGAAAGTGCTTGCTAATCGATTGAACAAAATAATTTCCTCCCTGGTACAGAATGATCAGGGGGGTTTTATCCCCGGCCATTCTATCCGAAATAAACATACGTAGACTTTTCCAAAATATACAATACCCCCATGCTCATTCTTCTACTCGTGTGATTGTGTCCTTGGACACTTGCAAGGCATTTGATAGCGTGGAATGGCCCTATTTGTTCCAAGTGTTGCAAATGTATAGATTCAAACCTTGGCTGATTGCCTGGTTTTGAATCCTATATACTGGCCTGATGGCTAGGGTTCGGGTGAATGCCTTGGTCTCTCCAAAGTTCTCCATCTCCAGAGGAATGAGACAGGGATGCCCCCTGTCCCCACTCCTTTTTGCACTAGCCATTGAGCCTTTGGCCATTCATATTCGTTCTGCTTCTGATATTTAAAGTCTTGTTATTGGTACCATAGAGGAGATGGTGACGATACTCTCATATATTTGGCGAATCCCTCTGACTCCCTGTGTGCCCTCTTGAGAGAGATGGAGTACTTTGGTGGATTCTCTGGCTTCTGGATTAATTGGTCCAAGTCTAGTCTCTTTCCCTTAGACCCTGGGGATGAGCAAGTAATTTACTCAGGTTCCCAACATCAAGTTACATAATCCTTCCGCTATCTGGGAGTAGTGGTACAATTACCCCTGCACTCATATAACTAACAATTTATGCCCTCTCATCGCACAACTCCAACATTGCACAAATCAATTGATGGGTCTTCCATTGAACCTCATGGGTAGAGTTAATTTGATAAAAATTATTTTCCTCCCAAAACTTTTATATGTGCTAGCTAATGCCTCCTGTGAAATACCTAAGATTTTATTTAAACATATTGATTCCCTCTGTATAAATTTTCTATGGAATAAACAGTCCCCTAGGATAGCCCTAGAGATTTTAAAACCACCCTCTCACCTGGCGGGCCTTGCCTTTCCACATTTTTACGTTTACTATTTGGCATCACACCTGATGGTGGTACATGATTGGCTGCATCCTTCTCCTCATAGTGTTTGTACTACAACAGAGGCCACTATAGCTTCCTCCCTCGAATCGCTACACAACATTATATAACGCAGACAGCCTCAGGCTGGTACGGGTACGGTGATGCTGCAGACCACATTATCCCTTTTTAAAATAGTGGTGAATCATTTTTCTAAGGAAGAGTGGACTTCCTCTCCCAACAACCTGCTTTGGCACAATCCCATGTTGGGGCGAATTGGTAAAGATCCTGCATCCCCATTATTGGATAGTTAGAGGCATTAAACATCTTAACCATCTGTATACTGCGCAGGGCCTTAAGTTCTTTAACCAACTCCAGAAGGATTTTGGACTCCCTCCATCATCCTTGTTTATTTTCAAATTAGACATGTCCTACCGGCACAGTTTGGCTCGCTCACAATCCCACTACAAATGACAGCTCTTGAAAAGTTACTTAGAGACCCAAACCGTACTAAACTGATCTCTCAATATTACTCCCCATTGTTAGCTGATCCCAATCCTAGATTTACGAGGGCACAAACTCGCTTGATTTCCCTGGGTGTATTTTTCACTTGTATTTGATTTTGGGCAGCTATATATTTTTATTTTTATTTATTATTATCATTATCTTTTAATAATGATATATTTTTTTTTCATATATTATGTTATATTGTGTAGAGTGTGTGTGTGTGTGTGTGTGTGTATGTGTGTATGTATGTATATATATATATATATATATGTATGTGTGTATTTTGTTGTAGATCTATGTATTATTATATTCATTATATTGGCTGTATAATATAGATATTTAAGTATTGTATGGACTTATATACCCATGATGGCTAGTTCATATTAGTATATCTCTATTTTTTTGTTATTTTTTAGGTAGCCTTTTAATTATGTACAAGCAGCTTTATAGTGTGTTAACAGCCCTATGTTCCTGGTGGAGACTCGCTCAACATTGGTGTTTCATCTCCTTTCGGACATTAATGAGTGAAGCGTCTCTCCTCTCTCCATATATACCCGGCAGTTTGATCTCCCTGTAGCTCCTGAAGAAAGAGTGTGCATGTCTGTTGTGGACCTTGCGCATGCTCAGAAACGCGTCGTGCTTTCCAGGCCCCGGGACACCAGCGAGCGTCACGGACGTGACCCATCCTCCCTCCTCTGCAGAGTAAGCCTGTGCCAGATGACTGGGACACATCGGGACTAAGATCGGCCACCTTTTTTCCTGCTCCACAGGTGTTAGGCATACCGTGCCTTCAACAGAGGGATGGCACCACCCGGTGGATCTTTTACACACTTGTACTTCTATTTTACTTTTATTAAAGCGGTCTGCACCCAGAGCGCTTTTCCTGTTTTTTGTTTTTCAGAAACGTACAAAGGGTCGGTTCTAGCCTCCAGAGATCGACTTATTCAAAATAAAATATTGCATCACAGTCATCTCACTACCTGTCAAATGCATAAAATGGGTTTAAGATCCACTCCTGAATGCTTTAGGGGTTGTGGGACAGAAGCAGATTTTTTCCATTGTTTTTGGACATGCCCGCTGGTCTCCTCATTCTGGTCCGAAGTAGGCTCCGTTTTTTCTATGGTTCTTGGAGTTCCTAATATTTTGCATCCTAAAAATGGTTTATTGGGTGTGTTTGGGGAATTTATGGTTTCCAGATATAATAAATGATTACTTCGCATTTTATATTTTTTTTTGATAAAAAAGCTATTCTTCTGAGCTGGAAAGGAACTACGGGGCCTACTATCACCACTTGGCTCCAAGTAGTCAACAGTAGCCTACCCTTATATAAACATACCTTTGAACTAAGAAATCGCCCTCTACTATTTGATAAAATTTGGGGTGGCTGGGTTTCTAGCCCCTTACCTTATTACCTCCGAGCTTGAGAGAATAATATATCTTATTGTCACTATTACTGCACCTGGATTTTCTGTGTGATTGTAGAATATCCTATACTTTTCAATGCTTTGGTATCCCCTGTATGGCAAAATTAGGCTTCCCTGCTGAAAGTATACTTCACCTATTATGTGTAATGTGGGAGGGAGACTTTGGGCACTGTTAATTGCTGAGTTTTGTTTTGGTCACATCTGTGTCTATTTTTTTGTAGTTTGTTGTTTGTTTTCTATGTTTCTTAAATATAATAAACATTAGAATGGCAGAGGGAAAGATACAAATGGAGTAATAAATATCTAGCAAGAATGCTGAAAAATAAAAAGTCAAAAAACTATATTGAAAAAAAAGATCATGTGGGGAATATGGTACATTTGACATCAGACATAGCAAAAGCTTTTCAAAGTTACTATGAGGCTTTATATAATGTGCGGCAAAAAGAACCTAGAGAAGTAGAACAAAATAGAAAACAAATGATACAAAAATATATAAACATATATAAAATAGTCAAAATTACCAATATTATCAGCAGATAAATTATTGGCGCTAGAGACACCAACTACACAGGTGGATATAATTGAGGCAATAAAAAATACACCTATTGGGAAAAGCCCAGGTCCAGATGGATACACTATATGATATTATAGAAGATTTAAGGAAATATTAGTACCAAAATTATGCACTTACATGAACAGGATAGGAGTAGGAGAAGAAATTAGATTAGAATAACTGCAGGCCTATATAACAGTAATACCTAAAGAGGGAAAAGATTAGACCCTCTGTTCTTATTATAGACCAATAGCATTGCTAAATGTCAATACTAAATTATATGCGAAAATATTAGCTACACCCAGACCAGACAGGGTTTGTACCAGGTAGAGAGGGGAAAGACAATATGATAAGAACATTATTGCTATTACACAATGCTAGAAGGCGGATGTCCCAGCCCTACTGCTGTCAATAGATGCTGAGAAAGCATTTGACAGGGTAGACTGGGAGTTTATGTTGGAAACACTAGAAGATTTGGGTGTTGGCCCGAGAATGATACTGTGGATTGGAGCATTATATAGGAACCCAACAGCCTTGGTAAAAGTGAATGGCAGTTTATCTCCCCAGTTTGGGAAGAGCAATGGGGCAAGACCAGGATGTCCTCTTTCGCCACTGCTGTTCATCATGTGTTTGGAGCCATTGTTGGCAACAATAAGGAATAATACAAATATAGGAGGTGTAAAACTTGGACAAGAGGAACATAAAAGTAGCAGCATATGCAGATGACTTTTTGTTTACATTAATAATCCCAGAATAACCCTCCCTAATGTGATGAAGGAGCTTAAACAATACGGGGAATTTATTAAGATCAACCCAATAAAATCTGAAATTCTGAGTGTCGGGTTAAGTAAGAAAGAAGGATTAGCAATACAGAGGGAATTGCCATGTACCTGGGCAAAGTCACAATTAAAATACCTGGGGATAAATATAACTCCATCACTAGAAGATCTTTACTCTGCTAATTGTATACCCATGCTAAATTAAAAAAAGTAAATATAATAAAGATATCTAGTCGCTCACTCTCCTGGCTGGGAAGAGTAAATGCAATTAAGATGATTATACTACCTAAAATCCTATATAGATTCTAAATGTTACCAATCTCTATGCCATTTACATATTTTAAAACCCTAAAATCAATGTTCTTAAAAGGTATTTGGCAAGGGAAAAAACCTAGAATACATTGCATGGTTCTCATTAGGAATAAATCACAGGGGGGACTGACGGTACCAGACATTAAGAGATATTATTCCGCAGTTATAATTGCACGTATGTTGGAGTGGACAAAAATAAACACGGACAAAAGATGGGTTAAGATTAAAAATATACTAAATCGAGCACAATTGAGTAGGAATATACGGATTTCCGCATATGTCACTTCCGTTTTTAGTACTTCTTATGCGTGCTGCCGTACAAGTCCGGTCCGCCTCTGATGATGTCATTATTTTGACGACACGCGTCGGGCGACCTGGAGTACGAGCAGCACGCCATCCTACCGCGGTTTTTATATTTGATATGCCTATTTATATCCACCACTGTGTGAGTATAATCTTGTATCCTAATAAATCAATGTTTGTACAGTCTACACTATGTCCTGCCTTCTTTCATTGAGGTGAACTGGAGTTGATGAGACCCCATGCTTGTTCTGGTGATATTTATTTTGAGCCTATATATCGCACTTATCCATGATCTGCTGATGTTTCTGACATCTTGGAATTGATGAGTATTGATGAGACCACACTGTTGGTACTGTCCATTGATGGCCCGACCTGAGTCTATTTCATCGCTCATAACCATATAACATCTGGTAAGCGTTTGGTATTATCACACTTTTGGGTGTTGGCTCCTTTTTCATCCACACGATTGGAAGCTGGAAACTGGTCTCTACTATTTCTCCATCCTTTTGGACTGTTGGGACTTCTTTGTGGACACTTCACATTGATTATATTATTTGTGCTTGGCGCTACTACACCTTTTTCACAGGAATATACGGATAACCCCGTATAGAACAAACGCACACAGAAACACATGAATTAACGACAGTGGCATTTAAAATATAGGACACGATTTACAGATAGGCTAAATGGGAATATAATTCTCCCTTAATATCACTAGAGGGCACTAAATATTTTGCACTGAGAGATGAGACACAATTTGGTACTTGGATAGAAAACATGCAATTAAAAGATATAATACAGGATGGGAGAATTAGGCCATACCACAAACTTAACACTAGTGGAGGAAACCTGAGGTTAAATGAATGGAGATATCTACAGTTAAAACACTTTGTGGGATCACTGCCACAACCTATTAGATCCGTGGAAGATCTGCATTTAGTGGAGAAATTATGTAATCCACTAATAAGAATAAAGCATGGAATATCTCAGATATCTAAGATGATAACAGATGGCAGAACTGGGGAGACCTCCACTCATAGAAACCAGTGTTAATTTTGTCAACTAAAATGTTTTCGTTGACTAAATTAACACAATTTTAGTCGACTAAAATAGGACTAAAACTAAAACAATTCAGATGAATAAAAAATGACTAAAACTAAAATGGCATTTTAGTCATAAGACTAAAATACGACTAAAACTAAAATGGCATTTTAGTCATAAGACTATAACTAAAACTAAATTGAAAATTGACATCATCAAAATTAACACTCCTCTGCTGGCCATTTCTAAATTGGCAACAAAATTCCATCCAGAGCCTGTAATAATAGCACAATAAAGTGTAAAGTTAAACATGTATTGCACCACCGCATAAGCATAAGTAAGAGGCATCTACTAAGCTGCTGAAAACTAAAAAATGAAGAAAAAGGCTTTTCTTATATTTTTTTCCCTAATATTTAATGTTGGTAATATATTCAGGTAATATGTTCAATGACAGTACAGCCAATGGAATTTACAGTTTTTTGTTTTTTTTTGTATTTTAAAGTTGCACTTCGGTTTGTCAAAAAGCGATATTTCTGTTTGTTTACAAAACTTGGTTTTATTTATAAAGATGTTATATAGCACAATGGCTAAATCTGTGTCTGTAGTGCGTGTTAAAACCTTATAATAACATATTATTAGATTTTTACTCCAGGAGTATACAATTAGTTTGGAAATGCTAGAGAAATGTTTAAATAATGCATTACAATTTACCTAAACCTATTTCATTTGTAGTTGACTAAAATGTATGAGATTTTATTAGACTAAAATGTACTGGAGATTTTAGTCGACTAAAATACGACTAAAACTAAAATCGCATTTCAGTCAAAATACTAAAATACGACTAAAACTAAAATGGCATTTTAGTCAAAAGACTATAACTAAAACTCAATCAAAATTTGCTGCCAAAATTAACACTGATAGAAACTTGGGAAAGAGAGATAGGATCACCTTTGAATGAGCACGAAGTGAATGCTGTTCTGAGAGCCGTGTACTGTTATGCGGTAGACGTGAATACCACTGAAATGAGTTATAAAAGTATATTGCAATAGTGCAAAATGCCGGTAAAAGCTCATAAACCGTACCCAGAGAAATCTGAATTATGTTGAAGAGGCTGTAAAGCACGAGGTACGATGTATCATATATGGTGGGAATGCCCTAAGATACGCGTTTATTGGTAGAAGATTCAACAACATATCAAGGGAATCACGGGAGCGATTATCCTAGATGAGCCATGCACGTGTTTATTCCACAAAATAGAAAAAACATATAAACAGTATAAGAATATGCTAGTTCCAAATTTGATAAATGCGGCAAAAGGAGCAATACCAAAAAAATGGTTAGAACTGGAATGCCCTTCTATTAGAGATTGGTTTAATAGAATTGAATATGTATATAATATGGAGTATTTGAGTAGTGTAGAGAGAGAGCAGGTTGAGAACTTTACAAATAAATGGAGGAGATGGGTAGATTTTAAAAAGACTAACAAATATTTGGAAGAATGGGTGGAAAAAGGTGCTGAATGCATTAATGCAGAGGAAGGCGAAGTAAAGCACAACAACAGGAAAAGTGGTAAAAGGAAGGGGGAGGGTGGGCTATGGGTTGGGGATGGGAGTGGGGAGGAAATGGAAAATCTGTACACTTGAAAGTAATTTGAATGTTTTTGATTGTTTGTTTGTATATTTTGGATTGAAAATTAATAAAATGTATATATTAAAAAAAAAAAATAAAATAAGACCAGCTAATAAGGGAGGGGAGCTAGTAATACTCAAAAAAAAAAAGGATTATGAGTCTGAGTTACTTAGGATTGTTAATGCTATAGAAACCTATAAACCACTGAAAGGGGACACCACCAGAAAACCTTAAAAAAAAAAAAAAAACAAGCTAGTGAAATGGATCAAGAAAGGAACAAACAATGGTATATTGGATACAAAAGAAAGTAGGTGTTTGAACTTGAAAGCACCCCGGATCCTAGTTATATACCAGATACCCACAATCCGTAAAAATAAAGACAGGCCACCTGGATGACCCAATATTAGTGGAATTAATTCCCTGTATGCGAGAATTGGAGAGTATTTAGATGTCTATTTGCAACCTTTGGAGGCAAATGGGAGATCTTAATTTAAAGATAGTAGGGAGACTATTATTTAGTTACAAGTGATTGAGGTAGTGAGTTCCACAATACTGGCAACAGTGGATGTGGAATCCTTGTATACAAATATAAAACAGGGTGATGCAATGGAAGCATTTAGGTGGGCTTTAGAGGGACAGACCGATCTGAAGCAGGTACAGATTGAATTCCTTTTGGAAGGTTTGCATATGGCCAAGTCCAACAACTAGTTTTGGCATAAAGGGAATTTTTTCAAACAAATCAAAAGGGTGGCTATGGGGGTGTGGTTTGCCTCTAGTGTTGCAAACATTTTTCTGGCCAAATGGGAAGAAGAACAGATTTTTGCCAAAAAGCCGCCCCAACTTAAATATCACAAGAGGTTTATTGACGATGATATGATAGTATGGGAAGCGGAAAAGAGTGATCTTCTAAAATTCACGGAGGACCTGAACCATAATGTTTATGGGATCAGATTCGCAGGAAATTGGAAAAGGGTGTGGTACAATTTTTGTATTTGAAAGTTTTTAGGAATAACAATAGGTTAAATACTAGAACCCATTTCAAATCTGTTGACTGTAATGGATACATCTCAACAAGGAGTTGTCATCATCCCCATTGGGTTAAGGCCATTCCAAAAAAACAAATTGTGCATATTAGAAGAAATTTTAGCAATATCCATGACTACATAATGCAAAAGGATAAATGAGTACATCGATTTAAAGAGAAAGGGTATAGCGAAAAACAGCTGGTGGAGGTTGGAAATGAGGTTTACTCTATGAATAGACATGATTTATTGAAACCTAAGAGGCGTAAAAGTCAGGATGTAGCCTTTATTACAGGCTATAATCTACAATACGGAGAGTTAGAAAAATAATTTAAGAAATACTTACCTATCCTCTTAAAAGATAATACACGGAAAGATGTGCTTCCCAGCTACCCCACGTTTATTTATAAATGGGCACCTGGTTTAAGAAATATTATTTCAAAAAATGGACCAGATCCCCCTAAGAAAGTTAGGATCTTCCTGGAAAGGAACAGGTTTTATAGATGTGGAAAGTGCAAAGTATGCAGGACCATTAGGAACAAAAGGAGGAAGGAGGAAACTTTTTACCTCATCTGAGGAGGAGGAGTACATAATAGACAAATTTATTACATGTGGTACTAGGTTTGTCATCTATTTGCTGATTTGCCAATGCGGCTTAAGGTATGTGAGCCGGACTACCCGAACATTGTCGAAACATATCTGGGAACAGATTAGTAATATCATGAAGTGGTACAGACAGCATAGCGTTTCAAATCATTAAATGCTTAAACACTATAGGGATCCCACATTATATGATTCTGTGGTATTGATAGAGTGTACGAACATTGGAGAGGGAGTGATATGCGGAAACAAATATCTCAGAATGAGACCCAATGGATTCACAGTTTAAATACGCTGAGTCCAGGGGTGTTAAACCTGGATATAGATCTTAACTGATTTTTGCTGGGGATGCTGCTGCCTTTGTGTTCCCCTGGCCTGGGTACCTAGTGCACTGTCCCCCCTCCACCCTTGGAATTTTTACTAAGGGGAAGGGGTGTCCTTTGGGCTCCCTGATGCAGCTGTGGGGCCTGGGGAGCAAGTGTCCTGGCACACGTGGGTCCACGCCCTACGCAGTCGGACTGTGCAGAAATTTAGGCTGCGACTTTGCAGCCTACTGGCAGGGCACTGTGGGGTATCCCCAGTGAGGACATCTGCCCTCCTCTCCACTGCCTCTGTTTGTCCTGATCCCCCTCTGACCCGTGCACATGCGACTCTGCATTCAGAAATTAAGGCCACGGTTTGCAGCCTACTAGGCTGTGGGGCCGAGTCGGGCGCTTCCTTCATGAGGGACAGCATTTTGGGGGCGGTCTGGGTTCCTGACAGCTGTTGCTGCCATTATTCTGCAGGGCACCCACCCTTCCCGGCAGTACAGGACCATTGGGGTATCCTGCCTGCGGGACTACCCGCATCACAAGCAATTTTTTGTGGCCTCCATGGAGGGGCTTTGGAGAGCTACCCCCCCTTTTGCAGGGTTCAGTCGGTGGTCCCTTTGTGGGCCCTTGGTACGTGCCTCCTGTGCACGGGTGGCCCCCTTCGTGGGGCCTCAGTCGGCTGGCCCCCTCTGTTTTTTTTATGTTTCCAGGGTGAGCTAGGGGTTGACCATAAGACTAGTAAATAGCACCCTCCGTCCTCCCCTGCCTCATCTGTGTCATCAAATTCTAGATCTGTGTATACATAATCACCCAACATAAACTAATGTGACCTCAATCAAAACTATGAACTGAATAGTGCTGTAATAAACTTCCACTGTGAGTGTCTTATAACAGACAATAGAGGAACAGTCCACAAAACAGTCCAACAAAACGGTCACACGATGTACCGAATGATTGATCGGGTGAGCGGAGGTGTCTTGCCGCAGTGTCCTGGACTTCAGCGTTACACCACACTACGCCGCAGTGTCCGGATCAAGTGAGCACCCCTATCCCGCTTATATTGCATATTTGATTGATGTGCTTTGCAAGTGTATTCTATGTACGTGCATTTAGTGGATGGATGATTGATTGAATAAAAGTGTTTTTACGGTATTGCACTAGTAGGGCTTTCCTCTCTTTTTTACATGATATGAGCGGAATGGTGGCTTGTTAGCTGCCAGGGACCCAATATTTCCTGCATCCTGTGCCATGGTGGAATATCTAAGCGTGATTAGCCTGATCCATGAGAGTGGAGGGCAATAAGTGGGGGTGAGTGGCCTGGCTGAGGGGAGTGGAGCACAGAGGTGGTGGATCTTCTGGGTGTTTCTCTATTCAGTTAGCACTGGAATCTCACTGGATCGTCATATTATCACTATTCTTCATTTTTGTTGGACTGTTTTGTGGACTGTTCTTCTATTGTCTGTTATAAGACACTCACAGTGGAAGTTTATTACAGCACTATTCA
Source organism: Pelophylax lessonae (assembly GCF_965119305.1). Classification (NCBI taxonomy): domain Eukaryota; kingdom Metazoa; phylum Chordata; class Amphibia; order Anura; family Ranidae; genus Pelophylax; species Pelophylax lessonae. The sequence continues at coordinate 158,795,919 of NC_138775.1, forward strand.
GTTCATAGTTTTGATTATGTATACACATGAGGTCACATTAGTTTATGTTGGGTGATTATGTATACACATGTAATCACATTTGTGCGCTGCTAGTGGGTCATTCTTCACTATTATTTTCAAGTTATATTTATTTAAGTGGCAGCACAGTTATTAATTTATATATTTGTATATAGACTTTTTTTCACGATTCTGACACAGGATCAGTATATAAGCGCAAGAGCCTGCCATATATAAATTCTAGATCTGGCTTTGTTACCACAGATGTGGCCCACCCTGCAGGGTTCGTAGCCACGCTCCCTGTTCTATCAGATAGTAACAATGATTCCTCCACTCCTGTGGCTACACATGAGAAGGCGCTGGTTGCCGGACTGGTTGCATCTGTGCAGGAATCTTTGAAGGTGGAGGATGCAGCTAAAGCTGCTGTGGAGGTGGCCTTCCCCTTTGGCACCCACAAGCCATCTTGTGCGGCAAAGTGTTCCTTTATCCCTCCTGTTTGGACAAGTTTGTTTATAAATATTGGGAGCACCCAAAACTCCACTTTGTGGTTTCCTAAACCCTTTGCTGTGCGGTACCCCATGGAAGAGTCACCTCTCAAGAGGTGGACTGTTCCATCAGTGGTGGACCCCCGTCTCCAGGTTGAACAAGGCAACCATGGTTCCCATAGAGGAATCTCTATTTTCAAAAGATCCGTCTGACAGGAAGGAGGAGTCTGTGGCCTGCAATATGTTCTCTATTGCTGGTCGGTGCTGTGGCCATTCCTGGCCATTGCCCTGGTGTCGCAAACTGACTAAGTGGGCCAAACTTTTGCAATGTGATCTAGAGGGTGAACAGGTTCCCCTGCCCTTGCTGAGCTGGTGGACCAGTTGGTCCAGGGGCTGCAGTTTGTCTTCCATGCCTCTTTGGACGCGGCTCTCCTGATTTCTAAACTATCGGTTTTGGCAGTGGTGTTTAGGTGGGTATTGTGGCCTAAGTATTGGTTTGAGGACTAGGGATGGCCTTGCGGTTCGCCTGACGGTCGTTTCGCAGCGAATTTTGCTTGTTCGTTACCCGCCAATTTTGCAAACACATGGCGTTGTTTGGTGCGGCCATATTAGTTTACATTGGGGAGAACTTTGACCCATGACACAGCAGTCAGGTGGAACGGGACAGCCAATTGAAACATTTCAGCACATGGACATGCTCCCTACCTTATAAATAGACCAGAGCTGTCTGCCATTTCACATTCTGCTTTTTGTCAGCATAGGGAGAAGTTGGCTGTGTGCATCAGGGACAGATTGCCAGACACAAATAGCTCTGTTAAGATCCACAAAAGTCCTTTTGAGGGCTGGTATTTGGTATAGGTCTACTACACTTTCTCTTTAGTTTAGGGACAGGAATGCTATGTTTATCAGGGACAGATCGAGATCGGCAGTGACACAAATCGCTCTGGTAATGTCCACAAAAGTCATGTTAAGGGCTGCTATTTATTTGGTATAGGTGTGCAGTTTTTCAGTTTAGGGACAGGTATCCAGTGTGCTCCAGGGACAGAGATCAGCAGTGACAAAAATCGCTCTGTTAATGTCCACAAAAGTCATTTCAAGGGCTGCTATTTATTTGGTATAGGTGTGCAGTGCACTATATAGGGGTGTAATCCACAGTATAATATACTTTGTAATATAGAAAGCATATTATAGTGGATTTGTATTGTGCACTGTGCAGCATTGTGACTGGTGTGGTGATTGAGCGTTGCTGCAGCAATACTATAAACAGTGACAAAAGCACTTTTAATGCATTATAACTGGTGTGATAGACCAGTGCCCCCCAATACCACATATTGAAGTGGGGTGTTATTTAACAGTATACTTTTCTAAGAGTGTATTTTAGTCCTGCAAAAATGTGGCCTCTTTTGCTGTGTTAACTCTGCTACACACAGTGACAACAGTTACTGGCCAATTATTTGTAGAACTGGTGTAATAAACCTGTGGCCCCCCAATACCACAGATTGAAGTGGGATGTTATCTGAGTATACTTTCCTAAGTGTATTTGTGTCCTGCAACAATATTGCCTCTTTTGCTGCGTTAACTCTGATACACACAGTGCCAAACTCTCTGGCCAATTTTTTGAACAACTGGTGTGATAGACCAGTGGTCCCCCAATACCACATATTGAAGTGGAGTGTTATTTAACAGTATACTTTTCTAAGGCTCGGTTCACATTTGTGCGATGCGGGAACACTGCGAATATGCAGGGTGATCCCGCATCGCATCCGCACCTCTGGCAGTTCACACTGCCATATGCGATATGCAGGTGGTGTCAATTAAAAGTTAGACACCCCCAGTTGCGATCGCATATCGCAGTGCGATCTGCAAGTTCGCACAGAATCAGATCGCACTAGTGTGAACCACTATGCGATCCGATTCTGCTGCGCATAAAAAAAATGCCTCATGTGCAAGTTTAGTGCGGATGCGGTGCGAATTCAGCCATACAAACTGTATGGCTGAAATTTGCACCACAAATAGATTGCATGTAATTTAGGAGCAGTGCGCTCTGAATAACATGCAATCTCCGCAATCGCACAAATGTGAACCGGCTCTAAGAGTGTATTTTAGTCCTGCAAAAATTTGGCCTCTTTTGCTGCGTTAACTCTGCTACACACAGTGACAACAGTTACTGGCCAATTATTTGTAGAACTGGTGTAATAAACCTGTGGTCAATATTGTTGCAGGACACAAATACACTTAGGAAAGTTTACTCAGATAACAACCCGCTTCAATCTGTGGTATTAGGGGACCACAGGTTTATTACACCAGTTCTACAAATAATTGGCCAGTAACTGTTGTCACTGTGTGTAGCAGAGTTAACGCAGCAAAAGAGGCCAAATTTTTGCAGGACTAAAATACACTCTTAGAAAAGTATAAATAACACCCACTTCAATATTATACTTTTCTAAGAGTGTATTTTAGTCCTGTAAAAATGTGGCCTCTTTTGCTGTGTTAACTGTGCTATACACTGTGACAACAGTTACTGGCCAATTATTTGTAGAACTGGTGTGATAAACCTGTGCCCCCCCCCCAATACCACAGATTGAAGCGGGGTGTTATATACATTTTTCCACATATACTCCGATTCTCTAGAGGCTTTTGTCACACTGGCCATTTATTTGTAGAACTGGTGTGAGAAAACTGTGGCCCCCCAATATCACATATTGAAGTGGGGTGTTATTTACCAGTATACTTTTCTAAGATTGTATTTTAGTCCTGCAAAAATGTGGCCTTTTTTGCTGTGTTAACTGTGCTACACACAGTGACAACAGTTACTGGCCAATTATTTGTAGAACTGGTGTGATAAACCTGTGCCCCCCCCCCCCCCAATACCACAGATTGAAGCGGGGTGTTCTATACCTTTTTCCACATATACTCCGATTCTCTAGAGACTTTTGTCACAGGGTAATTTAAAAACATGACAGGCAGAGGAAGAGGCAGACACTTACGCAGGGGTGGTAGGGGTAGGGCAGGAGCAGTAGGCCGGAGCCAAAGTGTGAAGTTTCAGAAGGTGCATTCGATTACGTCAAAGGACGCACCAGACTTGGTTGAGTGGCTCACTTAGCCTTCCTCTTTGGCACCCTCCTCATCCTCTCTATCTGCACCCTCTTCACTCTCTGCTGTGTGCACCCCCCAAAGACACCATCACTACCGGACATACCCTCCGCTTGAGTCACTGGAATTATTTTCCGATCCATCACAAGACATTTGCGATGCACATCCATTGTTGGCATCGGATCAGGAAGAGGAGGTAGCAACAGCCACCACTCAGCAGTCTTATGACAGTACCCAGATCAGCCCAAGGAGGTTGGTCCCCGCTGTTGCTGCCTACTCCGAGATCTTGAATGTTAGTGGTGGGGAAGGTGACGTGGATGATGACTTGTCTATGGACGTCACGTGGGTGGCCACAAGAGAGGAAGAGGAGGGGAGTTCAGAGGGAGAGACGGACCGGCAGATAGGCCGGAGAGGCAGGCAGAACTTGCATTGCACAAGAGGTACAATGCAGACTGAAAATTTATCAAGAGCGAGCCATCAACCATGTACAGTCACATCTGGCACTCCCAGGACACCGGCACATGGCTCCGCAGTGTTGGCTTTTGTCAATGTGTCCGTTGCTGACAGCAGTGTTGCCATCTGCATAAGTCGCGGTAAGCCCAACACTCATCTAGGGACAACCGCCTTAAGAAGGCACCTGAACTCCCATCACAGAGCCCAGTGGGAGCAACACTGTCAGAACCCACAAAGCCACACTCCAGGCTCTCACCGTCCAGCCTCTTCTCCTTCTCCTCTCTCCTCACAATTGTCCTCCACTCCACCTTCCATGATGTCTTCGTCACGTTGTTCTGGAAAAAGGCAGGCTTCTGTGGCCCAAATGTTGTAGCGTAAAAAAATGATGATGCCGGATAACCCTCTTGCCCAATGTTTGACTGCTGGCTTGTTGGAACTGATAGCCCGCCAACTACTGCCATATCAACTGGTTGACTTGGAGGCCTTTCGGAAATTTGTGGTCATTGGAACACCACAATAGAAGGTCCCAGGCAGGAAATATTTCTTGCAGAAGGGCATTCCAGAGCTGTATGGCCATGTTCAGTGGCAAATTAATATATCTCTGGCACACAGTGTCAGTGCCAAGATACATCTGACCACAGACACATGGTCTAGCAAACACGGGCAAGGAAGGCATGTCACTTTTACTGCTCACTGGGTGAACCTTCTGATGGCCGTCAAGCATGTAACCCGTGGCACCCAGGTAGATTTGGTTTTACAGCCACCGATTGCACGCAGGCCTGCCTCTTCTTCTCCTCCTCCTCCTCCTCCTCCTCCATCCTCCCTCTCCTCCTCGGCTGACTCCTCCTTTTCCACTGCTACCGTCTCTTCCACTGCGCCGCCCAAGATCCCCAGAACCTATTCCACATGCCAGGTGAGACATTGCCATGCTGTGCTGCGTCTGTTGTGCCTGGAAGCCAAGAGCCACACTGGTCCTACACTCCTTTCAGCTTTGCGTTCACAGGCAGATCAGTGGCTGGCACCGCACAATTTGACAGTTGTTAACCACTTGCCTACAGTGCACTTTCACCCCCTTCCTGCCCAGACCGATTTTCAGCTTTCAGCGCTCTCACACTTTGACTGAGAATTACTCAGTCATGCAACACTGTACCCATACAAAAATTGTGTCCTTTTTTTCACACAAATAGAGCTTTCTTTTGATGGTATTTGATCAATACTGGGTTTTTTATTTTTTGTGCTATAAATAAAAAAAGACTGAAAATATCGTGAAAAAACGCATTTTTCTTTGTTTCTGTCATAAAATTTTGCAAATTAGTCATTTTTCTTCACAAATTTTGGCCAAAATTTATACTGCTACTTATCTTTGGTAAAAATAACCCAAGTAAGTGTATATTATTTGGTCTTTGTGAAAGTTATAGAGTCTACAAGCTATGGTGCGAATCATTGAAATTGATCACACTTGATCACACCTGATGTCCTGAAGGCCTATCTCATTTCTTGAGACACTAAAAAGTCAGGAAAGTACAAATACCCCCAAAATGACCCCTTTTTGGAAAGTAGACATTCCAAGGTATTTAATAAGGGGCATGGTGAGTTTTTTGAAGTTGTAATTTTTTCCCACAATGCTTTGCAAAATGAAGATTTTTTTTTTTTTTTTTTTTACAAATTGCTGTATTAACAGGTTATTTCTCTCACACAGCATATGTATACTTGCAACTACACCCCAAAACACATTCTACTACTCCTCCTGAGTATGGCGAGACTTTTTCACAGCCTGGCCACATACAGAGGCCTAACATCCAAGTAGCAGCGTCCGGCATTACACATATAATTTCCTGACAACCTATCGCACTTTTGAAGGCCCTGGAGCACCAGGACAATGGAAACCCCCATAAAATGACCCCATTTTGGAAAGCAAACAGCCCAACGTATAATTTTTGAGGCATAATGAGTCTTTTGAATATGTCATTTTTTTCCACAAGTTTTTGGAAAATGTGGAAAGAAAATGAAAACCCATTTTTTTTTTACACAAAGCTGTCCATTTATGCAATATTTCTAACACATAGCATGTACATAGCAAAAATTGCACCCCAAAATACATTCTGCTATTTCTCCTGAGTATGGCGATACCACATGTGTAACACTTTTTCACAGCCTGGCCACATACATAGGCCTAACATCCAAGTAGCCCTTTTCACAAAGTTGTCCATTTATCCACTTTAAGACTGGGCCTATTTTTGACACTTGTTGTTTACAAGCTAAAATCATTTTTTTGGCTAGAAAACTACTTGGAACCCCCAAACATTATATATTTTTTTTAGCAGAGACCCTAGAGAATAAAATGGAGATCGTTGCAATATTTTTTATCACACCATATTTGCGCAGCAGTCTTCCAAATGCGATTTTTTTGAAAAAAATTCACTTTTTTTGAACTAAAAAATAAGAAAACAGTAAATTTAGCACAATTTTTTTCAATAATGTAAAAAGATAATGTTACACCGAGTAATTAGATACCCAACATGTCATGCTTCAAAATTGCGCATGCTCACAGAATGGTGGCAAACATTGGTACTTAAAAATCCCCATAGGCAACATTTTAAAAATTTCTGCAGGTTACTAGCTAAGAGTTACAGAGGAGGTCTAGGGCTCAAATTATTGCTCTCGCTCTAACGATCGCGGCGATACCTCACATGTATGGTTTGAACACCGTTTACATATGTGGGCGGGACTTGCGTATGCGTTTGCTTCTGCGCGCGAGCTAACGGGGACAGGGCGCTTTAATTTTTTTTTTTTCCTATTTATTTTATTTATTATTTTTTTATTTTTACACAGTTTAAAAAAAAATGTTTTGATCTTTTTTATTCCTATTACAAGGAATGTAAACATCCCTTGTAATAGAAATAGGCATGACAGGTCCTCTTTATTGTGAGATCTGGGGTCAAAAAGACCTCACACCTCACAACTACACTAAAAAAGAAAAAAAAAATTGTTGAAAGAGAAAAAAAAAAAAAGAAAAAAAAAAGTGGCCCTTTAAACCGGTTGCTAGGCAACGTCCTTTGACGTAGCTCCAGTCCTCCAAGACCATAGAGTCGAGTGAGGGCCATCTTGCCCTCACTCGACTTCCTGTCTCTGAGGATCCGGGACCGGATAGTTTTCCCCACTGCCGGCGGGTCCGGTAAGCTGGGAAAACGTCTGGGATGCGGCAGGAGGGGGGGCACCTCTTCCCCTGCACTGTAAGGGTAATTCCACGGCGAATCCACCACTGGGACCACCCTTATCTAAAAGCCGACCGCCCGCCGTTTCAAAAAATACCAGGGTTATGGGGGCTATCTGCTGCCATAACCCCAGTATTTAGCTTTTAATGGCCGACGCATATAGTCGTTAGGCGGTCAGTAAGTGATAGCATGTATATGGCAAACAGGTGACGATGACTGATGGGGTGACAGGTGACGATGATTGATGAGGTGACAAGTGACGATGATTGATGGGGTGACAGATGACAATCACTGACGGGGTGACGTGACGATGATTGATGGGGTGACAGGTGACGATGACTGATGGGGTGACAGGTGAAAAATGACTGATGGGGTGACAGGTGACGGTGATTGATGAGGTGACGGGCGATGGTCACTGATGGGTGACAGGTGATGGGCGATGGTGCACGGCGGTACTGATGGCAGTCTCTGGTGATCGGTGAACTTTAGGCTACGTTCACATGTGAGCGTAGCGATCATGGGCAGAATCACTGCGATTCTGCCCGCGATCCAGAAATCATTGCAAATTGCGGGACGCCTGTGCGTTGCCCGTTTTTTGCAATAGCACCCCAAACGCTGTGCGATGTTGCCGCCATTTCCGCCTGCCGAATCGCGGTAACATCACGCAAACAACGCATGACGCCCCAAAGAAACTCTTGTACCTTTTTTGGGCGTCATGCGAGGTTTGCTTTATGTTACCGCGATTCGGCAGGCGGAAATGGCGGCAACATCGTACAGCGTTTGGGGTGCTATTGCAAATCTTGGGCAACACACAGGCGTCCCGCAATTTGCAATGATTTCCGGATCGCGGGCAGAATCGCGGTGATTCTGCCCGCGATCGCTGCGCTCACATGTGAACGTTATGGGTGTCAATTTCTGGGCACTGATGAGGTGACTGTTGGGTGACAGGTGACATTGGGGGGGGGGCTGAGGACTGTGTGGGGACCTTTATTAGTGTGATTTTTACTTTTGACAGGTGTACAGAGCAGTAACTCACTATTTCTAGCTCTGCTCTCCTCACACTGGAAACTGTATGAGGAGAGAAGAGCTAGTAGCACTGAGTTACTGCTCTTTGTTTACATTTTGTGATCGGCTGTGAATGGATTCACAGCCGATCACATAGTAAACAGTCACTGTCAGTGACTGTTTACTACTGCCGCTGACAGCTGTGTTCCTACGGAACACAGTGCCACCAACATGACCGCGCTGCGCGCTCCCGATCGCGCATGCGCGGTCATCTCCCGGGCGCCTCCATTGTGATTGGCTGTGTCATTGGAACACAGCCGATCACGTGGGAAACAGCCATGCCTATTGGCTGTTTCCCCCCTGCCGGTGACCGGCTGTGTCCCGGGGACACGCCGACACCGGCAGTGCACGGCGGGGCGCCCGCGATCGCGCGCCTGCCCTGCATTTCCTGGGTTACGTCATATGACGTCCGCCCAGGATAATAGCCGCACCGTCCCGCCGTCATATGACGGCGGGCGGGCTGTAAGTGGTTAAAGTGGGGTGCGACCACGGTGCCAATCTGCTGAGCGTGCTGAAACAGGGAAAAATAACACACGTGCCATGCATGGCACACGTCCTTAACTTTGTCGCGCAGCGATTCCTTGCCAAATACCCTGGGTTCCAGGACGGCTTGCGGCAGGCCAGGAAAATCTTGGGCCATTTCAGAAGATCTTACATAGCCATGGCTCGCCTTGCTGACATTCAGCGGCGACACAACCTGCCCATCAGGCGTCTTATTTGTGACTGCCCGATGCAATGGAACTCACCTTTGCATATGCTTGATAGGCTGCTCCAGCAGAAACGTGCAGTTAAGGACTACCTGTCCGAACTCTGCAGCAGGACAGGTTCTGGGGAGCTTGAGTTTTTTTCCACCTCGCCAGTGGCTGCTCATGCAGGACGCATGCAGACTTCTGCGGCCATTCAATGAGATCACCAAACTGGTCAGTCACAGCCAGGGCGCCATCAGTGACATTGTACCTTACGCCTTATTTCTGAAGTGTGAATTGCATCATGTCATTGATCAAGCCGTCAAGGAGCAGGAGCAGGAAGATGGGGAAGTCGCAATGTTGGATGAATTCCCAGTGGGTGCTACTCCATCTGAGACAAGTCAACAACAGGAGTCTGAAGAGGAGTCAGAGGAGGATGGTGCTGGGGGGATGAGGAGCAAGAAGAGCATGCTTTAAACCTTTCTGGAATCCCTGGTGTTATCCGTGGATGGGGGGAGAACGAGGACGACATTATCCTGGATGATGAGCTGGAAACAGGCCACTACACCGCTTCCATTTTAGTGCGAATAGGGGCCTTCATGCTCCAGTGTTTTAAGGGGGAACCCTGTATAAAAAGCATAAAGGCCAAGGACCAGTACTGGGTGGCAACGTACTTACCGTACAGTACCCCGGTACAAAAAAAAATGGCGGAAATGTTACCACAATCAAAGAGGGGGTCAAAATGCAGCACTTCCAGGCCTTGCTGCGGGAAATGCTGCATTCTGCTTTTGCGTGCGCTGGCAGAGGAATTTCCAGTCACAGAGAGACAGTTGCAGGTAGCAATCCAACAGCGCCTGCAAGAAGAGGGCGGTTTGAAGATGTCTTGGTGACCTCCAGATATGAGATCCTTCTTTCAGCCGAACCATCGACAGCTGTACTCCGGATCCAGCATCAGGGAACACCTAGACTGACAGATTTCTGACTACATCGGGTTAACGGACTATGTGGACGCTCTGAGGAGTGATGAACACATGTGACCAGTAGACCATGTTTTATTGAAATTCCTCATGACAGGCCACAAATATCCGCCATCCACCCACAACAATTCCTGGTCCTTGTCTTCGCTAAATACAGCGGCATAAAAGGCATTTCATGTCCATGGAATGCCAAATTTTTGGGGCCTTTCATGGCCTACAATAATTTTTTCTGTGAATGCCTAATGTACCTCCAGCCACCAAATACTACATTCTTAGCTGTCAGGTAAACCCTGTATCCTGTGAATGCCTAATGTACCTTCAGCCACAGAATACAATGTTCTTAGCTGTCAGGTAAACCCATGTGGGCTAATTTTTGGGGCCAATACTGGCCGACACTTACTTCTTTATCCTGTGAATGCCTAATTTTTCAGACTGGAATTGAAAATCAATGGGTCACTTCCGGTTCCGGCGCCGCATGGAGTAGCAGGCTCCTAAGCAGCTCCCGCAGTGCGCCCCAGCAATCTGGCATATAAAACCTTACCGACGCATCCAGCCTGCCATCAGCACCCCCCTCTGCCTCGGGATACCTCCCGGACCTGGCCGCTATCTGCCCTTCGTTCCGGGATGGAACGGTTCCTGGAGAAACCGGCCGCGAAGCCTCCGCCGGGCTCGGCGCAAATCGAGGCCGCGGTCACGGCCTACTCCGGTCCGGCAGCGGAATCGGCAGCCATGGACACTAGCAGGCAGCCAGAAGGTGACCTCCGACCACCCAACACAGCTTCCTCTTCGGCCCCAGACCCCTCCACTGAGAGGATTACGAGGGCGGTGGTGGAGCTGCTCACCCCCACGATAAAGGCATCAGTGGAACATGGCGGCGATAAGGAAAGAGCTGGAGTCTCACTCCCACCGCCTCAATGAGGCCGAAACCCGGATTTCCAGTGTAGAGGACGAAATCTACCAGATGCAGGGCACAGAGCAAACCCAAGACAAAATCAATCGTCTTGTTATGGACAAACTGGAGGACTTGGAAAATAGGTCTCGGCGGAGTAACCTAAGATTTATTGGGATTCCAGAATCCGTCCAACCCTCGGCCATTCCAGAAATCTGCGCACAGAAAATCCCTGCGGCCCTGGGCATACAAGGGACCTGTGTGGTTGAACGGGCCCACAGAATGGGACTTTATTCGGAGGAACGTAAGACCCCTCGCCCAGTCATCGCGAAATACTTAAACTACTCAGACAAATCTGCCATCCTTCAGAAGTTCCGCCAAAACCCACATTTCCAGATCGAAGGTATGAAAATCCTCATTTTTGCAGACTACTCAGTCGAAGTCGCAAAAAAACGCAAAACTTTCCAAACCGTATGCTCCCAGTTACACCAGGAACGCATTAAATTTACCTTGGCCTACCCGGCGACTTTGCGCCTTCGAGCCCCGAATGGCAACCAGCTATCATTCCAAGACCCTGCGGAGGCAGAGAAATTTGTCCGCTCACTACAACATGGCGAACCAGGTCATAGCAACTCAGCCAAATCCCTTTCTTTTTCCAGACCGGACATCCCTTACAGCCCCAGGAAGGAATCCCCGAAACGGCAACGATTCTCTGATGTGGCCCCCCCCCCCGCTGACTCGCCCATCTGACTTGATGGGTTTTCTACCTCTAATTGGGCCTTGGGAACATTTTCCTCCAGGCCTTGCTCCCGGGTGGCTCTGGCCATGCAACGACTGATAACGTAAGATAGTTCTCTCTCACTGGAGATCTGTACTGTATTTTACTACTTGGTAGCTAATGTTATATTTCTGCTGTTCAATGGTTCTTTTTACTGATCCTTTTGTCCGTTATGCTATATATGCCATGGCTGCTCAACACTATGTTGTAGGTCGTGACCCAAGTCTCTGCGGACACGTTCTTTGACGGGGTTAAATTTGTCCCCTGCAGTGTCTGGAGACGCACTTGGGGAGCTGTGCTCCATCGCATACGCATGCGGAAAAAAGAGAAGTCTTTGCGACTATGTTTATGTTCCTGTTTTATTCTTGTGTTTTCCTACCCAGTTTTCCAGATCCCCCCTCCCCCAGTCCTTTTCCCCAGGGGTCAAACTCCTTATGGTCTGCACACATACATGGCGACACGTTCTTACCAGATGGCGATCTTTACTTATTCACATAAATCTAGCTATCCCCCTGATAATGGTTAGACACCATACGAACTGTGACAGATATCCATTCTCGTTAGGTGAACTATGACGCTAATTTCCTGGAATGTCAAAGGTCTTTGATCCCCGGCTAAGAGAATGAAAGTCTTGAGACATCTTAAACGTCTCCGGGCCGATATCGCTCTTATTCAGGAATCGCACCTTCCCTCTGCTGACATGGCTCGTATGGAAAAACTTTGGGTAGGCAAGGTGGTAGGTTCTGCAGCACTCGGACGCAAAGCAGGTGTCCTCATTCTGTTTCATAAATGGCTCTCGGTAGAAGTTCTTGCCGTGGATGGGGACACGGAAGGCCGATATATCTCGGCCCACGTCCGCATCAACAGCAAGGAATTTATTATTTCTAACGTTTACGCCCCCAATGTTTTTGATCAGTCCTTCTACTCGATGCTATCAACCCGAACTCTGGCCCTCCCTCCTATCCCCCATTTGATGGGGGGCGACTTAAATGCTGTCATGGACCCAGTTCTTGACAGATCACGACCCCTCGCGGATACGCGGTCTAGTACGGGCGGTCCCCCCACTCCTCTAGCCACTCTTACCGACTCCCTCTCACTGACAGATGTCTGGCGACACTCCCACCCGACAGACAGAGAATACACCTTTTATTCCCACCCCCACAAAATTTTCACGAGAATTGACTTTCTTTTGTACTGACTCGCTACTACCAGTAACTCAAGACGCGGTGATCCACGAAATAGCGATATCGGACCACTCCCCACTCTCCCTGTCTATTGACCTTACCGGTTCCCCCGCTGTTCCCCTAATATGGTGATTCCCCTCTTTTCTGATCAACAACGAGGACTTTAAAGGTTATCTTGAACGGGCATGGCAGGAATATGTTGACACCAATGCATCCCACGTCTTCTCCCCCCATTTATTCTGGGAAGCGGGTAAGGCTTTCCTGAGAGGTCGTATTATCTCCTATGCGGCGGCTTTCAAACGACACGCGAAGAGCGGTTATAAGTCGGCGAATAATCGGCTCCGCGAAGCACATCGTAATCTATTACTGGGAGATACCCAATCAACCAGGGAAAAATGGGTCTTGGCCAAAAAGAACTTTGATGAATGGGCCGATAAAGTCGAACGTCTGCACACGGCGCATTTTGCAGCATCCTTGCACAGGTTCGGCAATAAGGCTGGCAAACTGTTGGCGAAAATGTGCAAGGGTCGACCGTCACCCACACATATTGGGTCCCTGCGAAATCCATCGGGCATATTAGATTCCACCCCCCAAGGCGTGCAACGTATTATGAGAGACTTCTACTCTGCGCTCTATGGCCCAGAGAAAGTCGATGATGCCTCGGGTGAGATGTTTTTATCAGGTACGGGACTCCCTCGCATCGCCCCTGCCCAGCTCGACATGTTAAATGCACCTATCTAGGCGGAAGAGGTCACACACACAATTAAACACCTCACGGCGAATAAATCGCCTGGTCCAGACGGCCTTACGGGGGAATTTTATAAATACATTACGGCAAGCCTAGTTCCCACTTTGGTGGCGGTTTACGCCAGCATTTGGGAAGGCGGGCCTTACCTCCCAACGGGCAACCAAGCCATAATTAAACTACTTGCAAAAAAAGGTAAGGACCCCCTAGAGCCAGGATCCTACCGCCCTATCTCATTGCTTAATCTTGATGTGAAAATACTGTCAAAAATCGTTGCCTCTCGTTTGGCGGCCATTATGCCACACTTGATCCACCCAGCGCAGTCCGGCTTCACTAAGGGAAGATCGGCCTCGGCGAACATCCGGAAAGTACTGCTGGTACTGGAGCAAGCACGTTTGTACCCCTCGCAAGACTTGGCCATTGTGACCCTAGACGCCGAAAAGGCATTCGACAATGTTAACTTTATCTGGCTGCGTAAAGTCTTGGATGCCATGGGTTTTCAGGGCCCGTTCGTCCGACTGATTACTTCTATGTACGCTTCCCCGACGGCTAGACTCTGTGTAGGTGGTTCGATGACCGAGGACTTTCGAGTGTTTAAAGGTACTCGCCAAGGTTGCCCGCTGTCCCCACTACTCTTTAACCTGGCCATGGAACCTTTATCTAGGTACCCCTCTGGCCCTGCCCCCCTACATGGGATCCGCCTGGGTCACTTAGACCTGAGGATCTCTTTATTTGCAGATGACTTCCTCCTATTCACCTCATGCTCCTCTGCAGACATTCCCACGATTGTGTCCACGTTTAATGCCTTCAGGAAATGTTCGGGCCTCAAAATAAATTATTCCAAGAGCGAGATTCTCCCCTTGGGGTTGGGCACGGCCCGAAGATGGGAATCAGACTCCCCCTTTAAAATAGCGAAACATTCCATCACCTACCTGGGTATAAAAATTGGCAGGACCCCCGCATCTATCTATACCCTCAACTGTTTACCAAAGTGAGGGGGGAACTGGAAAACTGGAAGGACCTGCCGCTGTCTCTTTTGGGGAGATGCCACTTGATCAAAATGGTCAGTTTTGCCCGCATCCTGTATTTTCTTCAGACCCTTCCTTTATTGATTAAGCATAAGGATATACAAGACCTCTCCAAGGCGTTCTCCAGATTTCTTTGGCGAGGGAAAAGACCCCGCATCTCTTCGAAAAAGCTATGCCTCCCCAGGCGAGATGCTGGTATAAATTTTCCTAGTATTCGTTTATATAACTTATCCTGTCTGTTGAGAGTGGCACTGGACTGGATATCTCGGTCTTCTCAATTCTCTAATTTTGAGCTAGAGTCCCAGATGTCTAGCCCTTTCACACTAACCTCACTTCTACATGCCAAATGGGCTCATCTTCCACCCACACTGCGCCATAACCTGCTCCTGCGGGACACGGTTATTGCGTGGAGGGAGGTGAGGAAACTCTTGAAGATACCTCTGTACTTCTCCAAACACCTTCCCATTATAGGGAACCCCACTTTTCCCCCCGGCCTGGACCATGCGGTTTACAAAGAATGGGAATCAAAGGGACTGGTCAATTTCTATCAATTTTGTGACCCTCAAACAGGACTACTGCGGTCTTGTACTGACATGTTGGAAACGTACAATCTGCCACCCTCAGACTCTTTCTACCTGGCGCAATGCCGTCACTTTATCCGTGGCACGCAAACCAAACCTGACAGCAGGACCAAGCTCTCTCTCATTGACACCCTACTGGACTCTGGCAAGTATACTATCTCTGACATCTATAAACCGTTTATCCAACTCTGCCCACCTGCCTCTTTCACCTCTTCAGCAGCGAACTGGCTCAAGGACTTCCCAGGCGAGGACACACTGCCCAAGATTATCAGCGGTCTTCGGACCACCCTGGCTCTTACCCCCAATTCAGTGTGGAAAGAGACTCAGCTTAAAATATTCCACAGAGCACACATTCCTTTCTTGTCAGACAAATCTGTCCAGGATGCCCACAAATGCACTCTGTGTCACACAGAGCGCCCTTCACTCTTCCACAAATTCTGGGACTGTGCCCCGATCTCTGCATTCTGGGACCAGGTTCTAACCTTTATAACCACGGTGACCACAGTATCCGTGCCGAAAGATCCTATGTTATTGCTCTTTGGTTACTGGGACAAGCGTCTACAGAAATGGTCCAGCACCTCAGCCGATTCACCTCGTCTTTGGATCCTAACCACATTGTTCATCGCAAGACGTCTGATACTAAAACAATGGATAGCCACCTCCCCTCCTCATGTATCCATGCTTCGGTCAGAGCTAACCACACTTCATTCTATTGATCGCCTCAACATGGACTCTGTGGCCCCACGTGCGGTCGACGCCTTCAACGCCAAATGGAGTGTCTTCTCGAAATACTCCACCAATGTTTTGGACTCTCCCCCTGCTTCCTTCATCTTTCCGAACCATCAAACTCCCACAGTTGCAATCCCCACATGATTCTCCCCTAGTGGATTCTATGTTTTAGAGATTGGTCCCACCCCCTACTCCGTGTTCCCTTACCTTGCTCACTATCAGTGGGCAACCTGCCCCCGACCCCTGTCACATCTTGTTGTTTCATTATATGTTTTGTACATGCATATTCATGTCCTATGTTTTGTTAAAAGAAAATCAATGGGTCTGTAAGGGTTCTGCCAAATTGTGGAATGGATGCGGACCCATTTTGCAGATGTGTGAATGGACCCTATATGTATTTGACATGTTTTTACTGGCTGCTGTCAGTTCTGGCTGATTTATGAAAAAAAATATATATATTTTTTGCTGTAGAAAAAAAAAATTAAATTTTAAGGGCAACTTTTCCAATTGCAATACTTCTGTTATGACATTGTCCATGTGCTGGGACTATTTGTGCACAGCTAGTAAGTCTTTTGTGGCTGCAAATATGACCTAAAGGTTTTTAAAGTTTGCCTCCCATTAAAGTCAATGGGGCCCGCCGCAAACTCGCGGTTCGCGGACTTTTGAGAAAATTTGCGGCTGACGTTCGCGAACCGCCCGGCCGATGTTCATACATCACTATTGAGGAACAGACTTTTAAAAAACTCTGACTCATTTATCCTTTCAAGGCGATCATCTGTTTGGGGCTACCCTGGATTACATCATTAAGAGTCTCACAGGGGGGAAAGTACCTTTATTCCACAGTTTGGGAAGCGGAAAGAACCTTGTCACAGATGTGGCCTATCTTTCTCGACTAACAAGAAGTTTTTTTGTCCCTCAGGGTCAGCTTACAAGGGTTTAAACCTTTCAAATCCTCCTTGGGAGGTTCCCAGCAGTCCTGGTCTAGCAAGCAGAGAGCAGGATTCTTTAGACCAGAAGACAAGGCTCCTTCAGCTTGAAGGTGCACCCTCAACCATACCTGGGGTGGGGGGGGGGGTGTCTTTGCTGGTTTCTAGGCCCATGGACCTCCCTTGCAAATGACAAATGGGTCCACAAAGTAATACCGTCCGGTTACAAGATAGTTTCATTTTTGCCCACCGGATAGGTTCTTTCCTTCCAATGTACTGTATGTCTGTCCCAGACCAATTGTAAGCTCTCTTTGGGGGCGATGCAAGACCTTTTGCTTCAGGGTGTGATTGTCCCAGTTCCAGTATTAGAGCGGTTTCAGGGTTTTTTCAAACCTGTTCATGGTCCCACAGAAGGAGGACAAGGTACAGCTCATTCTGGACATCAAGGCCCTGAACTGCTTTGCGCGGGTACAGAAATTCAGAATGGAGTCCATTTGCATTGTGGTGACATCCCTTCATCAGGTGTTTCTCTTGTCTTTATTGTCATCAAGGCATCAATGCTTACCTGCTCATTCCAATAAGTGCCCGACACTGGCGCTTCCTCCATATTGCTGTGGGAGAGGAGTATTACCGGTTTGTGGCGTTACCCTTTAGTCTCGCCTCTGCTCCTCGTGTTTTCACAAAAGTGCTGGCCCCGGTTCTGGCATTGCTACATCAGCAGTGGATTGCGGTGCTGGGTTGCCTGGATGACCTCCACCATGAACTGAGTCCTCTGCTGCCCTGATGGGTGGCATGGAGTTCACTATACAGACCCTGACAGAGTTGGCTTCTAAAATACCAGCAGTGTGCTCTGATTACATCCAGGAAATTGGATTATCTGGGTCTAACCCTGTATTCATCCTTCCTCTGGACAAGCTTCAGAAGTTGAATGCTGCGATTCACCTACTGCTTTCAAGCAGATTGTCCTCCCTCCGGACTTGCATGCGGGTGCTGGGCCTGATGGTATCTACCTTTGAGGCAGTTTCATACGAGGTCCCTTCACAGGGGGATCTTAGTAACATGGGACAAGTGTCCGAGGTCTCTGGACAATCAGATTCAGTTTCTGGTCTGGTGGCTTCACTTTCCAGCTCTTCGGCAGGGCGAATCCTTCTACCCTTGTATTGGTCAATGGTCACTGTGGATGCCAGTCTGTCCACATGGGGAGGGGTCCTGAGACAGAGCTCCGCTCAGGGTTGTTGGACACTGGAAGCGTCCAGACTGCCAATCAATGTCTTTGAACTTTTGCCGATCAGGCTGTGCCTGGATCACTGGTCGTATTGACTCCTGGGGCTTCTGAGCATCCAGTTGGACAATGCCACAGCAGTGGCTTATGTCAATCACCAGGGTGGAGCAAAGAGTGTGTTGGCAGCTCTGGGAGTAGCCGGCATTCTTCAGTGGATAGGCCATTGCGTTTCGGCCCTTTCTGCCGTACATGTTCCAGGAGTGGAAAACTGGCAGGTGGACTATTTCAGTCGGCAGAGGTTGGACCAAGGTGAGTTGACCCTTCATCTGGATGTGTTTCATCAGATATGTCTCCAGTGGGGAATCTCTGAGGTGGAACTGTTGGCATCCACAGCTCAACAGAAAGGTACCGAGATTTGTGGCAAGGTCACAGGATCCTCTGGCAGACGCCACAGATGCTCTGGTGGTCCAGTGGGGGCCAATATTGTGTGATTTATGTTTTTCCCCCTCTCCAGCTTCTGCCGCAGCCTTTGTGCAGAATTGTGGCTGAGGGGATTCCGGTCATTTTAGTGGCTCCTGACTGGCCCCGTCAGTCTTGGTACGTTGACCTGGTGCAACGGGTCGCCAATGTCCCTTGGAGACTGCCTCTCAGGGAGGATCTACTGTCCAGGCCAATCTTCCATCCAGCTTTACAGTTGCTGGCTTTAGCGGTGTGACGTGAGTCACTTTGGTTGGGGGGCTTGTGGAACCCAGATTGCTTTAGGGAGGTTGGGAGACTCCTTGTCCAGCTTCCCCAGCCCCTCTTATGTGTAAGTCACCCTGTGCCACTGCTTGGGGACGTCCCTATGTTTCTGAATCAATAGAGAAGCTGTGTCCGTCAATGAACGAAAGAGAAAATGGTCTTTTTGACTTACCGTAAAATCCATTTCTCCTGAGTTCATTGATGTACACAGCATCCACCCCTCTACTTCTGACACTGCTTGTTACAAAACTGAAGACCTATAGCAGAAAGGGGGAGTATACCACCTAGGACTGCCCATAGGCATAGCCAAGTCTTTTTTCTGCCTAGTGTCCTACTCCTGTAGAGGGCAATATAACCCAATGGTTCTGAATAATTTAAAAGCTGTGTCCATCAATGAACTCGGAGAAACTGATTTTTCTATTTTCTGGTATAAAACATATCTAATAAAAACTAAAAAACGAATTTCTAAATACATTTTTGCCAAAATGCATTCTACTACATTTCTTTGGTAAAAAAAAAAATCCCAATCAGTGTATATTTTCTTATAGCATCTACAAACTATGGTGTATATATATTTGAAAATGAATCTATGCTGATGGCCAATCTCATTTCTTGAGGCCCTTAAAATGTCAGGACATTACAAATACCCCCCCAAATTACCCCTTCTTGGAATGCAGACAGTCTGGGGTATTTAGTAAGAGGCATGGCAAGTTTTTTGAAATTGTCACTGACTGGTGACAGCATATTAAAACATTTTTTTTTTTAGACTGATAATTGTAGGTATCATGGTACCATGTGTTAGCTGTGGGCCAATCACAGCTCACAAGTGAAGGGAGCAAAACTGTTATCATATTGATTCATAACAATTGTTTTGACATTTTGATCATGTGATCACCGGTCCCCGAGCACCGGGATCCGCATCTGTCACGGGGAGGGGGACGCCCAGCTTTGCCTATACATGCCACCCGCCCGCAGTAAATCTACTGTGGGCAGTCAGCGAGTGGTAAAACATTTCCATGCCCTGCCCATTGAGGTAACCAAAGTCATCACTTTCATCATTACCGCATGTCTGGACCAATACTTAACTACTGCATGCATTTATTTAATTATTTCCATCTGTGAATTGAGTACAAAGTCTTTTCATATGGTATTTACTGAGAATTTTTAGCGTTTTGCAGTAAATACGGCAAGCTGCATGACCAAACTTGCTTTTACTAGATATGTTTTATATAAGAAAGTAGAAAAAAAAAATAAATATATATAAAAATATATATATACAGTGTATATATATATATATAATATATTTTTTTTTTTGGTCTTTCTTTGTTTATATTGCAAAAAAAAAAAAAAAAATACTACCAAAGGAAAGCTCTATTTGTGTAAAAAAAAAATGATACAGATTTTATATGCGTGAAGTATTGCATGAATGGGCAATTGCCAGTTAAAGTAGCACAGTGCCGAATAGAAAAAAAATGCCCAAGTCATGAAGGGGGGAAAGCCGCCTGGAGCTGAAGTGGTTATGTGTACATTATAATTTTTTTTCTATATGTTCCTGTTTTATTTCTTCATTTAATTTTTTTGTGGATTTAGATGGTGTATTATATTTTATATTAGGTTCTAGATGCATTTCAACTTTGAACATTTAACATTTTATTTATTGTGAATTTGCAGTAAGGAGTAGGGCTGACCACGCTTTATGCAATCTTATTGTACAGACTTTCTTCTTTGGATTTGCCAGTAGTTGTGGTGTTTGGGGGCCTGTCTGATCGAATACAAATTGATAAGGTGGATTAGGTGGGTCCTCATATTGCATGGTTTTGGTGGATTGGAATTTGATGGTACAAACATTGTATGGTTGGTTTGTAGCGTATATGGTGACCCTAAGTACAATATGGATGCGACTACTAGAGGGAGTGTGGTTAAAATGTATGTGATATAATCCCAATATGGACTTGAGGGGTGGAGAGAGTTGATGGGGGTTTATACTGTATGCTGCAAATTTAAGAAAATACTGGCCACTAGATGAAGCTGATGATCAATAAACCTATAAGAGGAATTTTGGAAATTATTTGTAGCAACTGAGCAAATGCTTGAGACATTCACACATGAAACCCCTTGGTGTTTTACTGTATGTATGTATGTATGTATGTTTTTGTGAGTTTGATTCTTGTTTGTGTGCTATATATGTTTCTAATAATATTTAATTTCACTTATTTTATTAACATTTTTATTTCTTTCTGTAAAATAAGTGCAAAATAAGGCTAATGAGGAGTTATTTTTGACACAAGAACAGATCCAGGGTAGTAGAAAGGAGATTCTCTAATTCTTATTAGCCATTCAAAGCACACTTCACACTTTAAAACTACCAAAACCACCCCACAGTTGCCTTCTCCATTGACTTCAACTTTGTCCAAATCTCCTGATTGTCACAGAAATTTCAGGGAAATAAAAACTCTTAATTTCATACCTAATAGTGAGTCAAAACTAACAGCAAGGTAATTTAGGAATGTTCGGGATAAACATAATTACTTCTTTAGGCAAAAAAAAGATTGAATGGACCACTTGGTCTTTTTCTGCCATCAATTTTCTATCTGAAATAGGTTAGATTTGTCAAAATTATGAAGTGTATCTGAAGCCTAATGAGGAGATTCACCTTCTCTATGACCAATGTCATTGGGACAGGAAATTAAGGAACAAGAGATGAGACAGAAAATTAAGGAACAAGAGATGAGAACCAATCTTCCAGTATAAACACCTGTTTCTGTGGTAACTGTCGATGAGATATTCCCCCTGACTTTAGAAAGATTTCCTATACTCTTTCAGTTGTGTCTCTGAGACAGCAAATGAGAGGAAATCTCCCCAATGGGATAAAACAAAAAGACAAAAAAGACATAATTCTCAAAAACAGATCAAAACAAAAAGTGAATAGTACAGTATTCTCCATTCTGTACAATATCAAAATAAAAACAAATATGGGGAAGATAGGGGGAATAATCTGGGTAAATAGGAGGTATTAAAGGAATCAGCATTTTTGGATAAAATAATTAAAGGGATAATATTATAATCCATAACATAATATATATAAATATTGTTAGAACAGCCAATATCCCCAAAGGTACAAACGGTATAAGGGGAAGGGGGGGACAAAACGTGGGACTTTGTGTGAGGTGTGTGGAGTTGGTTGGGATAAGAAATAGTACAATAATGTGTAAAAGGTAGGCTTTAATCAGATATCATTATAATATCCATCATAATAACATAACGTATGGTAATAGGGTCAATCGATACCAGAAACATCTCATAGTTGAGTCATACATATAAAAACAGAAAAACATTATGAACAGGGCTCGGAGGCACACAGCCCAAGTATTGGCTGTACCTCCCAAAGCCCCACTGTGTTTGTATATATGTATGTTTGCGTCTTTGTTGTCTTTTGTCCTTTATGTCATTCCATGATTTCTAATAGGGATGGAGGTGTGTGGTATAAGTGGTTGGTTCATATGCGGGCCCTACAGGCTTGCATCATATCATTATTCTAACAATGTTGTCTTCTTATTCCAAATGTTGCCTTGTCATAGTTGAATATTATTGTATTGTTTTGTTTTTGTATTGTGGCCATGAGATGGGTTCTGCATGTGTGGATGGCTCCCCGGCAGGCTCTGGTCTGTTTCCGGGAGCTGCAAGGCACTCCAGGGGCCTCCCTCGCCCCGGGTTGGACGCGGGGATTTGGGCGGCCTCCCATTGTGCCTCGGCGCCACGTCTTCCGTGTTGCATGCGTGACATCAACTGTGACGTCACTGCGTCCACACATGATCGTCTTTCTCGCGCCCAAACAAAAGGAAGGACATCTGTGCCACTACCCAGGATGGCCAATTCGTCTTGGATGCGGCAACCCGTGCCTCCACTTGTTGAGCGCGGATGTGACGCTCGGAACCTCTGCTGCGACCATCATTGGGTACTCCCTTGACATTTCTCCATTCACTCACGCTTTCCTCCCTATACACACCTTTTTATTCCACTATTGGACACCCTCACACCCAGTGTAGGGTACTATTCTCTCACTGCTCCTCCTCCCCCCTCGCCCCAGGTTGTACGCGGGGATTTGGGCGGCCTCCCATTGTGCCTCGGCGCCACGTCTTCCGTGTTGCACGCGTGACGCCAACTGTGACGTCACTGCGTCCACGCATGATCGTCTTTCTCGCGCCCAAACAAAAGGAAGGACATCCGTGCCACTACCCAGGACGGTCAATTCGTCTTGGATGCGGCAACCCGTGCCTCCACTTGTTGAGCGCGGACGTGACGCTCGGAACCTCTGCTGCGGCCATCATTGGGTACTCCCTTGACATTTCTCCATTCACTCACGCTTTCCTCCCTATACACACCTTTTTATTCCACTATTGGACACCCTCACACCCAGTGTAGGGTACTATTCTCTCACTGCTCCCTCTGGTGCTATGGTTCACCACCCATTCACAGCCTTTCCACTTTGACCTCACTTTCCTTGGATTTACCTATCCTGGTACAGATCTCCCCTCTTCCCCCTTTATACTTGTTGTCACTGTATCATCAGTGCACTTCCTAATTAACCCACTATGTACTACACTTATCATTATAGATACCATGGGGGATCACTACCTCGATCCTATCTACATTCATCAATTTGGTTATCCTCTAGTCACCCTGATGTGTTCAATGGTTGTGCCCTGGACCACAGTTATGGGTTCCTTCAGCTCCCGGTGCAGACTTTATGACCCTGGACCCCTATCCACAACAATTTTATCCATATTTACCCTAATTACAAACATTGACTTGGGATACATCTTCTCCTGACGAAGTGGAAATTGTCCACGAAACGCGTTGAGCCTATCCTTGATGCATCCCCCACAACTATCATTATACCTTTTTGATTTGGAATTTATACAGGCCCATCATCAATGACTTTCCTTCCAATGTTTTTCTGTTTTTTTATGTATGACTCAACTATGAGATGTTTCTGGTATCGATTGACCCTATTACCATACTTTATGTTATTATGATGGATATTATAATGATATCTGATTAAAGCCTACCTTTTACAGATTATTGTACTATTTCTTATCCCAACCAAATCCACACACCTCACACAAAGTCCCGCGTTTTGTCCCCCCCTTCCCTTTATACCGTTTGTACCTTTGGGGATATCGGCTGTTCTAACAATATTTATATATATTATGTTATGGATTATAATATTATCCCTTTAATTATTTTATCCAAAAATGCTGATTCCTTTAACACCTCCTATTTACCCAGATTATTCCCCCTATCTTCCCCATATTTATTTATGAACAGGGCTCGGAGGCACACAGCCCAAGTATTGGCTGTACCTCCCAAAGCCCCACTGTTTGTATATATGTATGTTTGCGTCTTTGTTGTCTTTTGTCCTTTATGTCATTCCATGATCAAAATAAAAACGTTTTGGCATATTTTAAAATAATATTTTTAAGAAATAATGTATATGTGGTTGTTTGACTCTTAGTTGTGTTTTTTGTTTTAGGAGTTGGACAGACTTGCGGTGCACCACCAGTAGTGCCATTTGGAGACATCACAGAAACTAAATTACAGAGCTATCAATCCGGTTCTTCTGTAAGATATAAATGTGCAAATTATTATAAGCGTGAAGGAAAAGAAGTTATTACATGTAAAGATGGAGAATGGGAAAAGGAGCCAGTCTGTCGAGGTATGGTCCTTCCTGTGATCTCAGTATTTATGCAGAGTTTCTCACAAACTTTTGGCTGTCTAAAATAGCTGCATGTACACTGCCTGGCCAAAAAAAAAAAAAGTAGCCACCAAAATAAAAGGTCACACACTCTAATATTTCGTTGGACCGCCTTTAGCTTTGATTACGGCACGCATTCGCTGCGGCATTGTTTGAAAATTATGTCTCATGTTCCCTGAACCACTCTTTCACAATTTCAGCCCAATGAATCCTGGCATTGTCATCTTGGAATATGCCCGTGCCATCAGTGAAGAAAAAATCCATTGAGGGAATAACCTGGTCATTCAGTATATTCAGGTAGTCAGCTGACCTCATTCTTTCGGCGCATACAATAACTATCCAATAGGATAGTTACTGGATGCTTAGTTTAGTTAGTTGCTTAGTTAATTCCAGGTGGCAACTTTTTTTTTGGCCAGGCAGTGTATATATTATTGCAATAATAACTTGAATCTGAAGTAATTTAGAATAACATACATACTAAATATCCACTTATGGTTGCAATGTAAACAATAAATAAAATAAACAATGTTAAGTAGGGCCACATTAGTGTGTGTGTGTGTGTGTATATAAGTATGTGTATATACAGTATATATATATATATATATATATATATATATATATATATATATATATATATATATATATAGTATATATAGTGTGTGTGAATAGGGATTATTACCACAGGTTCCTTAAATTGCAGGAAGCCTGTATAAATACTTAGACGAGGTAAAGTTCCAGATCATGTTTATTTGTTACGTAATCATGAATTATAATTACGGAGAGCATACACAAATAACAGGCTGTTCAATGTGTGCTCTGATCTGATGGATCTCAGATCCCTCTTTTTATAGGATATCTTATCATAAAACACACATTTAAGGAATGGCACATTGGTACATGGTAACTTGACATTATGGTATTCTCCTGATAACATCTTTGTAAAAGACATGCTTTTAACAAACTCACAAACGCCATTTTAGCTTCACTAATCAATATAGAAGATACATTAGGATCTGTGTATATATATAACTCTAACTTATCATATATTTTAATAATAGGATGTAGGAATAAGTAAATATCACATTATCCTTATACATTAAAGAGGAAGTAAACCCTCCTCTACAACTTGTACCTATAGGCAAGCCTATGATAAGGCTTAACTATAGGTACTGTAAATATCTCCTAAACATGTACCGTTTAGGAGATATTTACCTTACATGTCGCCAGTGACGTCACTGGCGCATGCGCTCTGAAGGAACGGCCGATCGTGCCGTTCCTTCAGAGCCCCGTGCCGTGACTGTCGGCTCCCGCGCGCCTGCGCGGGAGTGACGTCTCGGCGGCTCCGGCCAATCAGATGGCCGGATGCCGCGATCCCGGAAGACGGGCGACTAGACATGTCGCCCGTCATAGAGGTGAGTGAGCGGCACGGCGGGGGCTCGTTCTGAGGTAAGTATTGCATAATGAGCTAGTATGCGATGCATACTAGCTCATTATGTCTTTCTTTTGCAGGGTTTAAAAAAAAAAAAAAAAAAATCAAACGAGTTTACAACCTCTTTAACTCCCTCCTTTGATCATTACTGATCATACATTTCATTCCCTGCACTACTGCCAAGGAAGGCTCAAATCTTTGTTCTTGATACTTTTTTTTCCTAATAATTTATCACACAATAGTATTTAACAATTACAATTCAATTAAAGGACATGTAAATAAATAAATCACTGGGACCGGATGGCTTGCATCCGAGGATTCTTAAAGAGCTCAGCCAGGTGATTGCCAGACCATTATTCCTGATCTTTAAGGATAGTCTACAGACGGGTATGGTGCCAGCTGATTGCAAAAAAAAGCCAACGTGGTACCAATATTTAAAACTGGGCCGAGATATATCCCGGGTAACTATAGGCCGGTCAGCCTAACATCAGTAGTCTGCAAGATTTTGGAGGGGATGTTAAGGGACCATATACAAGACTTTAGTAATGAAAACGGTATTATTTTTTTATACTTTTTATTTCAAGATGTGCACAAAAAAAGAATCAACATATAATTCCAAAGAAAAAAAAACAGGGTTACATAATTCAAACTTCCTAGGTATTTATAAAGCCCCGTACACACGCACAGATTGTTGGCCAACTGATCGGCCAACTTTTGTCCAGTGTTGTTTGTTGGTTGAAATGTGCATTAGACTTGCACTGGACTTTTGTTGGCCAACAAAAACCAACTTCAGAAGTGATGTCATGTGCTGGTTGACTTTCCGTGTGTTTTTTCTTCTCTGAGCATGCCCAGTCTTGCTCATCTGATTTTTGTCTGCCGAAATCTGTACTGACTGAGGAACAATCGGCCGTTCTTTGTTGGCCAACATAAATTTTATAGCATGCACACCAGATTTTTTTCGGCCAAAAATTCGCAGTTGGTTGTCGGAAGCATCATACTAGCAAGCCTACAATCGGACGTTGGCCAACAATTTACGGCCAACAATCTGTGCGTGTGTACGGGGCTTAAGTCCGTCTGTCTGGTATAGCAATATTTTGTTTATATTAAATATTTAACAAGCACCACACTCTTCATTGATCCCTATCAAATTAACCCATAACTTAAATATATAAAGAAAAATAATCATTGTTGTTCCGGTGTGCTCAGTTTCCCACTCACTACAGCTCAAAAAAACCCTTTGGTATTCCTCATCCGCTTCTGTTCCTATATTAATTTCTCTCTCACATCTCCATTTATTTAACATTTAGTCAATAATGAGGAGCACCAGATATCCCAGATACTATGGTATTTCTTTAAACATCCTCTATTCATATATAATACTTTTTCATATGGCAAAATTTGGTTAACTGCTGTTAACCAGCTTTTAATGGTAGGAGGTTTTGGTTGGATCCACTTTATTGTAACGGTTTTCCTTGCCAAAAACAATGTTTCTCTAAGCATTATTCTACAATGCACAGACCACACCGTCTCATCCAATATACCCAATAGACAGGCCTCTGGAGTCAAAGGTACTGGCATAAATAAAACAGATGTCTATATATGAACAATCTCTTGCCAAAAACTTGTTATCTCAGGGCATAACCACATAATGTGTATAAAGTCTGCTCTGGGGGCACTACATCTCAGACATTTAGGAGATGCCATGCGGTACATTGCATGTAATCTACTAGGAGATAGATAGGATTGATGTATCATATAAAGTTGTATTAACCTATTGTTTACTGCAGGTGACACATATAGATGGGAGAAGAATACCTCCTCCCATTCTTCATCGGATAGATTGGGAATTATTTCCTGCCATTTAGTTATAATTGTCAATGGGTTCATACCTGAATTAATCTTGCCCAAATGAGCATATATTTCAGATACCAACCCTTTGGGGCCTTGAGATCTCAGAATTCCAATCATGGGGTATCTAGAAAATCTAGCTCCCGTGACCCCAAATTGTGCTTGTAATGCATGTCTCAGCTATAAATACCTATATAAAGATGTGTGTGATATGTCATGTTTCAATTGTATATCTGAAAAAGAATACATATAATTTATATCATATACATCTGCCAGGGCGTAAATTCCTTTGTGTTCCCAAAATTGGTAATCCATCAACTGTTTCAAATGTATAAACATTGGATTCTGTCATAATGGGAGATCTATATTAGTCTGGGTCTTTCCTTCAGCTCGTTTTACCTCTCTCCATATTGTGCGTGCTAAGGTTATTATTGATACATGTCTACACTTCAACATATTCAAAGGTGCCTCCAAAGCTATAAGTAAATTATCAACTTGTAGTACTTGAGCTAGGTGTGACTCCACCATCTGTGATGTTACTGGTATTACCCAGCTAGTAAGATGCTTAAGCTGTCCAGCTAAATAATACCCATGCATATTAGGGAGTGCCATCCCCACTTCCATTTTAGCTCTTTGAAGAGTACTCAATTTAAGTCTATGCCTGCCCTTCCCCCGAATAAATGTGGTAAGTAAAGCATCTATTTTTTTAAAGATAGGGATATGAACTGGCATATGAGAGAGGACATACAAGCATTTAGGTAATAGAATCATCTTGATTAAGTTTATTCTACCTGCCACTGAAAATGGTAACTTAGCCCATATGGCCAATTTTGTCCTAACCATTTTCATAAGCAGGTTCAAGTTAGCTTGTAAAAGAGCAGATGGTGATCTTGTAATAATAATAATACCTAAATATTTAAAGGAAGAAACTACCTTTAAATGACATGATACCTCACTCAAAATAAGTATTTGTGATTGCAATGGCATAAGAGAGGATTTTTGCCAATTAATCTTTAGGCCTGAGTAAAGGCCAAATGTTTCTATCATATGCATAGCTGTTGCATCACTTAAATATAGGATAAGATCATCGGCGTACAGACCAACTACATCTGTCCTCTCCGCCAATGCCATTCCCCTTATTGAGGGAGATTTCCATAAGCGGAGGGCCAAAGCTTCTATAGCTATAGCAAAAAAAAGCGGTGACAGCGGGCATCCCTGTCGGGTGCCCCTGTTCAATTGTATAGAATCAGATAAGAGACCATTCACCAGAAGTCGGGAAGAAGGATTTGCATACAATATAGCGCAGAATTTCTCTCCAAAGCCAAACGCCTTCAGAGCGGCCTGCAGAAAAGGCCATTCGATAGAATCGAGTGCCTTTGCTGTATCAAGGGAAGCCAATACACTCGAGTCTGGCAAGTGGTCTCTAAGCTGACCTATAAGTTGAGTCCGACGAATGTTTATAGAGGTAGATTTCCCCAGCATAAACCCAGTTTGATCTGGGTGTATAATATTAAGAATTACTGTATTTAATCTATGTGCCAAGATTTTTGCAAGAATTTTATGATCGGTATTTAACAGAGATATAGGTCTATAGGAAGCACAATCTTTTTGGGTCTTTATCTGGTTTTGGAATAAGCACCACTGTAGCAGAGTACATAGTCTCTGGAAGTTTTCTTACCCCAAAAGCGGTGGTTAATACCTGAGCCCACACTGGGGCAAGAATATCAACATATCTACTATAGACCTCTATTGGAAGTCCATCAGGACCAGAGGCCTTCCCTGCTGCCACACTTGCTATTGCTCTTCTTATTTCTTCCTCTGTTGGATTTTCCACTAATATTTTAATTTGTTCATCAGCTAAAGTTGGAAATTGCAGCTCATTTAGGTAAGTTGAAATCTCATCTATATTGTACTCGAGAGAGGTAGCATACATGTTGGTATAGAATGTGTGAAAGCAGGACAAAATACCTGCCATATCTCTCACGCACACCCCTTCAGAGTCTTGTATACTCGTTATAACTAAACTCGTATTTTGTTGCTTCGCCATATGTGCTAAAAAACAACTTGAGATATTCCCTTGTTCAAAACATTTCTGTTGGAATTTAAATTGTTTACGTTTAGCATTAGCAGCCATGTGTGTAGTATACGTCCTTACTGTGGTTTCCCATTTATCCCTATTGGTTTCAGATGGTAATATCAGAAACGCCCACTCTGCACTCCTGCACTTCTCTTCCAATTCCTCTATCTCATTTCTGGTTGCTTTTTTAATATATGAGATTGTTGATCTAAGGGCACCCCGGAGATAAGCCTTCAGGGTATCCCAAAAGATCAAATCTCTTGAGGGTTCATGTGCTTCCAAAAATATCTGCAGTTGATCTGGTATACGATCATGTGTTCCAATCTGGGCTAACCAGAATTCCAGTTTTGCCTCAAACCCTCAATTCCATTTGATATGCTTACCAACAG
Organism: Pelophylax lessonae; assembly: GCF_965119305.1. Classification (NCBI taxonomy): domain Eukaryota; kingdom Metazoa; phylum Chordata; class Amphibia; order Anura; family Ranidae; genus Pelophylax; species Pelophylax lessonae. The sequence goes on from NC_138775.1 coordinate 158,826,211, forward strand.
TGGTGAATGGACAGATATTCCTCGAGTCAAATACTCTGCAGAATTAACCATGGGAATAATTTTATCATTTCCCATAACCAGGTCTATTCTTGACAGGCGTCCCTTACCTGGGATAGCCCAGGGATAGGCTCTGGTATGGGGATTTAACATTCGCCATAAATCCTTTCATCCAAATTCCTCCACTAACTGATGCAACATAGGAGACCTTCGCTTTTTTAAATGGGGACCATGCCGATCCATAGATCGATCCCACAGAAGATTAAAATCTCCAAGACACAATACCTAAGCTTCTGGATATAAACTTGAAAACATCATAGCTTCATAGTGGTAATGCTCTTAATTGATAGTGAGGCTATAAGGAATCAGTGTTCCTGCCCAGAGAATATTTAATGCTTAATGTTTCTACCAACAACCCCCACGTCAAGGGGTGGGCCTATGGATTGGACCCAGGCTTTTTTTTTTAATTGAGACTAAAAAGGGCTTCCTTTATTCTTCTTCATTACATAATGAGAGGAATATTTGTAGTTTACAGAAGACAAATTGGAAGGCAGATGATGTACTGCTTGGAATGCAATCAGTACTACTAGATAAATCTGTCTTGGTTTCAGCCTCTTCCAGTCCCTGTACAGAACAGTGAGAGAGGGGGAAGCAGCAGAAGGAACCAATCAGTTTTATTTATGTGCTTTTTTGCTAAGAAATATGCTGATATGAAGATAGAGCAGAGAGATGAACTCCTCAGTCTGCTGCTTCTCTTTTCACTGTCCAGTCACAAGTGGCAAATGGAGTGGGTGGAGAGGAACAAAACCTGTAAGTGTGATATAACTGCAGAAGAAGAAATCCGGTATTCTAGACTGAGATTATTTGTGCCAGAGCTGTATAAACCTCACTGGAACTGGATGGACAGAAATACAAATACCTTTGCAGGTAAAACAGTTCCCTTACACAGTATGTATTTCATCTGTGTGTTTAGCTGTTTGTCTGGATTTTAGCTTTAAATATCTAATTTTCTTTGCAGGGTCAGGTACTCTGACGCATAGCACGGAACATCTATCATCTTAGTGCATCCCTGTGGTGTCAGTTCAGAACCACAACAATTAAATGAACATGCCATTATTACCACTGGTCATTTCACAGAAATGCTAATCACACTGTCTGGCGTGGAGCTGGTTAGTGGGTAGAGAATCCACAGATCTATATATGAAATACTGCAATAAAAGTATGGCATGGAAAGTATGTATAGATAGTGGATTAGGAGCCAAACCTGTGGCCCTAAACCTCTGGAGCCCAGGGATTGTGGAGTTTGGGAATTCTAATTATATTTATTAGGGTATCCATTAGGTGCTTTGGCTGCATCCCACAGTTTAAAAACACCCTAGTTGTTACATCTCTTGCCAACCACCCAATGCATATTGTATGTGTGCCAGTAGGGTGAAATGGACTTAAAGCAGTATTAAACCCAAAAGCAAACATTTAATATATTGCAGCTTACAATTTTTTTAAATTGACGGCTGCATTTGTTTCCATTTTTAGGCTTTCTTTCTCCGATTTTCATCTGGTAATCCAGGCAGCAAGTCTGTTGTGCTTTTGAAAAACAAGCTCTCCAGTAGAATGTATCTGTTTATGCAAAATACAGAAAGATATGAAGAACCAGCAACTCAGAAATCCATGTTAAGATCTTTATTAGCTGCATAATGGTGACAGTTAAAAACAGCTTACACATTTCGGCACGTAGCCTTAGTCATGCAATAAAAGAAAGCTGATTTTAACTGTCACCATTATGTAGCTAGCAAAGATCTGAAAACGGATGTCAGAATTGCTGGATCTTCATATCTATTTGTATTTCGCAAGAAGTGTTGGGAGGACACTTGAAGCCAGAGCACTGATTTATCAGAATCATTGTATGGATTTTTAGGGACCCTGAAGATAGTGCTATACTTGCCTTTTTCTAGAATGTATCAGTTACAGACCATTTACCTCTCGCAGGTGTGATTTAAAATGATCAGTTTTTTTTTTTTATTCATATAAAACCTTTATCCCAAAATTAAAAAAAAAAATGTTTGTTGTAACAGATGTGGCAATGCTGTGCCCTACCACTGTGTAAAAAATAAGTTATGACCCAGGATTCTCATCCATGAAGGTTTAGGGGCTCCAGGGAACTTGTTTCATTTAGAGAAAGCTGACTTTTCAGATTCCTCATTGGTTGGTAAACTTGTTTTGGGGCCTGGAGTCCGAAGATTTTGTAGAGATCTGGGAGGGGTGAAATCTGCAATCCTGGATCTGTGTTTTGAGGACCACTTGCACACTAATTAGGCAAGTGCATGTCTTTTAGGAGAGACCTGACTAGAGTTCTTGGTCAGTGCCATCTTAAGAGCTTTATAGACCCCCGGGCAAAACGGTGCAGTGGGGCCCCCGCCTACACAATCACCCACGAGAATAAAAATGCAAATTATGGATAAGGCGATATTTATTGGAGCACCAGATAGCCCAGATACTATGGTATTTCTTTAAACATCCTCTATTCATATATAATACTTAGGAGGGGATGTTAACCACTTGCCGACCGCCGCACGACTATCTACGTGGGCGGTCAGCCCCTCACAGGCAAAGTGACGTAGGTCTACGTCGCTCGCCTGTGAGGGTTTAGGGAGCGAGCGCGCGCCGCCGGAGGCGCGCTCCCGCTCCCGCGTGGTCACGGACCCCCCCGCGCGCGTGACCGGCGGACCCGATCGCCGCCGGCCACTCTGCGATCGGCGGGGGAGAGGGAGATAGTCAGGCAGCTTGTGTAAACAAGCTGCCTGTCATTCTCCTCTCTGTATGAGAGCTGATCACATGGATCTACTATGTAGATCCATTGATCACTCTGCATACAGTTGAAGCCACAGCCAATCACAGTTAGAATCACGCCCCTAGGGACACACACAGCCCCTCCCTCTCAAATAAAGTTAACCCCTTCACTACCAGTGCATTTTTACAGTAACAGTGCATATGTATAGCACTGATTACTGTAGAAATGTCACTGGTAACCCCAAAAGTGTCAAAAATGTCAGTCAAGGGTCCGATCTGTCCGCCGCAATGTCGCAGTACCGCAAAAAAAATCGCAGATCGCCGCCATTACGCGTTAAAAAAAAAAACAACAAAAATGACAAAAATCTTTCCCTTTGTTAGTAAACGCAATAACTTTTGCGCAAACCAATCAAAATACGCTTTTTGCGATTTTTTTTACCAAACATAGGTAGCATAAAACAAATTGGCCGAAAATATTAAAAAATTTTGATTTTTACATTTTTTTTGGGGGGAATTTCATATAAAAAAAAGGGAAAAATATTGCTATTTTTGCAAAATTTACGCTCTTTTTTTGTTTATAGCGCGTGATCAAAAAATCGCACAGGTGATCAAATACCACCAAAAGAAAGCTCTGTTTGTGGGAAAAAAAGGACGCCAAATTCGTTTCGGTACAGCGTCGCACGACCGCGCAATTGTCCGTTAAAGTCACGCAGTGCCGAATCGCAAAATGCCCTCTGGTCGTTTAGCAGCCAAATCCTCCGGGGCTTAAGTGGTTAAGGGACCACATACAAGACTTTAGTAATGAAAACGTTATTATTAGTAGTAATCAGCATGGATTCATGAAAATTTTTTTCTTGCCAAACCAATCTATTAACCTTGGGGTGATCACCGCCGCTCTTCCTCGATTGTCTGGGATCGAGTATGGAAATCAGTCCACTTGTGTAAACAAAGCGGGCGGATCTCCTATGTGACAGTCACAGATTACAGGATTCAGCATAGCTGAACCTGTGATCTGTTTCTGTGTCACACATTCCCCTTCCCCCATACACGTCAGTAAGCATGAGGCATACATTTAACCCCTTGATCACCAATAAAGTTAACCCCTTTCCTGCCAGTGTCATTATTACAGTAACCGTGCATATTTATAGCACTGATCACTGTAGTAATGTTACTGGTACCCCCAAAAGTGTCAAAAATGTCAGTTAGGGGTCCAATCTGTCCCGCAAAAAAAAATCGCAGATCGCCGCCATTACTAGTAATAAAAAAACAATAAAAATTACAAATCTTTCCTATAGTTAGTAAACGCGATAACTTTTGCGCAAACCAATCAAAATACGCTTATTGTGATTTTTTTTTTACCAAAAATATGTAGCAGAAAACAAATTGGCCTAAAATGTTAAAACATTTTGATTTTTAAATTTTTTTTGGGAATGTTATATATCAGAATGTAAAAAATATTGTTTTTTTTTTTCAAAAGTGTCGCTCTATTTTTCAAAAATTAAAAATCGCACAGGTAATCAAATGCCACCAAAAGAAAGCTCTATTTGAGGGGAAAAAAAGGACATCAATTTCATTTGGGTAAAGTGTCGCATGACCGCGCAATTTTCCGTTAAAGTAACGCAGTGCCGAATCGCAAAATATAGCCTGGTCAGGAATAGGGTAAAATCTTCCGGTCTTAAGCGGTTAAAAATACGCTCATTGAGGATTTTTTTGTCAAAGACATGTAGCTAAATACATTTTGGCCTAAATATATGACAACAATTTAATATATTGGATATTTTTTAACTGTCAAAGTAGAAAATGCAATTTTTTCGCAAAATTTTCGCTCTTTTTTTATTAATATCGCAAAAAATGAAAAGCGCAGAGGTGATCAAATACCACCAAAAGGAAGCTCTGTTTGTGGGAAGAAAAGGATGTAAATTTCGTTTGGGTACAGAGTACAGGGTTGCATGACTGCGCAATTGTCAGTTAAATTGGCGCAGTGCCAAGTTGCAAAAAGTGGCCTGGACGTAAAGCAGGAAAATCCTCCGGTGGTAAAGAGGTTAAACCCCACCTCCTTTTGATTTTCATCTACTGCTGGAAGAGCTTTGCAACATGATTTCTAGAGGTGGCAAACCCTGTGATACTGCTCTTACCTCCGTTAAACCTGTACTCCTGCCTCACAGGCATGGTTTCCCACTTCCTAACGACTTGCTTATAGGTGGTCAATGTCCCATCCCTGTCCCTACCGGGACATATAGGTAGGCTAGACCCATCTACATGTCGGAGGAATGCCTCTAACCGGGGCAGGAATAGAGATGTCGCAAACATAAAATTTTCCGTTTACACAAATGTTCACGAACGGGCGAACCGCCATAGACTTCAATAGGCAGGCAAATTTTAAAACCCACAGGGACTCTTTCTGGCCACAATAGTGATGGAAAAGTTGTTTCAAGGGGACTAACACCTGGACTGTAGCATGCCGGAGGGGGATCCATGGCAAAACTCCCATGGAAAATTACGTAGTTGACACAGAGTCAGGTTTTAATCCATAAAGGGCATAAATCACCTAACATTCCTAAATTGTTTGGAATATTGTGCTTTAAAACATCCAGTGTGTGTATACGATCAGGTATGATGTTGTATCGATCAGGTAGTGTAAGGGTTACGCCCGCTTCACAGTGACAGACCAAACTCTGAAAGACCAAACTCCCAGTTTAACGCACCGCAAACAACCGCAAACAGTCCATTTGCACAACCCCAAACTCCCCATTTGCACAAGGTTGGATACCAAGCCAGCCATGTCCCGTTCCTTGTCCTCACTGACGTCATTGAAGGTCTCTTCCTCCACCCAGCCACGTACAACACCAAGGGTCCCCGAAAGGTGACAACAAGCCCCCTGGGACGCCTGCTGTGGTTGGTCTTCCACCTCCTCAAAGCCACCTTCCTCCTCTGACTCCTCTTCTTCAGACTCCTCTCTCTGCGTTGCCGCAGGTCCAGCAATCAACGACGACAAGGCTGCTTCTGGTGGTGATGGTGACCACAGCTCTTCCTCTTCATGCTCATCTATGGCCTGATCCAGCACTCTTTGCAGGGCACGCTCCAGAAAAAATGCATATGCGATGAGGTCGATGTTGTTGCCTTGGGTTTGACTGACCAGGTTTGTCACCTCCGCAAAAGGACGCATGAGCCTACAGCCATTGTGCATGAGCGTTCAGTAACGCGGCCAAAAAATACCCAGCTCCGCAGAGGCTGTCCTCCTTTTTTTTTAAGTTACAAAAATATGTTCTTACCAGTTTAATCTCTGTTTTGTCCCCTATCAGGGGCCGGTGTATGGAATAGATTTTAGGAACCGGGAGATGGAAAAAGATGGTTTGTCGCTCCTCTTACTTCCAATTTGGGGCACTGCGCGTGCGCCATGCAATGTACTGTGCCACCCTATATGAGTGGTGTGTTAAGTAGTACTATTCTTATCAGTTTAATCTCTGTTACGTCCCCTATCAGGGGCCGGTGTATGGAATAGATTTTAGGAACCAGGAGATGGAAAAAGATGGTTGGTCTCTTAGTTCCAATTTGCCAATTTGGGGCACTGCGCGTGCGCCGTGCAATGTACTGTGCCACCCTATACGAGTGGTGTGCGCACAGTACAGTATGTGGGCCTGTGGCCTCTCACACACGGGCAGGCAACTGCAATATATATATATATATATATATATATATATATATATATATATAGTGCCTTGCGAAAGTATTCGGCCCCCTTGAACTTTGCGATCTTTTGCCACATTTCAGGCTTCAAACATAAAGATATAAAACTGTAATTTTTTGTGAAGAATCAACAACAAGTGGGACACAATCATGAAGTGGAACAAAATTTATTGGATATTTCAAACTTTTTTAACAAATAAAAAACTGAAAAATTGGGCGTGCAAAATTATTCAGTCCCCTTAAGTTAATACTTTGTAGCGCCACCTTTTGCTGCGATTACAGCTGTAAGTCACTTGGGGTATGTCTCTATCAGTTTTGACATCGAGAGACTGACATTTTTGTCCATTCCTCCTTGCAAAACAGCTCGAGCTCAGTGAGGTTGGATGGAGAGCGTTTGTGAACAGCAGTTTTCAGTTCTTTCCACAGATTCTCAATTGGATTCAGGTCTGAACTTTGACTTGGCCATTCTAACACCTGGATATGTTTATTTGTGAACCATTCCATTGTAGATTTTGCTTTATGTTTTGGATCATTGTCTTGTTGGAAGACAAATCTCCATCCCAGTCTCAGGTCTTTTGCAGACTCCATCAGGTTTTCTTCCAGAATGGTCCTGTATTTGGCTCCATCAATCTTCCCATCAATTTTAACCATCTTCCCTGTCCCTGCTGAAGAAAAGCAGGCCCAAACCTTGATGCTGCCACCACCATGTTTGACAGTGGGGATGGTGTGTTCAGGGTGATGAGCTGTGTTGCTTTTACGCCAAACATAACGTTTTGCATTGTTGCCAAAAAGTTTGATTTTGGTTTCATCTGACCAGAGCACCTTCTTCCACATGTTTGGTGTGTCTCCCAGGTGGCTTGTGGAAAACTTTAAACGACACTTTTTATGGATATCTTTAAGAAATGGCTTTCTTCTTGCATAAAGGATATATAAAGGCCAGATTTGTGCAGTATACGACTGATTGTTGTCCTATGGACAGAGTCTCCCACCTCAGCTGTAGTTCTCTGCAGTTCATTCAGAGTGATCATGGACCTCTTGGCTGCATCTCTGATCAGTCTTCTCCTTGTATGAGCTGAAAGTTTAGAGGGACGGCCAGGTCTTCGTAGATTTGCAGTGGTCTGATACTCCTTCCATTTCAATATTATTGCTTGCACAGTGCTCCTTGGGATGTTTAAAGCTTGGGAAATCATTTTGTAGCCAAATCCGGCTTTAAACGTCTCCACAACAGTATCGCGGACCTGCTTGGTGTGTTCCTTGTTCCTCATGATGCTCTCTGCGCTTTAAACAGACCTCTGAGTGCCGGTTCACACTTATGTGCTTGTACTGCGAATGCGATGCGTTCTAAATAGTCTCCAATCGCATGCATTTACAAAATACATTGAATTCGTGACGGTCGTTCACATCTATGCGTTGCGATCCAGATGCGAATGTGATGCGATTATAAAAAGGGTCTTGTGCGAGTTTACAGCGTTGCGTTGCGAATTTAGTCTCCATAGACATCAATGTAAATCGGTCTGGACTCGCATTATCAGTTCAGATATGTGCGAATTCTTATGTGCGAATTCTTATTTTTTGTTTGATTTTCCCCTCAGCTCCACCCCTCCTGAGCTTAATTAACATAATCAACGCAATCAAATTTTTATTACAATCGCGCTGGTACTATTGAAAAACATAAGGTAAACTCGCACTGCAAATTCGCATTGCAAGCGCAAGCGCATAAGTGTGAACCGGCACTGAGACTATCATAGTGCAGGTGCATTTATACGGAGACTTGATTACACACAGGCGGATTCTATTTATCATCATTAGTCATTTAGGTCAACATTGGATCATTCAGAGATCCTCACTGAACTTCTGGAGAGAGTTTGCTGCACTGAAAGTAAAGGGGCTGAATAATTTTGCACGCCCAATTTTTCAGTTTTTTTTTTTGTTAACAAAGTTTGAAATATCCAATAAATTTCGTTCCACTTCATGATTGTGTCCCACTTGTTGTTGATTCTTCACAAAAAATTAGTTTTATATCTATGTTTGAAGCCTGAAATGTGGCAAAAGGTCGCAAAGTTCAAGGGGACGGAATACTTTCGCAAGGCACTGAGTATATATATAGATAGATAGAAAAAAAAAGCAGACTGATGTACCAGCCCTAAAAAGGGCTTTTTGGGGTGCTGTCAGGACGCTGTCCTTACAGCAGATGAGTCTTTGAGGACTGGAGTGGACACAGAACACTGGCCTAGCTATTAATTCAGCAGCAGCAGCACTCTCACTGCTCTAACTAACACTGCAGCTTCAGAATGAATCTAAGATGGATGCTGTCCTTTCTTTTTTATAGGAGGTGGGAGGGTCTGGGAGGGAGGGTATGCTGATTGGTTGGAATGTGTCTGCTGACTGTGAGGTACAGGGTCAAAGTTTGCTCAATGATGACGTATAGGGGTGGACCGAACATTGCATATGTTCGCCCGCCGCGGCAAACGCGAACAAGCGATGTTCACCGGGAACTGTTCACCAGCGAATAGTTCGGGACTAGAGATGGCCTTGCGGTTCGCCCGGCGGTCGGTTCGCGACGAATTTTGCTTGTTCGCTACCCGCCAATTTTGCGAACACATGGCGTGGTTCGTGGTGGCCATATTAGTTTACATTGGGGAGAACTTTGACCCATGACACAGCTGTCAGGTGGAACGGGACAGCCAATTGAAACATTTCAGCACATGGACATGCCCCCTACCTCATGAATAGACCAGAGCTGTCGGCCATTTCACATTCTGCTTTTTGTCAGCATAGGGAAAGGTCTGCTGTGTTCATGAGGGAGAGATTGCCAGACGCAAATAGCTCTGTTAAGATCCACAAAAGTCATTTTCTGGGCTGGTATTTCGGTATAGGTCCAGTCTCTTTTCAGGTTAGGGACAAGTATCCAGTCTGTGCTTTAGGGGCAGTTAGAGATCGGCAGCAGTCACAAAAATCGCTCTGTTAATGTCCACAAAAGTCATTTAAAGGGCTACAATTTTTTTGGTATTGCTGTGCAGTGCACTATATAGGGGGGGGGGGGGAGGGGGTAAACCACAGTATAATATACTTGGTAGAAAGCATATTATAGTGGATTAGTAGTAGTATTGTGCACTGTGCAGCATTGTGACAGGTGTGGTGACTGAGCGTTGCTGCAGCAATACTACAAACAGTGACAAAAGCACTTATAATGTATTATAACTGGTGTGATAGACCAATGCCCCCCCCCCCAATACCACATATTAAAGTGGGGTGTTATCTGAGTATACTTTTACAAGTGTATTTGTGTCCTGCACAATATTGCCTCTTTTGCTGAGTGAAGTCTGGTACACACAGTGCCAAACTCACTGGCCAATTTTTGAACAACTGGTGTGATAGACCAGTGGCCCCCCAATACCACATATTGAAGTGGGGTGTTATGTAACAGTATAATTTTCTAAGATTGTATTTTAGTCCTGCAAAAATTTGGCCTCTTTTGCTGTGTTAACTGTGCTACACACAGTGACAACAGTTACTGGCCAATTATTTGTAGAACTGGTGTGATAAACAAGTGGCCCCCCAATACCACAGATTGAAGTGAGGTGTTATTTAACAGTATACTTTTCTAATATTGTATTTTAGTCCTGCAAGAATTTGGCCTCTTTTTCTGTGTTAACTGTGCTACACACAGTGACAACAGTTACTAGCCAATTATTTGTAGAACTGGCGGACTGACGGACCAGCAGACGGGGAGGAGAGGCAGGCAGAACTTGCATTACACAAGAAGTACAAAGCAGACTGCAAATGTATCAGGAGAGAGCCATCAACCATGTACAGTCACATCTGGCGCTCCCATGATGCCGGCACATGGCTACGCAGTGTGGGCTTTTTTTAATGTGTCCATTGCTAACAACAGTGTTGCCATCTGCAGCCTTTGCAATCAACGCATAAGTTGCGGTAAGCCCAACACTCACCTAGGGACAACCGCCTTAAGAAGGCACCTGAAATCCCATCACTGAGCCCAGTGGGAGCAACACCTTCAGAACCCACAAAGCCACACTCCAGGCTCTCACCGTCCAGCCTCTTCTCCTTCTCCTCTCTCCTCACATTTGTCCTCCACTCCACCTTCCATGATGCCGTCGTCACGTTGTTCTGGAAAAAGGCAGGCTTCTGTGGCCCATATGTTGGAGCGTAAAAAAAGGTGTCCGACAGGTGTCCGACTACATCACGTTAACGGCCGATGTGGAAGCTCTTAGGAGTGATGAACCCCTGGACTACTGGGTGGGCAGGCTTGACCTCTGGCCAGAGCTTGCACAATTTGTAATGGAACTGTTGGCTTGCCCCCCGTCCACTGTCCTGTCTGAAAGGATGTTCAGCGCAGCAGGGGTGATCGTGACCGATAAGCGCCCTCACCTAGCTCATGACAGTGTAGACTACCTCACATTTATATAAATTAATGAGGCATGGATCTCTGAGGAATTCAACACATGTGACCAGTAGACCATGTTTCATTGAAATCCCTCATGCTGGGCCACAAATATCCGCCAGACCGCCATCCACCCACAGCAATTCCTGGTCCTTGGCTTCGCTACATACAGCTGCATAAAAGGCATTTAATTGAATGGCTAATTTTTGGGGCCTATACAGGCTGACACTTACTTCTGTATACTGTGAATGCCTAATGTACCTCTAGTCATCAAATACACTACTTTCCTAGCTGTCAGTTAAACCCATGTGGGCTAATTTTTGCGGCCTATACAGGCCGACACTTACTTCTATATCCTGTGTGAATGCCTAATGTACCTCTAGCCATCAAATACTACATTCTTAGCTGTCAGGTAAACCCACGTGGGCTAATTTTTGGGGCCTATACTGGCCGACGCTTACTTCTGTATCCTGTGTGAATGCCTAATGTACCTTCAGCCACAGAATACTACGTTCTTAGCTGTCAGGTAAACGCATGTGGGCTAATTTTTGGGGCCTTTTTCATTTCAAATCTTTTTTACTGAAAAATTTTCAAACAACAGGGTATAACAGTAAGCAGGTATGTATAATAATAATACGTGTAACAGCTTTTGTGAAACAGCAAACAGGTAATAATCGTAAAACAGGATCCCTTAAACTGAAAAGCTTACATCATCCATAACAGGTATCAAATGGGGGGTTGGAGCATGACTACTTCACTCTATTCCATTGGAAATCACATAACAGTGGGAGTGCGCCATCTAGCGGCCGTCAATCAAATTACACACAAATATTCAGATTATACCAGTGGTCCCAGTTGGACCATAAGTCCTTTTCCTTACGGTAAGACTCACAATTGGGGGTTACAAGCAACTCGTACGTGTGGTGCAGTTGGGTGGTGTGGACGATGTCCTGGAGGGAAGGGGGTTGGCTATTCTTCCATTTTCTAGTAATACTCAGTCTAGTTGCGAATAGGACGTTCAGTACTAGTTTACGGAGCGGTCTTGGGATAGTCTCTATGGTCAAGTTCAAAAGTCCCAGTTCCGGTGTCGGGTTCAGGGGTAGCTGAGTAATAGAGGTTAGCAGCTGGAAAACCTCAGACCAGAGGGCGCGGATTGGTTGGCAGTCCCACAACAGATGTTTAATAGTGCCTATTTTGCCGCAGGAACGCCAGCATGTCGGAGGAGTGTCGTTATGGAACTTCGCTATTATGTCAGGTGTGAGGTACCATCTAAGTGGAATTTTAAGGTGCATTTCTCTAATGGAGGCACTCAAGGAGGCTTTACTACTCAGGGATAGGGCCTTGGACCACTGTTGAGGGGAGAAGGACTCCCCCAAATCTCGTTCCCATTTGAGCAGGGGAGGAGACTTGGAGAAAACGCCTTTTTCGCTTAAAATAGGATAGATAGTGGAGATACCCTTCGCCCTCTGAGAGGAAGACGTGAGGAATTCCCAAATTCTCTTCGGGATGTTGGCCCTGAATTGGGGATTGCGCTGCAGGCAGGATTTGATTTGGACATGTCTATACCATTCGGTCTTGGGGATATGGAACTCCGAAGACAATTGTGGGAAAGATTTAAGGATACCACCAGTATATAGGGCGTCTAGAGTGGTGATTCCATGGTCTGTCCAGTGACCCAGATTCATGTCTGGGATTACCTGGAGGAGGCTAAGTATAGGTAGAGAAATAGTCGTGAGCGGGGTGAATTTCCATCGCGAGTGTGTCAGTCGCAGCCATGCCGCGATCGAAGCTCTGACGGTCGGAGGGAAGTACGCCGGGACCTTGTCCCTAGTTTGCCTACTACAGAGCCATGAGACGAGGTCTCCGCGAGGAGCTAGATGTTGTTCCAGTTTCCCCCAGACAGTGTCTGGGGAGCTCTGGAACCATGTGCGAAGTTGCGAAAGGACGGTTGCCAGGTAGTACTCTTCCAGGTTGGGCACAGAGGCTCCCCCTGCTTCTCTAGACTTCATTAATATCCCCCTCGCACAACGGGCACGCTTCCCCTGCCATAAATGCCGGGACACCATCGACTGCAAAGCTAGTAGGAACGATCTGGGGATGGGGATGGGAAGTGACCTGAAAAGGTACAGCAGTTTGGGTAGTGTACACATCTTAAAGGCGGCTAGTCGCCCCGACCATGTCAACTCAAATTTCGCTAGGTTCTGAAGTTCTTTCGATAGTTGGAGTTTGAAGGGGAGGAAATTTGCCTGGAATAGGAGGTTGGTGGATCTGGTGAGGGTTATGCCTAGGTAAGTAACCCCGTCGTCCGCCCATTTGTATGGAAACGATCTAGTGAGAAGGTTTCTAGTTACTCCATCTATACCAATGTCTAGCATAGTCGATTTAGCCTCGTTCACTTTGTACAACGAGACTTCCCCGAATTCTGCCAGAATAGATTTGATTCGTGGAAGGGATGATGTTGGGTTCGATACCATCAGGATAACATCATCAGCAAATAAGCTGATGCGGTGTTCCTGAGGTCCCACATGAATCCCGGTGATGCAGGGGTCTGTACGCATTTTTTGGGCCAGGGGCTCAATGGCTAAATTAAAAACCAGGGGCGATAGGGGGCACCCTTGCCGTGTGCCGTTTGTGATATGGAAAGGTGAGGAGAGGGATGTGTCGACCAGGACTCGAGCTGTCGGGTGGGAGTATAGCGCCAGGATAGCAGCATGCATTCTGCCATCTATACCAAATCTGCGGAGAACCTCCTGGAGATATCCCCAGTGGACTCTATCGAATGCCTTCTCTGCATCCAAAGATAGGAGCAGAGAAGGCATTCTATTGGAGTGTGCAGCGTGGATAACATCTATAAGTCTTCTGGTCGCGTCAGCAGATTGTCTACCTAACGTGAAACCCGATTGGTCTTCGTGTATTAGGCTTGGCATCAGTGGCATCAGTCTATTAGCGACTACCTTGGCATAAATTTTAATATCAGAATTGAGCAAGGAGATGGGACGGAAATTTTGTGGGGTTGACGGGTCTTTGCCTGGTTTGGGTAGGGTCACGATGGTAGCTTCAAGCATCTCCGTTGGGAAAGCTGAGGTATCTGCGGCAGCATTGAACACCGCACACAGATGGGGCGCCAGTATGTCTGTCATGCTCTTGTAGTAGTCGTTTACTAGACCATCTGGACCAGGGGATTTCCCAGTCGGCAAGGACCCTATGGCTGCCTGAACTTCTTCCACTGTGAAGGGGGCGTTAAGTTGTGTGGTTTGTACGGGCGAGAGGGAAGGTAGTGAAATACTATCTAGAAACTGCTTTATATGGTCGGAGGTGGGGGGGAGGGAACAGAATCCTTCAAGTTGTAGAGGGATTCATAGTAGCTGCTGAACGCGTTAGCTATGTCCCTAGGGTCGTGCAGTCGTTCGTTCGTATGGGGGTGGACGATGGATTTGATTTTAGTTTTAGTACGTTGTCCCTTAAGCTTGGCAGCCAAAAGCTTGCCAGCTTTGTTGCTGGTGGCGTAGTACGTCGCCTTGGCTCTTTGGAGGTTACGTTCGTAAGTGTCTAGGAGATGAGTGCGGAGTTCTCGTCTGAGCGTCAAGAGTCTGGATTTTAAGTCAGTGGAGGGTTTGGTCTGGTTCTGGGTTTCCAGAGCGGCAATATCTTTCGTGAGTTTATCTACCAATTGGGAGCGTCTCCTATTTGTCCTACGCTGCAATTGAATGAGTACCCCTCTACTGAATGCCTTGTGGGCGTTCCAAAGAGTCGCGGACTCAGATACCGACCCCTGATTGGTCTCAAAAAATTTGATTAGGGAGTTCTTCAGAAAATCGACATTGTCCGGGCGTTTGAGCAGAGCAGCATTAGCTCTCCAGGGTTTTGTCGCTTTGGGTTTTTGTGACAGTGAGAGTTCAACACTCACTGGGGCGTGATCGGACCATGTGATCGGGGTTATCTCTGAGTCCACTGCCCTTTGGAGTAAAGTCAAATCAGACAAGATAACATCAATACGCGAATACGTGTTGTGCACCACAGAGTGGTGGGAGAATTCCCTATCGGAGGGATGATGGCACCTCCAGATGTCATATAGGTCATGCTTGTGGATGAAATTTTGCAAAGATGGAAGGCATCTGGTGGTGGCAGCTGAAGTGTCCACAGATCTGTCTGGGGGGAGGTTGAAGTCACCACACAGCACCAAGGGGCCTTTTTGGACCGAACGGATTTTAGTCATAGTTCTATTCAGGAACCGGAGTTGGTGAACGTTGGGAGCATATATAGAGACCAAAGTTACTGTAAATCCATCAATGGAGCAGACTATGATCAAGTATCTGCCGTTGGCGTCCGTGACTGAGGTGATTAATTCGAAATCCAAGTCCTTGTGTATGGCCAGTAGTACACCCTTCCGTTTCTTAGAGCAAGAGGCTGTGAAAACCGTGGGGTATTCTCTATGGGAACAGAGGGGAGCATGTTGGTCTAAGAAGTGAGTCTCTTGTACACTAACAATGGCAGCTCTGTTCTTAATGGCCGTGCGCCACAAAGAAGTGCGCTTGGCTGGGTGATTGAGGCCGTTGGCATTGACAGATAGAATTTTAACCGTCATGTGTGCGTGGAGGTGAGTGCGAGGGATCAGTACTCACGGAACCATCGATAGACATAGTGTAGGTAGATGGATGAGTGGAGAGTCGGGAGTTGACAGTGTAGTCTCCTGTAGTCATGTAGAGGAATCTTGCAGAAATGCGGATCTTGAGGGGTATCCCGGTGATTCCGGGGACAGACACATCTTCTCGAGGCAGATCAGAGTCTGTTACACCTGCAGAAGAGGGAGAAAAGGAACAACACAAGACCAGACAATACAGACATAGAACACAAAAGCAGAAGGAAACCATAGGCTGGGATAGCCGTTTCCAGTCGGGGGTGAGAACAGTTCAACAGCCAAACGGGCTAAACGCCTCTAGACGACAAGCTTGGAGTGGAACAGGATTCCAGAAAAAAGTCCGGAGAGAAAAAAACAAAAAAAAACAGGATTGCGAGCCCAGTCAATCAAGTGTCTCTCGAGGTGCGTTGCGGCATGGATTGCCATTGTGGGGGAACTCTGCTCGGGGATTTTTTTGCTCCCGGGGGGGGTACTGGGTCGGGGATGATGCCCCATGAGTGAAGCAGGGATATGCCCCTATCTAGCGTGGTGATCATGTATGATTCTCCATTCCTCTCCACCGAGATCTTGGAGGGGTGTTTCCACTTGTACGGCAGGTTGTGGTTTCGCAGAGCCTTGGTGATAGTAGAAAGTTGTCTACGTGTGTCCAGAGTATGCTTAGACAGGTCTGCAAAAATTTGTATAGCGGAGTAGGGATCAGGTAGATTGCCCAAGGACCTAGCCTTGTTCAGGATAGCTTCTTTGGTCTGGTAGAAGTGCACACGGAGCAACGTGTCGCGTGGCACATGTTGCGGGAGAAAAGGGGGTTTAGGAACCCTGTGTATACGGTCAATCGTCAGCTCCAGGGGAGTCGCTCCAGGTAAAATCGCTAAAAACGCATCAGTGGCAAATTTGTGTAGCTCAGCAGGAAGCACAGACACAGGAATGCCACGGATCTTAAGATTGTTCCTTCTGGAGCGGTCCTCCAGATCTGCGATTTTAGCTTTCAGCCATTGTCGCTCATCCAAATTTTCTTCATGCGCTTCCACCAAATCATTTACTGTAGTCACAATCTCAGATACAGAGGATTCCACAGTGTGAACCCTTTCCCCTAGTGAGAGAACTTCAGCAGAAAACTTTGTAGCAAGGGAGACTATATCTGCCTGGAGGGAGGTGTGGAGGGCATACATCATGTCCTTTAATGCCGTGTCCATGATAGGTTGGCCAGCTGTGGGGAAGGCAGCGAAGGGAGAGGACCCCAGGGAGATGGGCAGTATTGGGTTACTCGAGCTCCCAGGCTGTGAGGCCTTGTCTGCGGGATCCAGCCGTATTTTAGATTTGGCCGGGCTTGTACATGCAGGGCTGGATGGTGCAGAAGCGAAAGGAGAAAGGGTACCTGGTTGCTGGGTGCCAGAAGGGGCTGTATCTTCTGGCAGGTCGGTGTAATGTACCCTTTGCTTCCCCGAGGCGGCAAGGCCCGGAGCGCCGGCGCCATCTTGTCGACCGCCTCGGGCCGGCATCGGGAAGAACGCCGTCAGTTTCTTCGGTCCCTTTACATCCTTCCTCTTGCGGGACATCGCGGTGTGTAGCCACAAGCAGCCGGAGTCAGATGGAGGTGAAAATCCTGTTCACGTCGCTGGGGATGGCGCTGGATGGAGTCGTCGGCCGGCGGAGCTAGAGCTCAAGCGTCCATCACTATCCCGCGCTGGCCACGCCCCCTTTTGGGGCCTTTTATGGCCGACACTTACTTCTGTATCATGTGAATGCCTAATGTACCTTCAGACACAGAATACACTACGTTCTTAGCTGTCAGTTAAACCTATGTGGGCTAATTTTTGGGGCCTATACAGGCCGACACTTACTTCTGTATACTGTAAATGCCTAATGTACCTCTAACCATCAAATACACTACGTTCTTAGCTGTCAGTTAAACCCATGTGGGCTAATTTTTGGGGCCTATAAAGGCCAACACTTACTTCTGTATACTGTGAATGCCTAATGTGCCTCTAGCCATCAAATACTACGTTCTTAGCTGTCAGGTAAACCCATGTGGGCTAATTTTTGGTGCCAATACTGGCCGACACTTACTTCTGTATCCTGTGACTGCTTAATCTACCTTCAGCCACAGAATACTACGTTCTTAGCGGTCAGGTAAACGCATGTGGGCTTATTTTTGGGGCCTATACTGGCCGACGCTTACTTCTGTATCCTGTGTGAATGCCTAATGTACCTTCAGCCACAGAATACTACGTTCTTAGCTGTCAGGTAAACACATGTGGGCTCATTTTTGGGGCCAATACTGGCTGACACTTCTGTATTATGTAAATGCCTAATGTGCCTCTAGCCATCAAATACTACGTTCTTAGCTGTCAGGTAAACCCATGTGGGCTAATTTTTGGGGCCAATACCGGCCGACACTTACTTCTGTACCCTGTGACTGCCTAATGTACCTTCAGCCACAGAATACTACGTTCTTAGCTGTCAGGTAAATGCATGTGGGCTAATTTTTGGGGCCTGGAATGGCCATCACTTCTTTATCCTGTGAATGCCTAATTTTTCAGACTGGAAATGAAAAACAATGGGTCTGCAAAGGTTCCGCCAAATTGTGGAATGGATGCGGACCCATTTTACAGATGTGTGAATGGACCCTATATGTATTAGACATGTATAGAGTTGAGCAGACACCTGGATGTCCGTGTTCGGCGGGTTCGGCCGAACTTGAAAAAAAGTCCGGGTCCGTGTCCTGGACTTTTGCCGAACTTTTCCCGGACACCGAACACCATTGAAGTCAATGGGGACCCGAACTTTCAGGCACTAAAATGGCTCTAAAACACCAATGGAAAGGGCTAGAGTGCTGCAAATGGCAGCAAAACGTAGTTAAGAGCATAGCCAGTGCTCTGCAAACAAATGTGGATAGGGAAATAACTTAAAACAACCAAAAAAACTGAAAAATAAAACCATGTTCTTCATCTCTGAAGGACGAGGCCGATATGGAGTAGGAGGGAGGTTGAGGTGGTGGTGGATGTGGCGGTGTCAAAGGCGTGCGCACAGGGTGTGCCGGGTGTACCTAGGCACACCCTAATCACCTAGGGCACATTAGCATTATCGCTCTGTTTGCCAGTGAGGAGATGGGAAAGATCTCCCTCGGACCTGCTCTGCTCTATTTCACTTTGCCAGCAGGGAGAGTAATGTATCGGGGCCATGTACATGTAGGCAAACACATGCATGTGTATTTAAACTTTGGGGTGCACACCCTAATGCAATAGGCTGCGCACACCTATGGGCGGTGTAGGTGGAAGCGGCGGTGGAGGAGGACCAGGGCCGGATTAAGAGCATCATGGGCTTGGTGCTGAGGATTTTGAAGGGCCTTAAGGGCCGTGCCTTGCCATGCACCCAGAGGAGGAAGGGTGCAGCCATGCATGCCTAATTTAACACGGGATGCTGTCTCTGAAGCTCATAAACACATCCATGCATCGGCAACTGTCCCTCCTTGTCCGGCCTTCATGCTGTGTGGGGAGGTTCTGAGGGAGCTGCCTGGGGAAGCGAGCATAGAAGCCAGACTTCTGTGTTTACAAGTGACAGAAGAGCGGTAACAGTGAATACGGCCAACCCGGGGCCTATATCAAGGTAGGGGCCTGGAGCTGCAGCTCCAATAGCCCCTATGTTAATCTGGCCCTGAGGAGGACGAGGTAGCCAACACTGCTTTTTTTTAGAAATTTTAAATGAGGGTACACCCCAAAAGAGTGAGAAAGAGCAAAAATAGAACAATGTCTGGGTAAGATAGGTATCCATCGCTATTCTGCACAAGGTACGGAAAAGTCCCGTGGGATCCATGCCTGGTTCATTTTAATGAACGTGAGCTTGTCCACATTCTCTGGACAGGCGGCTGCGCTTGTCTGTGATAACGCCCCCAGCCGTGCTAAATACCCGTTCAGATAATACACTGGCTGCAGGGCACGCTAGCACCTCCAAGGCGTAAAGGGCAAGCTCAGGCCATGTGCCCAATTTGGAGACCCAGAAGTTGAAGGGGGCAGACCCGTCATTCACTACATGTAGGCGTGTGCACACCTACTGCTCCACCATGTTGGTGAAATGCTGCCTCCTGCTAAGACGTTCCATATGAGCTGCTGGTGCTGCTGTTTGTTGTGGCGTGCTGACAAAGCTTTTCCACATTTCGGCCATGCTAACCCTGCCTTCTGAGGTGCTGGTGGTGCCCTGGTTGCGTTGGCGACCTCTTCCTCCTCCTCCTCCTCTGCCTTGTGCTTCCACTGTGGCCCCGCTGTCAGGTGGGAATGCCAACAGCATCGCGTCTACCAGCGTGCGCTTGTACTCGCGCATCTTGCGATCGCGCTCCAGTGAGTGAATTAAGGACGGTACGTTGTCCTTGTAACGGGGATCCAGCAGCGTGGCCACCCAGTAATCAGAACAAGTTAGAATGTGGGCAACTCGGCGGATGTTGTGGAGACACTGCAGCAGTGATGGCCATGAGCTGGCCTGGGTGCCACCCTGCTGTGAACATGGTTCCATCTCCTCCTCCATCTCCTCCTCCATCTCCTCCTCCTCATCCTCCAGAACTGTGCCCCTGCTGGACAATTGTGTCCCTGGCGTTTGTGTGTGCAGGAACCCACCCTCGGTGCCCCTTGCGAATGACTGCCCTGAAAGCCTTGGAAATGTTACCTCTTCATCCTCCTCCTCCTCCTCCTCATCCTGTGCCACATCCTCTTCCATCATCGCCCAAATTGTTTTTTCAAGGAGGCATAGAAGTGGGATAGTTAAGCTGAGTGTTGTGCGTCTGACCGGGCTGTGCGACTGAGTGTTGTGCGTCTGACCGGGCTGTGCGACTGAGTGTTGTGCGTCTGACTGGGCTGTGCGGCTGTGAGTGTTGTGCGTCTGACCAGGCTGTGCGCCTGTGAGTGTTGTGAAACTGACCGGGCTGTGCGGCTGTGAGTGTTGTGCGACTGACCGGGCTGTGAGATTGTGAGTGTTGTGCAACTGAGTGTCAAGCGAGTGTAGCGGAGTACCAGAGGGTGAGAAGGTAGCGTTAGGAAGCCAGGAAATAGCCACATAGGATAGACTTAAATTGCTGAATCCCCATTAGATTAGTAGGTACAATGCCCGGTGGGTGTTGAGATGCGACTCGGTGTACATCTTGTGATATGTATGCGTTCCTCAGACATGTGATCGAGGGCGAATACAAATGCGCAAAATGTAAGCACGCTGCTTCCCTAGATTCAGGACCCGAGCTTCCAGGGAAGCAGCGTGCTTACATTTTGCGCATTTGTATTCTCTGGCAACACTGAGACGAATGTCCATACCGGAGGAGAGCCAGGATCGTACCAGTCAGGTGCAGACAGGGATCTGCACAGAGGTGGGCGAGTATTGGAGGTGCAGGCATCAGAGCAGAGTAGAGGGGTGACAGTTAGGAGGGGTAGAATGGGACAAGGCAAGGAGGCTGATCCTGGGCTGGAGCACCCCAATAGATACGCTCCGTTGTGTGATGTTGGGGAAATCAGTCAGGGACCAGCATTGCTGGAGCAGAGTGACGCCCCTAGCTGCCAGGGGAAGAACTCCTCCAGTGAGGCCGGGAGAAAGGGAAAGGAAAGACAGGTGCTGGTGGTAGGGGACTCAATTATTAGAAGGACAGACAGTGTAATCTGTGACAAAGACCGTGTGCGCCGAACAGTCTGTTGTTTGCCGGGCGCTCGGGCTCGGCACATCGCGGATTGGGTGAACAGATTATTGGATGGGGCTGGGGAAGACCCAGCTGTCATGGTACACGTGGGTACAAATGACATAGGCAGAGGAAGATGGAGAGTCCTAAACAATTTCAGGGACTTAGGCGCTATGTTGAGGACTAGGACCTCCAAGGTAGTATTTTCCGAAATACTACCTGTACCTCAAGCCACACCAGAGAGGCAGAGGGAGATTAGGGAAGTTAATGAGTGGCTGAGGAGCTGGTGTAGTAAGGAGGGTTTCGGGTTCCTGGAGAACTGGGCCGACTTCTCAGTCGGCCACCGGCTCTTTGGTAGGGACGGATTGCACCTAAATGGGGAGGGTGCAGCCATGCTGGGTGAGAGGATGGCCACAAAGTTAGAGGGGCTTTTAAACTAGGTGACAGGGGGGAGGGTACAGATGTAGAATTAGCCAGTGGAAAGCAAGATTCAGTGGGCAGAAATGGGGGCATTAGCGGTAGGGTGTTCGGAGCTCCCAAACCCAGGGTGGATATGGGGAGAAATCAAGAGAGCAGCCAAATAACAACAAATGAGGATATATGTAACCGATCAAAATTAAGAGGTCTGTATACCAATACCAGAAGCTTGGCCAACAAGATGGGAGAGCTGGAGCTATTGATGCTTGAGGAGGACTTAGATTTTGTGGGGATAACAGAGACTTGGTTTGACAGCTCTCATGACTGGATGGCGACTGGAGGGGTATTCCCTTTATCGCAGAGATAGAGAGGGTAAAAAAAGGGGGAGGGGTATGTCTGTATATTAAGAACAGTATACAGGTAAATATGAGGGATGATATTAATAATGGAGCTATGGATGAGGCAGAATCCCTATGGGTAGAGCTTCAAAGGGAAGGCACGGTGGGGAAGGTAATATTGGGTGTATGCTATAGGCCCCCCAACCAGAGGGAGGAGGGTGAGGCGGACCTCATGTTACAGATAGGATTGGCAGCAAGGATGGGAAATGTCATTATAATGGGGGACTTTAATTATCCAGATATAGACTGGGCAGATGGAACCGCGCACTCAGCCAAGGCTAGGCAGTTCCTAAATGTTTTGCAGGACAATTTCATGGGTCAGATGGTGAATGCACCGACAAGAAACAATGCGGTACTTGACCTACTGATTACCAACAATACAGACCTGCTCACGGATATAGAAATACGGGACAACTTAGGGAACAGTGACCATAGGTCAAGTGGTTTCAGTATTAATTACAGTAATAGGAAAAACAAGGGTAATATAAGGACACTGAATTTCAAAAGAGCCAATTTCCCTAAACTGCGCTCGCTGCTAGAAAATATCAAATGGGATAGAACCCTGGGAACAAAGAACACGGAGGGAAAATGAGTGCTTCAAGAGCATACTTAACAAGGGGATTGGCCAGTGCATTCCAAAGGGAAATAAATTTAAAAGAGCAAAACTAAACCCTGGGTGGCTAAACTCCAACATAAAAATGTATATTAGTGCTAAAGGAAAGGCCTTCAAAAAATACAAGACTGAGGGGTCATTGGCAGCATTTAAGCATTACACAGAGTGTAATAAGAAATGTAAAGATGAAATCAGGGCGGCTAAAATAGAACAAGAGAGACATATAGCGGAGGAGAGTAAAAATAACCCCAAGAAGTTCTTTAAGTATATAAACAGTAGGAAAGCGAGGCCAGAACACATTGGCCCCATAAAAAATGATAAAGGAAAAATGGCCACTGAGGACAGAGAAAAGGCGGACGTGTTAAATAATTTCTTCTCTTCAGTCTTCACAAAGGAATCGGGGGGCTACACGAACCTTGCTTGTAAGGCCGAACTAAATAATACACCTCAGGAAGTGCCGCCATGGCTAACAGAGGATAGACTTAGAGCTAAACTAGAGAAACTTAACATAAATAAATCCCCGGGACCGGATGGCTTGCACCCCAGGGTTCTTAATGAGCTCAGCCAGGTGATTGCCAGACCATTATTTTTGATCTTTAAGGATAGTTTACAGACGGGTATGGTGCCAGCTGATTGGAAAAAAGCCAACGTGGTACCAATATTTAAAAAGGGGCCGAGATATATCCCGGGTAACTATAGGCCGGTCAGCCTAACATCAGTAGTCTGCAAAATTTTGGAGGGGATGTTAAGGGACCACATACAAGACTTTAGTAATGAAAACGGTATTATTAGTAGTAATCAGCACGGATTCATGAAAAATCGTTCGTGCCAAACCAATCTATTAACCTTCTACAATGAAGTGAGCTGCCACCTAGATAAAGGAAAGCCTGTGGATGTGGTGTATCTGGACTTTGCAAAGGCCTTTGACACCGTTCCCCACAAACGCTTACTGTACAAACTAAGGAAGGTAGGTATGGACCATAAGGTGAGTACCTGGATAGAGAACTGGCTCCAGGGGAGAGTACAGAGGGTGGTGAATAATGGGGAGTACTCGGATTGGGCGGGTGTGGAAAGTGGGGTCCCCCAGGGTTCTGTCCTGGGACCAATCCTGTTTAATTTATTCATAAATGATCTAGAGGAGGGGATATCGAGTACAATCTCAGTATTTGCAGATGATACTAAACTAGGCATGCCAATATCTTCTATGCAGGATGTGGAAACCTTGCAAGCGGACCTGAACAAAATAACGGGGTGGGCAACTACATGGCAGATGAGATTTAATGTTGAAAAATGTAAAGTAATGCACTTGGGGGCAAGAAACCAGAAAGCAAGCTACTCACTAGGGGGGGAACCTCTGGGTGAGTCTAGTATGGAAAAGGACTTGGGGGTACTGGTAGACAATAGGCTTGGCAGTGGCATGCAATGCCAAGCCACCGCAAGCAAAGCCAACAGAATACTGGGATGTATAAAAAAGGGGATTCACTCCAGAAATAAAGATTATTCTCCCACTATACAAGACTCTGGTCCGGCCACATCTGGAGTATGCTGTCCAGTTCTGGGCACGGTCCTCAGGAAGGATGTGCTGGAACTGGAGAAAGTCCAGAGAAGGGCAACAAAAATAATTAGGGGAATGGAGGACATCAGCTATGAGGAAAGACTACAAGCACTGAACCTATTCTCTCTGGAGAAGAGACGATTGAGGGGGGATATGATATCAATGTACAAATACTGTACTGGTGACCCGAGCATAAGGAACAAACTATTCAGAGAAAGGAGATACAATAAGACACGTGGCCACTAACTAAAACTAGAGGAAAGGCGGTTTAACCTTAAAGTGCGTAAGGGGTTCTTCACTGTAAGAGCAGTAAGGATGTGGAATTCTCTTCCACAAGCAGTCATATCAGCAGGGAGCATTGATAGTTTCAAAAAACTATTAGATGGACACCTTAAAGACCACAACATACAGGGGTATACAATGTACGGTTAAAAGCAAACACACACACACATCATAGGTTCAACTGGATGGACTGATGTCTTTTTTCAACCTCACTAACTATGTAACGGCGTCATCGGCACTGTCCATGTTGGTGGAGTACTCAAAACAGCGCAACAAGGCACACAGGTCTCGCATGGAGGCCCAGTTATTGGTGGTGAAGTGGTGCTGTTCCGCAGAGCGACTCACACGTGCGTGCTGCAGCTGAAACTCCACTATGGCCTGCTGCTGCTCGCACAGTCTTTCCAGCATGTGCAAGGTGGAGTTCCACCTTGTGGGCATGTCACATATGAGGCGGTGAGCGGGAAGGCCGAAGTTACGCTGCAGCGCTGACAGGCGAGCAGCAGCAGGGTGAGAACGCCGAAAGTGCGCACAGACGGTCCGCACTTTCTGCAGCAGCTCTGACATATCGGGGTAGTTTTTAAGGAACCTCTGCACCACCAAATTCAGCACATGCGCCAGGCAAGGGATGTGCGTCAAACCGGCTAGGCCCAGAGCTGCTATGAGATTTCGCCCATTATCGCACACCACCAGGCCGGGCTTGAGGCTCGCTGGCAGCAACCACTCATTTGTCTGCTGTTCCATGCTCCTCCACAACTCCTGCGCGGTGTGTGGTTTTTCCCCCAAACAGGCAAGTTTTAAAACTGCCTGCTGTCGTTTACCCTGGCCGTGCTGAAGTTGGTGGTGAAGGTGTTACGCTGACCGGATGAGGAGGCGGTAGAGGATGAGGAAGCGGAGCAGGAGGAGTTAGGAACAGGAGGCAAACTGAAGCGCCCTGCAATCCTCGTTGGTGGAAGGAAATGCGCCAAATTGCTATCCGCCTCAGGCCCATTCGCCACTGCATTTACCCAGTGTGCCGTTAGGGAGATATAACGCCCCTGACCGTGCTTACTGGTCCACGTATCGGTAGTTAGGTGGACCTTGGCACAGATGGCGTTGCGCAGTGCACACCTGATTTTTTCCCCCACTTGTTTGTGCAGGGAAGGGATGGCTTGCCTGGAAAAGTAGTGGCGGCTGGGCACGACGTACTGTGGGTCAGCCACCGAAATAAGGTTTTTAAAACTGTGCGTCTCCACCAGATGGAATGACAGCATTTCAAAGGCCAAGAATTTTGAAATGCTGGCATTCAGGGCCAGGGATCGCGGGTGGGTAGGGGGGTACTTCCTCTTCCTCTCAAGTGTTTGGGAGATAGAAAGCTGAACACTTCCACGGGACATTGTGGAGATGGATGGCGACCCAGGTGGTGGTGTTGCTGACAGATCGTTCTGTTTGCGGGGTGGCAGGTGCCGGTATCACTACAGATGTGGATGGAGCGGCCGAGACTGCAGCAGAAGAGGATGCAGGATGAGCCAGAGACGTTTCTTGGTTTTGAAGGTGTCTACTCCACTGCAGCTCGTGCTTTGCACTTAGATGCCTGATCATGCAGGTTGTGCTCAGGTTGAGAAGGTTTATGCCTTGCTTTAGGCTCTGATTGCACAGGGTGCAAACCACTCGTGTCCTGTCATCAGCACATTTTCTAAAGAACTTCCACGCTAGAGAACTCCGTTGAGCTGGCTTTGCTGCGCTCGTTCCCTTGCTGCTTTGGGCAGTAGCAGGCGTAGTGTCTAGGGCACGGTCGCTCCGCTTCTGCACCCTGCTCCCTCTTCTGCTGTGCTGGTGGCTCTGTGCGACCACCGCCTCTTCCTCCAAACTACTCAGGTCACCTGCATGACCTTCATTCCATGTGGGGTCGAGGACCTCATTGTCCTCCACATCATCTTCCACCCAGTCTTCACCCCTGCCCTCCTTGTCGGTCTCCACAATTCTGAACGCCGCAGCAGTTGGCACCTGCGTTTCGTCATCATCGGAGACGTGCTGCGATGGTCCTTGCATGTACTCATCTTGAGAAATAAGTGGTTGGGCAGCGCTGCACTCAATCTCTTCCACTTCTGGGGCAGGGCTAGGTGGATGGCCCTGGGAAACCCTGCTGACAGAGTCCTCAAAAAGAAGAAGCGACTGCTGTATGACTTGGGGCTCAGACTGCTTGCCTGATTTGCAAGGGGGTGAGGTGAAAGACGGTTGGACATCGGCTGCAGGTGCCAACTCTGACCTTTCTGCAGTAGACTGGGTGGGAGACAATGTGAAGGAACTGGAGGCACTGTCAGCAGCAAACCAATCTACTATCGCCTCTACTTCTTCTGGCCTCATCACTTCTAGAGGCGTATGATGCCCTACCAAATACTGATGCAGGTTCTGTCGCCTACTCACACTTGAGGAAGGTGTTTCACTTGTGCGTGTAGCTGTAATGTTCCGGTACCTTTGGTACCCTAAATTACTCTTTTCACAAGTGTATACGCCCTACCATTCTCTTTTGGAAAGGTGCGCATACACCTTTAAGACTGAAGCTGTCATCACTCTGCGCCGGACTAGATGGCTATTTAAATCGCCGGTTCTCACTCACATGTGTTCGTTCAAACACCCTTACCTGGATGCTAACTTGGCTTTCGTGCTTGCAAGCATACCTCGCTGACGGAACCTCGCTGCGCTGATCCCTGCATCCCGCTTCCGGATCATCCGCTCCTCCTGAACCAACCTTCGGCTGTATTGCTATTAGTGCTAAGTACCCCGCAGGGGAACCCTCTATAAACTTATACTAAGCTTACACTATCTAGCTCTGCATAGTAAAGACTATTTATCACATCTGCATATCTAGATTGCTAGCTCTTAAGACTACTGCTACTTATTCCTGCACTGGGTTGATCACTCTTGTATGTCCACCTGCTACTCTGTCATCTGCTACCATACATGATTGCTAAACCTACCTGCATCCATCTGCTACTGTCTTACCTTCAAGTGTCTGTCACCTACCACCTCCACTCAACCTGTCTCTTAAATCTTCATCACTGTGTTACTACATACATAAAGTGTATTTACTAGCTGAATTAAGACCTTCCACACATGATGAGTCATTGAGGTTGGGAATGGTATCTCATCATCTCTCTTACATGACTACTGAAGTGGAATATTTCTGCAGCTGATAACCACTCAGGTGACACAATTAAAACAGCAAGTAACTGCGTTAATACACGCACTTGCTGAATTAAAAGAAGACAATCAGGCTCTGTCGCAGCAGGTAATTAGACTGACACAACTTACCTCTGCTCAGTCCCCTGAACCCAAGATAAATCCCCCTTTGGTATTTACAGGCGATCGCAAAAAATTTTGCGAATTTAAAAATGCATGTGAGTTACTTTTTTTGCTAAAACCTCGTACCTACCTTACTGATCACATTAAGGTTTGTACTATTATTTCTTACCTAACAGGCGATCCTGGAGCCTGGGCAGACTCTCTTTTTGAGAAAAACGACCAGCTTCTCAACTCCTATGCCTTGTTCCTGGCAGAGCTCACTAGCCTATATGATGACCCCAATAGGCAGAGTACTGCCGATCTTCAATTAAGATCCTTGAAACAAGGAAGGAGGCCTGTAGAAGACTTTGTCGCGGAATTCAAGAGATGGACCCTTGATTCAGAATGGAATGATGCATCTCTGAAAACCCAATTTAGGCTTGGCCTATCAGAAGCCGTTAAGGACGAACTCGCCCAAGCGGATCTACCAAAACCCTGGATGCCTTAATACAACTCAGTATTACCATAGATAGAAGACTACGAGAAAGAAAGGCTGAGAAAATGGGAATGCCATTATCCGTTTCCTCTCGGATTCCGGCCGTTAACCCCGTTCCTATGGAGGTAGGAACCATACACCCACCGCTATCAACTATGGAAAAAGTCAAAAGACGATATGAAAATCTCTGCTTGTACTGTGCATCCCCGGATCACAAGATAAATGTCTGTCCCCTAGTCAACAAAAAGAAGGGTGAGTGTTCACATGTCCTCCTAGGGGGATTGACAACTTCATTCACTAACCCTTACATTTTTGTTTGTTTGACATTACAGTGGGACCAGAACAGGATTACTACTAAGGCCATGATTGACACAGGATCTTGTGGAAATTATATTGATATATGTTTTGCTGCTTCAAATAAAATTCCTATTATTTCTAAACTTAAACCTGTCCTAGTAAGTCTTATTACCGGTGTTCCGTTATCCTCTGGTCCAATCACCGATCAGACACAAGCACTTCTAGTCACAATTAACGAGTCTCATAGGGAGACGACTACCTTCGATTTAATACCTTCACCCCACTTTCCCATTGTGTTGGGACTTCCCTGGTTACACACACACCAACCAACCATAGATTGGAAGGAACGGTCCTTGGCCTTCCTCTCTTGCTATTGCGAGGATACGTCTTCCGGGAAGATTCTGTCTATGGTGACAGATGAGATTGCACCACTATTTTATCAGGATCTTTCTGAGGTTTTTCTTGAGAAAAATGCTCAAGCATTACCTCCTCATCGAGACTATGATTGTAGCATTGATCTACTCCCAAATAGCAAATTGCCGTTCGGTCATGTTTATCCTCTTTCACAGGATGAACTTTCCCATCTCAAAACCTATTTGGATGAGAATTTGGAAAAAGGTTTTATTAGACCTTCCACTTCTTCCACAGCAGCAGGACTCTTTTTTGTTCGCAATAAGGACTCAAGTCTCAGACCTATCATCGACTACAGGAAATTGAATGCTATCACAATAAAAGATCGCTATCCTCTACCGCTTATCCCTGAGCTCATTGAGCAGGTGCGTGGAGCTACCTATTTTTCAAAATTGGACCTGAAAGGAGCATACAATCTCATTCGAATCCGTGATGGAGACGAGTGGAAGACTGCATTCAGAACCAGATACGGATTGTTTGAATATCTTGTGATGCCATTCGGGCTATGCAACGCCCCTGCAGTTTTCCAATGATTTATAAACGATATTTTTAAAGACTTACTAGATGTCTGTGTTGTGGTATATCTGGACGATATACTTATATATTCACGATCCCTGTCTGAACACATAAGACATGTAAGACTTGTACTATCGAGATTGCTTGCACATAACCTTTATGTGAAACTGAAGAAATGCTTGTTTCATAAAGACGAGGTACTCTTTCTAGGCTACATCGAGATGGACATGAGTAAAATATCCTGCATTCAGGATTGGCCTACACCAACCACACGCAAGGCGCTACAGCGATTCCTGGGATTTTCAAATTTCTACAGGAAGTTCATTAAAAACTTTTCTGCTATTGTGAGACCCCTCACACAGCTCACTAGCATAAAAAAAAACATTCAAATGGTCAGAAGAAGCCAAAAAAGCTTTTCACTTGTTAAAGACAAGGTTTACTTCCGCTCCCATATTACGCCATCCAGACCCATCCCTCCAATACATTCTGGAGGTAGATGCGTCAAACATGGCAGTAGGAGCAATACTCTCCCAACGACCAACCCACACTTCACCACTTCATCCAGTCGCCTTTTTTTCTAAATCCCTAAGCAGTCCCGAGATAAATTACCCCGTGGGTGAAAAGGAACTGCTTGCTATAAAATTGGCTCTGGAGAATTGGCGACATTTACTCGAAGGCACCCAATTACCAATAATAATATACACGGACCATAAAAACCTCCAATATCTTCAGACTAGCAAAACTCTCTCGCACCGACAGGTACGATGGTCACTATTCTTTCTAAGGTTTAACTTCCTAGTGACTTACACACCTGCAGATAAGAACAAAAAGGCGGATGCACTATCACGACTAACTGAAGAAAACTACTTCGAAATCCCTTCCGTTCCTATAATACCTCACAAACGCATTATTGGAGTTGTCCGTTCCTTGAAGGAAGAGGTTTTGCATGGTATAAGTTTGGATTCACCCCCACCACAACTAAATACTGATGCAGATGGCTTCCTCTACTACAATGACAAACTTTACATACCACCTACCCTATGCACCAAGATCTTGGAATTATCTCATGATGTGCCTATGGCAGGACATATGGGTATGACAAAGACTCTTAATTTGATTTCCCGGCAATTCTGGTGGCCTGACATGAAAACATCTATACAAAAATTCGTCTCTTC
The DNA here is from genome assembly GCF_965119305.1 of Pelophylax lessonae. NCBI lineage: Eukaryota > Metazoa > Chordata > Amphibia > Anura > Ranidae > Pelophylax > Pelophylax lessonae. The sequence goes on from NC_138775.1 coordinate 158,856,797, forward strand.
GTGCAATGTCTGTGCCAGGTCCAAAATTGACACTACGAGACCATCCGGTCTACTATGCAGTCTACCAATACCCCAAACTCCATGGGAAGTTTTGTCCTTGGACTTCATCGTAGAATTGCCTCTTTCCAAAGGATTTAATACCATCTTGGTGTCAGTGGACCATCTGACAAAGATGGCACATTTCATTGCTATTCGCAGACTACCTTCGTCCAAACAAACGGCAGAACTCCTGATGAAACATGTCTTTAGATTACATGGTATCCCAAAAAATCTTCTGTCTGACCGTGGATCCCAATTTATTTCTAAGTTCTGGCAAGAACTATGTCACATACTACGGATCGAGCGGAAGCTCACTTCTCCTTACCATCCGCAGACCAACGGACAGACTGAAAGAGTCAACCAATGCATCGAGCAGTATTTACGTTGTTACACTTCTTACCAACAGGATGATTGGGTGGATCTTCTCCCTCTGGCAGAATTTGCCTACAACGCAACCCACAGTACAACCAAGCAGAGTCCGTTCTACTTGAACTATGGGTTTCATCCCTCTATTCTTCCACCACGCATCCTTCCTTCAAACAACCCAGTAGCCTCAGATTATCTTACCCAAATAAAGGATTCTCTGGGTTTATTAAATACTAACATTGCACACGCTCACAGTCAAAAGAAGTACTATGATCTTCGCAGAAGACCTTCTCCACAGTACACTATCGGGGACCTCGTTTGGCTCTCAACAAAAAATTTAAGACTGAAGATCCCTAGCAAAAAGCTTGGACCTCTGTTCTTGGGACCTTTCCCAATCAAAAAACTTATTGGAAAAGCTGCAGTACAGCTTACATTGCCAATAGACCTAAAAATCCATCCCATTTTCCATGTGTCGCTACTGAAGCCCCATGTTCCGGACCAAGGAATAAGGCCTAATATTCCACCTCCGCCTCCTGTACAAGTTGAAGGTGGAGAAGAATACGAGATAAAAGAGATTCTGGATTCTCGTATCTACAGAAGAAGACTTCAGTACTCGGTTAGATGGAAGAACTATGGGCTCCAAGACGACACCTGGCTAAACACCTCTGAAATACATGCCCCTAGATTAATCCGCAATTTTCATGCGAGATACCCAGACAAACCAGCTCCAGAGGCCTTCAGGAGCCGGCCTTAAGGGGGGGGTATTGTAATGTTCCGGTACCTTTGGTACCCTAAATTACTCTTTTCACAAGTGTATGCGCCCCACCATTCTCTTTTGGAAAGGTGCGCATACACCTTTAAGACTGAAGCTGTCATCACTCAGCGCCGGACTAGATGGCTATTTAAATCGCCGGTTCTCACTCACATGTGTTCGTTCAAACACCCTTACCTGGATGCTAACTTGGCTTGAAGCTTTCGTGCTTGCAAGCATACCTCGCTGACGGAACCTCGCTGCGCTGATCCCTGCATCCCGCTTCCGGATCATCCGCTCCTCCTGAACCAACCTTCGGCTGTATTGCTATTAGTGCTAAGTACCCCGCAGGGGAACCCTCTATAAACTTATACTAAGCTTACATTATCTAGCTCTGCATAGTAAAGACTATTTATCACATCTGCATATCTAGATTGCTAGCTCTTAAGACTACTGCTACTTATTCCTGCACTGGGTTGATCACTCTTGTATGTCCACCTGCTACTCTGTCATCTGCTACCATACATGATTGCTAAACCTACCTGCATCCATCTGCTACTGTCTTACCTTCAAGTGTCTGTCACCTACCACCTCCACTCAACCTGTCTCTTAAATCTTCATCACTGTGTTACTACATACATAAAGTCACTCTAGGAACCAGCTTGTTGAGTGTGTGTATTTACTAGCTGAATTAAGACCTTCCACACATGAGTCATTGAGGTTGGGAATGGTATCTCAGCATCTCTCTTACATGACTACTGAAGTGGAATATTTCTGCAGCTGAAAATCCACACCATACATGAAACGCAGGAGCGTTACAGTAGCTGGCACAGATCGACCACGTCCTCTCCTTGCAACAGGAGCTCTACCAGCAGCACCACGACCCAGGCCACGGCCCCTATTTGACGGTCTCCTCATATTTCTGTAATTTTTGATCTTGCCCTAGAAAGGTGTTTATTGAATAGCGGAACAAAACAACAACAGTATCGCACGGGTGTATCTCACAGTCAAATATGCAAACTATGCCGCAATTTAATGTTTTTTACCCCAAAAGGGTGTATATTGAATAGCGGAATAGGAGAAATTTTACAAAACGGTGTATCTCACACGTACAAACACAAACTAGGCCCCGATTACAATTTTTTGTACCCTAAAGGCAGGATGAGGAGTAGGAGGAGTTCGGAACAGGCAGGAGGCAGACTGAAGCACTCTCAAATCCTCGGCAGTATGAGATGCGCCCCAAAAATTGGAAAGGTGTATCTCACATGTACCGACACAGACTATCCCGCAATTTAATTGTTTTTACCCAAAGGTATAGATTGAATAGCGGAATAGAAAATATGATATCAAAAGGTGTATGTATCTCACACGTACCGACACAGACTATCCCGCAATTTAATTGTTTATACCCAAAGGTTTTGATTAAATAGCGGAATAGAAAATATGATATCAAAAGGTGTATGTATCTCACACGTACCGACACAGACTATCCCGCAATTTAATTGTTTATACCCAAAGGTTTTTATTGAATAGCGGAATAGAAAATATTATCAAAAAAAAGGTGTATGTATCTCACACGTACAGACCCAGATTAGGCCCCAATTACTATTTTTTGTACCCCCAAAGGCAGGAGGAGGAGTAGGAGGAGTTCGGAACAGGCAGCACCCTCAAATCCTCGGAAGTATGAGATGCACCCCAAAAATTGGAAAGGTGTATCTCACACGTACCAACACAGACTATCCCGCAATTTAATTGTTTATACCCAAAGGTTTTTATTGCATAGCGGAATAGAAAATATTATCAAAAAAAGGTGTATGTATCTCACACATACAGACCCAGACTAGGCCCCAATTACTATTTTTTGTACCCCCAAAAGCAGGATGAGGAGTAGGAGGAGTTCGGAACAGGCAGCACCCTCAAATCCTCGGAAGTATGAGATGCACCCCAAAAATTGTAAAGGTGTATCTCACACGTACCGACACAGACTATCCTGCAATTTATTTGTTTATACCCAAAGGTTTTTATTGAATAGCGGAATAGAAAATATTATCAAAAAAAAGTGTATGTATCTCACACGTACAGAGCCAGACTAGGCCCCAATTACTATTTTTTGTACCCCCAAAGGCAGGATGAGGAGTAGGAGGAGTTCGGAACAGGCAGCACCCTCAAATCCTTGAAAGTATGAGATGCACCCCAAAAATTGGAAAGGTGTATCTCACACGTACCAACACAGACTATCCCGCAATTTAATTGTTTATACCCAAAGGTTTTTATTGAATAGCGGAATAGAAAATATTATCAAAAAAAAGGTGTACGTATCTCAGACGTACAGACCCAGACTAGGCCCCAATTACTATTTTTTGTACCCCCAGAGGCAGGATGAGGAGTTAGGAACAGGCAGCACCCTCAAATCCTCGGAAGTATGAGATGCACCCCAAAAATTGGAAAGGTGTATCTCACACGTACCAACACAGACTATCCCGCAATTTAATTGTTTATACCCAAAGGTTTTTATTGAATAGCGGAATAGAAAATATGATATAAAATTGGTGTGATTTATTAATAGCACATGTGAACAGCAGTGTCTTATATCAGTCAGCTCTGCTGCAGGCTATGGAGGGGAAAAGAAATTCCCCTTTTTAAGTTTGTAATTTTTAACTAGATTAGTACAGACTATGCCACAATTTAATTTTTTTTAACCCAAGGGTGTATATTGAATAGTGGAATAGAAAAAAAAGTGTATAACTTTTGAAATCACTCAATAATAGCACATGTGAACACAGCAGTGTATTATCAGTCAGCACAGCAGCACTGAAGGAAAAACGCTGCACACAGTGACTGATAGAAAAGACTTTTCTCCCTCCTCCTCAGTGGGCAAAAAGATTGTGTTCACTGCACCCCACACACAGCAAAATCGATGTGGACCACTGACACCTGCCTATCTCCAGCCTCTCCCTAAAAGGATTGATGAGATCGGTCACTGTAAACCCCCCCACACAGCAAAATCAATTGTAGAACACTGACCCTAAAAATCAGCAGCCTCGCCCTAAAATGCCCTACAACTCACCCTGCCTAAAACACTCCGACCTGTCCCTCAATTCTATCTGGACACGAATGATTTTTGCCTGTCTGTCCCTAATCAGCAGCCAGCACGATGTGTGCTCTGTCCCTAAACTACAGCATAATGACGCAGCGGCGCTCGGTCTCGAACTTATAAAGACTTGGTCACATGCTTCAGATGGCCAATCACAGCTACTAATACATTTGTAGGCATGGCTGGGATGGCTTAAGGCACACCAGTTAAACGCTTGTTGATTGGCTGTTGAAAGCCCGCCATGAAAAGCGCGCCAATGCATACAAAACCCGGAAATAAAATGACCGAACACGGATTTTTACCCGAACATACAGTAAAGTCTTCGGGTAACAAAAATCCAATTATTCAGTACGAACACGAATAATACAGTCCGTGTTCGCTCAATCCTAGACATGTATTTACCAGCTGCTGTCAGTTCTGGCTGATTTATGAAAAGATAAATATATATTTTTTGCTGTAAAAAAAAAAAAAAAAAAAAAAGGAAAATTTAGGCCAACTTTTTCAATTGCAATACATTGTCCACGTGCTGGGACTATTTGTGCACAGCTAGTACGTCTTTTGTGGCTGAAAATATGACCTAAAGGTTTTTAAAGTTCGCCTCCCATTAAAGTCAACTGGGCCCGCCACGAACTTGCGGTTCGCGGACTTTTGAGAAACCGCCCCGGCCGATGTTCGTCCATCACTATTCGGGACATCACTAGGCAGGAACACAACAAAAGAACACCAACCCTACGCAGCCACACCAGAAAGCATCCATTTTTATTATTGCATTTCTCACACTTACTAGTCACAATGTTTTCACACTCAAGCTAATGGAAAATAATTCCTTATTGATTTTATTTGCCCACCTGTCACCACTGAGTTCCGATAGCAAGACACATAGCAACTGTGCATTGCAATCCTTGCAGGAAGATGTCACATCCCCTGTCACTCAGGTGTACTAAGTCCCCCCTGAATAGATGTGGGTCCAGTGCATCTTCCTCAAAGTGATGAACTGCAATTCCACTAATTTTCCTTACAGCATTGTAACACTCCCAATTAAACTTTTGTGCATGTGAAATTCTGTCATGTTTCGATAAGGGTCAGGATATAACTAGTGAGACAATTATGTGTGTGTTTGAAAACTTTTATCTTATCCAAAGCATATCTTATCACCCTTTTTATAAAAGGTTCCATCCACCCCTTTCTCCTTATGTCATTATGTATTATTATGGCAAATGGTGGATTATTAAATGTTTCTTCCTGCAACCACTGTCTCAACTGTCGCCAAGTCTTTCCTCGCTCCCCCACCCACCTGATCCTAATCCCTTGCTCAGTGAACCCCACATTTTCTATAATCCACCATATGGCTCTAGAATGTGCCAATATATGTATGAATGTCCAAAAATCAGAATGTCCGTATTAACTCTCTGAGGGAACTGAGCCTCTCCTGTGGCTTCTTCAGCATGAGTTGGATCAGGATCCTGTTTCAGTGCTCCACTAATAGATGGCAAATCAATTAATGCAGGCACAGTCCATGTCACTTCAGTAGGTGGTGGGAGGGATTCCATCCTTGGAGGGTCTTGGGCAATTTCAGGTTTAGGCTTGCCTTCCGCCTCATGGATTGCAGGTGACATTGATACCAGTACAGGCCTCTCAGGAAATATGGCATCAATGAGTGCATCAATGAGTGTTTCAAGGGATGGCTCAGAAATGGGTGACAGTTAAGGCATCTCACTTTCTCCTCTGCTGTTTTCCATTGTTCCTTTGAAATTAAGTGACAAACACATCTGAGTCTTTCTTAGATTTAAACTGGTTAAAAATCTTCTTGCACACACATAAGCTTTGTTTATAGCATAAAAGCAAACACATTATCACTCCTAACACAATTCCTCCTATTTTCAGTAATCTTATCAGGAATGTCTTAAAAACCTCACCAATTACCAAACCAATTAGCCAGGTTTAACCATGATGCCCATGACAGTATTCCTCCACCCCACTTAGAAAAATCTAGATTATGATTGAGGATAGCATGTACATTACCCTTTAACTCTTCTGCTGCTGAAAGGTGAGCATTTATGTCATAGCTATTGTCAACCATATAGGTGCAACACTCCTGCTTTACAACTGCCCACAGTCCTCCCTGGGGCGCAAATAGAATGTCTAAACTCATATGGTTTTTAATCACCTGTCTTCTTCTATCAATTCTTCTGCTTCATCTTTCAATGCTGCTAGGACATGACGCAACATTATATTAGTTAAATTTGAATAACTATGAATCCTATTTGCCATTTCATGTCCTCACCCAGAAAAGGATAGTACATATCCAGCAATCTGAGAAATTGAATTGAGTACTGATCACTAGGGTTGAGCGAACCCGGACTGTATTGTTCGTGTTCGTACCGGACTTTTGGGTATTCAGTACCCGGACCCGAACCCGCATATTTCACTGTATGTTCGAGTACTGTCCGTTGTTCGGTAACGTTATTTTAATGTTTTGGCACGGTTTTAATGGCACGCTTTCAACAGGTCCAAGGCAGCCAATCAGCAAGCGTTTAACTAGTGTGCCCTAGAAGCCATTACAGCCATGTCTACTAATGGCATGGCTGTGATAGGCCAGTGCAGCATGTGACCCAGGCTCTATATAAGCTGGAGTCACACAGCGCGCGCGTCACTCTGCTATAACTACTATAGGGAGAGGTTCCTGACTGCTGCTGCTGAGGGAGAGATAGGAGTTTACTATAGGGCGAGGCTGGAGAGATTGCTTGTAGGGAAAGCATAGATAGGAACAATTTGCTTTAATCAGACAGCGATCTACATTGATTGTATTGTGTGGGGGTGCAGTGAACGATCTTTAAGCCCTGACCTGAGCCAAGTGAGGAGGAGAAGGGAGAAACAAAAACATTTTATCAGTCTGTTAGGAGTGCGGTGCTGCACATTTCATGCATATGTGCGTGCTTAATCTGCATTTAAAAAAGAAAAAACATTTTTTCTCCTTTCATCCTTCCAGGACGGCCTACATTTGGGAGATTGTGGCTCCGCCTCACAGGAAACACAACTAATTTGCAGCTGTTTAAAAGGGTCCCACCCATCCTTCGCTTCAGTTCAGTTGTGTTTCCAACCTCACATCGGAACGTTTGTTTTTTTACTAACCTGAGGCAAATAGCTGGCCAAGACGGTACCCCTGGAAGGCAGCTTCGGTCGGCCTAATAGGTTCCTCCCTAGCTGTGTCCTTGGAAAAAGGAGCTTTCAGGTCGCCAAACATACCAGGTAGTGCGGTTTGCCTTGTGGTGAAGGTCCCTCATACCTGAAGTCCTGCTGGTCTCTGCAGGAAGTCTCCTCCATTCACTTCGCTGGGCGGTAAGGATTTCGAATTTCCCACTGAGCGGTGAGCCCCAAGCCTCGCTATGGAGACAGGAAGTTCCGGCGGAAGGGGCGGAGCGGCTGACTCCCGGAAGAAACCCAGCGTGGAGGAGACGCCGGATCGGAGCGAACTCGGTACTACCATGGCTGACTCTCCGACTCCGAGAGGGCGGAAGCCCCAGAAAGAGACACAAGCAGCCGCAATCCTTACAGGGGAGAAAGCGGCAACACAGGTGGCGACAGGATCGGGTAAGTGATACCGATGGCGGCCGACTGCTGTCTATTACGTGACAGGTATGCCATGCCATGCTTTTTTCCTGTATATTGCCGTAGTGGTAGGCAAGAAGGTTATGTCGCTTCATGGTGTCCTCTCTTCTTGTCTTTTCACGTGTTGTCACAGGTACGCCACCGGCACAGGAAGCCCCTGCCAGACCCCTATCCTCAACTAAAAAATGTGGGGAATGCAGGGTTAGGTTGTCTAAGTCTTACACAAAGCCCTTATGCCAGACCTGCATTAATAAATTGGCAGGGCAGGACCTAATGAAAGATTTGCTTAAATCTATGAGGGAGGAAATGGTAGCTACAGTACAGTCCTTTAAGGCTACAGCAGCTATCCCTCTAGTCCCAGCAGTGGAAGGAGCAGATAATGCGTCCTCCCAAGACGGTGGGTGGTCAAGGGGACCCCCATCCCTCTGGGAAGATTCTCTATCCATTCCCTCAACTCAAGTTAGGGAACAAGAGGATCCAGAAGAAGGTTCTAGTTATTTAAGAGACCCTTCTAGTTCAGGAGGACTCAGAAAATAACAGTGAAGGGGAAAAAGTTAAAAATCTTTTTTCCTTGGAATATATGCAGGGTCTTCTTAAAGTGGTATATGACACTGAAGAAATTCCTATCCCGGCAAAGAAGTCTTCTTGCAAAGACAAAGTGTACAAGGGCTTGGGTAAAGCCCAGTACAGAACCATTCCCATTCACCAGTCATTAAAAGACATAATACACCAGGAATGGAAAGTGCCTACACATGCCTTTTCCAGACCAAAAAACTGGAAAAGAAGGTTTCCCTTTGAGCCTCAAGAATTGGAGGTATTCACAAAAAACCCTAAACTTGATGCTCCCCTGGCACAGTTATCAAAAGGAACAGATTTATCCTTTGAAAATGCCGGGCATATTACAGATCCCATGGATCGCAGGATTGAATCCGCATTAAGTAAAGCCTGGGATTCTAATGCATACAATACAACTATAGCCTTAGCTGATACCTGTATGGCCAGGAATACAGACTTTTGGCTTAAGGAACTGTTAAAACGTGTCCGCAGTATGGCAGGATCACAAGATCTGATAGATTCCTTAACCATGATTAGTAAAGCTGCGTCCTATTTAGCAGACACAGCTGTGGAGTCATTAGCAGCATCTGCTAAAACAGCAGCATCAGTAAATTCTGCTAGAAGGGCGCTTTGGGTCAAAGCTTGGGAAGGTGATACAAACTCTAAAGTAAGACTTTGTGCCCTGCCCTTTGAAGGTTCATTACTGTTCGGTTCAGGACTTGATGATACCTTGTCCAGATCTGCAGAAAAGGGGAAAAAGTTCCCCACCAAGAGAAAGGACAAATCAGGAAGATATTCCTTTCGAAACTTCCAAGGCAAGAATCAAAAAAAGACCATTTAAGGCCAGGAAGAAGGGCTCTGGAAAAGGAAAACAAGGGGACAATTTGTTGTTCCTTAAACCTGGGCCTAAACCCAAAGAATCTAACTGACGTCAGCGTCAGTGTAGGGGGCAGACTGACCCATTTTGCTTCCCAATGGGAAAACATCTCTGCCAGTCCCTACTTTCTGCATCGGGAAGGGTACCAATTGGAGTTGGTCTCGCAACTGGTACCAAATTTAACTATGACCTGTCCCTTAAAAATAGAACAAAAGTTCTCCAGGGTGAACATGTTTATGGTCAGAAAAAATATGTACCAAAATGTCTGTATGACAATGTTGGGTGTAAGAAATGCTTACCTACATGTTCCAATGTACGGGAAACATCAAGCATTTCTCAGATTCGCCATAGTTACAGAAGAGGGGGTTGCACGTTGGCAGCCCAGAGCTTCTCCTTTTTGCTTGGCAGCAAATCCAGGGATCTTTATAAAAATTTGGGTCAAGGTAGGAGGTCTTCTGTACCTACTAGGCCAAAGTTTGGTCCCGTGTCTGGACGATATGTGGATTTGGATAAAATCAGCAGATCTACTGGGAATCAGTTACCATCTCATCCAACAGGTAGAATGGGAACAGTACCCCATAATTCTCTAACGCCTGGTCCAATAAATTTGTCAATCAGGAGTGGACATATTTGTCACGCAGCAGAGCCAAAAAGTAGAGCAGTTCTCCCTTCTGATAGTACAGAAGGATATGCTGGGCTTGGAGGCCCCAGTAATACCTGGGCCTTTCAAGCTAACCTATGCCTTTCCACTAAAGAATCCAATATCAAGAGTTCTGCAGAATCACAGAGGATGGTCGCAACCACGCCTCATCCGAGTCACGCCTGGGTAGCCAAAAACGATGTGATTTGCAACCCTGGTGTCTCTATTAGTGACAGTACCTCGGAAAATACTAGATCTGTCACTACAAGGAACTCTGATTCACCCCAGATCAACAATCTGGATAGGGAACGCCAAATATTAAAAGAAAAAGGATGCTCAGACAGAGTCATTGAGACCCTCCTTTCTAGTAGAAAGCCAGTAACTAGAAAAATTTATTCCAAAATCTGGAAAACATTTTGTACTTGGCAGAATCAGAAGAAGGATTCCTCTGCCTCAACCCCAAGGATCCTGGATTTTTTACAGGATGGGGTAGATTAGGGGGTGGCAGTGAACACCCTTAAAGTACAGATAGCGGCACTTACTGTTTTTTTAGACAAAAAGTTAGCCCAAGAACCTTTAATTAAAAGATTTCTGTTGGCTCGGAGAAGGGTATCTCCAATTAACAGGACTATTGTTCCAGCCTGGAACTTAACGCTAGTACTAGAGGCATTATCTAGTGAAGCGTTTGAACCCTTAAACAAAATTAGTTTAAAAATTTTGTCTAGTAAGTTAACTTTTTTGTTAGCAATCACCACAGCCAGGAGAGTGGGAGATTTGCAAAGCTTATCCATAAAAGAACCCTTTATGAGAATTCTCCAAGACAGGGTGATTCTTAAACCAGATCCACTGTACCTGCCCAAGGTAGTGTCATCTTTCATAGGAATCAGGAGATGGTTCTTCCATCATTTTGTGAGAAACCTAAGTGTGCAAAAGAAGAGAAATTCCATTGCTTAGATGTTAGAAGATGCCTTCTAGCATATATAGAAAGAACCAAGAGTTTTAGAAGATCTAGTGACTTGTTGGTTCTACATTCTGGACCAAGGAAGGGTTTACAAACATCAAAACCCTCAATCTCTAGGTGGATTAAACAAGCCATTAGTATGTCATATAAGGTGTCAGGTACCCCCACACCAACAACTCTAAAGGCACATTCCACAAGGGGCATGGCAACTTCCTGGGCCGAAAAAGCCGGAGCATCCTGGGAACAGATCCGCTATGCTGCCACTTGGTCCAGTCAAGATACCTTCCTAAAGCACTATCGTGTGGAAGTACTGTCGCAACAAGACCTTGCCTTTGGCAGAAAGGTCTTACAGGCAGTGGTCCCGCCCTAAGGTAGGCCAGTATGGATTCCTTTATTATCCTCCCAAATGTAGGCCATCCTGGAAGGATGAAAGGAGAAAACTTACCGTTAGTGTACCGGTAACGGCCTTTCTCTTCAATCCTTCCAGGACGGCCGGCCTACTTCCCCCCCTATGTGGTGGTAAGTTCTAAAAGAATATGTATATATAAATGTATATGTATTTATATGTAGCTGTTTGACTATATTCCTTAAAGTTCGGTTGGAAACTACTTTCCTATTACTGAAGCTAAGGATGGGTGGGACCCTTTTAAACAGCTGCAAATTAGTTGTGTTTCCTGTGAGGCGGAGCCACAATCTCCCAAATGTAGGCCGTCCTGGAAGGATTGAAGAGAAAGGCCGTTACCGGTACACTAACGGTAAGTTTTCCTTCATATTTGACTTTAAAGACTGTTTGTCAGACAGATATTGCTTTTCTAACCTGCTCTTCAAAAAGCACCAATGTGAGGGGAAAATAATTATTTTACAGTATTTAGGGTAAAAAAAATATTTTTCAGTTTTTCATTCATACATTACAGTGCGATACACCCATTGCATACTGTTGGATTGCGCATTGCAATAAAAAAACTATTTAGAGGACAAAAAAAGTTGATTGTGGCCCTGTCCGCATATGTTACAGTGAGATACACCCATTGCATACTGTTGTATTTCGCCTTGCAATAAAAAAACTATTTAGGGGACAAAAGAATTTATTGCGGCCCTGTCCGCATATGTTACAGTGAGATACACCCATTGCATACTGTTGTATTGCGCCTTGCAATAAAAAAACTATTTAGGGGACAAATACAGTTGATTGCAGCCCTGTCTGCATATGTTACAGTGACATACACCCATTGCATACTGTTGTATTGCGCCTTGCAATAAAAATAAATATTTAGGGGACAAACGAGTTTATTGCGGCCCTGTCCGCATATGTTACAATGACATACACCCATTGCATACTGTTGTATTGCGCCTTGCATTAAAAAAAACTATTTAGGGGACAAAAGAGTTTATTGCAGCCCTGTCCGCATATGTTACAGTGACATACACCCATTGCATACTGTTGTATTGCGCCTTGCAATAAAAAAAAATATTTAGGGGACAAAAGAGTTTATTGCTGCCCTGTTGCATATGTTACAGTGAGATACACCCATTGCATACTGTTGTATTGCGCCTTGCAATAAAAAAACTATTTAGGAGACAAAAAAAGTTGATTGCGGCCCTGTCTGCATATGTTACAGTAACATACACCCATTGCATACTGTTGTATTGCACCTTGCAATAAAAAAAACTATTTAGGGGACAAAAGAGTTTATTGCGGCCCTGTCTGCATATGTTACAGTGACATACACCCATTGCATTCTGTTGTATTGCGCCTTGCAGTAAAAAAAAACTATTTAGGGGACAAAAAAAGTTGATTGCGGCCCTGTCTGCATATGTTACAGTGACATACACCCATTGAATACTGTTGTATTGCGCCTTGCAATAAAAACCCATTTCAGGGAAGATCCAAAATTTGATAAATATGAGGAGAAGGTCAAATAAGGGACGTGGCCTGGGTCGTGGTGTTGCTGGTGGAGCTCCTGTTGCAAGGAGAGGACGTGGTCGATCTGTGCCAGCTACACGCACAGGTGAAACACCTTCCTCAGCTGCGAGTAGGCGACAGAACCTGCAGCAGTATTTGGCAGGGCCTAATGTGCCTCTACAGGGAGTGCAGAATTATTAGGCAAATGAGTATTTTTGAGGATTAATTTTATTATTGAACAACAACTATGTTCTCAATGAACCCAAAAAACTCATTAATATCAAAGCTGACTATTTTTGGAAGTAGTTTTTAGTTTGTTTTTAGTTTTAGCTATTTTAGGGGGATATCTGTGTGTGCAGGTGACTATTACTGAGCATAATTATTAGGCAACTTAACAAAAATCAAATATACAGTATACCCATTTCAATTAGTTATTTTTACCAGTGAAACCAATATAACATCTCAACATTCACAAATATACATTTCTGACATTCAAAAACAAAACAAAAACAAATCAGTGATCAATATAGCCACCTTTCTTTGCAAGGACACTCAAAAGCCTGCCATCCATGGATTCTGTCAGTGTTTTGATCTGTTCACCATCAACATTGCGTGCAGCAGCAACCACAGCCTCCCAGACACTGTTCAGAGAGGTGTACTGTTTTCCCTCCTTGTAAATCTCACATTTGATGATGGACCACAGGTTCTCAATGGGGTTCAGATCAGGTGAACAAGGAGGCCATGTCATTAGCTTTTCTTTTTTTATACCCTTTCTTGCCAGCCACGCTGTGGAGTACTTGGACGCGTGTGATGGAGCATTGTCCAGCATGAAAATCATGTTTTTCTTGAAGGATGCAGACTTCTTCCTGTACCACTGCTTGAAGAAGGTGTCTTCCAGAAACTGGCAGTAGGACTGGGAGTTGAGCTTGACTCCATCCTCAACCCGAAAAGGCCCCAGAAGCTCATCTTTGATGATACCAGCCCAAACCAGTACTCCACCTCCACCTTGCTGGCGTCTGAGTCGGACTGGAGCTCTCTGCCCTTTACCAATCCAGCCACGGGCCCATCCATCTGGCCCATCAAGACTCACTCTCATTTCATCAGTCCATAAAACCTTTGAAAAATCAGTTTTGAGTTATTTCTTGGCCCAGTCTTGACGTTTCAGCTTGTGTGTCTTGTTCAGTGGTGGTCGTCTTTCAGCCTTTCTTACCTTGGCCATGTCTCTGAGTATTGCACACCTTGTGCTTTTGGGCACTCCAGTGATGTTGCAGCTCTGAAATATGGCCAAACTGGTGGCAAGCGGCATCTTGGCAGCTGCATGCTTGACTTTTCTCAGTTCATGGGCTGTTATTTTGCGCCTTGGTTTTTCCACACGCTTCTTGCGACCCTGTTGACTATTTTGAATGAAATGCTTGATTGTTCGATGATCACACTTCAGAAGCTTTGCAATTTTAAGAGTGCTGCATCCCTCTGCAAGATATCTCACTATTTTTGACTTTTCTGAGCCTGTCAAGTCCTTCTTTTGACCCATTTTGCCCAAGGAAAGGAAGTTGCCTAATAATTATGCACACCTGATATAGGGTGTTGATGTCATTAGACCACACCCCTTCTCATTACAGAGATGCACATCACCTAATATGCTTAATTGGTAGTAGGCTTTCGAGCCTATACAGCTTGGAGTAAGACAACATGCATAAAGAGGATGATGTGGTCAAAATACTCATTTGCCTAATAATTCTGCACTCCCTGTACAAATGTTGAGGCCAGAACAAGTACAGGCGATAGTAGATTGGGTTGCTGACGGTGCTTCCAGTTCCTTCACATTGTGTCCCACCCAGTCTTCTGCTGAAAGGTCAGAGTTGGCACCTGCAGCCGATGTCCATCAAACTGTCACCGCACCCCCTTGCAAATCAGCCAAGCAGTCTGAGCCTCAATTAATGCAGCAATCTTTTTCTTTTTGTTGACTCTGTTAGCATGGTTTCCCAAGGCCATCCACCTAGCCCTGCCCCAGAAATGGAAGAGGTTGAGTGCACCGATGCCCAACCACTTATGTTTCCAGATGAGTACATGGGAAGACCATCGCAGCACATCTCAGATGATGACGAAACACAGGTGCCAACTGCTGCGGAATTCCGAATTGTGGAGACCGACAAGGGTTGCAGGGGTGAAGACTGGGTGGAAGACGATGTGGAGGACGATGAGGTCCTCGACCACACATGGAATGAACGTCATGCAGGTGACCTGAGTTGATTGGAGGAAGAGACGGTGGTTGCATTGAGCCACCAGCACAGCAGAAGAGGGAGCAGGGTGCAAAAGCGGTGCGGCCGTGCCCTAGACATTACGCCTGCTACTGCCCAACGCAACAAGAGACCGAGCACACCAAAGCCAGCTCACAGGAGTTCCCTAGCGTGGCAGTTCTTTAGACAATGTGCTGATTACAGGACACGAGTGGTTTGCACGCTGTGCAATCAGAGCCTGAAGCGAGGCATAAACCTTCTCAACCTGAGCACAACCTGCATTAACAGGCATCTAAGTGCAAAGCACGAGCTGCAGTGGTGTGCACACCTCAAAAACCAAGAAAGGTCTCTGGCTCCTCCTGCTTCCTCTTCTGCTGCTGCAGTCTCGGCCTCTACATCCACCTCTGTAGTGACAGTGGCACCTGCCACCCCGCAAACAGAGGATCCACCAGTAACACCACCACCTGGGTCACCAACAACCATCTCCACAATGTCCCATGGAAGCGTTCAGCTTTCTATCTCCCAAACACTGGAGCGGAAGAGGAAGTACCCCCCTACCCACCCGCGATCCCTGGCCCTGAATGCCAGCATTTCAAAATTCCTGGCCTTCGAAATGCTGTCATTCCGGCTGGTGGAGACGCAGAGTTTTCAGAGCCTTATGGCGGTGGCTGCCCCACAGTATGTCGTGCCGAGCCGCCACTACTTTTCCAGGCAAGCCATCCCTTCCCTACACAACCAAGTGGGTGACAAAATCAGGTGTGCACTGCGCAACGCCATCTGTGGCAAGGTCCACCTAATTACGGATACGTGGACCAGTAAGCACAGTCAGGGACGTTAGATCTCCCTAACCGCACACTGGGTAAATGCAGTGCTGGCTGGGCCTGAGGCGGATAGCAGTTTGGCGCATGTCCTTCCACCACCGAGGATTGCAGGGCGCTTCAGTTTGCCTCCTGTTCCTAACTCCTCCTACTTCGCTTCCTCATCCTCTACCGCCTCCTCTTCCGGTCAGCATAACACCTTCACCACCAACTGCAGCACAGCCAGGGTTAAACTACAGCAGGCAGTTTTAAAACTTGCCTGTTTGGGTGAAAAACCACACACCACGCAGGAGTTGTGGAGGGGCATTGAACTGCAGACCGATGAGAGGTTGCTGCCAGTGAGCCTCAAGCCCGGCCTGGTGGTGTGTGATAACGGGCGAAATCTCATAGCAGCTCTGGGCCTATCCGGTTTGACACACATCCCTTGCTTGGCGCATGTGCTGAATTTGGTAGTGCAGAGGTTACTTAGAAATGACCCCGATATGTCAGAGCTGCTGCAGAAAGTGTGGGCCGTCTGTGCGCACGTTCGGCATTCTCACCCTGCTGCTGCTCGCCTGTCAGCGCTGCAGCGTAACTTCGGCCTTCCCGCTCACCGCCTCATATGTGACTTGCCCACAAGGTGGAACTCCACCTTGCATGTGCTGGCCAGACTGTGCGAGCAGCAGCAGACCATAGTGGAGTTTCAGCTGCAGCATGCACGCGTGAGTCACTCTGCGGAACAGCACCACTTCACCACCAATAACTGGGCCACCATGCGAGACCTGTGTGCCTTGTTGCACTGTTCCGAGTACTCCACCAACATGGCCAGTGCCGATGACGCCGTTCTCAGCTTAACTATCCCACTTCTATGCCTTCTTGAAAAAACACTTTGGGCGATGATGGAAGAGGATGTGGCACAGGATGAGGAGGAGGAGGATGAAGAGGTAACATTTCCAAGGCTTTCAGGGCAGTCATTCGCAAGTGGCTCCGAGGGTGGGTTCCTGCACGCACAAACGCCAGGGAAACAATTGTCCAGCAGGGGCACAGTTCTGGAGGATGACAAGGATGAGGAGGAGGAGATGGAGGAGGTTATGGAACCATGTTCACAGCAGGGTGGCACCCATGCCAGCTCATGGCCATCACTGGTGTGTGGCTGGGGAGATACGGAGGACACAGAGGATACACCTCCCATAGAGGACATCTTTTCGTTGCCTCTGGGCAGCCTGGCACACATGAGCGATTATATGCTGCAGTGTCTCCGCAATGACCGCCGAAATTCCCACGTAGTAAGTTGTGCTGATTACTGGGTGGCCACCCTGCTGGATCCCCATTACAAGGACAACTTACCGTCCTTAATTCCCTCACTGGAGCGTGATTGGAAGATGCGCGAGTACAAGCACACGCTGGTATATGCGCTGCTGGTGGCATTCCCACCTGACAGTGGTGGCACAGTGGAAGCACAAGGCCAAGGCAGGGGAGGAGGAGGAAGAGATTGTCAACGCTGCCAGGGCACCACCAGCACCTCAGAAGGCAGGGTTAGCATGGCCGAAATGTGGAAAAGCTTTGTCAGCACGCCACAACAAGCAGCAGCACCACCAGCTGATATGGAACGTCTTAGCAGGAGGCAGCATTTCACTAACATGGTGGAGCAGTATGTGTGAACACGCCTAGAGGTACTGAATGACGGGTCTGCCCCCTTCAACTTTTGGGTCTCCAAGTTGGGCACATGGCCTGAGCTTTCCCTTTATGCCTTGGAGGTGCTGGCCTGCCCTGCAGCCAGTGTATTATCTGAACGGGTATTTTGCACGGCTGGGGGCGTTATCACAGACAAGCGCAGCCGCCTGTCCAGAGCCAATGTGGACAAGCTCACGTTCATTAAAATGAACCAGGCATAGATCCCACAGGACTTGTCCGTACCTTGTGCAGAATAGACATGTATACCGGCCTTACCCAGCCATTGCTGGATTTGATCTTTCTTACTCTTTTGGGGTGTACCCGAATTTAACTTTTTTTTTAATTAAAAACCAAAACCAGCATTGGCTACCTCGTCTTCCTCCTCCACTGCCGCCACCGCTTCCACCTACACTGCCATATCCACCGCCATATCCTCCGCCATCTCAAACTCCTACTCCATATGGGTCTTGTCCTTCTCCTACATCATTCAAGATGATTATTTTTTATTTTTCTGTTTTTTTATGTTCTTTTAAGTTATTTCCCTATCCACATTTGTTTGAAGAGCGCTTTCCATGCTCTTAAGTAGGCGTGATCGAACGGTTCGGGTCGACCATCGGTTCGACCCGAATATTGACTGTTCGAAATTCGGCTGAATTCCGAACTTTTTGTGGTAAAAGTTTGGAATTCGGCACCAGAACCGCCCAAAATGCAATGGGACATGAACTGGGCTTTAAAAGCCTGTGATTGGACCAGAAACATGAGTAAAAGCCAATTGAGGGGGCAGGAGTCTGCTAGGAGTGTGATTGGAGTGACTAGGGGGTCCAGAGGCCAATCAGTAGTGAATACGTCCCCCAGTATATAACATAGCCCCGCCAAATCTCTAGCACTGTAATAGAGAGGCTGTGGAAGAGAGTGTAAGCATTTCTGTTACTCCTGCTGCTCCAGTGTCATTTAGCAATTATTAGTGTGAGGAAAGGGATATGCAGTGTAGTTAGGGTACTATATACCACTATAGTTAGATTCAATAATCTAGTTTCTGTAAGGAAAGTGTTAAGTGTCAGGGTGACCGTAGTGTAGTTTAGGGTGAATTTTTAGTAGAGCAGGGATAGGGTTCCGCTCCTTTCACACCTGGGCGTTTTTGTTTCAGGCGTTTATTGGGCTTTTTTGTGGACGTCTTTGGAGGCAGGCATGACATCTGAACTTCTGTGTAGGGGTATATATACACACACATATATGTATATATACAAATACACACATACAGGTGTGAAAGGAGCGGAACCCTATCCCTGCGTTAATTAAATAATTTCAGTAGCGCAGGGATAGGGTTCCGCTCCTTTCACACCTTGGCGTTTTTGTTTCAGGGGTTTATTGGGCATTTTTTGGGCGTCTTTGGAGGCAGGCATGACATCTGAACCTCTGTATAGGGGTAAATATACACACACACATACAGTGCATTGCGAAAGTATTCGGCCCCCTTGGACTTTTCGACCTTTTGCCACATTTTAGGCTTCAAAGATATAAAACTGTAATTATTTTGAGGAATCAACAAGTGGGACACAATCATAAGGTGGAATGAATTTTTTTGGATATTTCAAACTTTGCTAACAAATAAAAAACTGAAAAATTGGGCGTGTAAAATTATTCAGCCCCTTTACTTTCAGTGCAGCAAACTCCCTCCAGAAGTTCAGTGAGGATCTCTGAATGATTCAATGTTGACCTAAATGACTAATGATGATAAATAGAATCCACCTGTGTGTAATCAAGTCTCCATATAAATGCACCTGCACTGTGATAGTCTCAGAGGTCCGTTTAAAGCGCAGAGAGCATCATGAAGAACAAGGAACACACCAGGCAGGTCCGAGATACTGTTGTGGAGAAGTTTAAAGCCGGATTTGGATACAAAAAGATTTCCCAAGCTTTAAACATCCCAAGGAGCACTGTGCAAGTGATAATATTGAAATGGAAGGAGTATCAGACCACTGCAAATCTAAGAAGACCTGGCCGTCCCTCTAAACTTTCAGCTCATACAAGGAGAAGACTGATCAGAGATGCAGCCAAGAGGCCCATGATCACTCTGGATGAACTGCAGAGATCTACAGCTGAGGTGGGAGACTGTCCATAGGACAACAATCAGTCGTATACTGCACAAATCTGGCCTTTATGGAAGATTGGCAAGAAGAAAGCTATTTCTTAAAGATATCCATAAAAAGTGTAGTTTAAAGTTTGCCACAAGCCACCTGGGAGACACACCAAACATGTGGAAGAAGGTGCTCTGGTCAGATGAAACCAAAGTCAAACTTTTTGGCAACAATGCAAAACGTTATGTTTGGCGTAAAAGCAACACAGCTCATCACCCTGAATACACCATCCCCACTGTCAAACATGGTGGTGGCAGCATCATGGTTTGGGCCTGCTTTTCTTCAGCAGGGACAGGGAAGATGGTTAAAATTGATGGGAAGATGGATGGAGCCAAATACATGACCATTCTGGAAGAAAACCTGATGGTGTCTGCAAAAGACCTGAGACTGGGACGGAGATTTGTCTTCCAACAAGACAATGATCCAAAACATAAAGCAAAATCTACAATGGATTGGTTCACAAATAAACATATCCAGGTGTTAGAATGGACAAGTCAAAGTCCAGACCTGAATCCAATCGAGAATCTGTGGAAAGAACTGAAAACTGCAGTTCACAAACGCTCTCCATCCAACCTCACTGAGCTTGAGCTGTTTTGCAAGGAGGAATGGGCAAAAATGTCAGTCTCTCGATGTGCAAAATTGATAGAGACATACACCAAGCAACTTACAGCTGTAATTGCAGCAAAAGGTGGCGCTACAAAGTATTAACTTAAGGGGGCTGAATAATTTTGCACGCCCAATTTTTCAGTTTTTTATTTGTTAAAAAAGTTTGAAATATCCAATAAATTTCGTTCCACTTCATGATTGTGTCCCACTTGTTGTTGATTCTTCAAAAAAAATTACAGTTTTATATCTTTATGTTTGAAGCCAGAAATGTGGCAAAGGGTCAAAGTTTAAGGGGGACGAAAACTTTTGCAATGCACTGAATATATATACACATACACACATATAGGTGTGAAAGGAGGGTAACACAATCCCTGCAAATAATTTCAGTAGCGCAGGGATAGGGTTCCGCTTCTTTCACACCTATATGTGTGTATGTGTATATATATAAATATATGTGTGTGTGTGTATATATACCCCTATACAGAAGTTCAGATACCATACCTGCCTCCAAAGATGCCCAAAAAATGCCCAATAAACGCCTGAAACAACACACCTGGGGTTTTTTTATTCAGGCGTTTATTGTGCATTTTTTGGGTGTCTTTGGAGGCAGGCATGACATCTGAACTTCTGTATAGGGGTATATATACACACACACATACATATACTGTATATATATATATATATATATATATATATATATATATACACATACACACATATAGGTGTGAAAGGAGGGTAACACCATCCCTGCAAATAATTTCAGTAGCGCAGGGATAGGGTTCCGCTCCTCTCACACCTATATGTGTGTATGTGTGTGTGTATATATACCCCTATACAGAAGTTCAGATGTCATGCCTGCCTCCAAAGACGCCCAAAAGATGGCCAATAAACGCCTGAAACAAAAACGCCCAGGTGTGGTGTTTCAGGCGTTTATTGGGCATTTTTTAGGCGTCTTTGGAGGCAGGCATGACATCTGAACTTCTGTATAGGGGTATATACACATACACATTATATATAGATATATATATATATATATATATATATATATATATATATATATATATATATATATATATATATATACACACATATAGGTGTGAAAGGAGCAGAACGTCCTCACGATCCCTCAGGGATCCAACTGAGGGATCGTGAGGACGCCTGGACCTGCTGCTACGGGACACACATACCCTGGACACCCCTTCCTGGATACCCAAAACAAATGAAGGGGACGAGCTGCCAACTAACACCCTCTAGTGGACACATTGGAAAATACATACTGCATATCTAAAAATTGGACCGGATTTGGGACGGTGTTCCCCTCCCTTCTTGGCCCAAAAAATACATGGCATGACCACAGCAGTGTCCACCTGATTCTTATGTGGCTTATTAGGACCAGAAGCAAGGCCCAGAAGTGAAATATTCCTATCCAACAAACGTGGTTGAC
Source organism: Pelophylax lessonae (assembly GCF_965119305.1). Lineage (NCBI taxonomy): Eukaryota > Metazoa > Chordata > Amphibia > Anura > Ranidae > Pelophylax > Pelophylax lessonae. The sequence goes on from NC_138775.1 coordinate 158,878,488, forward strand.
ATACTCTCCTTGACAAAGGCTCTTTTGCAGAAATGCGTAGGAAACCAGAAATACCTTCCCTATAGATCCGACACCATACCAAGAAGCGTGGAAAAATAGAGAGATATTTATTGTCATCATACCACCGTGTCACCTCCTTCTTACTTTTTCTCCTTTCACTACCACCAATGGGTCTATAACCCACACACTTGATGTATTATATATTACTTGTTCTTTTTACTATATATACTATATATTGCCAAAATAAACCTGTTTTATAAAAACCATACTTACCTATGAATGAATATATAAGCTCATAAAGTCCCAATTTTTTGACCTGAGGCACCAAACCCCATTTTCAAGGTGTGTTTCTTAAAGGGGGCACTTGATGAGGAAACATTGGGGAAATTGCAGGATGCAGCATCCCAAAAAAGAGATGAGAAAATGGAAAAAGGCCTAGTGCAGACAGGATGAAAAAGGTATTTGGCATCATGAGGATGGGAGACCTTGTGCCCTACGCTCTATGTATTCTGCTTTATGCTTAATGGCGCATCTCCCCTCTCTGTTGCCAAAGGAGGGATGGTGGATGCAATTCCAAAAAATATGGTTTTCACCAGGTATTGAAACAATGGCAAAACTATTTTGTCAAGCATGTTTGATTTGTGCACAGTTCAACCAGGGAAAAAGGTACAAACACCATCTGATCATATTCCAAGACCTTTATACCCATTTCAGAGACTGCAGATAGACTATATACAGTTGCCATAAGTGGGAATGTATGAGTATGTTTTAACTTGTGTAGATTGTTTTAGTGGTTAGTTAGAAGCTTTCCCAGTACAGAAGGCTACAATTACAGCTACTGCTAAGAAATTGATACAGGAAGTAGTACATAGGTATGGGACTCTAGAAACAATAGAGTGTGATAGGGGAAAGCACTTCACAGGTCAGATAATGAAAGAGATACTGGCAGCTTTCAATATATAACAGCGCCTACATAAACCATACAACCCAGCAGCGAGTGGTAAAGGGGAAAATATAATAGGCTGTTGAAAGCAAAGTTGGGAAAACTCAAGGCTGAGGAATTGAATTGGCTATAGGGATTACTTATTGCATTGTTCTCTTAGAGAACTACTCCAATACAGAAGGAAAAGGTATCTCCATATATGATACTTTTTGGATCTGTGCGAAAAACAGGTTTGTACTATCCACAGGCCTCAACTAAGTCCTATGGCACTATGGCACGCTCACAGAGTATGTGATAGGATTACAGAGACACCTCAACCAGTTGCATAATAAAAATCTTTGCTTCACTTCCAGATCCAGATGGTCTTGAAGGGACACACAAGCTACAACCAGGTGACTGGGTGATGCTTAAGAAGCACCAGAGGAAAGGTCTTGAGCGTAGATGGTCAGGATCTCATCAGGTAGTGATAGTGACCCCAACGGCTGTAGAGCTTGAGGGAAGAGAGGTTTGGGTGCATGCATCACACTGTATGTGCAATATGTGCATAAAGCTGTGGTACCTAAGCATTCAGGCTAGCTTAAGGGATGGAGGTCTCAGAGGGGGCCCTGGATCTTGGCAGGCGGTGCTTAGGAAGTATAATAATTGTGTCCTTTTAGTTTCCAGAATAAGTCATCTGTGGAGGAGGAAGATGGAAGCATGGCAGGGAGTCCTGATAGTATTAATCCTGGGCCCGATATAAGTGGGAAGCCAAACCTTCTCGAACAAGATGATCCCAATGCATAAGGTGATCAGTAGAGTTGAGCGAACACCTGAATGTTTGGGTTCGACCAAACTTGGAAAAAAAAGTCCAGGTTCGTGACCCGGACTTAACCCAAACTTTGTCCCTATCCCCAACCCCATTGAAGTCAATGGAGACCCGAACTTTTGAGCACTAAAATGCCTCTAAAACAAACATGGAAAGGGCAAGAGGGCTGCAAATGGCAGAAAAATAATCTTAAGAGTAGGGATGATTGAACTTTTGAAAAGTTTGGTTCAGCCAGAACACCCGAACTTCCCGAAAGTTCGGGTCCGGATTCCAGAACCCCATTGAAATCAATGGGACCCGAACTTCGGTAATCAAAAAACACCATTTTGAAGCCCTAAAACCCAATAAATGCCCATAAAAAGTGCTTAGGGTACTGGGTCATGCCCCAGGGACTATTAATCACACAAAAAAAAGTTCTTAAAAATTGTCATTTTTGATAGAGAGCCAATTATTGAACAAATTATTGAAAAAAGAAAAAAGATTGGATTTAGGGTCTGGGGGTCTAAAAAGTGTACCTGTGAAGTTTCAGCTCTGTAGCATGTCCAGAACCAGAAAAAAAAGATAATTTTTCTTAGAATTTCTATTAGCGCAGGGATGGGGTTCCGCTCCTTTCACACCTGGGCGTTTTTGTTTCAGGCGTTTATTGGGCATTTTTTGAGCATCTTTGGAGGCAGGCATGACATCTGAACTTCTGTATAGGGGTATATATACACACACACACACATATATATATATATATATATATATATATATATATATATATATATATATATACACATACACACATATAGGTGTGAAAGGAGCGGAACCCTATCCCTGCGCTACTGAAATTATTTGCAGGGATGGGGTTCTGCTCCTTTCACACCTATATGTGTATGTATATATATATATATATATGTGTGTATATATACCCCTATACAGAAGTTCAGATGTCATGCCTGCCTCCAAAGACGCCTAAAAAATGCCCAATAAACGCCTGAAACACCACACCTGGGCGTTTATGTTTCAGGCGTTTATTGGCCATCTTTTGGGCATCTTTGGAGGCAGGCATGACATCTGAACTTCTGTATAGGGGTATATACACACACACACACACATATATATATATATATATATATATATATATATATATATATAATATATTGTAAGCTGGGGAACAGGTAGAGGGTGCAAAACCCCCTGGGATGAGCAGTCTTTAAGGCACAGATACCAAATCCTCTGATGTAGTGACAAACAGTGCGGTATTTATTGGTGCTATATACAAGTTTATAAACAGGTGCTGTACAGTGCTTTAAAGCGGAGTTCCACCCATTTTTAATAGGTTGGAATACATAGCTGTATGTAATCCCCTTTAAAACGGCTTTTACCAATGGAAACTTTTTTTTTTTTTTTTTTGCTAGTAAGTACCTTAATTTCGGCATTATTGCTCCTCTCCTCACTTCCTGGTCCGATCGGCGATGACGTCATTCGGCGATCCGCAGTGTCTGCTGGGATGTATTCAATTCCAGAAATCTCGGAGTAGCTGTATCTGTACTGAGCCGTGCCTTCCCCGCCTCCGCCCCGCCTCCTCTCATTGAGTTGCATTGTATGAATGTATTAAGGCCGTTCTCTGCCCCGCCTCCGCCCCGCCTCCTCTTACAAATCAATGAGAGGAGGCGGGGCAGAGGCGGGGCAGAGAACAGCCTTAATACATTCATACAATGCAATTCAATGAGAGGAGGCGGGGCGGAGGCGGGGCAGAGAACAGCCTTAATACATTCATACAATGAAACTCAATTAGAGGGGGCGGAGGCGGGGCAGGCACGGCTCAGTACAGATACAGCTACTGCGAGATTTCTGGAATAGAATACATCCTAGCAGACACTGCGGATCGCCGAATGACGTCATCGCCGATCGGACCAGGAAGTGAGGAGAGGAGGAATAAAGCCGAAATTAAGGTATTTACTAGCAAAAAAAAAAAAAAAAAAGTTTCCATTGGTAAAAGCCATTTTAAAGGGGATTACATAGATCTAAAGTTCCGAAAATGGGTGGAACTCCACTTTAAGGAAAACAAACAGGAATACTAATAATAAACAAAATCCTAGCCGTGTCCTGGCGCTTACTACACACAATGTAGTCCCTAACTAACCCAGACTGAGCAAGCCTACAGCTTGTCAGCTTCCAAAGACAGACACAGGTAGTTTTACTGACCTTCCGCTCTCATAGACAAAACGTTGTCTTGTGTTCCCAGGCTGAGAGAGCACTGCTGTTTGTCTCAGGTGAGATTAAATTGGCCTGGTGAAGAGGGCCAAGATCCGAACTGGATCATGGCTCAGAGATCCCTAAAGGTATAGGAGAGATGCCTGGGTGATGTATAAACCCCGAACAGGACTTTTCCTGGCTCTCTCTGGGACACTCTGCTACATATCCCCCCCCCCCCTTGTTTCAACCCCAGGGTTGGAACACCTGTGGCCAAACAGGAGTGAACACGGGACAGGGCATCTACATTCCCCATCTCAACACCTGGCCTGTGTTTTACAGTGAAGCAGTAATCTTGTAGAGCCAAAAACCACTGGTTCACCCGTCTATTAGTCTCCTTCTTTTGGGCCATCCATTTCAGAGGAGCATGGTCAGTTATCAAATCAAACTGACGCCCTAACAAATAGTACCTTAGTGCGTCCAAGGCCCACTTTATGGCTAAACATTCCTTTTCAATGACTGCATACTTTCTCTCGTGTTCATTAAGCTTTCTGCTCAGGTACACCACAGGGTGTTCTTCCCCATTGTGTACCTGTGACAATACGGCCCCAATACCTACATCAGACGCATCCGTCTGAACCAAGAAATCCTTGGAGAAATCAGGGGAGTAAAACACTGGCTGTGCAAAAAGAGCCTTCTTTAAGACTTGGAAAGACCCCTCTGCTATTGGGGACCATTTCACCATTACTGATTCTTTCCCTTTAGTAAGGTCGGTCAGTGGGGCAGCTAGAGTTGCAAAATTCGGGATAAACCTCCTATAGTACCCTGCAATCCCAAGAAAGGCTCTGTCCTGCTTTTTGTTTGCAGGACGTGGCCATTCTTGGATGGCTTCTACCTTGTTTAACTGAGGTTTAATGACTCCACGACCAATAGTGTAGCCCAAATACCTGGCTTCCTCTAAGTCAATGGCACATTTTTTTGGGTTTGCTGTAAAACCTTCCTTGAAGAGGGAATCCAGAACTGCCTGTACACGGGGCAAGTGAGACTCCCAGTCAGTGCTATGTACCACTATATCGTCCAGATAGGCAGCTGCATACTGTCAGTGAGGTCTTAGGGTCCTGTCCATGGCCCTCTGAAATGTCGCAGGGGCATTTTGCAACCCAAAAGGCATTTTTTTATACTGAAACGAACCCTCTGGGGTAACAAACGCTGTCTTTTCTTTGGCGCTACCAGTCAGGGGTATTTGCCAATATCCTTTGGTCAAGTCTAAAGTAGTTAGATAGCGGGCTTTGCCAAGTCTGTCTATAAGTTCGTCCACTCTGGGCATTGGGTATGTGTCAAACTTTGTCACTGCATTCAGTTTTCTGAAGTCGTTACAGAATCTCCAAGTACCATCAGGTTTTGGGACTAAAACGATGGGGCTAGACCAGTCACTATTGGATTCCTCAATGACATCTAGCTCCAGCATCCTTTTTACTTCATCACTAATGTCCTTTCTCCTCGCTTCGGGAATTCGGTACAGTTTGAGCTTGACACGGACCCCAGGTTCAGTAACAATATCATGCTGAACTGCTGAAGTCGTACCAGGTAACTCCGAAAATTTCTCTCTATTCCTTATCAGGAACTCTCTAGCTTCTTTTTTTTGGGAATAAGACAGGGTGTCTGGAACCGTGACCTCAGGGACCAGAGGGGACTCAGTAACCCTAGAGGTCACAGGGACGGACCTCGCAGTTAAGGCCAGCCTATCCTTCCAGGGCTTTAACAGATTAATATGGTAAATCTGCTCTGGCTTCCTTTTTCCTGGTTGATGCACTTTATAATTGACCTCCCCAACTCTTTCCAATACTTTGAAGGGGCCCTGCCACTTAGCTAGGAACTTGCTCTCGACAGTGGGAACTAACACCAGGACCCTGTCACCAGGTGAGAAGACACGGAGTCGGGCTCCCCTGTTGTATATTCTCTGGTGGGCTGCCTGGGCCTGCAGTAAGTGTTCCTTTACCATAGGCATGATCGCTGCAATCCTGTCCTGCATTTGAGCGATGTGCTCAATGACACTTTTGTGGGGTGTCTGCCCCCCCTCCCAGGTTTCCTTGGCTATGTCTAAAAGTCCCCGAGGGTGTCTCCCATAAAGCAATTCAAAAGGAGAGTATCCCGTAGAGGACTGGGGTACTTCCCTGATGGCGAACATCAAGTACGGAATCAAATAGTCCCAGTTTTTTCCATCCTTGTCCACAACTTTTTTTAACATACTCTTTAAGGTTTTTATTGAAGCGTTCTACAAGGCCATCAGTTTGAGGGTGGTATACGGAGGTTCGCAACTGGGTCACCTTAAATAACTTGCACAATTCTTTAGTTATTTGTGACATAAATGGGGTGCCCTGGTCCGTAAGGATCTCCTTAGGGACCCCAACGCGACTGAACACCATGAACAACTCTTTAGCAATGTTCTTAGCGGATGCAGTGCGTAAGGGAACTGCCTCGGGGTAACGTGTAGCATAATCCATGATCACAGGAATGTGCTGATGACCCCGGGCAGACTTGGGGAGTGGACCCACGAGGTCCATGGCGATCCTCTCAAAGGGCACTTCAATAATGGGTAAGGGGACTAAAGGACTGCGGAAGTGGGGTAGTGGGGCTGACATCTGACATACAGGACAAGATTGACAATAATTGTCAATATCTTTCTGTATCCCAGGCCAGTAAAACCTGCGTAACACCCTGTCAGTGGTTTTTTCAACCCCTAAATGACCTCCCAGTAAGTGTCCATGAGCCAATTCCAGCACCACTCGTCTGTAAGGCTTAGGGACCACCAACTGTTCAACAATTTCATCGTTCTTTTTATATACACGATACAATAAATACTCATTGCTGCTGAAAAAAGGAAAACAGGGCCTGTCCCCTGGTTCGCCAGGTACATCATTAATCATTACTACATTCTCCCAGGCCCTGGCAAGGGTAGGGTCTTTTCTCTGCTCGGTACCAAAGTTTTCCTTGTGTACATTAAGATCAGCAAACTCCAATGTACCCTCAGGGTCAGCAGAAGGTTGTCCACCTTGACTGACTGTGGGGACTTCCTCAGGCTCCTCCAGTTCTCCTGCCATAACAGAGAAAGGAAAATCCGGGGAACCTTGAGAGGGATCCCTTAAACCCACATTGTCGGTGATGGCCATGGGTTTTGGCTCCACCACTGAGTCAGTTACTGTGACCGAATCGGGACGGTCCCACAGTTCCCAAAACTTAGGGAAGTCTCTACCAATGATGGCCTCATGCACTAAGTGGGGCACAAGTCCGACCGAATGGGTCACCGTACCTAAATCAGTTTCAAAGCGAACAGTCGCTATAGGATACTCCCGAGTATCACCATGTACACAGATCACAGCAACTTTTTTTGCATTTAAATTCACATTTTCAACCTTTTCTGCTTTAACCAAAGTCACTAGACTTCCCGAGTCCAGCAAGGCTGCAATAGGCTTATCATTAACAGTCATTTGGCATATGTGTTTTCCTACACCTGGCGCCGCAGCGCATGAAACAGCAGCAAACATAGACTGCCTTCTCAGAGACATATCACACTGCATGGGTTCATCTGTCAATGGACAGTTTGCTGCAACATGTCCCAGTTCCTGGCAACGGAAACACCTGATGTTACCCCAGTTAGGTTTGTTGACAGGCAGTGGCTTCCCTTGTTTGGGACGCCAAACTTCAGCTCTGGCACCAGAAATCCTCCCGTCTCCTTGCCATGCTGACCACCCACTTCCCCTGGAACAGTCTTACTGGTTGTCTGGGGAGACCGTGGCTTTGGGTGGAAAGTCTGTGCGGCTGTAGGGGTGGTGACCAGGTTCTCTGCAGCATAGTACCTCTCAACAAGCTCCACCAGGTTGTCTGCCGACTTGGGGTCTCCTTGACTTACCCACTTCTGCAAAGGTGTTGGTAATGACCTCAGGAACCAATCCATGACTACACGCTCCACTATTTGTGGCCCAGACAAGGACTCCGGCTGTAGCCATTTTCGCGCCAGGTGGATTAGGTCAAACATCTGTGATCTTGGGGGCCTCTCATCTCGGAAGGACCAGCTGTTGACCCGCTGGGCTCGAACGGCCAAGTTGACACCGAGACGCTCCAGGATTTCCTGCTTGACCTTTTCATACTCTCCTGCATCCACGGACTCCAAATCGTAATAGGCCTTCTGCGATTACCCAGTAAGTAAGGGAGTGATCAATCCTGCCCACTGGGTTTTGGGCCAGCCTTCCCTCTCAGCGGTTCTCTCAAATGTAACCAGAAAGGCCTCTGGGTCATCATCAGCAGTCATCTTGGACAGGAAGCGACCAACATGGATGACTGAGGAGCGGTCTCTAACTGTTTCTGATTTCACAGCAGGCTCCTGTGTAAGTGTCTGCACCACCTCAACCAGCACCTTTCTGTCTGCTTCTGCAGCACTTGCCAGTTTTTCAAACATCAACTGGGTTTGATTTTGTACAGCACCAATCTGTTGTTGAAGCAAAGAGTTTGCTTGCTGCATTTTTTCCTGTACAACACCAATCTGTTGTTCAAGCAAAGAGTTCGCTTGCTGTGTTTTTTCCTGTATAACACCAATCTGTTGTTGAAGCAAAGAGTTTGCTTGCTGTTGTGCAGCGTTTGCTCGTTGCTGTGCAGCGTTGGATTGCTGCTGTGCAGCGTTGGAGACCACCAACTGTTTGAGGATTTCCTCCATGTTTAGTCACTCCAGGTACTGGCCCTTTAAGTAGTAACTTACTACCAGTGCCCGCATCCTCCACCATATGTAAGCTGGGGTACAGGTAGCGGGTGCAAAACCCCCTGGGATGAGCAGTCTTTAAGGCACAGATACCAAATCCTCTGATGTAGTGACAAACAGTGTGGTATTTATTGGTGCTATATACAAGTTTATAAACAGGTGCTGTACAGTGCTTTAAGGAAAACAAACAGGAATACTAATAATAAACAAAATCCTAGCCGTGTCCCGGCGCTTACTACACACAATGTAGTCCCTAACTAACCCAGACTGAGCAAGCCTACAGCTTGTCAGCTTCCAAAGACAGACACAGGTAGTTTTACTGACCTTCCGCTCTCATAGACAAAACGTTGTCTTGTGTTCCCAGGCTGAGAGAGCACTGCTGTTTGTCTCAGGTGAGATTAAATTGGCCTGGTGAAGAGGGCCAAGATCCGAACTGGATCATGGCTCAGAGATCCCTAAAGGTATAGGAGAGATGCCTGGGTGATGTATAAACCCCGAACAGGACTTTTCCTGGCTCTCTCTGGGACACTCTGCTACAATATATATATATATATATATATATATATATATATATATATATATATATATGTGTGAAAAGAGAGGAACCCCATCCCTGCGCTACTGAAATTATTTGCAGGGATGGTGTTCAGATGTTCAGATGTCATGCCTGCCTCCAAAGACGCCCAAAAAATGCCCAATAAACGCCTGAATAAAAAAAAACCCAGGTGTGTTGTTTCAGGCGTTTATTGGGCATTTTTTGGGCATCTTTGGAGGCAGGCATGACATCTGAACTTCTGTATAGGGGTGTATATATACACACACACATATATATATATATATATATATATATATATATATATATATATATACACACATATAGGTGTGAAAGGAGCGGAACCCTATCCCTGCGCTACTGAAATTATTTTTAGGGATGGTGTTACCCTCCTTTCACACCTATATGTGTGTGTGTATATATATATATATGTGTGTGTGTGTATATATATACCCTATACAGAAGTTCAGATTTAATGCCTGCCTCCAAAGATGCCCAAAAAATGCCCAATAAACGCCTGAAAAAAAAACGCCCAGGGGTCTCTGTGCCAGTACTCCTGATGCTTGATTATTTGCTTCATGAAAAAACAAATAATAATCCTTTTTGTAATCAGGCAAAGCTAAACATGGGCTTGTCATAATGACTTGTTGCAATGTTTCTATTGCTTGCTTTTGTTTCTCTGGTAATTCATTAGGTGCTGTCATTTTGCTTTTTTTTTGTTTAATATATTTTTATTGAGGTTTAAAGAAACAAAACAGAACACATATAGCACAATCCAACATAGTATAAAATGAAAAACAGAGGAATCCAAATAATGAGAGGGCAAGCTCCCGTAGTAGGCCATACAGAGCTTCAAGTATAAAGGAGACTACCGGTACTGTAATCAACATGTCATACAAGCACGAAAAAGCGTACATCTATAAAACATTATCCCTCAAAGTAGGATTAGTGTCGGGGAGGACAAGGAGGAACAGGGGCTGAAGAAGAGATAAAGGAGGGAAGGAACATGGAGGAGAGGAGGGTAAAGGAAGGTGAACAGGCCACGGGCGATATGTTGTCAAAAAAAAAGGAGAAAGGAGGAGGGGGAATCCATACATCTCAAATATATGACAAGGTGGTTAAAGCAATATACATCAAATAGTCAAATACACACTATTAATGTGAAGGGGAAGTGTAAGAACCATCAACGAGTAAAGAGACATAATCCGGGGTAGATTTAAAGATGACCAGGGGTACCACGTGGAAAGGAAATGGTCTAGTTTGTCACGTGATATAAAGGAAAGTTCTTCCAATTGTTACGTTGTATCCACTTTCTGTAGCCATTGTTGTATCGTAGGAATGGTGGGCTTGCCCCAATAGGTGGGTATCAGAGCTTTAGCAGCGTTGAGCATATGAGGTATAATAGAGCATTTATATTTAGACAGTGGTGTAGTAGTACCATGTAGAAGGACAACCCATGGGTCAAACGGGATGGCTTCTTCTGTGATCACCTTAACAAGTCGGAGAATTTCTAGCCAAAATGGCTTTATCCCAGGGCAGTTCCACCAGTTGTGTGCATGCGAGGCTGTATCTCCGCAACTCCTCCAACATAACGGGGAAACGGCCGGAGATATTTTGTGCAATTTTTGCGGGGTATAGTACCATCTGGATAGTAACTTGTAATTGGATTCAGCCACCTTGGTAGATATAGATGAAACATGCGCCAACGCTAGAATTTTGTCTTTTCGAGCATCCGAGATCTGGGAGCCTAGATCCAATTCCCATTTATGGATAAAGTCCGGGTAAGGTTGACCTTGTAGAGAAATAAGGGCTTTATAGAACTGTGATGTAGAGTGAAGAGGGGGGTCTTGAGGGTAGAATATGGCTTCAATCGGAGTTACATCTTTGGAATCCCGTAAGGGACGTGGCAAAGAGTGGAGAAATGTGCTCAATTGTCCGTGTCTCCAACGGTCCATGACTGTGGCTTGTTGGGACCCCAGGATGAGTTGTAAAGGTTTCAAAGCATTGGAGTGAACCATGTGGTGCAACAAGAGCGGAGTCTTAGGGGACCAACGTTTAAAACCAGCATCCATTGGTCCAGGGATGAAGTAATTATGGTGGAGTAGAGGCATGAGGGGAGAATTGAAGTCCCAAAAAAATTTTTGTGGAGCTTGTCCCATACTGATAAAGTGGAGGAAGTCCGAGGGGAGGTGGCTGGGGAGAGTGCCCTGACAGAGCTAGGTATCCAGGGAACCACAGATAGGTCAGCACCACACAAGTCACGTTCTAGCTGCAACCACAGTTTGGAGTTGGAAGAATATTTCCAGTCGACTACACAAGTGAGTGAGATCGCGTGGAAATAGTCTCTGATACTCGGGAGTGCAAGCCCCCCAGAACACTTCGGACGGAAAAGCGTCATCCTAGCTATCCTGGGACGCCTACCCTGCCAGACGTAATTCAAAATCAAAGATTGTAGCAAAGTATAGAGACCAATAGGGATACCCAGCGGCAACATTTGAAAAACAAAAAGAATACAGGGTAAAATATTCATCTTTACAATATTGGTCCTACCCAACCACGAGTGGTGTAGGGGAACCATTTCCTGAGATCAGTTTTAATTGTGTTCAGCAGAGGAAGATAGTTATGTTGAAATAATGAGCTCAAATGAGGGGTGAGGTATATGCCCAGGTACTTCAATTTGACCGGGCACCACTGAAACGGGAAGTGTGTGGAAATGGAGGCGACCAATGCACGGGGAAGATTAATGTTCAGGTTTTTAAACTTAGTCATGTTAATTTTAAAATTTGAGAGCTGGCGGAAGTCAGCAAAGGCCTTCATTAAGACAGGGAGAGAGATGCGGGGTTGTTCGATGAAAAAATGGATATCATCCGCATAAGCGGCATATTTATGCGTCCTTTGACCAACTGTAATACCGTGGATGTCACTAGTATGCCGGACAGTGGCCAAGAAAGGTTCAAGGGAAATGGCAAACAGCAGGGTGGACAGCGGGCACCCCTGCCGCATGCCATTATGTAGTGTGAAGGGAGTGCTCAGAAGGCCATTAACGCGTACCTGCGCAGAAGTTTGGGTGTAGAGGGATGCAATGCGTTGCAACACCTTTGGGCCTAAACCAAAGAATCATAAAGTAGTCAGCAGGTAGTTCCAGTCCACCCTGTCAATTTCTTTTTCAGCATCGGTAGATAAGAACAGGGTGGGCTGGGAGTGTGTGCGGACGAAATAAATCAATGAGAGAGATCGGAGGGAATTATGCCTCGCCTCTCTCCCTGGGATGAAGCCTGTCTGATCTGCGGAAATCCAAGAGGGGATGAGGGGCAGGAGTCTATTAGCTAGAACTTTGGAGTATAATTTGAGATCCACGTTTAAAAGGGATATTGGGAGGTAGCTGCCGCAATCCGTGAAATCTTTGCCTGGTTTGGGTAAAACAGATATGTGGGCAGAAAGGGACTCAGGGCGAAAACCCGATGTTTTAGAGATGGAGTTGGCATAGGAAGTCAAGTATGGTAACAGTATATCTCCAAATGCTTTGTAATACGCCACCGTATACCCGTCGGGGCCTGGGGCCTTGCCCACCTGTGTGTTATTCAGTGCCAGCTGGAATTCTTCTACAGAGAAGTCTTCCTCTAATTTCTTTAGGGATCGCTTGGACAATTTGGGAAGGTTAGCTTGTTTAAGATAAGCCCAGATGCGTTTACGTTTTTCAGGAAGTGGGAGATGACAAAGGTCGCCTTCGACATGGCACAGCTTGCTGAAAAATTCCCTGAAAGCTTTGGCAATTGAAGGGGAGGAATGGACCATGGGTCCATTAGAATGCTTCACCTTCTGTATGAAGGCAGCTTTTTTTTGCTCTCTGAGAGACCTGGCAAGCATCCCACCCGGTTTGTCGCCCCATTCGTAACGCTTATGAGAGATCAGGTGGAATTTTACGTTTGGTGGCTTTGTCGCATAAGGAGCGCAAGGTTTCCTCCTCTGCCAACGCCTTCAAGTGGTAAATATGTAGGGATAATTTGTGAGACTTTTCGAGATCTGCAACTAGGGCAAGCTGCTCAGCAATCTGCTGACTCTGCTCCCGCTTCTTTTTCCGAGCTCCCAGCTACTGTATATCAGTTTGCCCCTCATAGTAGCCTTATGAGCCTCCCAAACCAGTGAAGGGGCAGCGTCTTCAGTGTCATTTTCAAGGAAATATTGGCTTAATATGCTGGATAAAAGAGCTGCATCTGAGGAGTTGGTGAGAAGGGAGTCGTTTAACTTCCAACTGCTGGAGCGAGTAGGGAGGGAAGGTAGGACCAGGGTAGCCATGACAGGAGCATGATCTGAGATAGTCGAACAGCCAATAGATACAGATTTCAAAAGTGGCAAGTGGAAGTGGTCTATGAAAATATTATCAATCCTAGAATAACATCCGTGAGTTTTAGAATAGTGGGAGAAGTCTCAGTTCAGATGTTTTGCCTGCTTCCAAAAACCCCAAAAAAATGCCTGCAACAACACACCTGGGCGTTTTTTTTTTTTTTTGGCGCTAGCGTTTTTTGGGCATTTTTTTGGGTTCTTTGGAGGCAGGCAAAACATCTGAATTCGTGTATAGTGGTATATATACCACTATACACAAGTTCAGATGTTTTGCCTGCCTCCAAAGAACCCCAAAAAATGGCCAAAAAAACGCTAGCGTCAGAAAAAAAAAAAAAATGCCCAGGTGTGTTGTTGCAGGCATTTTTTTGGGGTTTTTGGAGGCAGGCAAAACATCTGGACTTGTGTACACACACATACTTATATGTATTTTAAAACACTAAATGTTGCGCTAAACCCTAAAAAATTCTGAATAAATGGGAAAGCGGTCCATGATGATGTGTCTCTGCTTTTGAAGAGGCAAATCCAGAGTTGAAGAACCACCACCAGAAAAGCACTCAAACACCACCACTCCTTACCAGATGTTGTTGACTCCCATAACAGAGATCAAATGCACATAAGTAAAGGGTCAGAGACTTCCCACTCAGATGTCCAATTCGCAGGCTCAGAGGTAGTGTATGTTAGCAAGAGAGAAGAAAGAACATCACATAGCGCAGACTGCTTCTAAATACTTTATTCCCACTAAAATAAGCCACTTACAGAGTCCAGAAGATATCTCACATTCATATTAAGATTCTCCCTGCTGGTTCCTGGGCATTCCTGATGTTAGGCACTCGGTTGATGGCCGCTCTGTCTCCTCCAAGTTGCGGCACGCGTCGCCTAGCACGCCACCCGACGCACGTTTCGACATGAAAAGTCGTCGTCAAGGGGTGTGGCTGCGAGGTACGCTAGTGCCTTTTGAAGCGACGGAGGAGAGACTGCCCATCGGAAGTGCGCAATAGCCGGAAGTCGGATATGCGCTCCACGGTCAGGAACCAACTAGACCGGAAGGAAGGAAGGGGGGAAAAGGCATTATGAGAGGATAATGAAATGAATCTAGAATCCTTCCCAATATTGATAACTCTAGCACTATTCCCACCTCCCGAATACCCCAAACTTGAGAATAACCTGAATAGGGCAATTCATGAAATAATCAAGGATAAATGTATCCACCATAAAACTTGAAAACGCAGCCCGGGGGGACAGCGCCACCCACCGGTGCGAACACCAAGAGCACCCAAAAAGGCTGGGGAGTTACAATAATCTCACAATGAAAACCGGACATCTGAATTGCAATAAAATGCATAAAAACATGAAAAACATGAAAAGTATACAACAAATAAATAACAATGTTAAAAAAGCATATAAAAAAACATTTAAAAGATAAATGAATGTCAGCACCAAAAAATGTCATATATTGCACTGAAGGATAGGAACTAGGAATTGTTCATATGGGCATTTAAATCCCATTCTATATTAAGGCCTAAGGGGGTATAAGATCTGAGTCTATAAATCCAATTAGTCTCAAGCTTTGAGACCCCCCTTGTCATGTTACTTCCCCTCCAGTGGCCCGAAAATCTATCTATGGCCAAAAATAGGGTACCACTGGGATCTCTGTGATGACACTCATCATAATGCCTCGAGAGGCTATGCTTGGGGAAGCCCTTGACTATGTTGGCCACATGCTCCTTGAGCCTCACATGAAGCTCTCGGATGGTGCGGCCAACATAGTCCAGGCCGCATGGACACCTCACCAGATAAACCACATATCTTGTGGTACATGATATGAATGGCTTAATGGTGAAATCCTGACCTGTAGTCCCGGATTTAAAGGTGTCTACTCGCCTCCTCTTTTCCACGTTTAGTTTACAGATAGCACACCTCCTACATCTGTAAAAGCCTCCCGTCTGCTGAAAGAATGAGACCTTTTTAGGGGGATCCCTAATATTAGGAGCTATCTGTAGCCTCAAGGGGGGAACACCCCGGTAGATAACTTGAGGTTGTGGAGGTAAAAGAGGGCCCAACACCCCATCATTTTTTAAGATGTGCCAGTGACGGCGCAAAATATATATATATTTTTTTTTTATTTAAAATTTTTTGGCATTTTAACAAGTCAGAAAATACAACAGGTATACACATGAATTGTACAAAGCTATAGCGATCAGTTGCTGGGGAGACCAAGGAGGAGGGGTGTGGGTAAGTGGGGAGGGGGGGTGGCCAGAACTCAATGGCCAAACTTTACGTGGGTCACATGTCAGCATAGGTGACGGATATTGTGGGGTCACGTATAGTAAATGCAAAAACATCAGGGGGGGGGGGGGTCGTCTAAGGTTTTTGACAAGTGTTTAAGGAAGACATTCCATTTGGCTCGGAAAAGTCCATTGGCAGAGGGGGACGTAGTGTCCATGTTGATGCGGTCAATGGAGAGAAGTGTGGTTAGCTCTGGCTGTAACAAGGAGATGAGGGGAGGGGTAGTTGTAATCCAATGTTTCAGGATCAGTCGTCTAGCAACTAGTAGAGTGGTAAGGATCCATAGACGAGGAGGGTCAGCTGATGTGCTCGACCACTTCTGCAGACGTTTATCCCAGTAGCCGAATAGCAAGAGAAGAGGGTCTTTTGGCATAGTCAATTTGGTGACGGCTTCAATGTAGGTGATGACTTTGTCCCAAAATGGCGAGATAGATGGACAGTCCCAAAACTTGTGATAAAGGGACGGGCGTGCAGTATGGCAGTGAGGACAGTTATGAGCCTCCGGGATCGTCTTATCCGACAGGAATGGAATATGCGCCCTATGAAAGATTTTGAGTTGCGTTTCCTTCCAAATAGAGTTAGGGGTGAGTCCAAGAGTGGTCCGAAGACCGCTGACGATCTTGGGTAGGGTGTCCTCTCCAGGAAAGTCCTTGAGCCAGTTCTTAGCAGATAATGTAAAGATAGCTGGTGGGCATGATTGCAAAAGGGGTTTGTATATGTCCGAGATGGTAAATTTGCCCGAAGCTATAAGAGAGTCTATAAGTGTAGGCCGGAATCGCTGATCAGGTTTAGTTGAGGCAGTGCGGATGTAATGGCGACATTGCGCCAAGTAGAGATGGTCCGAGGAAGGCAAATCATACATCTTGGAAGTATCCGAAATAGGGAGTAAGAGACTTGTTTGGGTGTTGCAGAGTTGGGCAAAGGTGACCAGTCCTTTTAGATTCCAACGTTTGTAAACTACGTGATCAAGACCAGGGGGAAAGGCTGGGTTGCCCCGGATCGGCACATATTTGGAGAAGTGTAGTGGTAGTTTTAGCAGCTTACGTACCTTCCTCCATGCTATAACCATGTCCCTTAGGAGCAGGCTATACCGCAGGTCAGGAGGGAGTTGAGCCCATCTGACATGAAGAAGGGCTGCCAGATCAAACGGCTCGGACATCTGGGACTCCAACTCATAATTCGAGAATTGAGACGTCCGAGATATCCAGTCCAAAGCCACCCTCAACAAGCATGACAGATTATACAGTCGTATGTCAGGAAAGTTGATACCTGCGTCTCGCCTGGGGAGGCTCAGCTTTTTGGAGGATATGCGAGGTCTCTTCCCTCTCCACAGAAAACGAGAGAAAGCTCTGGAGAGCTCCTGTACATCTTTGTGCTTGATCAGTAGTGGCAAGGTTTGTAAAAAGTATAGTATGCGTGCAAAACTGACCATCTTTATCAAATGGCATCTCCCCAAGAGAGACAGCGGCAGATCCCTCCAGTTTTCCAGTTCCCCTTTAATTTTGGCGAATAGTGGGGGGTAATTGAGGGTGTAAATAGAGGCGGGTGATCTTCCGATTTTTATACCTAGATATGTGATAGAATGTGGTGCAATCGTAAAGGGGGAATTTTGTTCCCATGCGCGTTGTGTGGCAGACCCCAAGGGAAGGATTTCACTCTTAGAGTAATTTATTTTAAGGCCCAAGCATTTCCGAAAGGCGTCAAAGGTAGACACTATCGTGGGTATGTCAGCAGCGGGTTGAGAGGTGAAGAGGAGGATGTCGTCTGCAAACAGGGAGATCCGGAGTTCCTTGTCACCTACACTAACACCATGTAGGGGTGCCTTAGTGGAAAAGTAACGCGACAAGGGTTCCATCACCAGATTAAAGAGTAATGGGGATAAGGGGCACCCTTGGCGCGTTCCTTTGTACAATCTAAAGTCGTCCGTCATGGATCCACCTACACACAGTCTAGCAGTCGGGGAGGTGTACATGGAGGTGATCAGCTGTACGAACGGGCCCCTGAATCCCATGGTATCCAGGACCCTCCGTAACCAGTTGAAATTCACGTTGTCGAATGCCTTTTCGGCATCCAACGTTACTATGGCCAGGTCCTTGTCGGGATGAGTGCGGGCTTGTTCTAGCACCAGCAACACCTTTCGGATGTTCGCCGTAGCCGAACGTCCTTTGGTGAAACCGGATTGGGCAGGGTGTATTAGAGTTGGCATAATAAGCGCCAGGCGTGAGGCAATGATTTTTGATAGAATTTTAACGTCGAGATTGAGTAAAGATATAGGACGGTACGATCCTGGTTCTAAAGGGTCTTTCCCTTTTTTTGCTAGCAGTTTAATGATGGCCTGGTTACCCGTCGGTAGGTAAGGCCCACCGTCCCAGATATGGGAGTAGACCGCTACCAGTGTAGGAACCAAACATGTTATGGCAGATTTGTAAAATTCCCCTGTGAGACCGTCAGGTCCAGGTGATTTGTTAGCTGCTAAGTGACGTATTGTTTGTGTGACTTCCTTGTCATATCCTGAATTTTAGCGTCTTGAATCAGCGGGAGGAGAGAGTCCGAGCAGAAAAAGTAGTCAATCCTCGTGAATGTCTTGTGAGGGTGAGAATAAAAGGTAAATTCGCGGTCGGTAGGGTGGAAATGTCGCCACACGTCAGTCAGTGAGAGAGAGTCCATAAGTGTGGTCAGGGGAGTAGGAGTAGCTGCCGTTCGGGAACACGCCGACAGAGGGTGCAGGGACTTATCCATAACTATGTCCATAACCGCATTAAGGTCACCCCCTAGCAGACGCGGAACCTGTGGTAGGGTTAGGGCTCGTGTCGACAAAGATGAGTAAAAGGACTGGTCGAATACATTAGGAGCATACACATTGGATATGACTAATTCCCTGCTGTTAATGCAAATATGTGCAGAGACATAACGGCCTTCCTCGTCCGTGTCCACTGACAGGATCTCCACTGGGAGACATTTGTGGAAAAGAATGAGGACACCGGCTTTGCGGCCTACTGCAGCCGAACCTATCACCTTACCCACCCAAAGCTTTTCCATACGTCTCATATCTTCCGCTGGAAGATGTGATTCCTGGAGAAGAGCTATGTCAGCCCGGAGGCGTTTAAGATGCCGCAAGACTTTCATCCTCTTCGCCGGGGATCTGAGGCCTTTAACATTCCATGATATCAGCGTCATTTCTCATACAAAAAAGGTCGATATGTATGACAATGATGGTGTACCTTTCCCAGATATGTGAGATAGACTCGCCAGAACATGTTAGTAAAAACTAAAGGGTAATCAGAAGGAAGCTCCATAAGTGTACCAGAGCTCAAGAGGTGACGACCTTTGAGGGGGGTAGGCCAAGGGAACAGGGAGTAGGAAAACTGGAAGGAACGAAAGCTATAGAACACATATAAACATAGCAAAACAATATCATCGACTTCACTTTTTTCCGCATTCGTATGCAATGGAGCACAGCTCCCCAAGTGTGACTCCAGAGACGGCTCGGGGCAGATGAATCCCTGAAAACGGTCATGTCTGTAGTGAGACCTGGGTCGCGATAGACGACTGAGCAGGATGCAGCCATGGCATAGAATGCGGATCATAGAGAGGAGCGCATAAAACATTAGGGGAATAGAAAATTATAAACGACATGTAATAAACACATTAACTAGCTCCAGTTCGTGGAGGGCAGGCTTACGGTTTCTGCCGTACGACGGCAGTTGTCATCCAGGGACAGATCATGGAAGTAGATCACCAACGTCCCAGGAAGCATAAGGAAGCGCTGAGGAGGCAGGAGGAGAGTCAGCGAGGGGGACCAGAGTGGCCAGAGCTAACCACATCCGCATATCGCTGCCTTTTTGGGGATTCCTTCCGTGGGCTATGTTGTAGATCCGGTCTGGGGAAGGAGGACGATTTAGATGCAGAAGACTGACCCGAGTCGCCATGATGTAGGGAGCGAACAAATTTCTCCGCTTCCAAAGGGGTCCTGGAAGGACAGTTGGTTGCCGTTCGGGGCACGAAGGCGTAGCGTCGCCGGATAGGCCAAGGTAAATTTTAAACGCTCGTTGTGCAGTTGCGAGCAGACGGTCTGGAATGCTTTGCGTCTTTTTGCGACGTCAACTGAATAGTCCGCAAAGATAAGTACTTTCATACCTTCTATTTGGAAGTGTTGGGTTTGGCGGAATTTCTGCAAGATGGCGGATTTGTCCGCGTAGTTGAGGTATTTCGCGATAATGGGGCGAGGGGTTTTCCGTTCTTCAGAGTAGAGCCCCATCCTGTGAGCCCGGTCCACTACACAAATCCCTTGCAGGCCCAGGGCAGCTGGTATTTTGCGTGCGCATAGCTCAGGAATAGCTGAAGGGGCAACGGATTCCGGGATCCCTATGAACCGAAGGTTCCTCCACCTGGATCTATTCTCCAAATCCTCGAGTTTGTCCATAATCACCCTGTTGAGCTTGTCCTGGGACTGTTCAGTGCCCTGCATCTGGTAGATTTCATCCTCAATGCTGGAAATTCTACCTTCTGCTTCATTTAGGCGGTGGGAGTGAGACTCCAGTTCTTTTCTGATGCAGGCCATGCCTGCAGCTACTGCCTGTTCCACCGAGGCTGTGATGGTGGGGGTGAGCAGCGCAACCACTGCCTTTGCAATCCGGTCCGTGGAGGGGTCTGTAGCCATGGGGGGTGAGGCAGAAGGTGGCTGGATGCCCTCCTCGGGCTGCTTGGAGGTGTCCATGGCAGCGGGATCGGGCGGCTTTCCGGGGTAGGCCGCGACCGCGGCCTCGATTTGGGCCGTACCCGGCGGAGGCCGCGTCGCCGCTTTTTCCAAGAAGCGCTCCATGGCGGAGCAAAAGGGATCTCTGGGCCGGGTCCGGGGGGGTTCTTAAGGCGGAGGAGGTGCCGATGGATCAGGCTGAAGGTGCCGGGCGGGCTTTTTATGCCGATTTGAGGGGTCTCACCGCGGGAGCTGAGTAGTGCTCAACTACTCCATGCGGCGCCGGAACCGGAAGTCCAAAATATTTTTTACAGAGAAGTGTTGGGTTGAATATGTGGAAAAAAAGGCAAAGTCAAAAGACTGTTGTGAATCTCTCTTTTTCGGCTGTAGGAGATCCTCCCTAGGCCTAGAATCAGCCTTGAGCATGGCCTGAGTCAAGAGGGATTCATCATAGCCCTTTTCCCGAAACCTATCCTTCAAAATGGAAGCCTCATGCAAGAAGTCCTCCCTATGCGAACAATTTCGCTTCAGACGTAAAAACTGACTGACAGGAACGGACTCTAACCACGCCTTATGATGGCAACTCGTGGTGTCTATGAATCCGTTCCTGTCAGTCGGCTTGAAAAAAGTGGAAGTAACAATTTGACCATCCTCTATCCGGATCTTTAAGTCTAAGAAATGAATCTCCTTGTTACTCGACTCATAAGTCAAGCTAATGCCCCTTTGGTTACTATTGAGGGTGTCCATAAATTGATTCAAGGACTCCCCCGTGCCATCCCATAGGAAGAGGATGTCGTCTATGTACCTATGCCAGAGCACAAGCTCCGGCCTAGGCACACCCCAGACGACATCCTCCTCCCACTTGGCCATTAACAGGTTGGCCATACTGGGCGCGAATTTCGCGCCCATGGCCACCCCCCTGTTCTGCAAATAGTAGGTACCATTGAACCAAAAATAGTTCCTAGACATTGCATAATCCAGAAGGGAGATGATGTAATCCCTCTGAAAACTCAAAAAGTTCTCAAGCCCCAAATAATAAGACACTGCCTCTCTACCATGTTGGTGCGATATTATGGTATACAGTGACGCAACGTCAGCTGTAACCAATATATAATTCTCTTGCCAGGTGATATTGCTGAGCTCATTAATCAGTTAATTTATGTATTTTTTTCAATTTATGGACACCCTCAATAGTAACCAAAGGGGCATTAGCTTGACTTATGAGTCGAGTAACAAGGAGATTCATTTCTTAGACTTAAAGATCCGGATAGAGGATGGTCAAATTGTTACTTCCACTTTTTTCAAGCCGACTGACAGGAACGGATTCATAGACACCACGAGTTGCCATCATAAGGCGTGGTTAGAGTCCGTTCCTGTCAGTCAGTTTTTACGTCTGAAGCGAAATTGTTCGCATAGGGAGGACTTCTTGCATGAGGCTTCCATTTTAAAGGATAGGTTTCGGGAAAAGGGCTATGATGAATCCCTCTTGACTCAGGCCATGCTCAAGGCTGATTCTAGGCCTAGGGAGGATCTCCTACAGCTGAAAAAGAGAGATTCACAACAGTCTTTTGACTTTGCCTTTTTTTCCAAATATTCAACCCAACACTTCTCTGTAAAAAATATTTTGCGCCGTCACTGGCACATCTTAAAAAATGATGGGGTGTTGGGCCCTCTTTTACCTCCACAACCTCAAGTTATCTACTGGGGTGTTCCCCCCTTGAGGTTACAGATAGCTCCTAATATTAGGGATCCCCCTAAAAAGGTCTCATTCTTTCAGCAGACGGGAGGCTTTTACAGATGTAGGAGGTGTGCTATCTGTAAACTAAACGTGGAAAAGAGGAGGCGAGTAGACACCTTTAAATCTGGGACTACAGGTCAGGATTTCACCATTAAGCCATTCATATCATGTACCAAAAGATATGTGGTTTATCTGGTGAGGTGTCCATGCGGCCTTGACTATGTTGGCCTCACCATCCGAGAGCTTCATGTGAGGCTCAAGGAGCATGTGGCCAACATAGTCAAGGGCTTCCCCAAGCATAGCCTCTTGAGGCATTATGATGAGTGTCATCACAGAGATCCCAGTGGTACCCTATTTTTGGGCATAGATAGATTTTCGGGCCACTGGAGGGGAAGTAACATGACAAGGGGGGGTCTCAAAGCTTGAGACTAATTGGATTTATAGACTCAGATCTTATGCCCCCTTAGGCCTTAATATAGAATGGGATTTGAATGCCCATATTAACAATTGCTAGTTCCTATCCTTCAGTGCAATATATGACATTTTTTGGTGCTGACATTCATTTATCTTTTAAATGTTTTTTTATATGCTTTTTTAACATTGTTATTTATTTGTTGTATACTTTTCATGTTTTTCATGTTTTTTATGCATTTTATTGCAATTCAGATGTCCGGTTTTCATTGTGAGATTATTGTAACTCCCCAGCCTTTTTGGGTGCTCTTGGTGTTCGCACCGGTGGGTGGCGCTGTCTCCCCGGGCTGCGTTTTCAAGTTTTATGGTGGATACATTTATCCTTGATTATTTCATGAATAGCCCTATTCAGGTTATTCTCAAGTTTGGGGTATTCGGGAGGTGGGAATAGTGCTAGAGTTATCAATATTTGGAAGGATTCTAGATTCATTTCATTATCCTCTCATAATGCCTTTTCCCCCCTTCCTTCCTTCCGGTCTGGTTGGTTCCTGACCGTGGAGCGCATATCCGACTTCCGGCTATTGCGCACTTCCGATGGGCTGTCTCTCCTCCGTCCCTTCAAAAGGCACTAGCGTACCTCGCAGCCACACCCCTTGATGACGACTTTTCATGTCGAAACGTGCGTCGGGTGGTGTGCTAGGCGACGTGTGCCGCAACTTGGAGGAGACAGAGCGGCCATCAACCGAGTGCCTAACATCAGGAATGCCCAGGAACCAGCGGGAAAATCTTAATATGAATGCGAGATATCTTCTGGACTCTGTAAGTGGCTTATTTTAGTGGGAATAAAGTATTTAGAAGCAGTCTGCGCTATGTGATGTTCTTTCTTCTCTCTTGCTAACATACACTACCTCTGAGCCTGCGAATTGGACATCTGAGTGGGAAGTCTCTGACCCTTTACTTATGTGCATTTGATCTCTGTTATGGGGGTCAACAACATCTGGTAACGAGTGGTGGTGTTTGAGTGCTTTTCTTTTAACACAAAAAGGTGCTTTATTGAAGTAATGAAAATACAACAAATAAAAATATTTCAGCATACATTTGTAAACTTGTACATTAGGATATAGAATGTTTTAAGTAATACCGGGAAGGTATAAAGAACAAGATACAAAAGTATAACATACTCGGTAACCCAGCCACCTATTAACCCAATACAAACATATAACCTAAGACTTATCTTCAAACAGTGGTAATTAGGCAAAAGCATTCCTAGGTGTTGATGTATCAAGAATTAATCCAAGTTATTGGGTATTGTGGATAGAAGTAGTCGAGCAACAATAAGGCTCCAGCTCACCGACAGGGAAAGAAAGGGAGTCCCGCCTAATGAGTGGAGTGAAAGAAGTGGGAAAGAGGAGAAGAAAAAAGAACAGATTGACAAACACTGAGAGGGAAGGGTCCAGGTAGGGGGGGGGGAATAAGGGGAGGTGTACAGCCTCCAATGTGGGGAGGTTATAATCTGTAAACTCATACTGCATGACTAAAAAGCTTCGTTGTACTGATCAAAAAAGAAATTGCCATCTAATACGGATCAGGGGAGAAGAGCCTTCCAATGGGAATACTCCACTCTACGTGGGAGATTTTAAAGTCTGGTATTCTTGTGAGGTTGTGAACAGTTTCCAGTTGGCCCAAAGTTTGTGGAAAAGATCATTTCTTTCATATTTCATAGCAACCGCCCTTTCCATCTCAAAGAGTTGGTTGGTCAAGGTGTATGATCCAATCCCTGAGTGTGGGTGTAGTAGAAGAATTCCAGTGTAAGGGAATTAAGCTTTTGGCACTATTCAGCATATGTCTAACCAATGAGGATTTGTATTTCTTATATGAGAACGTGTTTATATGAAGCAAAAATGTCGAAGCATCATTATCTAGTTCAATCCCTGATATATGCTTAATCCAATGAGAAATTGACCTCCAAAAAGGCTTGATCTTAGGGCAGGACCACCATATATGCAGGAAGTCCTCTCTGTCAATATTGCACCTCCAGCATCTGTCCGACACGCTGGGGTACCACTTTTTAAGGTTAGCCGGGGTTCTGTACCACTGAGTCCTGACCTTGAATGCGTTTTCTTGTAGCTTCGTACTAATGGAGCATTTGTACGAGAAAACACATGACTTCCTCCATTGAGCCTCAGAGATTTTTTTGCCAAGTGCCCTTTCCCAATTATATTTGTATAGATCAGAAGAGCTTCTATTTGTGGCGTTCAGCCATTTGTATGCTAGGGAGGTGATCCCTCTTAGAGGAGTCCGAAGCAAGCAGTGCCTTTCAAACACTGTGAGTTCTCTGAGAAAGAGAGATCTGGATTTGCTACTTTGGAGGAAGTCATGGATCTGCACATAGTTCCAAAATGTCAGAGGGTGGTCTGATGAACATTTCCGTTTTAGCCGTTCAAAGCTCAGTATTTTACCATTTTGAAAACAATCGGCAACATATAGTGGCGTCAACTTCCCATTGGTGATCCTTAACAGAGATTTATTCTGTGTCCCCGGAGGAAAGTCCGGGTTATTAAATAAGCACGTAAGTGGACTGGGGGAGGATGATAAATTATGTTTTGTCATGCATTTGCGGAAAAGGTCGAGGGTCGGTTGGATCAGGGGATGTGCTTTAATTTCCTTCGGGTGAGACAAATGACTGGACCATAGTAAATGTTGGGTATGAAAACATGTCCAGTGTCTTTCAATACCAACCCAGTCCTTCGTCTCATCATGGCAATGCCAGTCGATAACCCTGGTTAGATGAGTAGCCACATAGTACTGGTAGAAATTAGGAATACCCATCCCTCCTTCCTCTTTGCTTCGCTGCAGGTAACTAAAATTGATCCTTGGGTGTTTATTTGCCCAGATAAATTTCCTTTGAATGGTAGCTAATTTCCGGAAAAAGGAGTTAGGCAAGTGGATCGGGAGAGCGTGGAACAGATATAATAATCTGGGAAGTACCGCCATCTTGATAATGGCGGCTCTCCCGAACCACGAGAATTTGCCTCTATCCCATCTCCTGAGGTCATCAGTCAGCTTTTTGAGGAGTGGGGAAAAATTAGCGTCAAACAGGTCCTTAGGGTCAGGTGTAAGTTTTATCCCTAGGTATTTCAGTGAGTGCCGCTCCCATTTATATGGACAGTTTGCTCTAGTGAGGTCAATCATATGAGATGGTAGAGTCAGGTTCATTGCTTCGGACTTTGAGTGCTTTTCTGGTGGTGGTTCTTCAACTCTGGATTTGCCTCTTCAAAAGCGGAGACACATCATCATGGACTGCTTTCCCATTTATTCAGAATTTTTTAGGGCTTAGCGCCACATTTAGTGTTTTATGTGTTTCAAATCTGTTATCTTCCAGATTTTGTGTGGCTGCTTTATCCTTGTGATTTGTGATTAATCATATTGTTTTCAATATATGTTTATATGCTTCCTGTAGCGCGGCAACATTGTGTTTTTATATGTATTTTACACTTAGTCATATATAGGTGTTATAGGAGCATAACCATATTCGTGTAAATGATTTCATTAGCGCAAGCATATATTTCTGCTACTATCACACCTATATATGTCTAGGTGTGTATATACATACAAGTCTGTGTGTATATATACCCGTATACACAAGTTCAGATGTTTTGCCTGCCTCCAAAGAACCCAAAAAATGCCCAAAAAAATGCTAGCGTAAAAAAAAAATGCCCAGGTGTGTTGTTGCAGGCATTTGTTGGGGGTTTTTGGAGGCAGGCAAAACATCTGAACTTGTGTATAGTACCACTATACACAAGTTCAGATGTTTTTCCTGCCTCAAAAGAACCCAAAAAAATGCCCAAAAAACGCCTGCTATTAAACCGGCAAGGTGTGAAAAGCGAGAAGCCAACCTCCTGTGCTGAAAGTTTTCTAATACAAACAATCTTTTTTTTTATGGTTCTGGACTTGCTACAGAGCTGAAACTTCACAGGTACACTTTTTAGACCCCCCAGATACTAAATTTTTTAATTTTTTATTTTTTCAATAATTGGCTCTCTATCAAAAATGACAATTTTTAAGAACTTTTTTTGTGTGATTTTGTGTCTGGGGGGGGGGGGGTCTAAAAGGTGTACCTGTGAAGTTTCAGCTCTGTAGCATGTCCAGAACCCCCAAAAAAAGATCATATAGGTGTAAAAGTAGGGTCCCACCATCGCTGTTCTACTGAAAAATTATCTTTTTTTCTGGTTCTGGACATGCTACAGAGCTGAAACTTAGACCCCCCAGATACTAAATCCAAAGTCAAAATAAAAAAATCTCTCTCTTTTTTTTTTCAATAATTGGCTTTTTTATCAAAAATTACAATTTTTAAGAACTTTTTTTTGTGTGATTCATAGTCCCTGGGGCATGACCCAGAACCCTAGGCACTTTTTAGGGGCATTTATTGGGTTTTATGGCTTTAAAATGGTGTTTTTTGATTACCGAAGTTCGGGTCCATTGTTTTCAATGGGGTTCTGAAATCCGGGCCGAACTTTCGGGTAGTTCGGGTGTTCTGGTCGAACCGAACTTTTGAAAAGTTCGATCATCCCTACCCAACACACACCTAGGGACGACCGCCTTAAGAAGGCACCTGAACTCCCATCACCGATCCCAGTGGGAGCAACACCGTCAGAACCCACAAAGCCACACTCCAGGCTCTCACCGTCCAGCCTCTTCTCCTTCTCCTCTCTCCTCACATTTGTCCTCCACTCCACCTTCCATGATGCCATCGTCATGTTGTTCTGGAAAAAGGCAGGCTTCTGTGGCCCAAATGTTGCAGCAGAAAAAAATGACGACGCCGGATAACCCTCTTGCCCAACATTTGACTGCTGGCTTGTCAGAACTGATAGCCCGCCAACTACTGCCATATCAACTGGTGGACTCGGAGGCCTTTCGTAAATTTGTGGCCATTTTAACACCACAATGGAAGGTCCCAGGCAGGAACTATTTCTCGCAGAAGGGCATTCCAGAGCTGTATGACCATGTTCAGTGGCAAGTGAATATATCTCTGGCACACAGTGTCGGTGCCAAGATACATCTGACCACAGACACATGGTCTAGCAAACAGGGGCAGGGAAGGTATATCACTTTTACTGCCCACTGGGTGAATCTTCTGACGGCCATCAAGCATGTAACCCGTGGCACCCGTGTAGATTTGGTTGTACCACCATGGATTGCATGCAGGCCTGCCTCTTCTTCTCCTCCTCCTCCTCCTCCATCCTCCCTCTCCTCCTCGGCTGACTCCTCCTTTTCCGCTGCTACCGTCTCTTCCGCTGTGCCACCCAAGATCCCCAGAACCTATTCCACATGCCAGGTGAGACGTTGCCATCCTGTGCTGCGTCTGTTGTGCCTGGAAGCCAAGAGCCACACTGCTCCTGCACTCCTTTCAGCTTTGCGTTCACAGGCAGATCAGTGGCTGACACCGCTGAATTTGAAAAAGTCAAAGTGGTGTGCGACAACGGTGCCAATCTGCTGAGTGCGCTGAAACAGGGCAAAGTAACACACTTGCCATGCATGGCACACGTCCTGAACTTGGTGGTGCAGCGATTCGTTGCCAAATACCCTGGGGACCAGGACGTCTTGCGGCAGGCCAGGAAAATCTCGGGCTATTTCAGAAGATCTTACACAGCCATGGCTCGCCTTGCTGACATTAAGCGGCGACACAACCTGCCCATCAGGCGTCTTTTTTCACCTCGCCAGTGGCTGCTCATGAGGGATGCATGCAGACTTCTGCGGCCCTTCGATGAGATCACCAAACTGGTCAGTCACGGCCAGGGCGCCATCAGTGACATCGTACCTTATGCCTTATTTCTGGAGCGTGCATTGCGTCCTGTCATTGATCAAGCCATCGAGGAGCAGGAGCAGGAAGATGAGGAAGTCGCAATGTTGGATGAATTCCCAGTGGGTGCTACTCCATCTGAGACAAGTCAACAGCAGGAGTCTGAAGAGGAGTCAGAGGAGGATGGTGCTGGGGGGATGAGGAGGAGCAAGAAGAGCATGCTTTAAACCTTTCTGGGATCCCTGGTGTTATGCGTGGATGGGGGTAGGAGAACGAGGACGACATTGTCCTGGATGATGAGCTGGAAGCAGGCCACTACACCGCTTCCAGTTTAGTGCAAATGGGGGCCTTCATGCTCCAGTGTTTTAAGGGGGACCCCTGTATAAAAAGCATAAAGGCCAAGGACCAGTACTGGGTGGCAACGTACTTAGACCCCCGGTACAAACAAAAAATGGCGGAAATGTTACCACAATCACAGAGGGCGGTCAGAATGCAACACTTCCAGGCCTTGTTGCGGGAAATGCTGCATTCTGCTTTTGTGTGCGCTGGCAGAGGAATTTCCACTCACAGAGATACAGTTGCGCGTAGCAATCCAACAGCGCCTGCAAGAAGAGGGCGGTTTGAAGATGTCTTGGTGACTTCAGATATGAGATCCTTCTTTCAGCCGACCCATCGACAGCTGTACTCCGCATCCATTATCAGGGAACGCCTAGACCGACAGGTGTCCGACTACATTGGGTTAACGGCCAATGTGGACACTCTGAGGAGTGATGAACCCCTGGACTACTGGGTGGGCAGGCTTGACCTCTGGCCAGAGCTTGCACAATTTGTAATGGAAATGTTGGCTTGCCCCCCGTCCAGTGTCCTGTCCGAAAGAACGTTCAGCACAGCAGGGGGGATCGTGACCGATAAGCGCACTCGCCTAGCTCATGACAGTGTAGACTACCTCAAATTTATAAAAATGAATGAGGCATGGATCTCTGAGGAATTCAACACATGTGACCAGTAGACCATGTTTCATTGAAATTCCTCATGCCAGGCCACAAATATCCGCCAGACCGCCATCCACCCATAGCAATTCCTGGCCCTTCGCTTTGCTACATACAGCGGCATGAAAGGCATTTCATGTCCATTGAATGGCAAATTTTTGGGACCTTTCAGGGCCGACAATTATTTGTTCTGTGAATGCCTAATGTACCTTCAGCCACCAAATACTACGTTCTTAGCTGTCAGATAAACCTATGTGGGCTAATTTTTGGGGCCAATACTGGCCGGCGCTTACTTCTGTATCCTGTGAATGCCTAATGTACCTTCAGCCACAGAATACTACATTCTTAGCTGTCAGATAAATCCATGTGGGCTAATTTTTGGGGCCAATACTGGCCGACACTTACTTCTGTATCCTGTGAATGCCTAATGTACCTACAGCCACAGAATACTACGTTCTTAGCTGTCTGTAAAAACCCATGTGAGCTAATTTTTGGAGCCTATACAGGCCGACACTTCTGTATACTGTGTGAATGCCTAATGTACCTCTAGCCATCAAATACACTACGTTCTTTGCTGTCAGTTAAACCCTTGTGGGCTAATTTTTGGGGCCTATACAGGCCGACACTTACCTCTGTATACTGTGAATGCCTAATGTACCTCTAGCCATCAAATACACTATGTACTTTGCTGTCAGTTAAACCCATGTGAGCTATTTTTTGGGGCCTATACAGGCCGACACTTACTTCTGTATCCTGTGAATACCTAATGTTCCATCAGCCACAGATTACTAAGTTCTTAGCTGTCAGTTAAACACATGTGGGCTAATTTTTGGGGCCAATACTGGCCGACACTTACTTCTGTATCCTGTGAATGCCTAATGTACCTTCAGCCACAGAATACAGCATTCTTAGCTGTTAGGTAAACCCATGTGGGCTAATTTTTGGGGGCCAATACTGGCCGACACTTACTTCTGTATTCTGTGAATGCCTAATGTACCTTCAGCCACAGAATACAATGTTCTTAGCTGTCAGGTAAATGCATGTGGGCTAACTTTTGGGGCCTGGAATGGCCGACACTTACTTCTGTATTCTGTGAATGCCTAATTTTTCAGACTGGAATTGAAAATCAATGGGTCTGTAAAGGTTCCCCCAAATTGTGGAATGGATGCAGACCCATTTTACAGATGTGCGAATGGACCCCTTTTATGTATTAGACCGGCTGCTGTCAGTTCTGGCAGATCTATGAAAAAAAAATATATATATATATTTTTTGCTGTAAACAAAAAAAAAAAAAAAATTTAGGGCAACTTTTTCAATTGCAATACTTCTGTTATGACATTGTCCATGTGCTGGGACTATTTGTGCACAGCTAGTATCTTTTTTGTGGCTGCAAATATGACCTAAAGATTTTTAAAGTTCGCCTCCCATTAAAGTCCATTGGGCCCGCCGCATACTCGCGGTTCGCAGACTTTCGAGAAAATTTGCGGCTGACGTTCGCGAACCGCCCCGGCCGATGTTCGTCCATCTCTAATGATAGGTAGTCAGAAAATGATGTGTGTAATTTATGCTCCTAGAACGCCTGAAAGTGCTACTTGTATGTGGAGTCTCTTTATGTGGCCAGGCTGTGTAAAAGTCTCATACATGTGGTATCGCCATACTCAGGAGAAGTAGCAGAATGTATTTTGGGGTGTCATTTTTGCTATTTACATGCTATGTGTAAGAAATATCCTATAAATTGACAACTTTGTGTAAAAAAAAAAAAGGTTTTAATTTTTTTTCCACATTTTCCAAAAACTTGTGGGAAAAAATGGCACATTCAAAAGACCCATAATGGCTCATAGAATATACGTTGGAGTGTTTGCTTTCCAAAATGGGGTCATTTTGTGGGCTTTTCCATTGTCTTGGTGCTCCAGGGCCTTCAAAAGTGTGATAGGTAGTCAGAAAGTTATATGTGTATTAATGCTCCTAGAACGCCTGAAGGTGCTACTTGGATGTTGTGTCTCTTTATGTGGCCAGGCTGTGTAAAAGTCTCACACATGTGGTATCACCATACTCAGGAGGAGTAGCAGAATGTATTTTGGGGTGTCATTTTTGCTGTGTACATGCTATGTGTTAGAAATATCTTATAAATTGACAAATTTGTGGGAAAAAAAGAAAAAAACATTTTTTTTCTTCATTTTCCCAAGAATTGTGGGAAAAAATTATAACTTCAAAAAACTCACCATGCCTCTTACTAAATACCTTGGACTGTCTACTTTACAAAAAGGGGTCATTTGGGGGGTATTTGTACTGTCCTGACATTTCAGGGCCTCAAGAAAGGAGATAGGCCGTCAGTACATCTGGTGTGATCAATTTTCAGTAATTGGTACCATAGCTTCTAGACTCAATAACTTTCACACAGACTAAATAATATACACTAATTTGGGTTAATTTTACCAGAGACATGTAGCAGTATAAATTTTGGCCCAAATGTATGAAGAAAAATTAATTTTTTGCAAAATTTTATAATAGAAACTAAAAAAAAAAGTGTTTTTTTTTTCAAAATGTTTGCTCTTTT
Organism: Pelophylax lessonae; assembly: GCF_965119305.1. NCBI lineage: Eukaryota > Metazoa > Chordata > Amphibia > Anura > Ranidae > Pelophylax > Pelophylax lessonae. Next base: position 158,910,541 of record NC_138775.1, read on the forward strand.
TTTGCTTATATCACGAAAAAAAAAAATGGTTGTGATCAAATACCACCAAAAGAAAGCTCTATTTGTGTGAAAAAAAATGACAACAATTTTGTTTGGTTACAGTGTAGCATGACTGAGCAATTGTCATTCAAAGTGGGAGAGTGCTGAAAGCTGAAAATTGGTCTGGGCAGGAAGGGGGTCTAACTGCTCTGTATGGAAGTGGTTAATGAAATGCAGCTCCCCAACACCAGTAACACTCCTGCAGCCCCACAGAAGGACATCAGGCTTTGTGACATTTGTCTTCCTCGTGGTGCCATTGCTGACAGCATGAAATGGGAAGGGGTTTTCTTTTATAATCCTTTTATAATCAACTGTCTGCTGGACACCTGTTTAATGGATAAATATACACACCTGTAGTTGAATTCTTGTTAACTATGATTTTGTTGTCTAAAATGTATTTTTGCTACTAAGACTTTCATTGGGGTGTATTCGTTTTTGCCACATGGTCTTGAATGAATTTGTTAGGAAAAATACTTTTGTGTGTGCAAATGAACAAATCTTGGTATCAATTCATGGCCTGCTGTTTTTTTTTTCTTTACTGGCACTTTCTTTTATATTGTTCAGGTGTCAACAGGGAAACCCATTGGCAGCTAATGACTCATCGGTTGTTAAGGATGCCACAGCCAGTTTCCTGGCCCGCTCCTTAACAATCAGCTTACACTGCGCCCTGAGTGGGCAATGCTTTGCCCAATCAGGACTCAGAATGCACTGTGCAGTGCTCAGTGTATTGCAGGGTGCTCATCGGGGCTAACACCTTGTGAACACCCTGCAAACTCATGCTTGGGCCAAACCAATCGCTCATAGTGGGGAAGAATTTGGACTTCTGCATCATTTTGTTCATGTCATGGCATTTGGGCAACAGCAAGCATTTGACATATGTACTATCCCTTTTTCACTTTACTAATGTGTTTTTTTTTTTTTATAGTATGTATTTTATAACATTGGAGTGCATTACATGCTCCATTATGCACAGGGAAAGATATATTGTATTCCCATTAAATTTTTGTATAAAGAATCGTGGACTATCACACACATTTGTTCTTGATCATTCTTTATTTATAGTATGCACAAATATGATTTAAGTGGGTTCTAATTTATTGTGTGTTTAAAATATATATTTTACTTATTTTCAGTACCTTGTACAGTAAAAGAAACCGACATGCAACAAAACAATATACAGTTTAAATATAAATGGGGAGAAGATAAAACCAAAAAACTATACAGTGAACATGCTGATAGCATGTCATTTGAATGCAAACCTGGATATCAGATATCTGATGAAAAACTTCTGAGAATTCAGTGCTTGGACGGTGTGCTAAAATACCCAAGATGCCTAAAGGAAGGTAAACACCATAATTTACAGTCAATGTTACTCACATGTACACTCTTTCCACCTACAATATTGCTGTTAAATTTGTGTAATAAACAAGTAAAAAAAAAAAAAAATACATAAAAAATATTTAACATACACATTTGCCAGTATGCCAATTCGCTATACTGCTATACAATTTGGTACTTCAGTGGTTTGAGAATGTGCAATTAAACTTAATGTACAATTACAGTATTTTAAGCAGAATTAAAACACAATTTATGTTAGAAGGTTTACAAATGAAACAGGCTTTTGCTGTACATTCTCTGGTGTCACACAATCAAATTAAACTGTTGAAAATAAAAGCACTTTACAATACAAACTGTTAAAAAATGTAGCTTCGAGAAGAGGGAGAGAAAGGGGTTAACAAGAACTAATAAGGGATTACTATGGGTTAAATCGGAGCATTTTTAATTTATAAAACATATTTTTGTGTATCATATGTTTTAGAATTACATACTTCCTTTCTACAGGAGTCACACTCATTTCCCTTGATAAGTAGAGCTGGACCTGAGAGGAAGCCTAAAGTGGTTGTAAAGGCACAAGGTTTTTTATCTTGATGCATTCTATGATATGAAGGTAAAAAAACCTGTGTGCAGCAGACCCCCCTAATACTTACCTGAGCCCCCTCTGGATCCTGCGATGTCCACGAGAGCCTTGCCTCTCCAGGGACCATTGGCTCTCACTGCTGTCAATTACAGTCAGCCAATCAGGAGACCGAGGGGGTGGGGCCGAGTCAGGTCTCTGTGTGTGAATGGACATACAGTATGTCACAAAAGGGAGTACACCCCTCACATTTTTGTAAATATTTTATTATATCTTTTCATGTGACAACACGGAAGAAATTACACGTTGCTACAATGTATAGTAGTGGGTGTTATACAGCTTGTGTAACAGTGTAAATTTGCTGAAATGTCTAAACCGCTGGAAACAAAAGTGAGTACACCCCTATGTGAAAATGTCCGAATTGGGCCTAAAGTGTCAATATTTTGTGTGATCACCATTATTTTCCAGCACTGCCTTAACCCTCCTGGGCATGGAGTTCACCAGAGCTTCAGGTTGCCACTGGAGTCCTCTTCCACTCCTCTATGTCGACATCACGGAGCTGGTGGGTGTTGAAGACCTTGCTCTCCTCCACCTTCCGTTTGAGAATGCCCCACAGATGCTCATTAGGGTTTAGGTCTGGAAACATGCTTGTCCAGTCCATCACCTTTAACCTCAGCTTCTTTAGCAAGACAGTGGTCATCTTGGAGGTGTTTGGGGTCGTTTTCATGTTGGAATACTGCCCTGTGGCCAAGTCTCCAAAGGGAAGGGATCATGCTCTGCTTCAGTATGTCACAGTACATGTTAGCATTCATGGTTCTCTCAATGAACTGTAGCTCCCCAATGCTGGCAGCACTCATGCAGCCTCAGACCATAACACTCCCACCACCATGCTTGACTGTAGGCAAGACACACTTGTCTTTGTACCCCACACCTGGTTGCCGCCACACACGCTTGACACCATCTGAACCAAATAGGTTTATCTTGGTCTCAGACTGCAGGACATGGTTCCAGTAATCCATATCCTTAGTCTGCTTGCCTTCAGCAAACTGTTTGCAGACTTTCTTGTGCATCCTCTTTAGAAGAGGCTTCCTTCTGGGTAGACAGCAATGAAGACCAATTTGATGCAGTGTGCGGCGAATGGTCTGAGCATTGACAGGCTAACCCCCGCCCCTACAAGCTCTGCAGCAATGCTGGCAGCACTCAAACGTCTATTTCCTAAAGACAACCTCTGGATATGATGCTGAGCCCATGCACTCAACTACATTGGTAGACCATGGCAAGGCCTGCTCTGAGTGGAACCTGTCCTGTTAAACCGCTGTATGATCTTGGCTACCGTGCTGAAGCTCAGTTCCAGGGTCTTGGCAATCATCTTATAGCCTAGGCCATCTTTATGTAGAGCAACAATTCTTTTTTTCAGATCCTTAGAGAGTTCTTTGCCATGAGGTGCCATGTTGAGCTTCCAGTGACAAGTATGAGAGAGTGAGAGTGATAACACCAAATTTAACACACCTGCTCCCCCTTGTAACACTAACGAGTCACATGACACCAGGGAGGAAAAATGGCTAATTGGGGCCAATTTGGACATTTTCACTTAGGGGTGTACTCACTTTTAAACAACAATAATAGAAGGGCGCACCAACCTTGTGCATTACCACTAAAAATGTTTATTTAAAATCCAAAAAAGCAACATACACTGTACTTAGAAACATATGATAGTTGCACACATGCAAAGACAATGGAACCAATCATCTCCAGGACAGCCAGGAAACTCCTACGGTGCTAGATGACGTGATGTTATCAGAATATGCCTGACTGATGCGTTTCGAGGGAGGACCCTCTTCCTTAGAGCCAAAAAGTGCTCCTAATCCACCATTGCCTTTGTGAGGTGTCATGTAGTCGGTTTGTACCACCCACAACACTCGGCCCCGCCCCACAGGGAGCAAAGGTCAAGGGTGTGGGTAACAAAGATGGAATTTGTTTATGGGAAGTCTGTGGTACCCATACCCTAGGAGGACCGCACAGTATGCACTCCCTCCTGATATGTACAAACCAGCCGCACACCTACACCAATCGCAAATCATGATGGTAGCAATAAAAAAGATAAACTGTTAAAACACTATTATTAACTGAGAATAAAAACTAAAAGCATAGAGAATATCATGAATCATTAATAGGGTTGAGCAGACACCTAGATGTCCGTGTTCGACGGGTTCGGCCGAACTTTAAAAAAAAGTCCGGGTCCGTGTCCCGGACTTTTACCGAACTTTTCCCGCACACCGAACCCCATTGAAGTCAATGGGGACCCGAACTTTAAGGCACTAAAATGGCTCTAAAACACCAAAGGAAAGGGCTAGAGTGCTGCAAATGGCAGCAAAACGTAATTAAGAGCATGGCAAGTGCTCTGCAAACAAATGTGGATAGGGAAATAACTTAAAACAACAAAAAAAAACAGAAAAATAAAACAATGTTCTTCTTCATCTCTGAAGGACGAGGCCCATATGGAGTAGGAGGGAGGTTGAGGTGGTGGTGGATGTGGCGGTGACATAGGCATGCGCACAGGGTGTGCCGGGTGTGCCTGGGCACACCCTAATCACCTAGGGCACATAGCATTGCCAGTGAGGAGATGGGAAAGATCTCCCTCGGACCTGCTCTGCTCTATTTCTCTTTGCCTACAGGTACATGGCCCCGATACATTACTCTCCCTGCTGGCAAACACATGCATGTGTATTTCAACTTTGGGGTGCACACCTTAATGCAATAGGCTGCGCACACCTATGGGCGGTGTAGGTGGAAGCGGCGGTGGAGGAGGACCAGGGCCGGATTAAGAGCATCATGGGCTTGGTGCTGAGGATTTTGAAGGGCCTTAAGGGCCGTGCCTTGCCATGCACCCAGAGGAGGAAGGGTGCAGCCATGCATGCCTAATTCAACATGGGATGCTGTCTCTGAAGCCCATAAACACATCCATGCATCGGCAACTGTCCCTCCTTGTCCGGCCTTCGCGCTGTGTGGGGAGGTTCTGAGGGTGCTGCCTGGGGAAGCGAGCATAGAAGCCAGACTTCTGTGTTTACAAGTGACAGAAGAGCGGTAACAGTGAATATGGCCAACCCGGGGCCTATATAAAAGGTAGGGGCCTGGAGCTGCAGCTCCAATAGCCCCTACGTTAATCTGGCCCTGAGGAGGAGGACGAGGTAGCCAACACTGCTTCTTTTCACAAATTTTAAATGAGGGTACACCCCAAAAGAGTGAGAAAGAGCAAAAATGGAACAATGGGTGGGTAAGGTCGGTATCCATTGCTATTATGCATAAGGTACGGAAAAGTCCTGTGGGATCCATGCCTGGTTCATTTTAATGAACGTGAGCTTGTCCACATTGTCTCTGGACAGGCGGCTGCGCTTGTCTGTTATAACGCCCCCAGCCGTGCTAAATACCCGTTCAGATAATACACTGGCTGCAGGGCACGCCAGCACCTCCAAGGCGTAAAGGGCAAGCTCAGGCCATGTGCCCAATTTGGAGACCCAGAAGTTGAAGGGGGCAGACCCCTCATTCACTACATGTAGGCGTGTGCACACATACTGCTCCACCATGTTGGTAAAATGCTGCCTCCTGCTAAGACGTTCCATCTGAGCTGCTGGTGCTGCTGTTTGTTGTGGCGTGCTGACAAAGCTTTTCCACATTTCGGCCATGCTAACCCTGCCTTCTGAGGTGCTGGCGGTGCCCTGGTTGCGTTGGCGACCTCCTCCTCCTCCTCCTCCTCCTCCTCCTCCTCCTCTGCCTTGTGCTTCCACTGCGGCCCCGCTGTCAGATGGGAATGCCAGCAGCATGGCGTCTACCAGCGTGCGCTTGTACTCGCGCATCTTGCGATCGCGCTCCAATGAGTGAATTAAGGACGGTATGTTGTCCTTGTAACGGGGATCCAGCAGCGTGGCCACCCAGTAATCAGCACAAGTTAGAATGTGGGCAACTCGGCGGTCGTTGTGGAGACACTGCAGCATGTAATCGCTCATGTGTGCCAGGCTGCCCAGAGGCAACGAAAGGCTGTCCTCTGTGGGAGGTGTATCGTCCGTGTCCTCTGTATCCCCCCAGCCACGCACCAGTGATGGCCATGAGCTGGCCTGGGTGCCACCCTGCTGTGAACATGGTTCCATCTCCTCCTCCAGCTCCTCCTCCTCCTCATCCTCCTCATCCTCCAGAACTGTGTCCCTGCTGGACAATTGTGTCCCTGGCGTTTGTGTGTGCAGGAACCCACCCTCGGAGCCCCTTGCGAATGACTGCCCTGAAAGCCTTGGAAATGTTACCTCTTCATCCTCCTCCTCATCCTGTGCCACATCCTCTTCCATCATCGCCCGAATTGTTTTTTCAAGGAGGCATAGAAGTGGGATAGTTAAGCTGAGAACGGCGTCATTGCCACTGGCCATGTTGGTGGAGTACTCAAAACAGCGCAACAAGGCACACAGGTCTCGCATGGAGGCCCAGTTATTGGTGGTGAAGTGGTGCTGTTCCGCAGAGCGACTCACGCTTGCGTGCTGCAGCTGAAACTCCACTATGGCCTGCTGCTGCTCGCACAGTCTTTCCAGCATGTGCAAGGTGGAGTTCCACCTTGTGGGCACGTCACATATGAGGCGGTGAGCGGGAAGGCCGAAGTTACGCTGCAGCGCTGCCAGGCGAGCAGCAGCAGGGTGAGAACGCCGAAAGTGCGCACAAACGGCCCGCACTTTCTGCAGCAGCTCTGACATATCGGGGTAGTTTTTAAGGAACCTCTGCACCACCAAATTCAGCACATGCGCCAGGCAAGGGATGTGCGTCAAACCGGCTAGGCCCAGAGCTGCTATGAGATTTCGCCCGTTATCGCACACCACCAGGCCGGGCTTGAGGCTCGCTGGCAGCAACCACTCATTTGTCTGCTGTTCCATGCTCCTCCACAACTCCTGCGCGGTGTGTGGTTTGTCCCCCAAACAGGCAAGTTGTAAAACTGCCTGCTGTCGTTTACCCCTGGCCGTGCTGAAGTTGGTGGTGAAGGTGTTACGCTGTCCGGATGAGGAGGCGGTAGAGGATGAGGAAGCGGAGTAGGAGGAGTTAGGAACAGGAGGCAAACTGAAGCGCCCTGCAATCCTTGGTGGTGGAAGGACATGCGCCAAATTGCTATCCGCCTCAGGCCCATCCGCCACTGCATTTACCCAGTGTGCCGTTAGGGAGATATAATGCCCCTGACCGTGCTTACTGGTCCACGTATCGGTAGTTAGGTGGACCTTGGCACAGATGGCGTTGCGTAGTGCACACCTGATTTTTTTCCCCCACTTGGTTGTGCAGGGAAGGGATGGCTTGCCTGGAAAAGTAGTGGCGGCTGGGCACGACGTACTGTGGGACAGCCACCGACATAAAGTTTTTAAAACTGTGCGTCTCCACCAGACGGAATGACAGCATTTCAAAGGCCAATAATTTTGAAATGCTGGCATTCAGGACCAGGGATCGCGGGTGGGTAGGGGGGTACTTCCTCTTCCTCTCAAGTGTTTGGGAGATGGAAAGCTGAACGCTTCCACGGGACATTGTGGAGATGGTTGTTGGTGACCCAGGTGGTGGTGTTGCTGACAGATCGTCTGTTTGCGGGGTGACAGGTGCCGGTATCACTACAGATGTGGCTGGAGCGGCCGAGACTGCAGCAGAAGAGGAAGCAGGATGAGCCAGAGACGTTTCTTGGTTTTGAAGGTGTGTACTCCACTGCAGCTCGTGCTTTGCACTTAGATGCCTGATCATGCAGGTTGTGCTCAGGTTGAGAAGGTTTATGCCTCGCTTCAAGCTCTGATTGCACAGGGTGCAAACCACTCGTGTCCTGTCATCAGCACATTTTCTAAAGAACTTCCACGCTAGAGAACTCCTTTGAGCTGACTTTGGTGCGCTCGTTCCCTTGCTGTGTTGGGCAGTAGCGGGCGTAGTGTCTAGGGCACGGCCGCTCCGCTTCTGCACCCTGCTCCCTCTTCTGCTGTGCTGGTGGCTCTGTGCGACCACCGCCTCTTCCTCCAAACTACTCAGGTCACCTGCATGACGTTCATTCCATGTGGGGTCGAGGACCTCATCATCCTCCACATCATCTTCCACCCAGTCTTCACCCCTGCCCTCCTTGTCGGTCTCCACAATGCTGAACGCCGCAGCAGTTGGAACCTGCGTTTCGTCATCATCGGAGACGTGCTGCGATGATCCTTGCATGTACTCATCTTGAGAAATAAGTGGTTGGGCATCGCTGCACTCAATCTCTTCCACTTGTGGGGCAGGGCTAGGTGGATGGCCCTGGGAAACCCTGCTGACAGAGTCATCAAAAAGAAGAAGAGACTGCTGTATGGCTTGGGGCTCAGACTGCTTGCCTGATTTGCAAGGGGGTGAGGTGAAAGACGGTTGGACATCGGCTGCAGGTGCCAACTGTGACCTTTCTGCAGTAGACTGGGTGGGAGACAATGTGAAGGAACTGGAGGCACTGTCAGCAGCAAACCAATCTACTATCGCCTCCACTTGTTCTGGCCCCATCACTTCTAGGGACGTATGATGCCCTACCAAATACTGATGCAGGTTCTGTCGCCTACTCACACTTGAGGAAGGTGTTTCACTTGTGCGTGTAGCTGGCACAGATCGACCACGTCCTCTCCTTGCAACAGGAGCTCTACCAGCAGCACCACGACCCAGGCCACGGCCCTTATTTGACGGTCTCCTCATATTTCTGTAATTTAAGATCTTGCCCTAGAAAGGAAGGTTTTTATTGAATAGCGGAATAGGAAATATGATCCAAAAAAGTGTATGTATCTCGCACGTACAAAACCACACTAGTCCCCAATTACTATTGTTTCTACCCCTAAAAGGATGGATGAGGAGTAGGAGGAGTATGGAACAGACAGCACCCTCAAATCTTCAGAAGTATGAGATGAACCTCAAAAACTTGGAAAGGTGGATCTCACACGTACCGACACAGACTATCCCGCAATTCAATTGATCCTCAAAGGTTTTTATTGAATAGCGGAATAGAAAATATGATCAAAAAGAAAGTGTATGTATCTCACACGTACACCACCACACTAGGCCCCAATTACTATTGTTTGTACCCCTAAAAGGATGGTTGAGCAGTAGGAGGAGGAGTATGGAACAGGCAGCACCCTCAAATCTTCAGAAGTATGAGATGAACCCCAAAAACTTGGAAAGGTGGATCTCACACGTACCGACACAGACTATCACGCAATTTAATTGATCCCCAAAGGTTTTAATTGAATAGCGGAATAGAAAATATGATCAAAAAGAAAGTGTATGTATCTCACACGTACACCACCACACTAGGCCCCAATTACTATTGTTTGTACCCCTAAAAGGATGGTTGAGGAGTAGGAGGAGGAGTATGGAACAGGCAGCACCCTCAAATCTTCAGAAGTATGAGATGAACCCCAAAAACTTGGAAAGGTGGATCTCACACGTACCGACACAGACTATCACGCAATTTAATTGATCCCCAAAGGTTTTAATTGAATAGCGGAATAGAAAATATGATCAAAAAGAAAGTGTATGTATCTCACATGTAAACCACCACACTAGGCCCCAATTACTATTGTTTGTACCCCTAAAAGGATGGTTGAGGAGTAGGAGGAGGAGTATGGAACAGGCAGCACCCTCAAATCTTCAGAAGTATGAGATGAACCCCAAAAACTTGGAAAGGTGGATCTCACACGTACCGACACAGACTATCACGCAATTTAATTGATCCCCAAAGGTTTTAATTGAATAGCGGAATAGAAAATATGATCAAAAAGAAAGTGTATGTATCTCACATGTAAACCACCACACTAGGCCCCAATTACTATTGTTTGTACCCCTAAAAGGATGGTTGAGCAGTAGGAGGAGGAGTATGGAACAGGCAGCACCCTCAAATCTTCAGAAGTATGAGATGAACCCCAAAAACTTGGAAAGGTGGATCTCACACGTACCGACACAGACTATCACGCAATTTAATTGATCCCCAAAGGTTTTAATTGAATAGCGGAATAGAAAATATGATCAAAAAGAAAGTGTATGTATCTCACACGTACACCACCACACTAGGCCCCAATTACTATTGTTTGTACCCCTAAAAGGATGGTTGAGCAGTAGGAGGAGTAGTATGGAACAGGCAGCACCCTCAAATCTTCAGAAGTAGGAGATTGTGTTCACTGTACCCCACAAAGATTGTGTTCACTGCACCCCACAAAGATTGTGTTCACTGCACCTCAAAAAGGATTTTGTTCACTGCACCCCACAAAGATTTTGTTCACTGCACCCTAAAAGGATTTTGTTCACTGCACCCCAAAAAGATTGTGTTCACTGTACCCCCCAAAGATTGTGTTCACTGCACCCCACAAAGATTCTGTTCCCTGTACCCCACAAAGATTGTGTTCACTGCACCCCACAAAGGATTTTGTTCACTGCACCCCAAAAAGATTGTGTTCACTGCACCCCAAAAAGGATGTTGTTCACTGCACCCCAAAAAGGATGTTGTTCACTGCACCCCAAAAAGATTGTGTTCACTGCACCCCACAAAGATTGTGTTCACTGCACCCCACAAAGGATTTTGTTCACTGCACCCCAAAAAGATTGTTTACTGTACCCCCCAAAGATTGTGTTCACTGCACCCCACAAAGGATTTTGTTCACTGCACCCCAAAAAGATTGTGTTCACTGTACCCCCCAAAGATTGTGTTCACTGCACCCCACAAAGATTGTGTTCACTGTACCCCACAAAGATTGTGTTCACTGCACCCCACAAAGGATTTTGTTCACTGCACCCCAAACAGATTGTGTTCACTGCACCCCAAAAAGGATGTTGTTCACTGCACCCCAAAAAGGATTTTGTTCACTGCACCCCAAAAAGATTGTGTTCACTGCACCCCACAAAGATTGTGTTCACTGCACCCCACAAATGATTTTGTTCACTGCACCCCAAAAAGATTGTGTTCACTGTACCCCCCAAAGATTGTGTTCACTGCACCCCACAAAGATTCTGTTCACTGTACCCCACAAAGATTGTGTTCACTGCACCCCAAAAAGATTGTGTTCACTGCACCCCACAAATGATTTTGTTCACTGCACCCCAAAAAGATTGTGTTCACTGTACCCCCCAAAGATTGTGTTCACTGCACCCCACAAAGATTCTGTTCACTGTACCCCACAAAGATTGTGTTCACTGTACCCCACAAAGATTGTGTTCACTGCACCCTAAAAGGATTTTGTTCACTGCACCCCAAAAAGGATGTTGTTCACTGCACCCCAAAAAGGATTTTGTTCACTGCACCCCAAAAAGATTGTGTTCACTGTACCCCCCAAAGATTGTGTTCACTGCACCCCACAAAGGATTTTGTTCACTGCACCCCAAAAAGATTGTGTTCACTGTACCCCCCAAAGATTGTGTTCACTGCACCCCACAAAGATTCTGTTCACTGTACCCCACAAAGATTGTGTTCACTGCACCCCACAAAGGATTTTGTTCACTGCACCCCAAAAAGATTGTGTTCACTGCACCCCAAAAAGGATTTTGTTCACTGCACCCCAAAAAGGATGTTGTTCACTGCACCCCAAAAAGGATTTTGTTCACTGCACCCCAAAAAGATTGTGTTCACTGCACCCCACAAAGATTGTGTTCACTGCACCCCACAAAGGATTTTGTTCACTGCACCCCAAAAAGATTGTGTTCATTGCACCCCAAAAAGGATTTTGTTCACTGCACCCCAAAAAGGATGTTGTTCACTGCACCCCAAAAAGGATTTTGTTCACTCCACCCCAAAAAGATTGTGTTCACTGCACCCCACAAAAATTGTGTTCACTGCACCCCAAAAATGATTTTGTTCACTGCACCCCACAAAGATTGTGTTCACTGCACCCCACAAAGGATTTTGTTCACTGCACCCCAAAAAGATTATGTTCACTGCACCCCACAAAGATTGTGTTCACTGCACCCCACAAAGGATTTTGTTCACTGCACCCCAAAAAGATTGTGTTCACTGTACCCCCCAAAGATTGTGTTCACTGCACCCCACAAAGATTGTGTTCACTGCACCCTAAAAGGATTTTGTTCACTGCACCCCAAAAAGGATGTTGTTCACTGCACCCCAAAAAGGATTTTGTTCACTGCACCCCAAAAAGATTGTGTTCACTGCACCCCAAAAAGATTGTGTTCACTGCACCCCACAAAGATTGTGTTCACTGCACCCCACAAAGGATTTTGTTCACTGCACCCCAAAAAGATTGTGTTCACTGCACCCCAAAAAGGATGTTGTTCACTGCACCCCAAAAAGGATTTTGTTCACTGCACCCCAAAAAGATTGTGTTCACTGCACCCCACAAAGATTGTGTTCACTGCACCCCACAAAGATTTTGTTCACTGCACCCCAAAAAGGACGTTGTTCACTGCACCCCAAAAAGATTGTGTTCACTGCAGCCCAAAAAGATTGTGTTCACTGCAGCTCACACACAGAAAAATGGATGTGGATCACTGACACCTGCCTATCTCCTATCCCACACCACACAGCAATATCGATTGTAGTTTGTAGAACACAGTTTCCCTAAAATTCAGCAGCAGCAGCCTCTCCCTAACAGGATTGAGAAGAGATCGTAGATCAGAATTGAGTGCAGAGTCACCCCACCCCCCACACAGCAATATCGATTGTACTTTGTAGAAGACACTGACCCTATAATTCAGCAGACTCTATCCCTAAAATGCCTACAACTCGCCCTGCCTAAACACTCCGACCTGTCCCTCAATTCTATCCGGACACAAATGGTTTTTTCCTGCCTGTCTTTCCCTAATCAGCAGCCAGCACGTTGATGTGTGCTCTGTCCCTGATCTAAGCAGCAGAATGAAGACGCTGCGGCTGCCTGGAACTTATAAAGACTTGGTCACATGCTTCAGACGGCCAATCACAGCTACTGAGACATTTGCAGGCATGGCTGGGATGGCTTAAGGCACACCAGTTAAACGATTGTTGATTGGCTGTTGAAAGCCCGCCATGAAAAGAGCGCCAAAGCATGCAAAACCCAGGAAATAAAACGACCGAACACAGATTTTTACCCGAACATACAGTAAAGTGTCCGTGTCCGTGTCCGTGTTCGGGTACAAAAAATCCAATTATTCGGTACGAACACGAATAATACAGTCCGTGTTCGCTCAACACTAATCATTAATCATTAACAAAACTGGCAAGCACATAGTAACCAGGATTGTGTGCGATCTGAAACTTTGATTCCTGAGTCGCACACTTCCTAGAATGCAGAACAGCACTGTATGTATATATATATATATATATATATATATATATATACATACATGTTTATATATATATATATATATAAAATGTAAAATTCATACAGTCTGACCTTAATGGTCTTATTGAGCTCACTCCAAATGTCAAGGCATTGTGGGGACAATCTGTATACATACAGGTCGGGACCTGTGCAGCCGTCCGCGCCCCCAGCCACCTCACACTGGCCTCAAGGCTAGTTTGAGGTGGCTGGGGGTGCAGACGGCTGCACGGGTCCCGGCTTGTATGTATACAGATTGACCCCACATTGCCTTGACATTTGGAGTGAGCTCAATAAGACCATTAAGACTCTGTGATCCCATTAAGGTCAGACTGTATGGATTTTACATTTTATATATATACACACACATACATACAGTACATAGTGCTGTTCTGCATTCTAGGAAGTGTGCAACTCTGCAATCAAAGTTTCAGATCGCACACAATCCTAGTTACTATATGGCTTGCCAGTTTTATTTAACCACTTACCGACCGCTTACTATATATATTTATTGTGGCAGGGTGGCTCGTGCAGGCAAAATGACGTAGGCATATGTCGCTTGCCTGGGGGCAGCTAGGGGGCGAGCGCGTGCCGCCGCCGGCGCGATCCTGCCCCTGATCATCAGTGAGGAAGCCGATGCGTGTGTCAGGCGGCCCTGATTGCCGCCTGACACCCGCGATCGCTCCCCGCTGAGAGAGAAGGACGGCTGGTTGTTGTAAACACAGCCGACCGTCCTTCTCCCTGAAATGATCACAGACTCATGTGATCCTGCTATATAGGATCACACGTCTCTATGGTCATTTCAGAAGCCCCAACCCCCCCTCCCCCACACACAGTTAGAATTACTCCCCTAGGCTCATATTTAACCCCTTGATCACCCATAGTGTTAACCCCTTCCCTGCCAGTGTCATTATTACTGAAACAGTGCATATTTTTAGCACTGATTACTGTAGTAATGTCACTGGTCCCCCCAAAAGTGTCATAAATGTAAGTCAGGGGTTCAATCTGTCGGCCGCAATGTAGCAGTCCCGCAAAAAATTGCAGATTGCCACCATTACTAGTAAAAAAAAACAATAAAAATGACATAAATCTTTCCCGTAGTTAGTAGACACAATTAATTTTGGCGCAAACCAGTTAAAATATGCTTATTGCAATTTTTTTTAACCAAAAATATGTAGCAGAAAACAAATTGGCCTAAAATGTTAAAAACATTTTTTTTATTTTTTTTTTTTTTTTGAGAATGTCATATAGCAGAATGTGAAAAATATTGTTTTTCTTTTTCAAAATTGTTGCTCTTTTTTTGTTTTTTTGTTGCACAAAAAATAAAAATCACACAGGTGATCAAATACCATCAAAAGAAAGCTCTATTTGTGGGAAAAAAAGGACATCAATTTTGTTTGGATACAGCGTCGCAGGACCGTGCAATTGTCCTTTAACCACTTGCCTACTAGGCCTATTTTTGACATTTGGTGTTTATAAGCTAAAATCAGTTGTTTTTGCTAGAAAATTACTTAGAACCCCCAAACATTATATATATATTTTTTTTAGCAGAGACCCTAGAGAATAAAATGGAGATTATTGTAATATTTTTTATCACACCGTATTTGCGCAGCGGTCTTCCAAACGCAATTTTTTTGGAAAAAAAATAACTTTTTTGAATTAAAAAATAAGAATTCAGTAAAGTTAGCCCAATTTGTTTCCATAATGTGAAAGATAATGTTACGCCGAGTAAATAGATACCCAACATGTCATACTTCAAAATTGCGCACGCTTACGGAATGGCGACGAACTTTAGTACTTAAAAATCCCCACCGGGAGCCCCGAGCGTCCCAGCCGGCATGTCCGGCGGCTGGATGGAGTCCCGATGAATGCCGGAAACGGCATAGATCGGGTCTCCGATGACGTAACCCGGAGGCGGCGTCCATGACGTCACTTCCGGGTTACTGTGCTGCAAAAGGCGGCAGATTAGAAAAACAGCTATATGCAAAAATGCCGTTTTTGGCGTTTTGCATACAGGGAAGTGTAGTGGAGGGGTCTAGGGTCTTTTAGACCCTCAATTCCTCCATAAAGTGTACCTGTCACTACATATTGGTGTCACAAGGGATGTTTACAGCAATAAAAGTGATCAGATTTTTTTTTTTTTTTAAAAAAACCTGTAATAAAGTTTAAAAAAAAGAAAAAATAAATAGGAAAAAATAAATAAATTAGCCGCCCCCGTCACCGTTAGCTCGCGCACAAAAAAAAACATATACGCAAGTCGAGCCGCGAATGAAATCGCTGTTCAAACCACACATGTGAGGTATCGCCGCGATCGCCAGAGCGTGGGCAATAATATAAAAAAAAAGAGCTACACTCTAACTCTAAACTGGTAACCGTTAAATAAATTTAAAGTGTCGCAGATTGAGATCTCTATTGACCGTAGTTTGTCGCCATCCCACAGGGGGCGCAATTTTAAACCGTAACATGTTGGGTATCTATTTACTCGGCGTGACATCATCTTTCACAATATACAAATAAAAGGGGCTAACTTTACTGTTTAGTATTTTTTAAATGCAGTGAAATGTGATTTTTCAAATTTTTTCCAAAAAAATTGCGTTTTAACCACCGCTGCGCAAATACCGTGTGACAAAAAATTTTGCAATGACCGACATTTTATTCTCCAGAGTCTTTGCTTAAAAAAATATATATAATGTTTGGGGGTTCTAAATAGTTTTCTAGGAAAAAATACTGGTTTTAACTTGTAAACAAAAAGTGTCCGAAATAGGGCTGGGGCTTAAGTGGTTAAAGCACCTTCAACTGTTTCCCATCATATAGTCTCTCTATATGTGTATACATTTTTATTAGGAATATTTTTTAATACTATTTTCAATACATTTAAATAATTTCTACTATACTCATTAAGGCTATATGGACAAATTGCTGCATAAAAGTCCCAATATTTAGGCCTCATGCACACTGGACGTTTTTACAGCTGCTGTTAGCAGCGTCAGACGTTTTTTTTTGCAGCTGCAGAACGCCCATCCATGTTATTCTATGGCCTCATGCACACATAGAGCTTTTAGGAGCTCCAAGTGGCATAGGCGTTTTACAGCTCCAAAAAAAACCCAGGAACTGTGGGTTCAGGAGCTCCAGCGTCAAGCTGCAAAAAACGTCTGACGCTGCTAAAGGCTCCATAACGTTGCTTAACGTGCGTTAAGCCACGTTATACATTTTTTTTCTTCCATTCAAAATCAATGGTTCCCTATGGGAGCCTATTGATTTAAATGGAAGTCACACCGCAGGTCGGATCAGGGTGATCCGACTTGCGGTGCGACCTGCACTGTGAGAATCTTGAGGGGGAACTCCACGCCAAAATGGGGAAAAAAACGGCGTGGGGTTCCCCCCCAGGTTCCAAACCAGGCCCTTCGGGTCTGGTATGGAATTTGAGGGTAGCCCCGCGCCGAAAAAACAGCGTGGGGTCCCCCCAAAATCCATACCAGACCTTTATCCGAGCATGCAGTCCGGCATGCCAGGAAAGGGGAGGGGACGAGCGAGCGGCCCCACCCCCCCTGGATCATACCAGGCCACACGCCCTCAACATGGGGGGGGGTGTGGGTGCTTTGGGGCAGGGGGGGCTCTGCACCCCGCACCTCAAAGCACCTTGCCCCCATGTTGATGAGGACAAGGGCCTCATCCCCACAACCCTGGCCGGTGGTTGTGGGGGTCTGCGGGCAGGGGGCTCATCGGAATCTGGAAGCCCCCTTTAACAAGGAGGCCCCCGATCCCGGACCCCCTCCCTATGTGAATGGGTATGGGGTACACTGTACCCCTACTCATTCACCCCATAAAATGCAGTGTATGGAAATAACGACAGGAGACGTTTTGTAAAATTTATTAAAAATCTTCATCCGGCTCTGGTCCTCTCCGGGGGTCTTCTCCTCTCCGAGGGTCTTCTGCTCTTTTGCTGTCCGCCCTTCTTGTCTTCTCCTCTCCGGGGGTCTTCTGCTGTCTTCTCCTCTCCGAGGGTCTTCTGCTGTCCGCCCTTCTGCTGTCCAATCTTCTTGTCTTCTCCTCTCCGGTCTTCTGCTCTTTTGCTGTCGGCTGTCGGCTGTCCTTCTTCCTCCGGTCCTCCTCCTCCGACGTCTTCAGCGATTATGCCGGCCTCTGGTCTCTGCAGCTTATTATATAGCCATTAGGGGCGTGGCCGCCAGATGACGTCATCGGGAGACCACGCCCCCTTGTGTCACAGATGAAGTCATCTGTGACACAAGGGGGCGTGGTCTCCCGATGACGTCATCTGGCGGCCACGCCCCTAATGGCTATATAATAAGCTGCAGAGACCAGAGGCCGGCATAATCGCTGAAGACGTCGGAGGAGGAGGACCGGAGGAAGAAGGACAGCCAACAGCAAAAGAGCAGAAGACCGGAGAGGAGAAGACAAGAAGATTGGACAGCAGAAGGGCGGACAGCAGAAGACCCTCGGAGAGGAGAAGACAGCAGAAGACCCCCGGAGAGGAGAAGACAAGAAGGGCGGACAGCAAAAGAGCAGAAGACCCTCGGAGAGAAGACAGCAGAAGACCCCCGGAGAGGAGAAGACAAGAAGGGCGGACAGCAAAAGAGCAGAAGACCCTCGGAGCGGAGAAGACCCCCGGAGAGGACCAGAGCCGGATGAAGATTTTTAATAAATTTTCCAAAACGTCTCCTGTCGTTATTTCCATACACTGCATTTTATGGGGTGAATGAGTAGGGGTACAGTGTACCCCATACCCATTCACATAGGGAGGGGGTCCGGGATCGGGGGCCTCCTTGTTAAAGGGGGCTTCCAGATTCCGATGAGCCCCCTGCCCGCAGACCCCCACAACCACCGGCCAGGGTTGTGGGGATGAGGCCCTTGTCCTCATCAACATGGGGGCAAGGTGCTTTGAGGTGCGGGGTGCAGAGCCCCCCCTGCCCCAAAGCACCCACACCCCCCCCATGTTGAGGGCGTGTGGCCTGGTATGATCCAGGGGGGGTGGGGCCGCTCGCTCGTCCCCTCCCCTTTCCTGGCATGCCGGACTGCATGCTCGGATAAGGGTCTGGTATGGATTTTGGGGGGGACCCCATGCCGTTTTTTCGGCGCGGGGCTACCCTCAAATTCCATACCAGACCCAAAGGGCCTGGTTTGGAACCTGGGGGGGAACCCCACGCCGTTTTTTTCCCCATTTTGGCGTGGAGTTCCCCCTCAAGATTCTCACAGTGCAGGTCGCACCGCAAGTCGGATCACCCTGATCCGACCTGCGGTGTGACTTCCATTCAAATCAATAGGCTCCCATAGGGAACCATTGATTTTGAATGGAGGCAGAAAAAAAAGCTGCTAACAGCTACTGTGGCCAAACGTGCAATAACGCTAGTAGAAAAAGCTACTGAAAGCACGTTTTTACAGCTGCTGTTTCCCGGCGTTATGTAAACAGCTTTGGAGCACGTTTTTATGACGCCCTGTGTGCATGGAGCCTTACAGTGTACCATTGTATGTTTATGTCATTTTAGTTATTTTGTTTAGCAAACATATTTCCTTTAATTTCTCTGCATGTTTTAAAAATTTTCTGTGCATTTCTGGACACTTGCAAAACCTGGTTAGCAGTTTGTTTTATCATGTAGGCAATCTGATAGACTGGAGTGAGAACCTCCAATTTTAAAATATAACTGTGGGTGCACAATTTTATCTTAAAAAGTTTACTGATGGTCTCTACTTCTTCTGCACATGTGTACCAAAAACTCAAATAATTCTTATGGAAAGGCATTCCTTTCCAACAGTGGATGGGGTGAAAAGCAAGAAGCAATTGTGTGAAGAAAGGATAAGAGATTGCACATTCCTGAATTGAAATTCAGCAGAGGTCTACTAAATGGTAGAGGGGGGGGCGGTTAAAGATGTATGTGTGAAACGTGTCTACGTGACCCTATGATGGTGTCTTTGGGGTCATCACTTTGGAAATTAAAGGCAATTGGAATTCCTGGATGTGCGTTACCTGGGTGTGGATTTATTTTCTTACAGCTGTCAGAGCTATGATTGAAGAAAGTAATGATGACTTTGCCCAATTATGGCTCATTGCTCTTAGTCCCACCCCACACTTTAAAAATATTCTCCCCATAGCGGCTATTTGCTGTGTGATATTGGCACTGAGAGAATGTAGAACAGGGCTATGTTCAGTGCTACTAGCGACTTGGTGTGCTATAGTGTACTATTGAGATTCTATTGTTAGCATAGAACATCAGTTTAGTGTAAATCTAGTGATAGTTTAGTGTGAGTATCGTTTGACCATTCATTTTTACTTTAGTGTGAATCTAGTGATACTGCATTAAACACTCACACTGCACTAAGTTTCAGTGTGTTAGTGCATGTTTAACGCAGTAAATTTCAGTGCGTTACTGCGCGTTTAACGTAGTAAATTTCAGTGCGTTACTGCACGTTTAACACAGTATATTTTAGTGTTTTACTGCACGTTTAACGCAGTATATTTTAGTGCGTTTGTTAGTGCACATTTAACTTAGTACAATTCAGTGCATTACTGCCTGTTTAATGCAGTATTTTTCAATCTGTTACTGCGCGTTTAATGCAGTATATTTCAGTGCACTACTGCACGTTTAACGCGGTACATTTCAGTGCATTAGTGCATGTTTAACAGAGTATATTTCAGCATGTAGGTGCATGTTTAATGCAGTATATTTCAGTGCAGTATATTTTAGTCCATTATCACATGTTTAATGCAATATACTTTAGTGCTTTACTGCACATTTAGAGAGCAGTGGAGGTAAGTGAGGGTGAGGGACAAGCCCAAAGAGGCAGTCATCATTGAAGAGCAGAGAGAGACCACCCTATTCCACCAGATTGTGGAGCTTTCATCTCCTGGGCCACTTACATAGTTAGTCTGGCTGAAAAAAGACACGTCCATCTGGATCAACCAATGGAGGGGAAAAAATGTGTATGAGAGTTCATGCACAGCAAGTTTGCAGAGGCATGAGAAGCAGAGTTCTCTGGGTCACTGAGGATTACAGTATCTGGAACTGCCTCTTCCTTTTTTTTTTTCAAATATTTTATTTATGAAAGAGAACAAACATAGTAGATCTATTAAATACCGTATTGACAGTGTTGGACAACAATACAAAATCAATATTGATAACCTTCATCAACCAAAAAGAGAAAAAAAAACTTAATAGTATATATCACGAACGTAGCAATAAGAATAAGGTACCTGCCTAGGTAGCAACCAGAGTCAACCCAACAATTTTAAATAATAATTTATACATTTTGCTACTGTCAGACCTACGGAAATCAGTTAGTCTCCTTCTTAATTTTCTAAAGCACGAAAGAAAAAATATAAAGCTGAAAAGTAAAAGAAAAAGAAAGAGAAAGGGGAAAAAAAAAGAGGAAGGGAAAAGTTAGAACAAAAAGAAAAGAGGCTTCATTGGACACAACTAGGAAATCTATTTACACTGAGATTCCGATTCCCTAGTCTTTAGAGTTGGTTAAGACTGCTGACCTCGTGGGACATGCTAGAGTCCGCCCTTTTTCTGATGAAAGAAAAAGGTTCCAAGGGCCCCATCTCTTATTATAAAGTTCCTTTTTAAATTGAGCATGAAGACGTAAGTTTTCCATTTTATTAGTGTCTTCAATTTTACGAATACAGTCACTGATCGTTGGGGAGAGCTGTGTCTTCCAGAATAGAGGTATGCATGACTTAGCTGCATTCAAAATGTGGAACACGATCGATTTCTTGTAACTCCCAAAGGGCAACGTGGAGATATGTAGTAAGAAAAACGTGGGATTATTCGGAATATCCCCATCTGTAAATTCTTGAGCTAGATCGTACATCTCACCCCAAAAGTGTGATAGCCGTGGACACGACCAGAAGATATGTAAAACAGTTCCCGGCCCCCCCTGGCATCTCCAGCAGAGGTCTGGAGTACTTGATGAAAATTTATGCAGAATTGAGGGGACCCGGTACCACCTCGTTAACAGTTTGTAATTCATTTCCTGCATCTTGGTGCAAACCGGGATTTTCAGGGCTAGTGATAATATATCCTGTTCTTGCTTCATCGTGAAACTACAGTTCAAGTCCCTCTCCCATTTATCTAGGCAGGGCAGGCGTTTACCCTCTGGTGCTAGAGACAGTAAGTAATAGACCTTGGAAAGTAGATTCGGTATCAAGCCACTGCCTGCGCAATAACCGTTTGAAATAGCGTTAGGTCTCTACTTAATTGCTTAGGGGCTGGAAGAGAGTGCAGAAAGTGGTGCAACTGAATAGCATTCCAGAAAGGTAATCGATAGGGACCCATTGTATCAGTTAGTCATGCAATAGTGGGCCAATGCCCTTCATTCACAAAATTTGAGGCCTGGAGGTATCCTTTTTTTTTTTTTTTAAGTCTCGCAGAGGGCGGTCCGATATCCCAGGAGGGAAAGCTGGATTGCCCAAAACCGGTATTAGGGGGAGTCACTTGATGTTAACGACAAACGTTTTATTAATAAGGACAGGACCCTTAACGTTGGGCCGATTGTAGGGTGTTGCACAAGATCTTGAGACAGATAATTGTAGCACCACGGTGCTCCTCCCAGAATTACCTCTGACTGTGATTGTTCAATGTATGCCCATAACTTGAAACTGGAATGACGTCTCCAATCAACAATTCTGCCCAAGTGAGTTGCCTGGTAGTATTTACGAGCATCCAGGACGGCTATGCCTCCTTTTGATTTGGGCCAGGTCAATAAAGCATGAGAAATACGGGGTTTCTTGTAAGCCCAGACAAATTGAATGAATAGTGAGTGTACTCTTTTGAAGAAGAGTGAAGGAATGGCAATGGGTAATGTTTGAAATAGGTAAAGCAGCTTCGGCAGTATGCACATCTTTAATAGATTGCATCTCCCGAACCAAGTGTAGACCGCGTTGCCACCTTTCCAGCATTTCACCGATACGAGTGAGCAGTGGGGGGAAGTTTACCGAATAGGTTGTAAAATGATCCGGAGGTATATAAATACCCAGATATTGAAGGGCTGTGTCAGTCCATCGGAACGGTAAGGTGGACTTAAGATGGGACAAAGAGCCTGGGGTTATTCCAATTGCCATAGCCTCTGATTTGTTAAAATTTATTTTTAGATTAGATAGCCTGCCATAATTCTCAAATTCACGTAGAAGATTCGGGGTGGAAATCATAGGTCTGGTTAGCGAGAATAAAAGGTCATCAGCATATGCTGAGACTTATACTCGGCATTCTCTAAAAATATCCTGTGATGTCAGGATTAAGCCGTACTTTACGCAGAAAGGGCTCCAGAGAGAGCACGAATAGTAAAGGGGACAGCGGACAACCTTGACGCGTACCATTAGATATCTGGAAGGGGTCAGAGATGAGTCCGTTGGCCTTCACCTGAGCAGAGGGATTAGAGTAAACCTGGGAAATCCACAAAATCATATTTGTCCCTAATCCGATATGACGTAGGACCGAGAACATGAACTGCCAATCAACACGATCAAATGCTTTTTCGGCGTCAGTGCTGAGACAAATACTAGGACTGGCAGTTTTCGACACAGTGTGGACCAGGTTCAACACTTGTGTTGTCTCTTGCTTCCCTCTTTGGGATAAATCCCACTTGGTCTAGGTGGACCAGTGACTCCAAATGAGGTGAAAGTCGTAATGCCAAAAGTTTCGTGAAAATTTTCAGATCAGTATTTAAGAGTGATATTGGACGATAGCTGCCACAAGCTGTCAAGTCCTTACCTTCCTTTGGAATAAGGGAAATATGCGCCTTCAAGGTGTCACGGACGCGGTGTAAGGAAGCGGTGGATCCAAGGTCATTAAGAAGGCTAACCATATGGGGTACATTATTACAGGAAAGATTTTCCTGTAATAATGTACTGTAAACCCATCCGGACCAGGAGCCGAGTCTACCTTTAGAATTTTTAATGCCTCACTAAGTTCCTCTAGTGATATTGGTGTCTCGAGCTCGCACTGTGCATCAGCCGAAAGAACTGATAGCTCAGATGTTGTAATATATTCCTCCATTTGTACTATTGGAACGTTACTGTCTGGTGAGTTATATAAGGATGCAAAGAACTCACGAAAGGTCCGTGTAATCTTTTGTGGGAGAGACATCTTCTGTCCTGATGGTGAGAGTATATGAGGGATGTAAGCAGCCTTCCTTTGTTCGCGAACTGTTCGTGCTAATAACTTTCCACATTTATTTCCCGAAATATACGAGTGCTGGCGGCATCTCTGCGGGTCTGTCCTAGCTTTGGAGTACAGGAGATCAGTGACTTGTTTGCATAACGCAAACAACTCCTGTTCTGTACCCGTGTTTTGGCATCTTTTATGTGCTAATTCTAGCTCGTGGATTTTCAATAGAAGAGAATTCAGGGTCGCGTGTCTCATGTTCTTAATCCGGGCACCGTTTTTGATAAGGATCCCCCTGATTACCGCCTTATGCACTTCCCACACCACGCCCTTGTCACAATCCGGGGTCTCATTTATAGAAAAATATGCAGTCAGTTCTTGAAGAACCTCCTCAGTGACCATTGGGGACTGTAACAGACTCTCATTAAGTCGCCAAAACCGAGGAGCCATAGAAGAGGCCTCAGAGAGAATGTAAATTAGAGTGATGGCTGCGTGATCTGAATACGTAATAGAATCTATGCTAGTTGTCTTAACTGCGTGCAGATGGTGATGTGGGATCAAGAAAAAATAGATCCTAGAATAGAATCTATGAGGGTGAGAGTAGAACGTGTAGTCCCTTTCTCCTGAATGCTGTAGGCGCCATATGTCTATCAATTGAGAGTCATGTATTGTCTTTAGGATCCGTTTGTGTACGCCCGGGGGGGGGGGGGGGCTGAGGAACGTCCGGCGGACGTATCAGCTGTAGGAATTAGGGGTATGTTAAAGTCACCTCCAGCAATCAGAATCCCTTCTGAGAATGTTGATAGTTTAGAAAGAGTAGGTGTGATAAAATAATCTTGTTTATCATTAGGTGCGTACAATGTAGCAAAAGTCACCACAACATCTCCCACCTTGCCCTTGAGGAACAAGAAATGACCCTGTTCATCCCTGCAACTCTGAGTTAAAGTCCACGGAACCCCTGCAGAGATTAATATAGACGCTCCCTTCGCTTTTGCTGTCTTACTTGTAGAATGATATGTCAATGGATAATAGCGATTTCTAAAAACCGGAAGTCGGTCTTCCCTGAAATGCGTCTCCTGAATAAAAGCTATGTCCACCTTACGTTGTTTAAGGTCGTTAAGCAATAGTCTATGTTTTTCAGGGGCATTAAGCCCTTTTATGTTTAGGGAGGGAAATCTTAGTGTGTCCATGAAGTCTCTTATAGAGAAAGAAGTAGAAAAGAAAAAAAAAAAAACACCTACCCCTGTCAAGGGGAGGAACCTAAATACGCAGACACACTGCGAAATGCGCACTGAGGTTACCCTAAAAAAAAAAAAAATGCACAGGCCTGAGGAGGGAGGTGGGTAGGTTAGGAACGGATATATATAGCATCCGGTCCCTGCCCACCCGGTCCAATGATTGGTCGGATCTACCCATAAACCCTAAGAAGGCTATACCTAATGGCATATATCAATATTTATTTATATAGCGCTTTTAAAGTCACACAAAAATGCTGAGAGACAAAACGCACGCAGAAAGAAAAAAAAAATGAGAGCCAGAGACACAAAAGGAATAAGAGAGAGAGATTATACCTCTGGTGCCAACTTATTTACCACTGACCGCGAAAAAAATAAGAAAAAAGAAAAACCATGGGGGGGGGGGGGCAGACCGAGTTGTCCATAATGTCCTTCATGGCCCACACTTAAACTTAATAATGGAAGGGCCATCCAGGTGCCCAAATGGGCATGTCCTCCCCCATAATCTCTCTGACCCTGCCGCCAGGGTCATACCGTCTGAAGCAGCCCAATCCACCCTTCCATCCCATACCCCATCCCCCCAGCGATCCAACGCAGACGGTGGATCGGTCTTCCCAGGGCTCCGCTCAAATGCGTAGGAGTCCAGGTCTGGCGCTCTAACCATCCCAATCTGCGGGCAATCAATATGCCAAGTTTAGGTCATAGTTTACAAAAGCCGACTGTGGCAATTCCCTCTATATTAGTACCACCCGGTCTATACCTAGAATGCCTAATCTCTTCCCCTAGCTTAGTGTGGCACATGTGTTTCCAGAGCCACTTAGCAGACGCCGTCAACAAACTTGGGAGGAGGAGCATGAGGGAAAGAAGGAAAAGCAAAAGAGAGGAGGAACCCCCAAAAGCAACAATAGTATAGCCCCCAATTCTCCGCCTGGGGCACCCTCTGTCCACCCCTAGCCCCACCCTCAATCCCCCCTTCCCCTATTAGCCCAAAATCCCCCAGGCTACACCAGCCAACAAAGGCACAACCAAAAAAAAAAAAAGAAAAAAATAGGAGATCATACAGGTATAAACTATATCATAATGCATGGTAACATATAGAAGTCAATCTAAGTGTCCCATAAGTCCCAAATATATAAATAACACTATGTTTTGGTATGCTCCTCCAGCCTTAGGGAGGCATAACTTTGTGTTGACGGGAATGATGGAAGGTGGGGACAGGGAGCATGGGAGGGAAGCAGGTGAGACGGAGTAAAAAACTATTATCTTTCACCAGCGCTTATCCAAATTAAATGCTGCATAAGATATGCCATAACTGAAAACAGGTACAGTAGTCTTCTTCAAAGATTGCACTATGTAAAGCAGAAGATATTTCTCATTTAGAATAGTCTCTGAAATATCTAGAAAAGAAAAAATAAAGAAAAAGCTATGCGCTAGAGCCCATAAGCTGCAGAGAGAGGGCAGTCCCGGGCCCAGCTTGTCAATGTATAGCCATTATTCACAATGCAGGACATAGAAACACAAAAACCTCATAAAGTCAGCGTAGGGGGGGGACCCCAACAGCAGGGGGCTCAATAATGGCCTAAGACATGACTGCCATAGTTACTCACTTGCCGTAGCTGAACCGAACTCCTGTAGGACCGATAAGCCCTTATTAGGATTTACTTCCGGTTGCAGGCTGTTCATCCTGGGGTTCTTTATGATTGGCTGTTGCCGGCGAAAAGCTGGATGTGGCAAAGGTTGTGGCAAGAGTTGTAGCCAGTCCGGAACGTTGATTGGTGTGGTCTCCATGAAGGCAAAACAAGCCTTCAGATCATCCCTAGAACGTAGGGTGAAGGTGGCAGTTGCCTTGCGGAAAGTGACAGAGAGTGGGAAACCCCACCGATAGGTAATCCCAGCTGCTTTGCTAAGTCCAGCAAGGGTCACAGGAGAGCGCGACGGAAGAGAGTGGCTTTTGAAATGTCCGGCAGAATTTTAATCTGAGCGCCTGCAATGTCCATCGTGCCCAAATCCCATGCCTTCCGAATGACCATCTCTCTATGCTGGTATCTGTGGAATCAAACAAGCACATCCCTTGGTCTATTTGGGTCCTCTGACCTGCGGCCTAGAGCTCGGTGGGCCCTGTCCCTTCCTAGCCATGTACTACTCACAAGGGTTCTGGGGAGAAATTTGCCTGCTACAGTCTACAGCTGGTGGTGTGCTACTGTTAGATGTACTGCAAGGACCTGTGACACCCTGCTCTATACCATAATCCCTGTCAGTGGAAGCTGCTGAGAGGTCATTAGGTTTAGCGGGGATAGACCAGAGTGGTGAGTAAGGAGGAGCAGAATTGCATCCCTTTTTGTGTGCCTTTCAGGTGCCCTTTAACCTCCCACCATTTAGCCTGTTAGAAAGGGCACCTGAAAGGCACACAAAAAGGGATGCAATTCTGCTCTGGTCTATCCCCGCTAAACCTCATGACCTCTCAGCAGCTTCCACTGACAGGGATAATGGTATAGAGCAGGGTGTCCCAGGTCCTTGCAGTACATCTGCCAGTAGAACACCACCAGCTGTAGACTATAGCAGGCAAATTTTTCCCCAGAACCCTTGTGAGTAGTACAAAGCTGGGAGGAAGCAGTTCCAGATACTGTAATCTTTAATGACCCCGAGGACTCAGCTTCTCATGCCTCTGCAAACTTGCTGTGCATGGGCTTCCTCATTCAAAGCCTGCAAAAGGACCCAGGAATACGTAGCATCAAGGAGAATGATCACTACTGGCTGCCAACCCTCCTTGACCACTGTTACAAGGGGAAAGTCTCAGAACTCATCTCATCCCCACAGAGGTAGCACAAGATGAAATCTCTTGAGACACCTTAAAGATAATTTTATGTAATGCCTTTCCCAACTCTGGTAGGCTGCAGTCTGGTGGAAAACATAGTTTTGAGGCTTCTGTTGGTCAAGAGAGGAGCGATGGAGAAGGGGGCCACCTCAGTGATGCATTTCAAAAGTTTTTTAGTCCTCGGTACCCAGGGTTGTCAGCTTCCACATCCCATCGGCAGTGTCTGCATCATATGGTGGTAGATTATCTAGAGGTGAAAACAGACATGGAGTTGACGATCGACTGGGTTACTGGGTCATGAGAATAGAACATTGGCTAAAGCTTACCCAGTATGCAGTTGAGCTGCTGGTCTTCTCTGCATCCAGCGTGCTTTCAGAACGGGCATTCAGTGCTGCTGGAGGTTTTGTGACAGATAAGAGAGCTCGTCTGTCCACAGACTCTGTGGACCGGTCTGACATTTATTAAAATTAATCATTCCTGGATTAGCAGCAGCTATCAAGCTCCTGATGCTGATGTCGTTGATTAAGTGCTTTCTGGATCTGGAATCTCTAAAAGACTGTCTATGCTGCCTAGCTTTGTGGGTGTTGATTTAATCTGGAAGAAATTTTTGGTGTAGGTTTCATGGGCACAATTAACATCCAAGGACCAATTTTTCCACACCTGTTTGACAGGTGCATATCATTTAAATTTTTGACAGCAAGGCCAATTTCTTTTATCAAGAGTACCTCCTATATGTTTACGGTGTGAAGGCAACACTGACACCCAAAGACCAATTTTTCTGCACCTGTTTGACAGGTGCATATGATTGCAAATTTTGACAGCAATGCCAATTCTTATTTTTATCAAGAGTACCTCTATAGGTTTACGGTGTGAAGGCACCACCAACACACAAAGCCCAATTTTACCGCACCTGTTACTTCTATCCAAATTCTGTGAAAGACACCTGAATTTATCCAAAAATCTATAATATTGTTCTGAGTGCACTAAATTCTGGCTTCATCATACAGACTGACTCCCCAAGCCATTGTTTTTTTTTAAATGAATGAGGTCATTGCAGCCATATTAGTGCACTTGCGACAGAGACAATTGAGTGATACTTTTTTTATTTGCACTAACATAACATTTCTCAGGACAAGCTTTCAGGGTATGTCCCCTTCTTCAAGATCCAAGCAGTACTGATCCACAAAATGTTTAGCTGAATGGTAAGAAGACACAGAATCTCTAAGCCATAGGAAAAAAAAGAGAGTTTGGTTTTCTCTTTTTTTTTCCTATGGCTTAGAGATTCTGTGTCTTCTTACCATTCAGCTAAACATTTTGTGAATCAGTACTGCTTGGATCTTGAAGAAGGGGACATACCCCGAAAGCTTGTCCTGAAAAATTTTATGTTAGTGCAAATAAAAAAAGTATCACGGCAGTACTCAATTGTCTTTTTAAATGAAGAAAGCTTAAATAGAAAATGTCATTTTTTTGGCTTTATAAATTCCATTATTGCTGCTGCAGGTTTTATACATGGTACATGCTGTATGTGCCACTTTACAGCCTGACTAAGGGGACCCCCCAGGAACTATATTTAAAGAAAATTTTCATTTTTTGGTTTCACTTTAAGCATCAGTAAATCACTGCTCATTTAAAAACTGTTTTTTAGAAACTTTTTTCATTGATACATGTTCCCCAGGGCAATACTCGGACCCCCATAATCATTGTATGCCCAATTACTTGCATATTAGCCTTCAAAATAGGCACTTTTGATTTTTCCAGTTCGGGTCCCATAGACTTTAATGATGTTCGGTATTTGGTTTTGAACGTTTGTGATGTTCGAAAGTTCTGCCGCGAACTGAACTGGGGGTCTGTCAGGGTGCCAACAGCAGGAGAAGGGCTCTAGGACCCAACATCTCTACCAGCACTTTGGCAGGAGGAGGACTCTAGAACCCAGCATTTCTATCAGCACTTCACCTCGGCCTTTTTTTATTTATTTTTTAATTATATATTTTTTATTAATTTTTCAAAAGTACATAGAAATCAAAAAGAAAAGCAGCAAATGAAAATTGATTTATATGTCCACACACTTATGGCATTTTCAGATTTGCTACACATTAATTATTCCTTGACCCCAAAAAAAAAAAAAGTGTAATCCTATTGACCAAAAAACATCTTATTTCACTTCTGTGTACTCTGTAAAAACCTCATTGTAATGATTATTATCAATCGTTAAGGGGAGAAATCTCCCAAAACCATCTTCCCTCCACCTTATTATCATGAATAAAACTCGTGAGAGAAAAAAAAAAACGACCCCATTATATTATTTATTAATTATTATTATTTTCAATCATTAAGGGGAGAATGCTCCCAAAACCTTCTAACCTCCACTGTTAAATAAGCCTGTGAAATAATTATAAAAAACTGTGTTCCCATTCTGTGAAAGAGAGAAAAAAAAAAGGGAAAGAGGGGTCCACAGGGCAAATCAATGATAACAGTGGGAACATACATAAGGTCAGATTTATACACTTATTGCTCAATCATTACAGCATAAAAATTGTATCCATCGGCCAATCAGAGATATACCTCATTAAACTCAATTCTTAATACCTGAGTACCAATACTTGGGGAAAAGAAAATCTCCAGTAAGATCTAATAAATCTCACATCAGTGTAAATTGGCACTTGGTGTAGAAAAAAACTCTCTCACCATAGAGAGTGTATATCCAAACCAAAGATAAAATCAGGACCATGACAGGTAAAGAGAAAAGAAAGGCTCTCATGGCGCAGTATCTCATGATAAACCGTTTAATAGTTTTTAAAATCACACTTACTACATCCAAAATAAAGGAAAGCCTTCAATGCAGGAATCGCAGTAACAAGGGGTAGGAGCGCCGCTTCCGCGTTCCACCTGCGTTCCACCTTGACCGGAAGTTACGATCTCACGTTCCCGACGTACGTTTCGTCAGTCCGTGCTGACGTTATCAGGGGATCATGTGATTGTATCCACCATGGTACATTTATATAGAGGCAATATGTCGCCGGTGGCCAATCCCCTTACATCTTACATAGGAACCGCCCAAACAGGAAGTTTGCTTAGTTCCACTAGTAGACTAGGGATACTCATTTGGGACAACTTTATTATGGCGTTTCTAATAATTTGTATACAGCGGCGGCAATGGAACCCGCGAGCGGAGCATAGTCTCCATCATGCCAATAATACTTATAATCATCATTGTATGGGATTGGTCAACTATTCCATACCAGCAATACATGAGGATTACACATATAAATGTAGAAACCTCTAAAACTATACAGTTAATAAGACCAAAAATCAGCCTATTAACCACTTAACGCAAAGTGACGTAGATCTACGTCGGCAAATTTTGCGTGGTTATACCGGGATGATGCCTCTAGCTAGAGGCACCATCCCGGTACCGTGGTTTAGAGCCAACGGTCAGCTTTCCGTCGGTAACGACCAATGCAGCTCGGGAGCCGTTCGATCGTTACCCGGGTGAGCGGGAAGGGACGTCCCCCCTCCCGCTGCTTTCTGTGACTTTGCCCGGGCCTCCTGTCCCACCGGGAGACCTGAACACCCAGCCGGCGCGTCCGCCGGCTGGATGGAGTCCCAATCTAAGCCGGAAGCAGCTTCGACGAACAGGTCTCCGATGACGTAACCCGGAGGCGGCGTCCATGATGTCACTTCTGGGTTACTCTGCTGCAAAAGGCGTCAGATTTAAAAAATGTCTGTATGCAAAAATGCAGTTGTCTGCGTTTTGCATACATGAAAGTGTAGTGGAGGGGTCTAGGGTACCTGTCACTGCATATTGGTGTCACAAGGGATGTTTACATTGCTTGTGACAGCAATAAAAGTGATCACATTTTTTTTTTTTTAAAAAACCTGTAATAAAGTTAAAAAAAAAAAATAAAATAAATAGGAAAAAAAAAATTTTAGCCACCCCGTCACCGTTAGCTCGCGCACGAAAGAAAACGTATACGGAAGTCGAGCTGTGAATGAAATCGTTGTTCAAACCACACATGTGCGGTATCGCCGCGATTGCCACAGCATGAGCAATAATTAAAAAAAAGAGCTACACTCTAATTCTAAACTGGTAACCGTTAAAAAAAATGTAAAGCGTCGCCTATTGAGATTTCTATTGACCGTAGTTTGTCGCCATTCCACGGGTGTGCGCAATTTTAAACCATAATATGTTGGATATCTATTTACTCGGCGTGACATGATCTTTCACAATATACAAAAAAATGGGCTAACTTTACTGTTTAGTATTTTTTAAATGCAGTGAAATGTGATTTTTCGTAATTTTTCCCAAAAAATGGTGTTTTAAAGACCGCTGCGCAAATACCGCGTGACAAAATATATTGAAATGACCGCCATTTGATTCTCCAGAGTCTTTGCTAAAAAAATATATATAATGTTTGGGGGTTCTAGGTAGTTTTCTAGGAAAAGATACTGATTTTAACTTGTGAACAAAAAGTGTCCGAATAGTGCTGGGGCTTAAATGGTTAATATGCAAATATGAGTCAAGGTAGCATACCAGCTACAACTATAATTAAATGCCTAAGTATGGGAAATTTGCATAAAACCATAACCTAACAAATAATTATTCACAATAGATTATATTTGGTTCTCACCCAGTCTTATGCTAGCAATATGATATATATTATGAATAAATGAGATTGAACCAAAGCATTATTATAAACCCCCATGATGTTACTTTCTACAGACGCCGAAAAGTCCTTTGACAGGGTGGCCTGGAAATTTATCCAGGCCACCCTGTCATATATTGGCCTAGGACCATGGATGTTGGGCTGCATAATGGCCCTATATACATTACCCACGGCGGCAGTATGGGTTAATGGGTGGAGATCGGATTTCTTTGAGATCACCAATGGTACGCGACAAGGCTGTCCATTATCCCCTTTGATTTTCATCCTAACCTTAGAACCATTCTTGTGTACAATACGCAGGGATGGAAATATCATAGGTGTCCGGGTGGTGGGTGAACTTTTTTGCCCCTTTTGGGGATTATTCGTTCGAATATCCAGAGTTGGCAAACACTCGCACTGACTTGGTTTGGCCGATGCAGTGCACTCAAAATGAACATATTGCCACGTATTTTATACGTTATGCAAGCTCTTCCAATATCAGTCCCTGGGTTGTTTTTCTCTCAAATACAAGCACTGTTTCGATCTTTTGTGTGGGCCACCAAATCCCCTTGGATTGGGATGCGGATCCTCACTCTCCCTAAAGATAGGGGGGGGGATTGGTCTACCAGACATTCTCCAATACTATAGGGCCTTACACCTTATGCGAGTATTGGATTGGCATTGCAATTCCACTACAAAACAATGGGTATCTCTAGAGAATGGGATGGCTGGCCGGCCTGTTCCTCTGGCCCCCTGGACACCAATCATGGTGAATTATATACTTTATTCGCACCCGACAATTGGGCCTACAATACGTGAATCCCGTAAAGTACAAAGTCACCCGAAGATAGCGCCGTTGATATCTCCTATGACACCAATCTTAGGCAACCCTGAATTTTTACCAGGCTGCATGAACAACAGGGTGACTGCTTTGGCTCAGGTGGGGAGGGTGCGTCTCATGGATGTTTGGACAGAGAAAGACCCGCCATCTCATTTGGAGATTAAGGCTTGGCCAGGGTTGAATCTAGATCCTTTAAGTATTCTACAAATCCAACATTTTCTTCTACATCTTCAAAGGCAGGGCTATTCCCCGCGAGCATTGTCCCCATTTGAGACATTATGCAAGGGGGGATCATCTATCCCACATGCATCTTTTTTTTAAGCGATGTTGGGAGAAACAGTGAAGGAACAGCCTCTGCTGTATATACGTCAATGGGAATATGATCTCAAAGTCTCCTTCACCCCCATACAAATCAAAAAAATCTTATCAATGGTACATAGGTCTTCCCTGGCCAGCAGATATCAGGAAACTAGTTACAAAATTCTCACTCGCTGGTACAGAGTCCCTGCACTCCTGCATAAAATGGATGGGTCGATTCCAGATTGTTGTTGGAGATATGGTGCTGAGGGAGGCACAATGATGCATATCTCTTGGACATGTCCCTCTCTGAGGGATTTTTGGAGGGAGGTCGCTCTGATGATTAAGGAACTTACCTCGGTGGAGGTGGGCGAGGATCCAGCACTGTGCCTATTTCATCTTACGAGGGGATCAATTAGGAAATATAGGAAGTCTTTGATAGCCCACTTACTCAATGCTGCGAAAGCCTGCATTCCAACAATGTGGAGACAGACATGTCCCCCTACGCGACAAATGTGGACTGCAAGAGTAAATGAAATACATCGCATGGAACTCCTAACCGCAGCATTAAACAATTCTGAGGAGCAAACCCGAATACACTGGTCACCATGGTTACAATTCACAAGCTACGATGAGTATATACAGCTAAATCTGTAATTCTTGGGATATCTCCCTTAGGTGTATAAGGAGTGAGCCTCTAGATCCCCCTGACTCTGCCGGAGTCGATGGGGGTCTTTTCCTTATCTTTTTCCCTTTTTTTTTTCTCCTCCCTTCTCTCTCTCTTCCTTTTCCTTTTTTCTTCCCTCTTTCGATCGGTCTGTAGGTGGAGCCCCCCAGGGGGGGACAAATGGGATACGTACGGAGAGGTAGAAGGAATGATACATAAAATCTGTTATATATTCTTTTTTTATTTTTTATTCCTCTATAAAGTTAAATGAAACTTGTGATTGTCCTGACAACAACAGCTCTATTTGGTTCAGATGTTTTTTTTTTTCTTTTTGTTTTTTTGGAAAAAAACAGGAAACATTTTCTCCTTGTTTTTTTTTTTTTTTCACAAATATAATGGATCTAAAATTATACACCAAAAGATTTCACAATATTAGCCACATATGACACATATGACTAAAAATATTTACATTTTTTTTTTTTTATCAAAGTATATTGGGGAATTATCCCCTTTCCTCCCTTTTTTTTTTTTTCCCTTTCTCACTTCCCACCTTAAGTTTGGAGTTTGTGAGATCACTTTTCACGGATTGTTTTACACCTGTTGTGTTTAATTTTATTTTTCACGATTGGAATTGGATTACATTGCATTGTATTGAACGTGGTATTTTCCTGTTTTAAGAAAAATCTGAAAAATTAAATGTACTGTATCCTTAAAGAAAAAATTTAATAAAAATGCTTTAAATTAAAAAAAAATCATCCAGTCTGGATTCCAATGAATCCACTCTGTATCCCTGCGCTTCCACATCTACCCGCAGCCCCTCCAGTGCTTGTGTCACTGAGTGTTCCACTGTAGATGTAATGAGGTGAATGATCTCCTGTTTAGTTGACAGCGCCCTTATATGAGCTTTCCAGTCCCAGTCTCCCTCCTGTTCCCCTGAGTTATAAGCACTAGGTAAATCTGTGACTGTGCGTTAAGAGGCGTGTAAGCTGCTTCCCTGTACCTGCTGCAAGGGAGTTTCGGCCGGAGAGATGTGTTCCATGAGTCCCAGGGCTTGGGAGGTGCTGCGGTCCGCCGCCATCCTGTCCATCGCTGAGCGTTACCCAGAGGTGGCTGAAAAAAGATTGCAGAGGTCCTCCGAGCAAGCAGTTAACCCACCGGAGGATCGTGAAGAGGGTCAGCGCCAAAGGTGTGCGCAGCCTATTGAATTAGGGTGTGCACCCCAAAGCTAAAAACACACATGCCTTTTTTCTATAGCCTCAGCTGCATGGGACAGTGAATAAATGGGAAGTGCTCTGTGTTGAGTGGCTTCCTGTTCATTCACAAACTAAAGCATAGTAAACCTAGTTTACTATGCTTCAGTTATAAATGGACACAGTGAGCGGGTGTGTTCACTGTGTTCATTTAGAAAATAAACTATTTACTAGCCCCTTCCCCCACAGCAGCCGGGGGGGGATAAGAAGAGGAGGGCAGCCAGCAGCAGGGGGAGGGGCAACAAGGAGGGGGGTAAGCCCGGGAATTAGGTGGAATCGGCAATGCACAAAGTGATTAAGGGTGTACCTAGGCACACCTGGCACACCCCCTGCGCACGCCTATGGGACTCTGCGCCTCGCCGGCATCGCTTGGAGGTGAGTATCAATGAAACGCTGGCTGCAGGACAGTTTGTTAACCACTTGCCTTCTGTGCACTTAAACACCCTTCCCATCCAGGCCAATTTTCAGCTTTCAGCGCTGTCACACTTTGAATGACAATTGCGAGGTCATGCTACACTGTACCCATTTGAAATTTTTATCATTTTTTTCACACAAATAGAGCTTTCTTTTGGTGGTATTTAATCATCTCTGGGTTTTTTATTTTTTACAAAAAAAAAGAATAAAGACAAAAAATTTTGAAAAAAAAAAAAAAAGTATTTCTTATTTTCTGCGAGTAAATTTTGAAAATAAATTTTTCTCCTTCACTGATGTGCGCTGATGAGGCGGCACTGATGGGCACTGATAGGCTGCACTGATGGGCACTGATGAGGTGGCACTTATGGGCACTGATGAGGTGGCACTTATGGGCACTGATGAGGAGGTACTAATATGCCGCACTGATGAGCACTGATAGGCGGCACTGAGAGGCGGCACTGATAGGCGGCACTGCTGAGCACTGATAGGCGGCACTGCTGGGCACTGATAGGCGGCACTGCTGGGCACTGAGAGGCGGCACTGCTGGGCACTGACAGGTGGCACTGCTGGGCACTGAGAGGCGGCACTGATGGGCACTGATAGGCGGCACTGATGGGCACTGGCGGATGGCACTGGACACTGACGGGTGGCACTGATGAGCGGCACTGATGGGCAGCACCATCAGTGCCCACACTCAGTGCCCATAGTGCTGCCAGTCAGTGCTCATCAGTGCCTAGATGAGCAGGCACTGATGGGCACTGACTAGCAGCACTATGGGCACTGATTGTGGGCATTGATGGGGGCACTGATGGCGGGCACTGTGGGCACTGATGGGGGGGCACTGTGTGTGTGTTTTTACCTTGCAGTAATCAGGGCACTGGTGATCGGTGCCCTGATTACATTGCTGTGTGTCCCCGGCGCTGTGAGGCTCCCCCTCCTTCCTCACACTGCAGGCTCTGTGTGAGGAAGGAGCGCCGGCGATGAGAGATGATCTCATATGTTTACATATGAGATCATCGCTCATTGGACGGCGAGATCACGTGGTGAATGGCCGCTGTGATTGGCCATTCACCACGATCTGTGATCGGCCGTGTCCAAGGGACACGGCCGACACAGATTTTCCCCGCAGCGCGCTCGCGGGAGCGCGCTGGGGGCGTGTCACTGGGAGGCCGTTTAAAAACGGCCTCCCGAAAATTCGAGTCCGCGCTGCAGCCGTATATAGGCTGTAGCGCGGACGGGGGGTGGTTAAGCTTGGGGCAGTAGGAGCTCCAGGCTAGTGAGTCCTCACTCCATCACAATCAGGCCATGCCCACCTGGGCCTTTATAAGGAAGCCTGAATGTGATTTTAGTTGCTGGTTGATCTTCAGCTTCCCCCATTTGTTCCTGTGCTTGATAATATTGGATTTCCTGTTACCGACCCAACTTGCCTTTGACCTGTCTTGTCTCCATTCCTGGCTTTGACCCTTGGCTTGTTCCTGTGACCCTGCTTCTGCCTGCTGCTCTGTGCTTGACCCCTGGCTTGCTCTTTTGACTCTGCTACTGCCGGATTACAAGAGTATGACCCCGGCTGACTCCTGACCCTGCTTGCTGCTTACTCCTGGCTGACCTCCCGTGCATGACTTCTGGCCTGGCTCCTGACTCTGCTCCTGGCTCTCCCTGCTGCCAAGTCTCACCCAGTACTCCTGGGGAACTCCTGCCCAGCAGTGCATCCTGCACGTCAGCCGCCATTCAGTGGACATCTCTGCTTCACCTCAGCCTGTCGCAGCTGGCAATCCCTGCTTCTCTGAGCATAGCACTCCCTGTTACCACCTTCAAGGGTGCTCTGCACTTAGCTGCAGCTCTCCCTGTACTTCAGCCTCCGAAATACCTTGCACTATCACCCACATTCTCCACACACTGATACTAAAAATAAAAGTTTTGAAAATAGACCAAAATTACAAACTGGCTAAAATGCAAGAGTCAGTGGTTTTGGGAATACAACTAGTATAGGTCTATCATCTTCACATGCAGGTTCTGTACAACAAAGTAGTGGTAGGACCACACACATAACGCCATTGTGGGCATAGTGTGTATGTTGTTTAAAAATCAAAATGCAATGTAGTATACTGTATATAGTATACTTCATGTGGTTAGGATTAAATATATGTTAAAATGTTAAGGTACAGCTGTACCTATAATACACTAACCCACCCTTCCTGGCTCTCTGTACAGTGCATCCGGAAAGTATTCACAGCTCTTCTTTTTTTCCACATTTTATTATATTACAGTCTTATTCCAAAATTGATTAAATTCATTATTTTTCTCAAAATGCTGCAAATAATACCCGATAATGACAACGTTAAAGAAGTTTGTTTGAAATCTTTGCACATTTATTAAAATGCAAAAACTAAAAAAAATCACATGTATAAGTATTTACAGCCTTTGCCATGACACTCAGTATTGAGCTCAGGTGCATTCTGTTTCCACTGATCATCCTTGAGATGTTTCTTCAACTTGATTGGAGTCCACCTGTGGTAAATTAAGTTGATTGGACATGATTTGGAAAGACACCTGTCTATATAAGTTCCCACAGTTAACAGTGCATGTCAGAGCACACATGAAGTCCAAGGAATTGTCTATAGACCTCCGAAACAGGATTGAATAAAAGAAGGGGGTGAGGTAGGCGCTTCTCTGGTATGTGTTCAATCAAATAATAAACCAAAGTCAAACGTGAATGCAATAGCAATGAGTACTAATAGATAAAAAAATATTCATACAATAATAAGAAAGTGCATGGTGCTGCATAAAAGATACAACAAAGTGCTGCAAATGTGATGCCCTTCCTTAGCCACTAGAGAGAGGAAGTGGCGTGCACAAGATGCAAATGTGAATGAATTGTTAGTGTGCGCTGCCACCTATGTATTTCCAAACAGAAATATTTAAATTAATAAAAAAATATATAAAAAATATATAAAAGAAGGGGGTGAGATAAGTGCTTCTCTGGTGTGTGTTCAATCAGATATTAAACCGAAGTCAAATATGAATGCAATAACATTAGTACTAATAGATAAATAAATGTTCATACAATGATAAGAAAGTGTATGGTGCTAGATAAAGAATTCAACTAAAGCCTCGTACACACGCACAGATTGTTGGCCGACCGATCGGCCGTCTTTTGTCCAGTGTTGTTTGTTGGTTGAAATGTGCTCTAGACTTGCACTGGACTTTTGTTGGCCAACAAAAACCAACTTCAGAAGTGATGTCATATGATGGTTGACTTTCTGTGTGTTTTTTCTTCTCTGAGCATGCCCAGTCTTGCTCATCTGATTTTTGTCTGCCGAAATCTGTACTGACTGAGGAACAATCAGCTGTCTGTTGTTGGCCAACAAAAATTTTATAGCATGCACTCCAGATTTTTTCTGGCCGAAAAGTCGCAGTTGGTTGTCGGAAGCATCATACTAACAAGCCTACAATCGGCCGATCGGACATTGGCCGACAATTTACGGCCAACAATCTATGCGTGTGTACGGGGCTTTAGTGATGAAAAAGCGTGATGCCCTTCCTTAGCCACTAGAGGGAATGGCGTGCACAAATAGATATGCAAAATACAAATGTGAAATGGATTAATAGGTGGTTTTAGAAGTGCCAATGTGCTATTAAATGGAATACCTCTATGATCAATTAACCCACAGGCATATTAAAGGTGCTATTATAAATAAAAACAATAATAATACACTTGAAGTGACAATAATCAAATATATAGTGCTGGTTCGTGATAGTGATTTGACAGTCCACAGTCCATACAATGGTAATCCTGTGTATTGCAGCTATTTCCAAATAGCTGAAAAAGTGACTGTGCTTCTTTAATCCTTATATGACTGTGCGAAACCAATGGAGAGCCTTCCCCATGATGCTGTGCTGTGAAGTGTATCCAAACTTAAGGTGATAGTCAGTGGCGGCTGGTGAAGTTTTAAGATGGTTTCCCATTTCTCAGAAGCCCCACCCCTTATAGACTCCACTCATTTTGTCCCCTGTATTTTGCTTGCGTGAACAAATTCTCCCAATATATCACATATTAAGGGGTCCATCAGTACTAGTATATCCCATAATAGGGAGCAGGGGCCCTATTATGGGATACACTGTGAGAGACACCCTATTATGGGATACACTGACTGAGAGTGGCACAAACCCCACAGTACAGACCCCCCCAGCACAAACCCCACATTACAGGCCCCCTAGCACAAACCCCACAGTACAGGCCCCCTAGCACAAACCCCACAGTACAGGCCCCCTAGCACTAATCCCACAGTACTGACCCCCTAGCACTAATCTAACAGTGCAGGCCCCCTAGCACAAACCCCACAGTACAGGCCCCCTAGCACAAACCCCACAGTACAGGCCCCCTAGCACAAACCCCACAGTACAGACCCCCTAGCACTAATCCCACAGTACAGGCCCCCTAGCACTAATCCCACAGTACAGGCCCCCTAGCACAAACCCCACAGTACAGAACCCCTAGCACATACCCCACAGTACAGGCCCACTTGCAATGCAGTGACCAGCGTACATGCCCCCTTTCAATGCAGTGACCAG
The DNA here is from genome assembly GCF_965119305.1 of Pelophylax lessonae. NCBI lineage: Eukaryota > Metazoa > Chordata > Amphibia > Anura > Ranidae > Pelophylax > Pelophylax lessonae. Next base: position 158,950,644 of record NC_138775.1, read on the forward strand.
CGTACATGCCCCCTTCAATTTAGTGACCAGCATACATGCCCCCTTCAATGTAGTGACCAGCATACATGCCCCCTTCAATGTAGTGACCAGCATACATGCCACCTTCAATGTAGTGACCAGCATACATGCCCCCTTCAATGTAGTGACCAACATACATGCCCCCTTCAATGTAGTGACCAACATACATGCCCCCTTCAATGTAGTGACCAGCATACATGCCCCCTTTCAATGTAGTGACCAACATACATGCCCCCTTCAATGTAGTGACCAGCATACATGCCCCCTTCAATGTAGTGACCAGCATACATGCCCCCTTCAATGTAGTGACCAGCATACATGCCCCCTTTTCATGTAGTGTAGTATGTAGTCTGATTGCACACAGCCCCATCATTCTTTAGACTGCACATACCTGAGCTGTCCATAGTGCTACAGTACCATAGTAAGGGAAGTGTAATGTGTGTGATCCCCCATGCAGCATGCACTGACACCCTGATACTGTATGATTACACATCATGCATTAGGCCCCCCCATTATACCTGAGCTGTCCATGGTGCTGCAACCTATCAGTGCCATAATATGGGGTGTGTAATGTCTACAGAACCCCCCATACAGCATGCACTGACCCCCGATCACCCACAGCCCCTCCATGCACCGACCCCCGATCACCCACATCCCTTCAATTCACCGACCCCCCTCCATGCACCGATCCCCCCCAGCCCTTCAATGCACCGACCCCCTCCATGCACCAATCCCCCACAGCCCCTCCATGCACCGATCCCCCTCCATGCACCGACCCCTCTACATGCACCGACCCCCCTCCATGCACTAGGCCGAGGTACCTGAGCTGTCCATGGTGCTTCAGTGCAGTCGCTGTGCCAGCCCGGGCTCCTGGCTGCCGCCGCTGTTGCTGCTGGAGAGGCTCTGAGTCCTCTGGGTGGCGCCGCCGCCACGCTCACTCCTTGCCGGCTCCCCGGCCGCTGCCTGCCACCTCCTCCGCTACTGGCTTCCCCGTTGCTGTCCACCAGCTGCAAAGACGCCACGCGCGGGCCGCGGCTCCCCCAGAGTCCTCTCTGCTCTCGGCGGCGGGCGGGAAGGTGATCACGTGACGCGTGGCGCACGCACCGCCCCCCGCGTCACGCCACCAGGTCCCGGGATGTCCCCCTGTGTGATTGGTCCAGGCTGGAGTCTGGACCAATCACAGCCAGGACATCAGTAAAGTGGGGAGTGTCGGGCGCATTGCTCTGTGCCCCGATGACCCCCATAAGGCCACCAATCGGCGCCTCTACCTGCCGCACGTGGGGTCAAAAACCCCACCCCCCCCCATACCCACAACTAGGTCCGGTGCCCCTAGTGGGCTGAAAATGGACATTATTTTTTTTTAATCTTTTTTTTTTCCTGGCCACAAGGGGGGGGGGGGGGGCGGCGCCCCTGCGCCCCCGCGCCCCCTATAGACAGGCCACCACTGGTGATAGTGCTTTCTTCCTCCTTAGTGCTTCAAGGCTCATGCAGGTGCTAATCCCCTATGGTTATGCATTCACCACAGATCCTTACCCCTGCAGGGGTATGTAGCCTTTGTTGCAGTAAGGATGTATCCCTGGACTTCCCAGCTTTCCTACCGACTTCCTATGTTGCCATCGCTCACATATGGAGAAAATATAGCGATATGCCAATAGTGTAGTATGTTAAAATGATTTATTTAATACAAGACAAATATCCACTCAGTTAGGCAGTAAAAGATGCAGTACGGCAGACATCCGGGTCCGTGCGTTCACCGGCCCTCAAAAACCCTCTAACGGAAATGATGCAACTGGATAGAAGATCCCGCTCCACGTACGTTTCGTTTGAACAACGTCCTCAGAAGCTGCCATATTGCCTCGCGTCCGCTGTATTTATACACCTCTTGATTACTAGGCAACCCCTCCCCTCATTTAACCCTATGTGGGAGTTCAATTGCCATATCAATGTGTGTGTCATAAAGTGTCCATTTGGTTGCTGCCGGAATTTATTTTTTTCCAACGTGCGGGGATTCGCACGCCATGTTATGCCTTGGGCATATCATGTGACCCACGCCATATTGTATATCAAATGCTTCATTAATATTGTTGCAGCTAGTGTGTTGGTTCTTTGGATAGGTGAATTGGATTAGGGCTGCTTATTAACCCTTTGTGTTAAATCACATAAAATATCTTTATTATCAACTTTAAAATATTAGTGCATGTGCGGCATATAATATAAATCAAGATGTTTTAAATATGCAATATATCCAATAAATATATATATATATATATATATATATATACTATAATAGCTCCTATATACATGTGTATCCTATAATATATTCAGAAAAGTAAAAATAAAATACCAATGTAAAAAGATATATATTTAATGTTAAAAAGCTTTTGTTGGTGTGTAACATCAACAAGTGCTTAGTTAGGGATTTTCAGTGAGAAAAAGTATGTGGGTGTTAGTGTGCATGCATAATTTTGTAGTTATCGTGTGCTCAGGTGACCATTAAATGGGAGGTGCAGATGGGGATAAAAAATGGTAAAATTAGTAATATAATTTACTAGATTTAAAAAATATTTTAAAATTATTTTAATTTAAATCGGGGGAACAAGCCTATATATAATGTTTTAAATGTATATAAAATACTATAACCACCTGTTGTGGGTATATCTGTGTATGTCTTGAAAATGTAGATATTGACATGTGTAATAATATATATGCCCACTACCCACTAAATTGGGGACATACATGTTCATGTATTCAAGTTAATTCAATATTTTGGGGAACTACATTGTTAATGTGCACTGTTTATGCACTAGGATGATAGTATTACTTACTGTATGGGAAATGTGTGTGAGCACACTCTGGGACATTCGATATGTGGAGACCTTATTGACTAAAGTGGTAGTGTTGCCCGTACATAGAGATTGGTATAATAAATAATTGGTATGATTTCCTGTGTATATGTGTATGTAGGTATTTATAAATAGGACAGTGTATAAAAGGACATATAAAGAAGGACTTTTTAAAAGGACATATTACCAAAGAACATATTAAAAAGGACATATTAAAAATACGGAGGCGAGTGGTGATTCCTGGTTGGTACTCATACTCGGGTGGTGTTAAAGGGTCCCTATTTATAGAGAAGATTAAAAAATTAGGGATTACTCAAGAAGCAGTTTAGACCAATATCTATGTTTAAGCCCTCCGGCTGGAGTGTATTCAATATGTCAGGGCAAATATGGATCTCTCTAGGGGGGTCCACTACGTTGTGAACCAACCTATTCCTTAAGTTTGGCGCTTTCCTGTAGATGAACTTAGGGCCCTTTGGAAGTATTTTTTTCAAAGTTCTATCTGATCTCAGTATATTCCTGTGTTTTTTGATCGAAATAGCAAGAATGAGGGATCTTTGGCGCAAGCAAAATGCCAGTGTTACTGGCGCAGTCTATGCTGGGCTGGGAGGTGGGTGGGGGGGGTTATAACAGTTCCAGTATGAGTCCAAAAAGGTTCTGGTCCACTTAGATGGCTGCTGGTAGTGAAGAGAGAAGCAACTCTGTGTGAAATAACAAGGGGATAGAGAAACCCAAAACGCTGATCTGAGTGTAGCAGTATAAAACCTTTAATGTGGGATAAAAACAATATTACTCACAAGAGTAAAGTGGTAACAGGCATCAAATTATATGAGGAGGTCCTGGGTATCTCACATCCAGGGGGTTCCTTTAAGTCCTTGCAGAGCTGGTCCTAGTGCAGGGGAGCGGCGGTATCCTGTGGGAGACAGTCCTGGTCTGTAGCTGCAGTGGATAGCGCTGGTCAGCATGTGGAGGGGCCGTAAAGTCACTTCCTGGTTTGCAGAGCCTAGAACGAGCGGCGACACATTGCGGAGCATGCGCTCCTTCTTCAGGCCATGCAGGGGCCATCTTGGAAGAGGGCTTATATGCCCACAGGCAATGAGAAAGAAAAAAATGACGGGAGCAGACCCGGGCCAAAGTGGAGCTTTATGTGGTATGAAGAGTACACAAGGGGCTGGTGACCGGATATGAAAAGTGTAGGAACAGATAATATGGGCAGTCATGTCTGCAATGGGGACATATGAAGCCGAACAGGGGAAGGGGGTGGGGAGTGGAAAGGAACTGGGGAAACCGAAGATAAAGATGGGAGTATGAGGTGAAGGGGCAAAGGAAGGGGAATACATATGGAATTGGGAAAATGAAAAAAGAAAAAGTGGAATTAGAAATAGAACTGAAGGTAAGAAATAATGATAAAATTAAAAAAATATATATATAAATAATAAAAAAAATTAAAAATAAAAAATAAATGAAAAAATTAAATATAAAACATAAAAAGTATTAATAAGGGTAGAGATGGGGTGGCAGGGGGGCTACTGAGCACACCGACCACCTGTGTGGAGGGTGTGTGATAGGCCTGGGAGGGGGTGGGAGCCGAGGCCACGTGCTATGGTGGGGGGTGAAGGGGAGGGGCAGAAATAGATACTATGCGGATACATTAGCTAAAAACACACACTACATTTGGAATATATTAGAAACTATATAGTGGGTACTTTGGTAGGTGAATAAGGGTGCGCTGTTAGTGTATAGTGCGGTTAAAGCTGCTACCTATATTCAGTACCTGAATGTATACAAATGTATTTAAAAGAAAGGTGCGCTAAAACAAAATGGTGTCCAAAAATTGTATAACAACATAAGGATATGTGGGTGGGATTGTGCAAACAAAGTCCATTTCTCTTTAAGTGTCCATGCTTGATAAAACAAATAGGTGCTCGACAATAAAGGAAAATCTCCAACTTCAGTGCAGCCCACCACCAGGTGAAATTCCTCCTTACCAGGCGGAAAATAAGGTGTGCACGAATTAAACAATATGTTTCACTGCAACCGTGGATAAATCACTCCCCACGTGAATCACCCAAAATGGTCTCTTACCAGAAGTGATAATAAAGAACGCGGAGTAATGGATTCAAAGATCCCCTTCCACTTCCTCTGTGTATGTAATACACCGGGGTACCTTTTCAATCAGCCACTGGAAAGTAATCTGGTTCCAAGGATCTCATCAATGCTTCCTTCACCTTTAAACCCGTGTCCAGGAGACGGTGACCAAAGGCCAATACTCTCCAGGGAACGGGGTGCAAGAAATAAGGGTCGCAATAGTGTGATATCTTCTCAACCAGTTTAATAAAAACAAGGGTTACACTTACAGTTATGCAGATGGAAACAGCTTGATAAAATGTAGGGCAGAATTTCTAATGGAAATGGGCTTGAATCCGGCTGCAGCGCAGGCTCCGAGCGGTGGTACGTGACGGTAACGCCCCCTCTCTTAGAGAGGAGGCGTTACCGTCACGTACCACCGCTCGGAGCCCGCGCTGCACCTTTCTTTTAAACATATAGTGGGTACTTACATGTGGAGTCTTTTTCTGGTGCAGAGGAGGATATAGAGGAAGATAAGGGGGACCAGATAGTTCTTACAAGATGGCATGAAGCACCTGGGCAAAGAATAGTCAGGCTGATTAGAACAGTAACAATATGTGATAGACAAGGAATATGGGCTACAGAAGCACGTTAACCCTTAATTTCCTCGTTCAGGCCTCCGGGCGTGAGCGTATAAAGGGAGTAGATCCAAAACGTCTCTCTCTCTGGCAGAGCCGCTTGAAACGCTCCGTTCTGGGCAATGAGTCCGGAACGGACTCGATCACCCATACCCTGAGGCCCAAAGAGGATTTGTTGTGGGATTTAGCAAAGTGTCTGGGGACACTGTGTTTATCTTTGCCGCTCTCTACAAGGTGGCGGTGTTCCCCAAAGCACTTTCTAAGGGGCCTGATGGTACGGCCCACATAGAACAGGCCGCAGGGGCACGTGAGGCAGTAGATGACGTACTCAGATGAGCAATTATAGAATTGCTTGATCGGATAGATTTTGCCTTTGATGGTGAATCCTTTTGGCCATGTTGGATGTGGGAGCAGGTGAGGGACAATGTTTTCTGGCATTGGAACATACCTATGAGTGGGATAAGGCATGGGGTTTTGGCAAGAGTGGTAGAGATGGTTTTGAGTTTGCTGGGAGCGACCACATTTTTGATGTTGGTGGCTCTTCTGTAGGAGACCTTGGGTTTGGGGGGGATGGTGTTTTTTTTTTTTTTATATAACATTTTATTGAAGTTCAACACATTACAGCAGAAGTACATTACAACCAAACAATGAACCAGTAACGTGGGTACATAGTAGATGGCAATCAGTCATGAAACAAAAATATACGAATTTGCATGAGAACTCCAGAGACAATATAACGATAATCTCTGTGACCAAAAGGATCAACAACAAATAACAAATAATGCTATTTTCTATTTTCTGGGGTTAGGAAGGGAAGCGGCAGGGTCAAAGGAGGGGGGTAGGAGAGGGGGGGTGGGTAGCCAGACATATGCGTGTAAACCAGATATGTACGGTATAGAGGGGCCAATACCCCCTAGATGTGCTCCTGGGGGGATCACGATTATAAGGCAATGTTGAGTGTCAACATCGGGCACTGTCTCAATTTTTCTCTGTACATATAAAACAGTAGAATGTAGCTACAACTACACAGCTAGACAACAACTATAAAAATATTATCCCCAACAAACAGTGTGGCTTGCCTTGATACCGCATAGTGATAGATCGAGCCTGTACTGAAGACAGTTAGGAATGAAGCGGCACCAGGGTGTGAAGAGAGGGGGTCAATCAGTTCTTGTACATCTGTTAACGATCAAGTGTCCAGACTAGGTCTACTATGAGAGTCCCCTGCTGATGTGGAGAAGAGATGCCATTTCCTGGTGAATCGTAATGCGTTGGCAGAGGGGGTGTGCTGCAGGCCTGTAGATTCTCGGTCTCGTAGCGTTAATATCACAGTTTCGGAGGCCATGAAATGCCAAGACAGCACAACCCCCCCCCCCCAAATGACCCCTTTTCGGAAAGTAGACACCCTAAGCTATTTGCAGAGAGGCATGTTGAGTGGTTTGCAGATCTCACTTTTTGTCACAAAGTTTTGGAAATTGAAAAAAAGAGGAAAAAAAATGCATTTTCCTGTTTTTTCTTCATTTTCCAAAAAAAATGAGAGATGCAAAATACTCACCATGCCTCTCAGCAAATAGATTGGAGTGTCTACTTTGCAAAATGGGGTCATTTGGGGGGGTTTTGTGCCATCTTGGCGTTTCATGGCCTTCAAAAGTGTGATAGGTAGTAAGGAGTGAGATCAACAATTTACGCCCTTAGAAAGCCTGAAGGTGGGGAGTGGATTTCCGGGTCCTGTACGCGGCTAGACTGCAAAAAAGTCTCACACATGGGGTATCCTTGTACTCAGGAGAAGCAGCAGAATGTATTTTGGGGTGTCATTTCACATATACCCATGGCATGTGTGAGCATTATATCATTTACTGACAACTTTGTGTAAAAAAAAAAAAAAAAATAATAATAATTTTCCTGAAACTTGTGGCAAAATATAAAATATTCCATGGACTCATCATGCCTCTCATCTAATAGCTTGGAGTGTCTACTTTGCAAAATGGGGTCATTTGGGGGGGTTTTGTGCCATTTTAGCATTTCATGGCCTTCAAAAGTGTGATAGGTAGTAAGGAGTGAGATCAACAATTTACGCCCTTAGAAAGCCTGAAGGTGGGGAGTGGTTTTCCGGGTCCTGTACGCGGCTAGACTGCAAAAAAGTCTCACACATGGGGTATCCTTGTACTCAGGAGAAGCAGCAGAATGTATTTTGGGGTGTCATGTCACATATACCCATGGCATGTGTGAGCATTATATCATTTACTGACAACTTTGTGTAAAAAAATAAAAAATAAAAAAAAATAATAATTTCCCTGAAACTTGTGGCAAAATATAAAATATTCCATGGACTCATCATGCCTCTCATCTAATAGCTTGGAGTGTCTACTTTGCAAAATGGGGTCATTTGGGGGGGTTTTGTGCCATTTTGGCATTTCATGGCCTTCAAAAGTGTGATAGGTAGTAAGGAGTGAGATCAACAATTTACGCCCTTAGAAAGCCAGAAGGTGCGGATTGGTTTTCCGGGTCCTGTATGCGGCTAGACTGACAAAAAGTCTCACACATGGGGTATCCCTGTACTCAGGAGAAGCAGCAGAATGTATTTTGGGGTGTCATTTCACACATACCCATGGCATGCGTGAGCAATATATTATTTAGTGACAACTTTGTGTAAAAAAACAAAAAAAAAAAAACAAATTGTCATTTTCCTGAAACTTAGGGCAAAATATAAAATACTCCATGGACTCAATATGCCTCTCAGCAAATAGCTTTGGGTGTCTACTTTCCAAAAAGGGGTCATTTGGGGGGTGTTTGAACAGTCCTGGCATTTTATGCTCAATTTTAGCAACACATCACCCACTCTTCTAACCACTTGAAAACCAAGCCTTTTCTGTGAGTTTTTGTTTACATGAAAAAATATTTTTTCTTCACAAGAAAATTACTTTGAACCCCCAAACATTATATATTTTTTTAAAGCAGAGGCCCTACAGAACAAAATGGTGGATGTTGCAATTTTTTTTGTTACACGGTATTTGCGCACACATTTTTCAAACGCAATTTTTGCGTAAAAAAACACTTTTTTTATATTTAATGCAAAAATACACTATATAATTCCAAATTGTTTGGTAAAATTTAAAAGATGATCTTATGCCGAGTTCATAGACACCTAACATGACATACTTTAAAAATTGCGCACGCCCGTGCCGCGGCAACAAACTACGTACGGTTTTAAAAGCCTTTAAAAGTCTTTACAGGTTACCACTTTGGACTTACAGAGGAGGTCTACCGCAAGAATTACTGCCCTCGATCTGGTGTTCGCGGCGATACCTTACATGCATGCTGAAATTGCGGTTTACATATGACAGTAGACCAACGCTTGTGCTCGCATTTGCGCGCAAGCACGGGGGGACAGGGGGGCTTGATTTTTTTTTTTTAATTTGCTTTCTTATGTTATTTTGACACCTTTTCTTTCATTTTTTTTTTCTTTAATCATTTTTATTGTTATCACGGTGAATTTAAATTTCCTCTATGATAGCAATCTGTAGTGACAGGTACTCTTTTTTAAAAAAATTGGGGTCTTTTAGACTCTAGATCTTTCCTCTGACCTTAACGCATCTGACCATACCAAAATTGGTGTGATAAAATACTTTCCCAATTTCCCAATGGCGCTGTTTATTTCTGGCGAAACAGAAGTCATGAAATGCTTGTAGCCTACGGCATCTTAGGCCATAGAGATGATTGGAGCCATTCTCATCTCCAATCAGCTCTATGGTTAGATAATTGAACCACCAGCTGCACTCTCGGGTTAACCGGTGGGACAGGAGAGCCCGAGAAAAACCGTGGAAGGCAACGGAAGGCGGCAGGAGGGGGGGGGGAGTCCCCTCCCACTGCATGTAAAAGCAGTCTAGCGGCCAATTATCCGCTAGGATTGCTTTTACATGTAAGCCGACCGCTTGCTGTAAAAAATGATACCAAGATGATGCCTAAATCTGCAGGCATCATCCTGGTATAACCACTCAAAGTCCAGCAATGTACCAGTACATTGCTGGTCTTTGTTTGGCATATAGGATTTGTTTTTTTTCATGCAGCCTGTGGGCTGAACGAAAAAAAAGAGAACCTATCAGAAATCAGCACAGGAATAATGAGTAGTATTACTCATCATTAACCGCCCAAACAACCACCCACTGAATTTAATGATGGGTATACACGACACTATCCACGTATACCAAAATAGGATTTTAACTGCAGTGCTGAAATCAGAAAATCACCACAGCTGCTATCAGCAAAGGTATCCATATATGCTGAGCGCAAACGCTGTTTGTGTCAGAATATATAAAATCAATGCGTGGTAGCCGACGAGTACCTGCAAGAGAAACAGGTCACAAAAGAATGAAAAAAAAAAGTACATTAAAAAAAGTACATTAGGAAGAGTAGGACATATAAAATGACTGACACAACAAAAATTTTTGGATTCTCATCATTAACTGCCCAAACAACCACCCACTGAATTTAATGATGGGTATACACGGCGCTATCCACGTATACCAAAATAAGATTTTAACTGCAGTGCTGAAATCAGAAAATCACCACAGCTGCTATCAGCAAAGGTATCCATATATGCTGAGCGCAAACACTGTTTGTGTCAGAATATATAAAATCAATGCGTGGTAGCCGACAAGTACCTGCAAGAGAAACAGGTCACAAAAGAATGAAAAACATACAAAGGACATTAAAAGTACATAGGAAGTACAGAAGAACATAAAAAATGACTGAGACGACAACTATTTTTGGCTTTTATGTTTTTTTTTTTTTTTCTTCAAACGTCGAGTTCCAGGTTCGGGTCTCTCAAAATGACGATAGCCATCGAACATCTTTTGAGACCCTGTGTAAATGTGCCCTAAACTGTGCCGTGCTGTACCCTACGCTAATAATCCACTAGTGTGTGGTAGCGACGGAAACAGTCACCGTGGCAAAGACCAGGTCGGTCAGGACAGTCGGGACAATAATTCCGGGTGTCACGCCTAAATCCGCGCTTGCTGCAGACACGGCATCTTTTTTGGGGGTATCGTTTGGTAGGGGTACTCGGGAGGTATTGCGGAAAATGCCTCTCATGCAGCCGCCTCACTGCATCTGGTTGGGGAAGTTGGGCAGGAGCACCAGCTGAATACAGAAGGGCTCTGATTATCTCTTCTTGGAATTGAAAGAAGGATAATGTTCCAGCAGACGCTTTGTATAACACAAAAGCGTTGTAAACAGCCAATTGAAATAGGTATACAGACACTTTTTTGTACCAGCGTCTGGCCTTACGGGCAATTAAGTACGGTCCCATCATCTGGTCGTTGAAGTCCACCCCTCCCATTTTACGGTTATAGTCGTGGACACAGAGGGGTTTCTCAACAACAACACCGGTGACCGTAGTAATTTGGACTGCCGTGTCTGGGTGAATGGAGGACAGCACGTAAACGTTTCTTTTGTCCCTCCACTTCACTGCAAGCAATTCATCGCACCTCAAGCAGGCTCTCTCCCCCGAGCTCAGTGGGGCATTCACTAGCCGTTGGGGGAAGCCCCGGCGATTAGATCGCACGGTGCCACAAGCGCCAATTTGCAATTGATAGAGGTGTCTAAAAAGTGGCACGCTTGAATAGAAATTGTCCACGTACAAGTGGTACCCCTTTCCGAATAAGGGTGACACCAAGTCCCAAACTATCTTGCCGCTGCTCCCTATGTAGCCTGGGCAGTCGGGGGGCTCCACAGTGCTATCTTTTCCCTCATAGACACGGAAATTAACTGTATAGCCTGTGGCCCTGTCACAAAGCTTATACAACTTGACCCCGTATCTGGCACGCTTGCTGGGGAGGTACTGTTTGATAGCAAGGCGACCAGTAAACTTAATCAGGGACTCGTCAACGCAGACATCTTGTTGGGGGGTAAACAAGGCTGCGAACCGCTGATTGAAGTGGTCTATGAGGGGCCGAATTTTGTGGAGCCGATCATATTCAGGGTCTCCCCGAGGACGACAGAGTTCATTGTCGTTGAAATGCATGAACCGAAATATTTGTTCGTATCGAGTCCTGGACATAGCAGCAGAGAACACGTACATTTGATGAATTGCGTCAGTGGACCAATATAACCGCAATTCATTCTTTCTTGTAATGCCCGTGTTGAAGGAAAGGCCCAGATAGGTTTTAAACTCCTGAATCGTAATAGGATTCCAGGCGAATGGTCTGGCAAGGGGTGAATTTGGGTTGGCGGCGATGAATTGTTGAGCGTACAAATTTGATTGGTCCACAATAGATCTGAAAAGATCTTCAGTGAAAAACAGCTCAAAAAAGTTTATGGGATTAAAACCAGCTGTTTCCACTTGGATTCCGGGTTGGGCGGGGAATGGGGGAAGTACTGGCGCTGTGGAATCTGTGGGCTGCCAATTAGGATATGCCAGCGCTTCAGGGAGGACACTATGGGCTCTACGGGCCTGTCTTCGGATACGCGGTGGCTGCGGGCCACTACTCATGCTAGCCACCGCACCAGCTTCAACTGCACTCAGGTGACTCGCCACGTCACCAGGTGATACTGCAGCGCTGGTTGAAGGTCCAGGATGTACTAGGCCGCTCGTGCTTGCCAGTTCACGAGAAGTGTGAGCGGCACTAGTACTGGCACTCTGCTGCATACGAGAAACCCCCAGTTCTTGCAAGTCGTCAACTCCAGAATGGGGTCGGGTACGCCTGACCCTAGCAGGGACCCCTCTGTCGGAGCTATCTGTCAGGGAGCCGCTGCTGTCATCTGGTTCGTATATTGACCCTGATTCTGCCGGTGAGGCTTCCCCATCGCTCTCACTTGACATGGTCATTATACTGTATATAGCATCATCACTGAACAAACGTTTTGTCATTTTGGTAGCTAAATTTACTCGTACAGTGATGCGACTACTAGGTAATAAAAGTACCTGGTTGTCGAGGACTATTTGGTCGCTACAAAGAAAAACTGCTAGTGCTAACAGAGATCAGGCCTGACTCTGCTAACGCAGCGGTTTTGTGTGATGTGTTTTTTGGAAGTGTCAGTAATCTATTGATTACTACACTTGCCTGGGTAAGGTGGTCTGGGCAAGGGGGCTAAACGCAGGTGCTAGCAGGAATCAGTGCTGATTGTGCAAACACTGCGTTTGGGGAACACTAAATTATGAGGACGCTAGTATATTTCTGATCAGATCAGATATTGATCTGTTCAAACACTATACTAGTAACGGTGGTGTGTGTGTGTTAGTGTACTTGACTCTAACTGACGCTAAGTAACGGTGGTGTAGTGGGACCCTGACGCTAACTAGCTAGCCTAAGTTGTGTCACCCGTGACGCTAATACAGTGATCGGTAATCACTGTATATAGTGAACACTGTGACAGGGAAGTGAAGGGGTTAAACTGGGGGAGATCAAGGGGTTAAACCTTTATAGAGGATAGATGGCGGGTGGCCTAAACCTATTCGGGCCTATCGCAAGCGCAAATTAGGGTCACAAGTGACACTAAATACAGTGATCAGTAGTTATCTGATATACTGTATATATTAGTGCACTGTTTTATATGGAGTGAAGGGGTTAACTGGGGAAGATCAAGGGGTTAAAAGTTTTTTAGGGGATAGGTGGCGGGTGCCCTAACCCTGTCTGGGCTTAGCGCAAGCGCAAATTAGGGTCGCTAGTGACACTAAATACAGTGATCAGTATTTACCTATATACTGTATTTAGTGCACAGAGTAATAGGTAGTGAAGGGGTTAACTGGGGCTGATCAAGGGGTAAAAACTTTATTAGGGGATAGGTGGCGGGTACCCTAACCCTATTTGGGCCTAACGCAGGCGCAAACTACGCTCACAAGTGACACTTATACAGTGATCAGTAAAATATCTGTATACCACTGTATATAGTGTTCACTGTGAGGGGTTTTGGGGGTGATCAGGGGGTGATCAGAGGTGATGAAGGGGTTAAATGTACCTATGTGAGGTGTGTCAGTGTAGTGTTGGTGGAACTCACGTTTTTACTGTGTCTCTGTCTCTCTCTCCTGGAACCGAAAGGACTCCAGAAGGGACAGTGACATCACTTCCCCTGTCTGTGTTTACATTACACAGACAGGGGACAGATTGCCATTGGTGGGGACCGATCTACAGACACTGACCAAAAATCATTGGTCAGTATCTGATGATTGATCGGTTCCCTACCGAATGCCATCGGGATCGGGACCCGCGGCGCGCGGGAGCGCGCTCTGGGAGCCGAGACGCGCATGACGTTAATACTACGTGGCTGGACGGGATCGTGCCGCCCTGCCGCAGTAGTATTACCGCACGCGGTCGGCAAGTGGTTAAAAAAGGTTCCATAAAAAATCACTCTAAAAACCCAAAAGGGATTACATTTTACGGTATAGACCGAATAAAAGACCATTGGAGGGGCACAAACAAAATAATAAAAGTGTCCCAGAATGAGACAAAATGGATTTTTCTATTGAATACACTCCAGCCAGAGGGCTTAAACATAGATATTGATCTAAACTGCTTCTTGAGTAATCCCTAATTTTTTTTATCTTTTCTATAAATAGGGACCCTTTAACACCACCCGAGTATGAGTACCAACCAGGAATCACCACTCGCCTCTGTCTTTTTGATATGTCCTTTTTAATATGTTCTTTGGTAATATGTTCTTTTAAAAAGTCCTTCTTTATATGACCTTTTATATACTGTCCTATTTATAAATACGTGCATACACATATGCACTGGAAATCATACCTATTCTCTATTATACCAATCTCTATGTACAGGCAACACTACCACTTTAGTCAATAAGGTCTCCACATATCAAATGTCCCAGAGTGTGCTCACACACATTTCCCATACAGTAAGTAATACTACCATCCTAGTGCATAAACAGTGCACATTAACAATGTAGTTGCCCAACATATGGAATTAACTTGAATACATGAACATGTATGTCTCCAATTTAGTGGGTAGTGGGCATATATATTACTACACATGTTAATATCTACATTTTACAAGACATACACAGATATACCCACAACAGGTGGTTATAGTATTTTATATACATTTAAAACATTATATATAGGCTTGTTCCCCCTATTTAAATTAAAATAATTTTAAAATATTTTTTAAATCTAGTAAATTATATTACTAATATTACCATTTTTATCCTATTTTTATCCTCATCTGCACCTCTCATTTAATGGTCACCTGAGCACACAATAACTACAAAATTATGCATGCACACTAACACCCACATACTTTTTCCCATTGAAAATCCCTAACTAAGCACTTGTTGATGTTACACACCAACACACGCTTTTTAACATTAAATATATATCTTTTTTACATTGGTATTTTATTTTTATTTTTCTGAATATATTATAGGATACACATGTACAGTCAGATCCATAAATATTGGGATATCGACGCAATTCTAATCTTTTTGGCTCTATACACCACCACAATGGATTTGAAATGAAACAAACAAGATGTGCTTTAACTACAGACTTTCAGCTTTAATTTGAGGGTATTTACATCCAATCAGGTGAACGGTGTAGGAATTACAACAGTTTGTATATGTGCCTCCCACTTTTTAAGGGACCAAAAGTAATGGGACAGATTAACAATTATAAATCAAACTTTCACTTTTTAATACTTGGTTGACAGTCTTTTGCAGTCAATTACAGCCTGAAGTCTTAAATACATAGACATCACCAGATGCTGGGTTTCATCCCTGGTGATGCTCTGCCAGGCCTCCACTGCAACTGTCTTCCGTTCCTGCTTGTTCTTGGGGCATTTTCCCTTCAGTTTTGTCTTCAGCAAGTGAAATGCATGCTCAATCGGATTCAGGTAAGTGGATTGACTTGGCCATTGCATGACATTCCACTTCTTTCCCTTAAAAAAACTCTTTGGTTGCTTTCACAGTATGCTTCGGGTCATTGTCCATCTGCACTGTGAAGAGCCATCCAATGAGTTCTGAAGCATTTGGCTGAATATGAGCAGATAATATTGCCCAAAACACTTCAGAATTCATCCTGCTGCTTTTATCAGCAGTCACATCATCAATAAATACAAGAGAACCAGTTCCATTGGCATCCATACATGCCCACACCATGACATTACCACCACCATGCTTCACTGATGAGGTGGTAAGCTTTGGATCATGAGCAGGATTTTGTTCCAGAACTGTGAAGACTTTTTTAGATGTTTGGCAGACTCTAATCTGGCCTTCCTGTTTTTGAGGCTCACCAATGGTTTACATCTTGTGGTGAACCCTCTGTATTCACTCTGGTGAAGTGTTCTCTTGATTGTTGACTTTGACACACATACACTGTTGTGAAGGGTGCTTTTTTGACCAGGGTAGAGCATTCTTCGGTCATTCACCACAGTTGTTTTCCATGGTCTTCTGGGTCTTTTGGTGTTCCTAAGCTCATCGGAGCATTCTTTCTTTTTAAGGATGTTCCAAACAGTTGATTTGGCCACACCTAATGTTTTTGCTATCTCTCTGATGGGTTTGTTTGTTTTTTCAGCCTAATGATGGCTTGCTTCACTGATAGTGACAGCTCTTCGGATCTCATATTCAGAGTTGACAGCAACAGATTCCAAATGATATAGCACACTTGAAATTATCTCTGGGCCTTTTATCTGCTCTTTTTAAATGGGTTAATGAGGGAATAACACACACCTGGCCATTGAACTGCTGAGCAGCCAATTGTCCCATTACTTTTGGTCTCTAAGGGCTCTTTCACAAAGGCGGATTGTTCAGATCCGCCTGTCCATTTTTTTGGCGGATCTGAACGGTCCCCCCATGCATCCCTATGGAGCATCGGATGTCAGCGGAGACATGTCCGCTGACATCCGATCCGTCAAATCTGGACGGATGGAAACCCTATTTTCCGTCCGTCCAGCGGATCGGATCGGATGAGAACGGACCAACGGTCTGTTACCATCCGATTCCCCCTTAGAAATGTATGGGGAACTGACAGCTGTGTCTCCGCACACAGTGCGGAGAACAGCTGTCATCCTACTCAGCGGGGGATCGGCAGATCGATCCCCCGCTGAGATAAATGGAGTCCGTCCGACTGACTCACTGTGTGAAAGGGCCCTTAAAAAGTGGGAGGCACATATACAAACTGTTGTAATTCCTACACCGTTCACCTGATTTGGATGTAAATACCCTCAAATTAAAGCTGAAAGTCTGCAGTCAAAGCACATCTTGTTTGTTTCATTTCAAATCCATTGTGGTGGTGTATAGAGCCAAAAAGGTTAGAATTGTGTCGATGTCCCAATATTTATGGACCTGACTGTATATAGGAGCTATTATAATATATATATATATATATATATATATATATATATATTTTTTTTTTGGATATAATCGGATATTTAAATTATTGTGATTTATATTATATGCCGCACATGCACTGATATTTTATATTAGTTGATAATAAAGATATTTTATGTAATTTAACACAAAGGGTTAATTAGCAGCCCTAATATCCCATTTACCTATCCAAAGAAGCAACACACTAGCTGCAACAATATTAATGAAGCAATTGATATACAATATGGCGTGGGTCACATGATATGCCCAAGGCATAACATGGCGTGCGAATCCCCACACGTTGGAAAAAAATAAATTCCGGCAGCAACCAAATGTACGCTTCCTGACACACACATTGATATGGCAATTGGATTCCCACATAGGGTTAAATGAGGGGAGGGGTTGCCTAGTAATCAAGAGGTGTATAAATACAGCGGAGGTGAGGCAATATGGCTGCTCCTGAAGACGTTGTTGAAACAAAGCGCACGTAGAGCGGGATCTTCTATCCAGTTGCATCACTTCCGTTAGAGGGTTTTTTAGGGCCGTGGAGCGCAAAAAACCCGGATGTCTGCTGAACCGCATCTTTTACTGCCTAACTGTGAGTGATATTTGTCTTTATATGGTGATATTTTCTCCATATGTGAGCGATGGCAACATAGGAAGTCGGTAGGAAAGCTGGTAAGTCCAGGGATACATCCTTACTGCAACAAAGGCTACATACCCCTGCAGGGGTAAGGATCTGTGGTGAGTGCATAACCATAGGGGATTAGCACCTGCACGAGCCTTGAAGCACTAAGGAGGAAGAAAGCACTATCACCTTAAGTTTGGATACACTTCAAAGCACAGCATCATGGTGAAGGCTCTCCATTGGTTTTGCACACTCATATAAGGATTAAAGAAGCACAGTCACTTTTTCAGCTATTTGGAAATAGCTGCAATACACAGGATTACCATTGTATGGACTGTGGACTGTCAAATCACTATCACGAACCAGCACTATATATTTGATTATTGTCACTTCAAGTGTATTATTATTGTTTTTTATTTATAATAGCACCTTTAATATGCCCATGGGTTAATTGATCATAGAGGTATTCCATTTAATAGCACATTGGCACTTCTAAAATCACCTATTAATCCATTTCACATTTGTATTTTGCATATCTATTTGTGCACGTCACTTCCTCTAGTGGCTAAGGAAGGGCATCACACTTTTTTGTTTCAATATTTTTTATTGAAATTTTACACAATGAAAATAAGACAATCAATACACGTATACCAATATTGACTGGAACAGCAACAATATGTATTAACATGTCAGAAGAAAACCGTATAAAATCTCAGAAAATACCATAAAGCACTTTAACCTCAGAATTAAACATGGGTATAACAGAAGCAAGGTAGATTGGATGGGTCTATACACAATTCTTGGGAAGGAAAGTGTAAAAAGAATGATGGGGTACATTCTATTTCCCTTACAAGGTCGGGGTACAGTAGCTGCTGGCTGTCCAGGGTGACCAGTGTCGAGTGAACCTGGCCCCCTGAGCCATAGAGAAAGCGTAGGCTTTTTCCATAGAAAACTGGTTATTGACTAGGCGGACAACTTCTAGGTGGGAGGGGGGATCTGATTGTTTCCAATGTTTCGCTATAACGGACCTAGCCGCAATCAGGATGTGGGTATATACTTTGTGCATATCCCGGGGGATATTATCTAAGCCGAGAAACAGGAGAGCCATGGCTGGAGTGACAGGCCGAAGAATTCCCGAACCAGAAGAGAGAATTTCGGACACCCTTCTCCAGAAGCCCAACACGCTTTTACAGGACCAGAAGATGTGATATATAGTGCCAACTTGGCCGCAACCGCGCCAGCACAGGGGATCTGATTGGGTATAGAATTTGGACAAGCGATACGGCGTTAAATACCACCTGGTTAGATTTTTTTGGGACTGTTCCCAGTGCATCACACATCTAGAGGCTCTGTATGTACTTTGGGTAGCAGTTTGCCATTGGGTGTCGGAGAAGTCTGCCCGAAGATCCTCCTCCCAACGAATTATGTGGGAGGTTTTATTGAAAGACAGTTTATTTTTGAGATGATTATAAAACAAGGAGATCCCTTTAGTCCTAGTGGTGGTAGAAAATAAGTACTGCCATATGGAGGACGGAAGGTGAGTCTGGGGAGGGGGATGTTTGCGGAGGAAACTGGAGATGGAGTTATACTGAAACTTAGCTGACACCGGCAATTGAAATTCAGTCTGAAGTTGGCTGAAACTCTTGAGATCCGTGTGGGTGTACAATTGGGACACTGTGTGGACACCCGCAGCAATAAAATTAGATAGAGAGGTAAAGGGGAGGAGAATTTGAAGAGTTTGCAGGGGGAAAGACACCAGGATAGTGGAAGCAGTAGAGTCCCGACTGGAAAGTAAGGTCCTCCAGGCTTTCAGTGTCGATTGGGTGGTAATGGGATACGCGGGGAGGGATAGGGGTTTCCAAATGTCTGCCAGGAGTAGAAAGTACATGTGTGTGGATTTAGATAGGAGGGTTTAAAGCAGTATCCATGGGGACACGGGGGAATGAGGGGGTCCATTGTCTAATGGGAGTAAGGTGAGCCGCCAGTAGATAATCCTGCAAATCTGGGAGGCCTAGACCCCCAACAGATTTGTGACGAATCATGTGGAGATAATTGCATCTAGCACGCTTTTTCTGCCAAACCAAGGTGTGGAGGATCTTGTGTAAGGTTTTTATGTAGGACGATGGGATCTGGATCGGGAGGGTGCGAAACACATACAAAATTTTTGGCAAACAGATCATTTTGAAAGCTGCGATTCTGCCTGACCATGACAGTTCAGTGCGGGATATAGATTGTGCATCAGACGAGATATTGGAAATAAGGGGGCGGAGATTAGAAGGGATTAGGTTAGACAGGGGGTAGGTGAGCAGCAGGCCCAGGTAAGGAACTTCTGCCGATGTCCATGTGTAAGGTAGGGTGGATTTTAAGTGTGTAACGGTAGATTTGTGGACTCCCATATTGAGTACGAAGGA
Organism: Pelophylax lessonae; assembly: GCF_965119305.1. Classification (NCBI taxonomy): domain Eukaryota; kingdom Metazoa; phylum Chordata; class Amphibia; order Anura; family Ranidae; genus Pelophylax; species Pelophylax lessonae. The sequence goes on from NC_138775.1 coordinate 158,970,562, forward strand.
TTTAGTGAAATTTACTTTATAATATGAGACGTTGCTAAATTGTTGAAGGAGGCGATGGGCCGATGGGAGGGATACGACGGGATTCGTGAGACTGAGGATGACATCGTCTGCAAATAGGGTAATAGTATGATGAGAATGAGCGACTTTGAAGTCGTGGATCATAGGATGATCTCTTATGGAGATGGCCAGAGGCTCTATGACTAGATTAAAGATCTTGACGGGTGCCATTGGTTATAAGAAACGTTTTAGAAAGAAGACCAGAAGATAGGACTTTGGCAGAGGGGAAAGAATATAGGGCCAGTATGGCTGAAGTCATGGGGCCTGAAAATCCAAATTTAGCGAGCACTGCTTTCATATATCCCCAGTGGACGCGGTCGAATGCCTTCTCCGCATCTATAGATAGAAGCAGAGAAGGCATCCGAGCACGCTCCGCCTGGTGCATGAGGTTGATCACTCTCCTAGTGGCATCTGGGGCTTGCCTGCCTTTAATAAATCCCATTTGATCTGGTCCCAGGCAAGACTATGGCCAAGCGATTTGCTAGTAATTTGGCATAAATCTTAATGTCAGTGTTGAGTAATAGGGCGGAAATTGGCCGGGGTATTAGGAGGTTTACCTGGTTTGGGAAGAGTTACCACATGGGCTTGTAGCATCTCAGGGGGGAATGACGCAGATGCAACCGTGGCTGAAAACATGGTTAGCAGATGCGGGGATAGGACTTCATGGAGGGATCGATAATATTCATTAGTGAGTCCATCCAGACCCGGGGATTTGCATACAGGGAGCGATTTAATGGTTTTTGACAGTTCAAGGGGAGAAAAGGGGGCATTGAGGAATTCCGTCGCCTCCACAGTAAGTGTAGGGATTTTGAGATGTTGGAGGAAATTGTGAATGTCTGAGTCTGTGGGCTGCGGTGTAGAGGGATCCAAGTGTAGATTGTACAGCGAGCTGTAGTAGTCCGCAAACGCATCAGCTATGGCTTGTGGATGTCAGAGAGATTCGCCCGAGTGAGGGTGAGTCAGGGAGTCGATTTTAGTTTTAACCCTACGTGCCTTCAGTCTGGAGGCCAGAAATTTTCCGGCCTTGTTATGAGACGTGTAATAATTCAGTCAAAGACGTGCTAGTAATTTGTCATGTTTCCCCCATAGGAGTCTGCGCAAGTCGAGTCTCAGAGACGTGAGTTTGGACAAAGTAGTAGGCGATGGTGACGCCTTGTGTTGAGCCTCAAGAGTGTGTATGTCTTTCAATATTTCAGTAAGGCGGAAAGTAAATCGTTTTTGAAGCCTGGACCCGAGCTGGATCAGAAGGCCCCGAATGAAGGCTTTGTGTGCTAGCCACACTGTAGTAGGGGACACATCTGGGGTGTTGTTGAGGTCGAAAAATTCCCTTAAACGGGTCTGGATCAAGGAGGCGGATTCTGGATCAGTCAGGAGGGAATTGTTACATCTCCACAGGAACTTGGAGGGATTGCAATTGCCTGCGTCAAGAAATAGGTGGATGGCCGCGTGATCGGACCAAGTTATGGGGGAGATTTTCGTATCAGTAACAGCTTGGAGCGTATGGGTGTCTACTGAAAACAAATCAATCCTAGAATAGGTACCGTGTCTTTGGGAGAAGTAAGTGTAATCCCATTCGTCAACGTGGTGGTAGCGCCACACATCGTGGACCTCCTCTGATTTGATCAACAATGCCAGAGATGGAACCCGAGAGGGTCGTTTGGAGGAAGAATCCACGGAGTGATCCACCACCAGGTTGAAGTCACCACATACAATTAATTTACCTTGTTTGATTTTGTTTATTTGGACCCAGAGCTTTTTCAAGAAACGCAGTTGGCGTGAGTTAGGGGTGTACACATTGACAATGGTATAAAGACAGTTGTCCAGTAAGCATACTAAAATGATGTTTCTCCCCTCTGTGTCCGTCACCACCTTAGAGGCCGTGAAGGAGACAGAGTCAGCAATGGCAAGCAGGACGCCTCGCTTCTTAGCAGCGGTCGATGACAAGAAAACGTGAGGGTATTTTGCATGGCGGCAGACAGGGGTCTTGCCACTATGAAAGTGCGTTTCCTGGGCAGCGACCACGTCAGCTTTGGAGCGTACAGCTTCATCCCATAAGGAGAATCTTTTGGCGGGGGGATTAAGCCCCTTTACATTCAGAGATAGGCAGTGTAAAGGTATGGTAGTACGGGGGAGGGAAAGAGTATAACACCGGAGGTGTTCAAGTGGAAGGGTGTCAGAGAGTAAGAGGCAAAGTCGGTGAGCCGTACCCAGGTACAGGGGAAAAGGGAGATAGGCACTTACTTAGTCCTTCAGTTCAAAGATGAGATGAGGAAAAGTCTTGTGAAGATGCGATGCAACCAGCTTCAAAAATTAGTCTAAAGGGAAACCGATAAAGCTGCAGAGGTGGCTGGTAGAGTCAAGGAGATGACACTGCAAAAGGGTGTTTCAAAAGAAAAAAAAGAACAAGAGCACCAGCAATATGGTAAACAATAAACAAGAACAATAAAAAAAAAGTCCCAAGGGACCAAAGAGCAACTGAGGCTGAAAAGCCTGTGGGGTCAGAGTACGGTAGTAAGTTCTCTGTTACCTGAGAGGGCCCGGGATCCCGGCATGGGAACGGGAACATCATCTATGAGTGTGAACTGTGATGGTTGGACCTTCTGGCGACGACCTGCCAATCCGGTTGTACATGTTGCGGCGGAGGATGTCTGTTGGGCGCAGGATTCGGTGGGGTGTCCGGCACTGTCCCCCATTGGCGGAGCAGATGAAGGCCTTCATCCAGGGTAGTGACATAGGAAGTGGAGCCTTGGTGCGTTATACAGAGCTTCGCAGGGTATTTCCACTTGTAGATGATGTGGTGGTTTTGCAAAGCTTTAGTAATGGGGTTTAGGTTCCTCCGCAGTTAAAGTGTATGTTGCAAGTAGTCTGGTAGCACTTGTATGGAGGCGGCTTGGTCTGGAAGATTGTCTTTGCGGCAAAAAGCCTCCAGAATTTTTTCTTTTGCTTGGAAGAAGTGTATACGCATTAATACATTGCGTGGAATTTCTTGCGGGAGGAAGGAGGGCTTGGGGATACGGTGGATCCTGTCTAGATTAGGGTCGGTCGCAGACAGGTCTGGGACGGCTCTCTTAAATAGGTCGCGGACATAGTGCGGCAATTGGTTTGGAGTCACGGATTCGGGGACACCTCTGAGTTTCAAATTGTTGCGACGGGACCGATCTTCTAAGTCCGCCAATTTGGTTTGCACACGGTGCATGTCTTCCTGGTACAGGGCATGTGAGTCAACCATCGCATTATAAGATGTGGTGAATTCGCTCAGCTTGTTCTCCACTGTATTGACCCGTCCTCCCAAATCTGCTATTTCCCCCTGACAGCGTGCCATGGCTGTGATTATATTTGCTTGGAGGGAAGCGTGTAGCGTATTGAGCATACTTTTAATGGTGGTGTCCGACACTGGTTGTCCAGTTGTTTGGAATGAGGAGAAGACGTCCGGTAAGGGAGCATTGGAGGTCGGGGTGTGTTGGTCTGAACTAACCTCCATAGAAGATGCAGCCTGTGCCAGGAGTCTGGAATCCATCCTCGGTCGGGACTTGACTGGGCTGTGAGATGAGGGAGTAGGAGGAGAAGATGCCCCGGAGCTGTGAGCGGGAGTTCCAGGACCTGATTGCAGAGTGTACAGCGGTGAGAGAGCGTGCGTCCCCTCTCCCCGAAGGTCCGGAGTGCTGGCCGCAAGAGGATGACGTGCGGAGCCGAGCGGAGTGTCCCCGCCGCCATTTTGGCGGAGCCTGGAAAAAACTCTTGCATTTTTTTGATCGAGGCGGTCTTGGTTCGCCTCCGCCGCTGGGACATATTGCGGGCAAGAATATTAGGCGTCTGGTCCAGTGGAGGATGCAGGTCAGAGGGCGCTGTGATGGGCAGTAGTGAGCTGTAGAGCCGGGATCACGCAGGAGCTCTCCGTTTAACCACTTGCCGACCGCCGCACGACTATCTACGTCGGCGGTCAGCCCCTCACAGGCAAACTAACGTAGGGCTACGTTGCTTGCTTGTGAGGGTCTAGGGAGCGAGCGCGCGCCCCCGGAGGCGCGCTCCCGCTCCCGCGTGGTCACGGACCCCCCCGCGCGTGTGACCAGCGGACCCGATGTCCGCCGGCCACTCGGCGATCGGCGGGGGAGAGGGAGAATGTCAGGCAGCTTGTGTAAACAAACTGCCTGTCATTCTCCTCGCTGCAAAGACACTGATAAAACGGATCTGGTATGTAGATCCGTTGATCAGTGTCCTTACAGCTAGAGCCACAGCCAATCACAGTAGAAACCACGCCCCTAGGGACACACACAGCCCCTCCCTTCCAAATAAAGTTAACCCCTTCACTACCAGTGTATTTTTACAGTAACAGTGCATATGTATAGCACTGATTACTGTAGAAATGTCACTGGTAACCCCAAAAGTGTCACAAATGTCAGTCAAGGGTCCGATCTGTCCGCCGCAATGTCGCAGTACCACAAAAAAAATCGCAGATCGCCGCCATTACGCGTTAAAAAAAAAAACAACAAAAATGACAAAAATCTTTCCCTTTGTTAGTAAACGCGATAACTTTTGCGCAAACCAATCAAAATACGCTTTTTGCGATTTTTTTTTTACCAAACATAGGTAGCATAAAACAAATTGGCCGAAAATTTTTAAAAATTTTGATTTTTACATTTTTTTTTTGGGGGAATTTCATATAAAAAAATGTGAAAAATATTGCTATTTTTGCAAAATTGACGCTCTTTTTTTGTTTATAGCGCGTGATCAAAAAATCGCACAGGTGATCAAATACCACCAAAAGAAAGCTCTGTTTGTGGGAAAAAAAGGACGTCAAATTCGTTTAGGTACAGCGTCGCACGACCGCGCAATTGTGCGTTAAATTCACGCAGTGCCGAATCGCAAAATACCCCCTGGTCGGAATGGGGGTAAAATCTTCCGGGGCTTAAGTGGTTAAGCGGCCATTAGCTTCGGCAGTCGCCACGCCCCCCGGCATCACACTTTTTCATTACTTGGTTGAATTCTTTATCCAGCACCATACACTTTCTTATCATTGTATGAACTTTTATTTATCTATTAGTACTCATGTTATTGTATTCATATTTGACTTCGGTTTAATATCTGATTGAACACACACCAGAGAAGCACTCATCTCGACCTCTTCTTTTATATATTTTTTATATATTTTTTTATTCATTTAAATATTTCTGTTTGGAAATATAGAGGTGGCAGCACACTCTAACAATTCATTCACATTTGCATCTGGTGCACGCCACTTCCTCTCTCTAGTAGCTAAGGAAGGGCATCACATTTGCAACACTTGGTTGTATCTTTTATCCAGCACCATGCACTTTCTTATTATTATTTTATGAATATTTATTTATCTATTAGTACTCATTGCTATTGCTTTCATGTTTGACTTTGGTTTATTATTTGATTGAACACACACCAGAGAAGCACCTACCTCACCCCCTTCTTTTATTCACTTTAATATTTACATTTGGAAATATAGAGGTGGCAGCACACTCCAACACATTGATCACACATACCTATACAATTTCCAGAGCGCAGGATAGTCCCAGACTTTTTCCGAAACAGGATTGTTTCGAGTCACAGATCTGGGAAAGGGTACAGAAAAATTTCTGCAGCATTGAAGGTCCCAATGAGCACAGTGGCCTCCATCATCTATAAATGGAAGAACCAGGACTCTTCCTAAAGTGGGCTGCCCGGCCATACTGAGAAATTGGGAAGAAGGGCCTTAGTCAGGGAGGTGACCAAGAACCTGATAGTCACTCTGACAGAGCTACAGCATTTCTCTGTGGAGAGAGGAGAACCTTTCAGATGAACAACAATCTCTGCATCACTCCACCAATCAGGCCTGTATAGTAGAGTGGCCAGACGGAAGCCTCTCCTCTGTAAAAGGCACATGACAGCCTGCCTGGAGTTTTCCAAAAAGCACCTAAAGGACTCTGACCATGAGAAACAAAATTCTCTGGTCTAATGAAACAAAGATTGAACTTTTTGGCCTGAATGGCAAGTGTCATGTCTGGAGTTAACCAGGCACCACTTATCACCTGGCCAATACCTTCCCTACATATAAGTATGGTGGTGGCAGTATCATGCTGTGGGGATGTTTTTCAGCGGCAGGAACTGGGAGACTAGTCAGGATTGAGGGAAAGATGAATGCAGCAATGTACAGTGACATCCTTGATGAAAACCTGCTCCAGAGTGCTCTGTACCTCAGACTGGAGCAAAGGTTAATCTTCCAACAGGAGAACTACCCTAAGCACACAGCCAAGATAACAAAGTAGTTGCTAGGAGACAACTCTGTAAATGTCCTTGAGTGGCCCAGCCAGAGCCCAGACTTGAACCCGATTGAGCATCTCTGGAGAGATCTGAAAACGACTGTGCACCGACGCTCCCCATCCAACCAGATGGAGCTTGAGAGGTCCTGAAATGAAGAATGGGTGAAACTGCCCAAAAATAGGTGTGCCAAACTTTTAGCACCAATACTCAAAAAGACTTGAGGCTGTAACTGGTACCAAAGGTGCTTTAACAAAGTATTGAGAAAAGGCTGTGAATACTTATGTACATGGGATTTTTTTTTTTCGTTTTTTATTTTTAATAAATTTGCTAAGATTTCAAAAAAATATCTTTCACGTTGTCATTATGCTGTATTGTTTGTAGAATTTTGAGGAAAATAATGACTTTAATCCATTTTAGAAAAAGGGTGTAACAAAACAAAATGTGAAAAAAGTGAAGCGCTGTGAATACTTTCTGGATGCACTGTATAGAGCCATATTCTGGGAAAATATATTGGAAAACTGTCAATTAAAATGCCTTTAGTTTTTGTTCATGTAATTCATTTTGTAAGTTTTTCTTCTAGCTTCTGCTATCAACACTGGGCTCAGGCAGTAGATGAAAAAGATTAACAGGATAACAATTCTGCTCTAGGAAGGAGGAAATAAAAAATAAACAAAAATCACGTAATCCATTAGTAGTAAAGCTGGATACACACTATCCAACTTTTGTGGTTAGATTTCCTTCAGATTTACCTTTTCTATGTAGTGCAAGGGCCTGACAGATTGCATACAAATTGAAAGTGTTTAGGTTTGACCTCATATTATATGGTTTTGGTAAATCTAAAGGAAAAAGTCTTCAGAAAATCTTATAGCGTGTATGGCCCATAAGGCTACATTATTATAACAAGTCAAGAGTTAGGAATTAGATTAATACAGATCTGCATTGGTAACTGGTTGATTTATTCTGACAATTTTTCTGCCTGACTGCACCCTGCCTAGGATTTAGCAAGGACATGTACTGGGATTAGAATAGCTATCTTTATTAAAATCAAATGCTAAATTATTGACTAATGCATTGATTTATAAAATTATATTTTGCTTTCCAGATTGGTGAACATATATACATTTTTGTACTGAATTTCTCTAGGTTCCTGTGTTCTACAACAAACAGAAATGACTAAAAATAATATTCGTTACAACAAAAGCATTGAGATTGAAAATGGGCAAACCATTGAATTTGAATGTGAGGAAGGAAGGATATCAGAAAATGGCCTGCAAGCAACATGTAAAAATAAACAAATAAAATACCCGAAATGTTCTGCTGGACGTAAGTTTCTTTTACATTCATATTCTCTTTTGATCAGTCAATCACTTTTTTTCTTCATTTATTGAGATATTGTTTAAATGCCCTTACATATCTACTATGGCATTAAGTATCTTTTACGTTTTAAATATACAAGAAAGAAATTATCAGGCAGATTTTTAAGGGACCTACACTACATTATACAGTTTATATAATAAAAGTCAAAATAAAAACAAAATACATAATAACATAATAGCACATATCCAGTCATCGTATGTATCCTGTATTTATCAATGTTTTCTGCATTTTTCAATTTTTTTCTTTTTGTTTACAAACTTCTCCTGGGTTGTACAAAAAAATAACATCAGTACAAAAGTACAGAAGTTAACAATCTACAGTATATAAAATAATATAGGAAAACAATGAGGGTTGATGAAGCCATCAAAGCCCGTTAATCAAAGACAGAGTACATTACTTCAAAAATTATCCTATTAGAATGACTTGGAAAAAAAACATATTTGCCAATATAACACTGGTAACCCTGTGAAATAGAGTGGTCTTAAACTGGTCAATAGGTTTAACATGATCAGCTGATAAAGATAAGTGAATAAATTAATTTAAAAAGTAACTGTTTAAGAAAAGAGATGTCTATGCTCAAACCAAGAATCCCATTTATTACCAAAATATGCTGTTGAGGTATGTAGTGTATGGAAGATCCTCTCCATAAATCTGTTCTAATTTTAACCTGTGAGAGAGGGACATCTGGAGTTTTCCAATTATGAGGGATAACTAGAGTTGAGCGGACACCTGGATGTCCATGTTCGGCGGGTTCGGCCGAACTTGGAAAAAAAAGTCCGGGTCCGTGTCCCGGACTTTTTCCGAACTTTACCCGGTCACCGAACCCCATTGAAGTCAATGGGGACCTGAACTTTCAGGCACTAAAATGGCTCTAAAACACCAATGAAAAGGGCTAGAGTGCTGCAAATGGCAGCAAAACGTAGTTAAGAGCATGGAAAGTGCTCTGCAAACAAATGTGGATAGGGAAATAACTTAAAACAACAAAAAAAAAACAGAAAAATAAAAAAAAATTCTTCATCTGTGAAGGACGAGGCCCATATGGAGTAGGAGGGAGGTTGAGGTGCTGGTGGATGTGGCGGTGTAGGTGGAAGCGGCGGTGGAGGAGGACGAGGTAGCCAACACTGCTTTTTTTCAGTCATTTTAAATGAGGGTACACCCCAAAAGAGTGAGAAAGATCAAAAATAGAACAATGGCTGGGTAAGGTCGGTATCCATCTCTATTCTGCACAAGGTACGGAAAAGTCCTGTGGGATCCATGCCTGGTTCATTTTAATGAATGTGAGCTTGTCCACATTGTCTCTGGACAGGAGGCTGCGCTTGTCTGTGATAACCGTGCTAAATACACGTTCAGATAATACACTGGCTGCAGGGCACGCCAGCACCTCCAAGGCGTAAAGGGCAAGCTCAGGCCATGTGCCCAATTTGGAGACCCAGAAGATGAAGGGGGCAGACCCGTCATTCACTACATGTAGGCGTGTGCACACATACTGCTCCACCATGTTGGTGAAATGCTGCCTCCTGCTAAGACATTCCATATGAGCTGCTGGTGCTGCTGTTTGTTGTGGCGTGCTGACAAAGCTTTTCCACATTTCGGCCATGCTAACCCTGCCTTCTGAGGTGCTGGCGGTGCCCTGGTTGCGTTGGCGACCTCTTCCTCCTCCTCCTCTGCCTTGGCCTTGTGCTTCCACTGTGGCCCCGCTGTCAGGTGGGAATGCCAGCAGCATCGCGTCTACCAGCGTGCGCTTGTACTCGCGCATCTTGCGATCACGCTCCAGTGAGTGAATTAAGGACCGTACGTTGTCCTTGTAACGGGGATCCAGCAGCGTGGCCACCCAGTAATCAGCACAAGTTATAATGTGGGCAACTCGTCGGTCGTTGTGGAGACACTGCAGCATGTAATCGCTCATGTGTGCCAGGCTGCCCAGAGGCAACGAAAGGCTGTCCTCTGTGGGAGGTGTATCGTCTGTGTCCTCTGTATCCCCCCAGCCACGCACCAGTGATGGCCATGAGCTGGCCTGGGTGCCACCCTGCTGTGAACATGGTTCCATCTCCTCCTCCATCTCCTCCTCCTCATCCTCCAGAACTGTGCCCCTGCTGGACAATTGTGTCCATGGCGTTTGTGGGTGCAGGAACCCACCCTCGGAGCCCCTTGCGAATGACTGCCCTGAAAGCCTTGGAAATGTTACCTCTTCATCCTCCTCCTCCTCATCCTGTGCCACATCCTCTTCCATCATTGCCCGAATCGTTTTTTGAAGGAGGCATAGAAGTGGGATAGTTAAGCTGACAATGGCGTCATCGGCACTGGCCATGTTGGTGGAGTACTCAAAACAGCGCAACAAGGCACACAGGTCTCGCATGGAGGCCCAGTTATTGGTGGTGAAGTGGTGCTGTTCCGCAGAGCGACTCACGCGTGCTGCAGCTGAAACTCCACTATGGCCTGCTGCTGCTCGCACAGTCTTTCCAGCATGTGCAAGGTGGAGTTCCACCTTGTGGGCACGTCACATATGAGGCGGTGTGCGGGAAGGCCGAAGTTACGCTGCAGCGCTGACAGGCGAGCAGCAGCAGGGTGAGAACGCCGAAAGTGCGCACAGACGGCCCGCACTTTCTGCAGCAGCTCTGATATATCGGGGTAATTTTTAAGGAACCTCTGCACCACCAAATTCAGCACATGCGCCAGGCAAGGGATGTGCGTCAAACCGGCTAGGCTCAGAGCTGCTATGAGATTTCGCCCGTTATCTCACACCACCAGGCCGGGCTTGAGGCTCGCTGGCAGCAACCACTCATTTGTCTGCTGTTCCATGCTCCTCCGCAACTCCTGCGCGGTGTGTGGTTTTTTCCCCCAAACAGGCAAGTTTTAAAACTGCCTGCTGTCGTTTACCCCTGGCTGTGCTGAAGTTGGTGGTGAAGGTGTTACGCTGACCGGATGAGGAGGCGGTAGAGGATGAGGAAGCGGAGTAGGAGGAGTTAGGAACAGGAGGCAAACTGAAGCGCCCTGCAATCCTCGGTGGTGGACATGCGCCAAATTGCTATCTGCCTCAGGCCCATCTGCCACTGCATTTACCCAGTGTGCCGTTAGGGAGATATAACACCCCTGACCGTGCTTACTGGTCCACGTATCGGTAGCTAGGTGGACCTTGGCACAGATGGCATTGCGCAGTGCACACCTGATTTTTTCCCCCACTTGGTTGTGCAGGGAAGGGATGGCTTGCCTGGAAAAGTAGTGGCGGCTGGGCACGACGTACTGTGGGACAGCCACCGACATAAGGCTTTTAAAACTGTGCGTCTCCACCAGACGGAATGACAGCATTTCAAAGGCCAAGAATTTTGAAATGCTGGCATTCAGGGCCAGGGATCGCGGGTGGGTAGGGGGTTACTTCCTCTTCCTCTGAAGTGTTTGGGAGATGGAAAACTGAACGCTTCCACGGGACATTGTGGAGATGGTTGGTCACCCAGGTGGAGGTGTTGCTTACAGATCGTCTGTTTGCGGGGTGGCAGGTGCCGGTATCACTACAGAGGTGGATGGAGAGGCCGAGACTGCAGCAGAAGAGGAAGCAGGAGGAGCCAGAGACCTTTCTTGGTTTTGAAGGTGTCTACTCCTCTGCGGCTCGTGCTTTGCACTTAGTTGCCTGATCAGGTTGAGAAGGTTTATGCCTCGCTTCAGGCTCTGATTGCACAGGGTGCAAACCACTCGTGTCCTGTCATCAGCACATTTTCTGAAGAACTTCCACGCTAGAGAACTCCTTTGAGCTGGCTTTGGTGCGCTCGTTCCCTTGCTGCGTTGGGCAGTAGCAGGCGTAGTGTCTAGGGCACGGCCGCTCCGCTTCTGCACCCTGCTCCCTCTTCTGCTGTGCTGGTGGCTCTGTGCGACCACCGCCTCTTCCTCCAAACTACTCAGGTCACCTGCATGACCTTCATTCCATGTGGGGTCGAGGACCTCATCGTCCTCCACATCATCTTCCACCCAGTCTTCACCCCTGCCCTCCTTGTCGGTCTGCACAATTCTGAGTGCTGCAGCAGTTGGCACCTGCGTTTCGTCATCATCGGAGACGTGCTGCGATGGTCCTTCCATGTACTCATCTTGAGAAATAAGTGGTTGGGCATCGCTGCACTCAATCTCTTCCACTTCTGGGGCAGGGCTAGGTGGATGGCCCTGGGAAACCCTGCTGACAGAGTCATCAAAAAGAAGAGACTGCTGCATGACTTGGGGCTCAGACTGCTTGCCTGATTTGCAAGGGGGTGAGGTGAAAGACGGTTGGACATTGGCTGCAGGTGCCAACTCTGACCTTTCTTCAGTAGACTGGGTGGGAGACAATGTGAAGGAACTGGAGGCACTGTCAGCAGCAAACCAATTTACTATCGCCTCTTCTTGTTCTGGCCTCATCACTTCTAGAGGCGCATGATGCCCTACCAAATACTGCTGCAGGTTCTGTCGCCTACTCACACTTGAGGAAGGTGTTTCACTTGTGCGTGTAGCTGGCACAGATTGACCACGTCCTCTCCTTGCAACAGGAGCTCTACCAGCAGCACCACGACCCAGTCCACGGCACCTATTTGACGGTCTCCTCATATTTCTGTAATTTATAATCTTGCCCTAGAAAGGTGTTTATTGAATAGCGGAACAAAACAACAACAGTATCGCACGGGTGTATCTCACAGTCAAATATGCAAACTATGCCGCAATTAAATGTTTTTTTACCCCAAAAGGGTGTTTATTAAATAGCGGAATAGAAAAACAGTATACAAATACAACGGGTGTATCTCACAGTCAAATATGCAAAGTATGACGCAAATTTAATTTTTTTCACGCCAAAAGGGTGTATATTGAATAGCGGAATAGAAAAAAGGATATAAAACGGTGTATCTCACACGTACAAACACAGACTAAGCCCAAATTACAATTTTTTGTACCCTAAAGGGAGGAGGAGTTCGGAACAGGAGGCAAACTGAAGCGCCCTGCAATCCTCGGCGGTGGAAGGAGATGCGCCAAACAAATTTAAAAAGGTGTATCTCACATGTACCGATACAGACTATGCCGTAATTAAATTTTTTACACTCAAAAAGGGTGTATATTGAATAGCGGAATAGAAAAAAGGATATAAAACGGTGTATCTCACACATACAAACACAGACTAGGCCCCGATTACAATTTTTTTGTACCCTAAAGGCAGGATGAGGATGAGGAGTAGGAGGAGTTCGGAACAGGAGGCAAACTGAAGCACCCTGCAATCCTCGGAGGTGGAAGATGCGCCCCAAAAGATTGGAAGGTGTATCTCACACGTACCGATACAGACTATGCCGCAATTTAATTCTTTTTACCCCAAAGGGTGTAGATTGAATAGCGGAATAGAAAAATTTTTATAAAACGGTGTATCTCACACGTACAAACACAGACTAGGCCCCGATTACAATTTTTTGTACCCTAAAGGCAGGATGAGGATGAGGAGTAGGAGGAGTTCGGAACAGGAAGCAAACTGAAGCATCCTGCAATCCTCGGCGGTGGAAGATGCGCCCGAAAAAAATTGGAAGGTGTATCTCACACGTACCGATACAGACTATGCCGCAATTTAATTCTTTTTACCCCAAAGGGTGTAGATTGAATAGCGGAATAGAAAATATGATATCAAAAGGTGTATCTATCTCACACGTACAGACCCAGACTAGGCCCCGATTACTATTTTTTGTACCCCAAAGGCAGGATGAGGAGTAGGAGTTCGGAACAGGCAGGAGGCAAACTGAAGCACCCTGCAATCCTCGGCGGTATAAGATGCGCCCCAAAAATTGGAAAGGTGTATCTCACATGTACCGATACAGACTATCCCACAATTTAATTATTTTTACCCCAAGGGTGTAGATTGAATAGCGGAATAGAAAATATGATATCAAAAAGTGTATCTATCTCACACGTACAGACCCAGACTAGGCCTCGATTACTATTTTTTGTACCCTAAAGGCAGGATGAGGAGGAGTAGGAGGAGTTCGGAACAGGCAGGAGGCAAACTGAAGCACCCTGCAATCCTCGGTGGTATAAGATGCGCCCCAAAAATTGGAAAGGTGTATCTCACACGTACCGATACAGACTATGCTGCAATTTAATTCTTTTTACCCCAAAGGGTGTAGATTGAATAGCGGAATAGAAAAAAATTTATAAAACGGTGTATCTCACACGTACAAACACAGACTAGGCCCCGATTACAATTTTTCGTACCCTAAAGGCAGGATGAGGATGAGGAGTAGGAGGAGTTCGGAACAGGAGGCAAACTGAAGCACCCTGCAATCCTCGGCGGTGGAAGATGCGCCCGAAAAAGATTGGAAGGTGTATCTCACACGTACCGATACAGACTATGCTGCAATTTAATTCTTTTTACCCCAAAGGGTGTAGATTGAATAGCGGAATAGAAAATATGATATCAAAAGGTGTATCTATCTCACACGTACAGACCCAGACTAGGCCCGATTACTATTTTTTGTACCCCAAAGGCAGGATGAGGAGTAGGAGGAGTTCGGAACAGGCAGGAGGCAAACTGAAGCACCCTGCAATCCTCGGCGGTATAAGATGCGCCCCAAAAATTGGAAAGGTGTATCTCACACGTACCGATACAGACTATGCCGCAATTTAATTCTTTTTACCCCAAAGGGTGTAGATTGAATAGCGGAATAGAAAATATGATATCAAAAGGTGTATCTATCTCACACGTACAAACACAGACTAGGCCCCGATTACAATTTTTCGTACCCTAAAGGCAGGATGAGGATGAGGAGTAGGAGGAGTTCGGAACAGGAGGTAAACTGAAGCACCCTGCAATCCTCGGCGGTATAAGATGCGCCCCAAAAATTGGAAAGGTGTATCTCACACGTACCGATACAGACTATGCCGCAATTTAATTCTTTTTACCCCAAAGGGTGTAGATTGAATAGCGGAATAGAAAATATGATATCAAAAGGTGTATCTATCTCACACGTACAAACACAGACTAGGCCCCGATTACAATTTTTCGTACCCTAAAGGCAGGATGAGGATGAGGAGTAGGAGGAGTTCGGAACAGGAGGTAAACTGAAGCACCCTGCAATCCTCGGCGGTATAAGATGCGCCCCAAAAATTGGAAAGGTGTATCTCACACGTACCGATACAGACTATCCCGCAATCTCATTCTTTTTACCCCAAGGGTGTAGATTGAATAGCGGAATAGAAAATATGATATCAAAAGGTGTATCTATCTCACGCGTACAGACCCAGACTAGGCCCTGATTACTATTTTTTGTACCCTAAAGGCAGGATGAGGAGTAGGAGGAGTTCGGAACAGGCAGGAGGCAAACTGAAGCACCCTGCAATCCTCGGCGGTATAAGATGCGCCCCAAAAATTGGAAAGGTGTATCTCACATGTACCGATACAGACTATCCCGCAATTTAATTATTTTTACCCCAAAGGGTGTAGATTGAATAGCGGAATAGAAAATATGATATAAAATTGGTGATTTTTCAATAGCACATGTGAACACAGCAGTGTCTTATGTCAGTCAGCTCTGCTGCAGGCTATGAAGGGAAAAAAAAAGAAAATTCCCCTTTAAGTATTGTAATTTTTAAATAGCTTAGTACAGACTATGCCACAATTTAATTTTTTTTAACCCAAAAGGGTGTATATTGAATAGTGGAATAGAAAAAAAGTGTATGTCTAAAGGTTTTTGGTACCTCAGGCCAAGGTGTGGGACTTTATGGGCTGGTTGAAAGATCATATGACGATAAAGTAAAAAATATATCACAATTTATTCAAAAGAAACAAAGAATCATGAATGAACATAAAATAATAGAGTGCCTATGGGTTAAAGACCCATGTGTATGGTGATATAGGTAGAAAGAAGTGACAATGTGATTGGTGACTTGGATATAAATCTCTGTCTGTTCTGGCTCATGTAAGAGACTTCGGAACGTGTTGAGAGAGATTATATCTTGGTTTTCCAACGCGTTTCGGCATTTGATAATACGTTGCCTTTATCAAGGAAAAGAGTTGGCCACCATATCTGCAAGATATATAGTGGATACATATCAATTTCACTGGCTAGTGTATACATACTTCATTAGTGTCATGAGGAAGTCAAAATATACACATACTTGTGACATTAAGCGTTTAAATCCCGGACCCTTGCATCTGCTTTCCCAAATTGACTCACACAGGATTTTGAGGAAATCGCTGTCTCTGTAATATGGGAAAGGTTGCGTGAATAATGGAGGATAATGATGGTGAGAAGGAAATTTAAATGGTCACTGACTTACAGAGGAATATAGGTACTCTGACTTGCGTGAAAGAGGATCTCTTCTCGTGTCCTAAAATGTTATCTTCTTATCATCTGAAGAATACAACATATATACAAACAACATCATGTTATGGCAAAGATACATCGATGATGTACTGCTCATCTGGAACGGACCCGAGAATTTACTACTGGAATGTCTAAACAAAATGAATCAAAATCGGTACAACATGTACTTCACCATGACATACAGTCAAAACAAGATACCCTTCCTGGACACTTATATCTACAAAAACCAAACAGGCAATCTCATGACCACCCTGTTCAGAAAGGAGACAGCTGGCAACACTGTTCTCCACGCCACCAGCTTTCATCCAGAACCCCTCAAAAAGTCTATACCCTATAGTCAATTTTTAAGACTCAAAAGAAACTGTACCAGCCCAATTGACTTCCAGGAAGAAGCGGATGCTCTAACTCTCAGACTTCTAGCAAGGGGATACTCCCGAACATGCCTTAAAAAAGCATTTAATTGAGTAAACAAACAAAGCAGACATGAAATCCTTTTTAAAAGGAAAGAGACCAAAACAGATCCATCCCCCACCAGGATTACACTAAAATACTCTAACGAACACCAAAAAATTCGGAACATACTAAAAAAGCACTGGTCAATTCTTACCGAAGATCCCTCATTGAAAGATCTAGTACCGGATAACCCTCTCATCACTTACAAAAAAACTCGCTCTGTACATCAAACATTTGTACACAGCGAAATGAAATCTAGAAAGGATCCTTGCAAAACTAGAGGTACCTTTCCCTGTGGTTCCTGCGCCCAATGCCCAGTTATACCCAAATCTACCTCCCTCATTTTACCCAATGGTGAACTTTTCACCCCCAAGCACTACGCAAACTGTAAAACCAAGGGGGTAGTTTATATAATGAACTGGGAATGCGGCGCATTTTATATTGGCAAGACACGCCAGGAGTTCGGACTTAGAGTCAACAAGCATGTACACAGCATGACCATTGGTAATTTTTACCTTCCATTGGGCCGCCATATGGCCCACTTCCATAAGTACCACATGCCAAAAATAAGTTTCTCAGTTCTGGATCGCATGCATATTCCATCTCGAGGAGGGGACTGGAATAAGTCCCTCCTACAAACTGAAATGCGCTGGATCAAAAAACTCAATGCCACTAGACCACCAGGACTCAATGAAAGCGAAAGCTACCGCCCCTTCCTGGAAGGTTTTGTTTCAGGCAAAACAGATTGAAAAAAATTCCACCTTTTTTTAAATCTGGAAGATTTACCCCCATATACCTCACATTACACCCATAGCAAATATCAGATCTGGTATGTTTGTATCACCAAGGGGATTATCCCACCCATGCCAGAAAAGCCTCCCCCTGTGACACTTCCCTCTCTCTCTTTGTAATATTATTGCTGTCATGTACTCTCAAAAATTGTTACAGACATTGTTTGTAAACATGTATATATTTCTCTCTTTCAAGTTTTTTTTATTGCCATTGAAATCATACTATGACATACAGCGTGCTGTATTATCCCCAACTTCATTGCATCTGCGCCCCCAAACACACCAGGCACAGGTGACCCCAGAGGCAATCTCTCTGGGGACTGACAGAGATGTGTCCCCGCACAGGGAACATCATCCCTGTTCAACACTGTGTCGGCGGCTTCGGAACATCCTTGTTTACCTCCATCGTCACCAGCGAGGTGCGCGCGCAGCTTAGTCTGACGCGCACCACGCCTACACGCACACCCGGAAGCCGGGTCTCTGCTGTGACGCTCCGATGCACCAATGCGCATGCGCGAGCAGGTATAAAAAGCCGGGGATTTTTAACAGGGCGCCACTTCCCTCATGCAGAGGGAACGTGACGGACGCCCAGGACCCGCTTCTCCCGGATATCCAGCCCCTATCTCCTACTCCTAAACAGTAAGTTAACATCAGACAATGACTACATTTTTGCATTGTCGGATGACTTTCTTTCAAGTGTCAAATGCCTTTACTTTAGGCTCACTTGTAATACCATTTTACCAGGAAAACCACCTGGAACACAGGACCGGGGCTCCCTCTACTGGTGAAAATTTGCAATACATCTAATCTGTAAGTTCATACAGTTTCAGCAAAACTTCAATAAATAAAATTCCTTGAAATGTTATTAAGAAATTTGAACACCACCCTATCCCAACATTTTAGGACACGAGAAGAGATCCTCTTTCACGCAAGTCAGAGTACCTATATTCCTCTGTAAGTCAGTGACCATTTAAATTTCCTTCTCACCATCATTATCCTCCATTATTCACGCAACCTTTCCCATATTACAGAGACAGCGATTTCCTCAAAATCCTGTTTGAGTCAATTTGGGAAAGCAGATGCAAGGGTCCGGGATTTAAACGCTTAATGTCACAAGTATGTGTATATTTTGACTTCCTCGTGACACTAATGAAGTATGTATACACTAGCCAGTGAAATTGATATGTATCCACTATATATCTTGCAGATATGGTGGCCAACTCTTTTCCTTGATAAAGGCAACGTATTATCAAATGCCGAAACGCGTTGGAAAACCAAGATATAATCTCGCTCAACACGTTCCGAAGTCTCTTACATGAGCCAGAACAGACAGAGATTTATATCCAAGTCACCAATCACATTGTCACTTCTTTCTACCTATATCACCATACACATGGGTCTTTAACCCATAGGCACTCTATTATTTTATGTTCATTCATGATTCTTTGTTTCTTTTGAATAAATTGTGATATATTTTTTACTTTATCGTCATATGATCTTTCAACCAGCCCATAAAGTCCCAAACCTTGGCCTGAGGTACCAAAAACCTTTAGACATATTTTCCGGGATGTTGGCTACACCTACCCCATAGGGCAACTAGGGATCTACACAAAATTAGAAAAAAGTGTATAAAATTGAAAATCACTAGCACATGTGAACACAGCAGTGTCTTATGTCAGTCAGCTCTGCTGCAGGCTATGAAGAGAAAAAAAAAGAAAATTCCCCTTC
The DNA here is from genome assembly GCF_965119305.1 of Pelophylax lessonae. NCBI lineage: Eukaryota > Metazoa > Chordata > Amphibia > Anura > Ranidae > Pelophylax > Pelophylax lessonae. Next base: position 158,989,550 of record NC_138775.1, read on the forward strand.
AAGTTTGTAATTTTTAAATAGATTAGTACAGACTATGCCACAATTTAATTTTTTTAACCCAAAAGGGTGTATATTGAATAGTGGAATAGAAAAAAGTGTATAAAATTTAAAATCACTCAATAATAGCACATGTGAACACAGCAGTGTCTTATCACAGTCAGCACTGAAGCAAAAATGCTGCACACAACTGACTGATAAAAATAGATTTTTTTCTCCCTCCTCCTCAGCGGGCTTAACTGAGGGCAAAAAGATTGTGTTCACTGCACCACCCCACACACAGCAAAATCGATGTAGAACACTGACCCTGCCTATTCTCCAGCCTGTCCCTAATATGCTCGATAAGATCGTTCACTGGCACTGCACAACCCCCCACACAGCAAAATCGATGTAGAACACTGACCCTGCCTATTCTCCAGCCTCGCCCTAAAATGCTCTAATAACTCTCCCTGCCTGCAGCACTTCTTTTCGGACACAATACAATTTTTCACTGTCTGTCCCTAATCAGCAGCCAGCACGTATGATGTGTGCTCTCTCCCTAAACTACAGCAGAATGACGCAGCACGCTGGGGCTCTCGAACTTATAAAGACATGGTCACATGCTTCAGATGGCCAATCACAGCTACTAATACATTAGTAGGCATGGCTGGGATGGCTTAAGGCACACCAGTTAAACGCTTGTTGATTGGCTGTTGAAAGCCCGCCATTAAAAGCGCGCCATTACATACAAACCCGGAAATAAAATGACCGAACACGGATTTTAAACCTGAACATACAGTAAAGTTTTCGGGTCCGTGTTCGGGTAACAAAAATCCAATTATTCGGTACGAACACGAATAATACAGTCCGTGTTCGCTCAACACTAGGGATAACCCATTGAATAACTACACAGATATTAGTGTAAATGATTTCATTAGCGCAAGCATATATTTCTGCTACTATTACACATATATATATATATGTCTAGGTGTGTATATACATATAAGTATGTGTGTATATACACCACTATACACAAGTTCAGATGTTTTGCCTGCCTCAAAAGAACCCAAAAAAATGCCCAAAAAAACGCTTTTTTCTCCAGTGTTCCTGTGAGATCTTCAAGCAAGAAAGCTGAACTGGGCGACGGGCTGGATGTTGAGATCCAGTGGTCACCCCAGTTCAGCCTACGAGCGCGTGCAGGCCATAGCTCCGCGCTGGGTCGGCCGCGACATAGTCCCACTGGACGGGGACTGACCCTGCGAGTTAAACGTCTCGCTTAAACGCCAAAGACCATGAGTCACGGCGTCCGTATTGGTCGACAGCCCTCCCACCCCGGTGGAGAGGGGTACTGTCAGGAGTTGGCGCCCGCCTGGTTCCGGTATGGTGAGTAGTATGTTCCCCCTTTCCCCCTGACGGGTCTTGTGGTGAACGCGGGCCCCTCTCTGTAATGGTAAGGATGGGTTCCCCTTTATCCTATAACATGTCACAGGTCCCCCTATTTGAGTGTGATTTTTGTGTACAAAAAGCCAGAAGGCTTGGTTTGGGAGCTGACAATCTAATTGCAAAAATGTTAATTGTAGTCAGTGGCAGTACTAGAACTTTACTGTGATAATATAGGTATCCTACCTGTCAGAAGCCACAGGACATGTATACTGCATTCCAGATCATTCCTCCAGCTGAAGCAGATGCCTCCTGACGGCCACGGACCGCAGACGGCCCGCCAGGGTCCGGTACCGCCGGCCATGCTGATCACCATGAGGGTGAAGGATTGTGAGGCCGATATACTTCTGCAGACATGCCGCTATTCTGTGCAGACCGCCGCCATTGTCGGGGAGATCGCACGAGGCCACCATTTGGGCATAGCCTCGTGTCTCCAGCATGGGGGCGGCCATGTTTGAGGTGACACAAACACCTTGTGGAGCTGGGGGAGGTGCAGGAAGGCGTACAGAGGGGCGGAGCCGCCTCCTTTTTTCCCGGGAAGCCAGCCAAAAGACTTCCTGTCTGTTCTAGACAGCGCTGAGACAAGTTGCAATTGAAACTCTGAGCATCAAGTGGTGAGCCTTGGGGGTCTATCTCTCTCTCTCGCTCTATAGGGGTCCCTAAGCAGGTAACACTGAGGGGCTTTGTGGCGCTGGGGGTCTGAAAAAAAAAAAAAAGTTTCATTTTTTTTTTGGCAAATTGATTTTTTCCGGGTAGTATCTGGAATTATCATGGACCCTGCCACACAGGTACCCCCACCTGTTTCCCTTGAGGGGGCCGTGGGACCCGCTGGTGCACAGAGTATGGATGCATTTACAGCAGCTTTGGAGTCTTTGGTGGCTCGGGTGGAGACGGCCTGTCAGGGACGGGGGTCAAGAAAGCGACCCCCGCCTACCCCTATATCATCTGATACTTCAGATTCAGATTCTGAGATGGTCATTGCAGCTGCAGTTCCCTCTGCAGGGGCTGTTGTCTCAGGTAAAGTTCCCTCAGATAGTGAGGAGGACGTTCATGCTTCCGCCATAATTCAGGAAGAAGCATTGGTGGACGCACTAGTTGTGGCGGTTCGGGAAACCTTAAGACTTGAGTTTTTACCGGCAGAGGCAACTGAAACAGAGATTCCCTTTGGTACTAACAAACCCACCAAGACGGTGAAGGTTTTTCCTTTACCCAAGTGTTTTGGTAATAAGATTAAAGAGGAATGGGAGCATTCTAAACGTACCTTTACTATTTCCAAGCGCATTGCTAGACGCTATCCGTTTGAGGAATCCCTCATTAAGAAATGGACGGTGCCACCAGTGGTGGACCCACCTATTTCCAGACTGAATAAAGCCACGGTTATTCCAGTGGAGGACGCTTCGTCCTTTAAGGATCCGGTGGATCGGAGGGTAGAAGCGGAGTCCCGCACTTTTCCCTGATAGGGTCAGCCTTTAGACCAGTAATTGTCATTGGTCTAGTTTCTCAGACACTAACGGAATGGGCGAGATTGGTGCGCCAGGACCTGAGGGGGAAAGATATCCCCCAGGGAACATCTGAGTTGATGGAACAGATTATACAAGGTCTACAATTTGTCTGTGATGCAGCCTTGGATGCTACCCCCCTATTAGGGCATGCATCTATGACAGCGGTAATCCTCAGACGTGTGCTGTGGTTAAAATGCTGGTCAGCGGACCTAGGTTCCAAAAAGACCTTGAAGAATCTCCCCTTTCAGGTGAATCGCCTATTTGGAGCCACCCTAGATGAGATCATTAAGGATGCCACTGGGGGCAAAAGCACTTTTTTGCCACAGGCTGCTAAAGCTAAAGGACCTTGTAACAAGCGGGGACCTTTCTTTACCGCCCATAAAGGGTTCGTTCGCTCGGCTGGAGCAAGCAGGAAGGGCAAAACTCCTCCAGGAGGGTTCAAGAAGGGCTGGTCGGACAAACAAAAGACCGACTCAGCCAAACCTGAAGCTAAGGATTACACAGCCTGAAGGTGCGCCCCTACCCGGCTTGAGGGTGGGGGGACGTCTTCACCGGTATTCAGGGCATTAGATCGAGCAGCGACCACTGCTACCGGTGCGATTCTTCCCTTCCAACACTTAAGTACTACAGGGAGCGGTAGTTACCGTTCCCTGAACAGATCATTTTCTTTACCTTTTCCAAAGATTAGTCTCAGTTTCCCACAAGAATCAGATCCGGTTGAACAGACAGACCAAGAAGCCTCTAGCCGGGTGACTTCGGTCCCTGAGGGTCAACCAGGAGAAATCACCAACACTGATAGGAATCAGGTGTCTGATAAATGTGTGGGAACAGAGAACGATCAGACTTTGTCGGATGGCCGGGGCCAGATAGCTCTAGGGCAGCCTGGTTCAGATCCAGTCAGCGCCAGTTGTCCTGGAAATTCTAGGCTGGCCTCGTCTAGCCGGTCTGACCGACTTGGACATGCTAGTCGCGGACGTTCCTTAAGAACTTCGTCTCAGGGAGTGTCTGCGGTCTCAAGGACCAATCTTCCATTGTGCTTTACAGTCGCTGGTTTTAATGGCCTGGCCATTGAGACCCAGGTACTGAAGGACAGAGGTTTGTCAGCTTCAGTTATTCCTACTCTAATTAAGGCTAGGAAAGCGACTTCCAGCAAGGTCTATTATCGCACATGGAAGACTTATATCGCGTGGTGCGAATCTTTAGGAATTCCTCCACGTACCTATTCGGTGACCCGAATATTGGCCTTTCTGCAAAAGGGGGTTGAGCAGAAACTAGCCTTGAGCACCATCAAGGGTCAGGTTTCAGCATTAGCAATCTTCTTTCAGAAGCCTTTGGCTACTAAGTCCTTGGTGCGGAATTTCATCCAGGGGGTGCGGCACCTGGCTCCACCAGTCCGCGCGCCCTTACCGCCCTGGGATCTTAATTTGGTTTTGTCAGTTCTGCAGAAACCTCCCTTTGAAAACATCAGGGAGATTCCCTTGCTTACTTTATCCCAGAAGGTAGCCTTCTTGGTGGCTATCACTTCTGCACGCAGGGTGTCAGAACTAGCTGCATTGTCATGCCAGTCCCCATACCTAGTGATTCATAGGGATAAGGTAGTTCTTCATCCTAAGCCATCCTTTCTTCCAAAGGTGGTTTCAGACTTTCATCTGAATGAAGATATTGTACTACCTTCCTTGTGTCCTCAGCCCAATCATCATCGGGAACATGCGTTGCATTCCTTGGATGTGGTTCGGGCAATCAGGGTATACCTGAAGGCTGCGAAATCATTCCGTAAGACGGATTCACTTTTTGTGATCCCGGATGGCCCCAGAAAGGGGTTGCCTGCATCTGCCGCGACTATCTCCAAATGGATCAGACAGACGGTGGTACAGGCTTATTCTATTAAGGGTCGGAATTCTCCGTTCCCTGTTGGGGCGCACTCCACTCGAGCGCTCATTACTTCCTGGGCCTTCCGCCATCAGGCGTCAGTGGTCCAGGTATGTAAGGCGGCCACCTGGTCGTCGGTACATACCTTTACAAAATTTTATAAAATTGATGTGATGGCATCGGCGGATGCCTCATCTGGCCGCAAGGTTTTGCAGGCCGCAATTTGAGGAGACCGGTGGTCTACCTCGAGGGTTTTTTTCTGTTGGAATTTTCTGTTGAGTCTCATCTTGATGATGAGCATTGTAAACTTCTAGTTGGCACCGGTTGGGCCTTCTAGATTGGATTTGATTTCCATTTTCCCACCCCTCGTTTGTGGTACTGCTTTGGGACGTCCCGAGTTGTGATGAATCAACGAGGACTACGTCTGTCAATGAGCGACAGAGAAAAATTGATTTTTGTAAGATCTTACCGTAAAATCCTTTTCTCTTAGCTCATTGACAGATGTAGTACCCGCCCCTCTATTATTGAGTTGGGTTGGGTTAAATTCTCTAAACACTGCTTTGTGACATAACTGGTTTGCTGTAGCAGAGAGAGAGAGGATATACCCTCTGGGACTGCCCCTAAGGTGTGGCCAGAATGTTTTCTTTCCTGTCTAGTCCTACTCCTGTAGAGGGCAGCATAACCCGAGTTGTGATGAATCAACGAGGACTACGTCTGTCAATGAGCTAAGAGAAAAGGATTTTACGGTAAGATCTTACAAAAATCCATTTTTTGTATTAATGTTGAACTCCTTAATCTCCGGGGAGTCCGCTTTAGCTTCTATTTTAGCCTGAAGTTCCTGAATTTTCAAATTAAGAGCTTCCATTTTACGCTTTTTCCTTTTCAAAACTAGAGTTTGTAGGTCTAATCCCACCCGATGGAAAAAGTTATACCACTCTGACATAGAAAGATCATCAGTGAGGCTATCCTGTGGTGCCACGTCCCACCGAAGGCCTCTACTGATGATTCCCTCAGATAGATAAGCTTCCAAAGTAGCTATGTCCCACCAGGCCCTCACCTGTTTTTCTAGAGTAAAGGCTAGAGTTTTGAGGGTAACACTGATATCCTCATCCACCGATGGGACTGGATTTGGAGCAAAAAATACTTTTGAGGTCAAGTTGTCTAGTACTTAGAGAGACTTGATAGCCTCCATAGCAGCAGAGTAAAAAATAAACAAATCTAATAATAAATCTCCACATACACACACTGCTGTACTACCACTAAGGAGGAACCAGCCAGCTGCTGGATATAATGAATTGGATGCTGCTACTTGACAAATATGTGGTAATATTTGATGTAAAAGAAATGATGACAAATAATAGTAGCGCAAATGACAATCTCAAACTGTCAGACATCAGGCATATAGGGAGAGAACACCAGTGAATCATATAAAACATATAAAAACACTATAAATGTCCCATAGTCCTTCCAGCCACAGATAAAAATTGCTGATGTATAGTCCAATAGACATCCAATTAATCGTGGAAATCTACAGGAATCACCTCTGTTTCCACCACCGAGTTCACCAAAGAACCTTCCCTGGAACTCCAGTGCATGTAGGGATAAAATAGAGCCTCCACTAGTGCAATATGTCAGCAACAATTTTATTTCTTCATATAAAACAATAGCAATTGCACTCACTTTTGGTAGAATACAGATAGGCACATCACACTGCAAAGGTGGGGTAGACGGCCGTTACCGCTGCGATCTGGCTCCACGCCAGGACAGAAAGCTCCGGGAGTCTCCGACACCGTAAATCGTATAGCCGGGTACGTCGTCTGGTCACGCATTTCGTCACTTCCGACTTCAACAGGGGGGCGTGGCCAAGACAACGCAGACGACCCATTTATACACCGCCTTGCACTGCCTCCTCCAATCAGTCCTCCTGCAGGCCGACTGGAAGAGAGTCATTGTGTTTGCAAGCCAAAGTAAATTGTCCTGCTACATCCCCTTGCTGCTATCCAGCCGCTGGTGAATATAGAACAGCGCAAGTACCGTGAACTCATGGAAGGAGATATAGCAATGGACAGCACTTGAGTGACACATAAATACAAATATTAGTGCACCACAATGTTGCAAGATAATCGGATAGCCATCCTGATACCAGCATAGTACATTGGCATGAGCTTTGTCCTCTTATTTCAGTGCAATAAAAATGAATCCTTGAAATAAACACAATAAACACAATAATCAATATAAAAACACTTAACATGCACCTAAATATTTTAGAGTAAAGATAAATAAGGCAAAGTGAAAATAATACATAGCCTGATTGGAGGAGGCAGTGCAAGGCAGTGTATAAATGGGTCGTCTGCGTCGTCTTGGCCAGACGACGTACGTGGCTATACGATTTACAGTGTCGGAGACTCCCGGAGCTTTCTGTCCTGGCATGGAGCCAGATCGCAGCGGTAACGGCCGTCTATCCCACCTTTGCTGTGTGATGTGCCTATCTGTATTCTACCAAAAGTGAGTGCAATTGCTATTGTTTTATATGAAGAAATAAAATTGTTGCTGACTAGGGTTGAGCGAACACGGACTGTATTATTCGTGTTCGTACCGAATAATTGTTTTTTTGTTACCCGAACACGGACCCGAAAACGTTACTGTATATTCGGGTAAAAATCCGTGTTCGGTCGTTTTATTTCCGGGTTTTGTATGCATTGGCGCGCTTTTCATGGCAGGCTTTCAACAGCCAATCAACAAGCGTTTAACTGGTGTGCCTTAAGCCATCCCAGCCATGCCTACAAATGTATTAGTAGCTGTGATTGGCCATCTGAAGGATGTGACCAAGTCTTTATAAGTTCGAGCCAGCGCCGCTGCGGCGTCATTCTGCTGTTTAGTTCAGGGACAGAGCACACATACGTGCTGGCTGCTGATTAGGGACAGACAGGCAGGCAAAACTCATTTGTGTCCGCATAGAATTGAGGGACAGGTCGGAGTGTGTCAGGGCGAGTTGTAGGCATTTTAGGGCGAGGCTGCTGATTTTTAGGGTCAGACAGTGTGTTCTACAATCAATATTGCTGTGTGGGGTGGGGTTTGCAGTGACCCGATCTACGATCTTATCAATCCTTTTAGGAAGAGAGGCTGCTGATTTTTAGGGTCAGACAGTGTGTTCTACAATAGATTTTGCTGTGTGGGGTGGGGTTTGCAGTGACCCGATCTACGATCTTATCAATCCTTTTAGGGAGAGAGGCTGCTGATTTTTAGGGTCAGACAGTGTGTTCTACAATAGATATTGCTGTGTGGGGTGGGGTTTGCAGTGACCCGATCTACGATCTTATCAATCCTTTTAGGGAGAGGCTGGAGATAGGCAGGTGTCAGTGGTCCACATCGATTTTGCTGTGTGTGGGGTGCAGTGAACACAATCTTTCTCTTACGTCCTCCGACAGTCGCCGCCTCTTCATATTCGTCACATATGGGGTATTAGACTTTGCTCCGAAGGAGTAGCTAGGCAACAGAATATGTTAACATTAAAGCTTTTAACATATCCCACCCTCAAGGGGTGGTCCCCTCAGTCAATACCCTCCTACTTCCTGCAACCATATCTCAGTTTTAATGTCTAGCTTGTCAGGAGTGGCTGGCTCTCTCTGTGCTGGGGCTTTCTGCCCCAGACTCTTTCTTCTTTTTTGAATTTTTGTTTGAGTTTTCTCTCTACCTTTACTTAGCTGTTCTTTTTGTCAGCGTTAGTTAGTTCTTCGGATGAAGAGGATCATGCGGGCTGGGTCTCGGGCTGATCCCCCTGGTCGCAGGTCGTGGGTCAGTGGCTTCCCAGCCTGCCATCGAGTGTTCAGCCAGGTAACGCTCCTGGCACAGTGAACGACCCATCCCTGTTCGGTGCAGGGATGATTGGTGAGGTGGCTATCTCACTGGACGCTGTGCGGTTTCTTAACCCCCATTCTGTGCGTCTTGTATGCGACTCTCCCTGCCTCATGTGCAGCGGCTTGTTCGCCTGTGCGGGTCCCCCACGCCATGTGAGGTAAGTGTATTTATGTGGGGACCTGTCTGTCTGGGGGGGTGTCAGTCTGGGACTGTGTAACCTGCCTCTATTCACACTGTTTGTCTCCCTATCTCTCGGCTGCATGCTGTGGGCTGCAAGGGGGGGGGGGAGCTGTGTGACACTGTGTGTGTCAGCCTTGTCAGTGTGAGAAGCTGTGTGCTGTGGGGCATGTTTTGTGGCATGTTTGGGCATTATACAGCGATCGCTGCGGCGATCTGACATGTGTTTTTATACATGGATGACGTGTGCATTACTGTACTGTGGAGCGGCGGTTTCGGCGCCAAACGGCGCCATTTTGCCTACACTCGCTCCGGCTGCATGTTCTACATGCATGGCGGCCATTTTCTTGTAGCCTCCCATAGGCTTTCATAGAGCGCCCTGGCAGCATCACTTCCTCTTCTCCAGGAACACCGATCGAGGCAGCAGCAGCGGCGAGGGTCTCCTCAGGTTTTATCCTTCTGTTCTTGCTATCCATTGCCTGTGCTAAGTTTAATATTCCCTGTGGGGGTCTCATTGTGCTTGTGCGTGGTGCGGTGGGCTGCGCTCGCCGCGCTTGATTAAAGGGGCAGTTAACCCTTTATTATCCGGCATTTGTTATAGGGGCAATGGATTCTCAGGAGGGCAAATTTCCTACCGCCTTGGTGGAAAGCCAGGGGACCGCTGTTTCCCCCCCAGGGGGGGATTTAGCCACTATTGTGGCTGGCCTTGCTGCTCAGGTGCAGATGCTGGTGGCTGCTCAATCTACTAAAAGACCCAGAGTTGCTCTTTCCTCTGATTCTGAGGGTGAAGGTGATGGGGCTGTTATGGCGGGGGCCTCCTTATCGGGGTCCCGCTCCTCCCTGGATCTAGTGGGGTCCGAGGTGGAGGCTGAAGTTGAAGGGGTTGATAATTCTCCCCCTGGCTCGCCTGAAGAGCTTGCAATCATGGATGAATTGATTGCTTCCATAAAGCAAACGCTGCGTTTGCAGGATGAAGTGTGTCCCCCCGCAGCCTTGGCGGCTTATGGGACGCAGAGAAAACGCAGGACGCCGCAGGTTTTTCCCTGCAATGATGATTTTCAGCGCGCTGTTAAGGAACAATGGCGCAATCTACGCAAACCTTTTGCTGTACCAAGTAGGTTCAAGCTGCGTTATCCTTTCTCGCCTTCCACTGATGAAAGGTGGTGTGTGCCTCCCCAGTGGATCACGCAATTGCGGTTTTAAACAAATCCACTGCGATTCCTGCAGAGGATTCCCCTGTGTTCCGTGATGCCACGGATAGGAGATTGGAGTCTCTTGCCCGTCATACTTATTCTGTTACGGGTTCTATGCTTAAGGCTCTGTTTGCTTCTCTCATGGCGGCCCAGGCGATCGCAAGTTGGACGCAGATGCTTAGGCGCGTCCTAGTGGCCGATTCGGCCTCGCAGGCGACCCTGGATATGGTGGATCAAATCCACCAGGGTGTCATGTATCTGTGTGATGCGGACCTGGACCTGGTTCCGTTGGCTGCACGTGTGCACAGCGTGGCGGTGTTGTCGCGCCGCCTGGTTTGGTTGAAATGTTGGTCGGTGGACCAGTCTTCACGTAAGACCTTAGCCAATCTGCCTTATGATGGGTCTCGCCTTTTTGGGGAGTCCTTGGATGTGTTGATTAAGGGGATCACCGGTGGTAAGAGCACTCTCTTGCCCCATTTCCCCAAGGCTAAGGGGGCTTCTGGGAAGAAGCATGCTAATTTTCGGCCCCCTCAGGGGTCCTTTCGTGCCTTTCGGCCGCACTACAAGGGCAAGCCGTTCAAAGGTCAAGGCTCTCAGAAGAAGCCCTGGTCTGGTAAACAGAAGTCCGGTCAATCCGGATCCGCAGCCCATAACAGTGCGGCCTGAAGGGGCGCCCTCACCCAGTTTTGGGGTGGGGGGACGCTTGCTCGGTTTTCTTTAGCCCTGGTTGGCCCGTGTGCGGGACAGATGGGTTCAGGAGATCGTTCGATCTGGTTACAAGATCGAGTTTCTCTCTCGGCCGGAGAGCAGATTTTTTCCCTCAAATGTTCAACTGTCTCCAGAGCGTTTGCGGGACCTACACCTGGCGGTGCGGGACCTGAGGGCTCAGGGAGTGGTGGTTCCGGTGCCTCATCGGGACAGATTTCGGGGGGTTTATTCCAATCTTTTCACCGTGCCCAGAAAGGAGGGCAAGGTTCGTCCAATTCTGGACTTGAAGGCTCTGAACCGCTCTGTGCGGGTTCGCAAGTTCCGCATGGAATCCCTGCGGTCGGTGGTGGCTGCCCTGGTTCCGGGGGAATTCATGGCCTCCATCGATTTGAAGGATGCGTATCTTCACATCCCCATTTTCGAGGGTCACCAGAGGTACCTTCGATTTGCCATTGCGGAGGATCACTACCAGTTTGTGGCGTTGCCTTTTGGTCTCGCCTCGGCTCCGCGGGTCTTCACCAAGGTGCTTGCACCGGTTCTGGCATTGTTGAGGGCCCAGGGCATTTCTGTCCTGGGGTATCTGGACGACATTCTGGTTCGGTCTGCGACCAGCCAGGGTCTGGAGGAGGACCTGTCTGTCACGATGCAAACTCTACAGGAGTTTGGTTGGACGATAAATTTTCCAAAGTCGACGCTGAGTCCGTCGGTTCGTCTTCCCTACCTGGGAATGATTCTGGACTCGGTACAGGCGAAGGTCTTCCTGCCGGAAGACAAACTCAGAACTCTTCAGGAGGAAGTCAGGTCCCTCAGGGACGTTCCGCACTCGTCTCTAAGGACGTGCATGAGATGTCTGGGATTGATGGTCTCGGCCTTCGAGGCGATTCCCTTCGCCCAGTTTCACACGCGGGGTCTCCAAGCGGAGATCCTGTCCATGTGGGACAGGCGACCTCAGTCTCTGGATCTTCAAATCTCGTTGAGTCATCGCACCAGAAGAGACCTTCTGTGGTGGCTCCAGTCCCCGATGGTGTCCGGGGGCAAGTCGTTTCGTCCTATCTCGTGGACGGTAATCACCACGGATGCCAGCCTGTCGGGCTGGGGTGGTGTTCTGGGCGTTCTGTCCGCCCAGGGGACTTGGTCGGAGGGGGAGTCCTCCCTTCCGATCAACATTCTGGAATTGCATGCGATAAATCTCTGTCTTCATCGCTGGACGGACCGGCTGCGGGGCTGCCCGGTTCGGGTGCAGACGGACAATGCCACGGCGGTGGCCTACATCAACCACCAAGGGGGCATCAGGAGTGCCCGAGCGGCTCGAGAAGTGGCCGACATTCTGACTTGGGCCGAGACTCATGTCCCGGCGATAACGGCGGTTCACATTCCGGGGGTGGAGAACTGGCAGGCGGACAATCTGAGTCGCCAGACCCTGGATCAGGGGGAGTGGTCTCTCCACCCGACTGTCTTCCAGATGTTGTGCGCGAAGTGGGGTCTTCCAGATGTGGACCTGTTCGCGTCTCGTCTCAACAACAAGGTGAGAAGGTTCGTGGCAAGGACGTGCGACCCTCGGGCAGACGCGTCGGACGCGTTAGTGGCCCCGTGGCATCAGTACAGGCTGATGTACGCGTTTCCACCGATTCAGTTGCTGTCCAGGTTCCTTCGCAGGTTACACTCGGAACGCAGCACGGTGATTCTTGTGGCACCGGACTGGCCTCGCCGGTCCTGGTACGCAGACCTCGTGAATCTGGCGGTCGACGCCCCGTGGCGTCTGCCTCTTCGAGACGATCTCCTGTCTCAGGGACCAATATACCATCCTGCTTTACAGTCGCTGGCTTTGACGGCCTGGCTGTTGAGACCGAGGTCCTGAGGGAGAAGGGTCTCTCCCCAGAGGTCGTTCATACCTTGATCAACGCGAGGAAGTCTTCCTCGGGGAAGGTTTATTACCGTACTTGGAAGGCCTATTTTGCTTGGTGTGAGTCCAGGGGATTTTCTCCCCGCACATACTCGGTTTCCCGAGTGCTGTCCTTCCTTCAAACGGGTGTCGATCAGCGTTTGGCGCTGGCTACGATAAAGGGTCAGGTGTCTGCGCTGGCCGTTCTGTTTCAACGTCCCGTGGCTTCCAACTCCTTGGTTGGCACTTTTGTTCAGGGTGTGCGGCATCTGGTTCCTCCTAGGAGGGATCCTCTGCCCCCTTGGGACTTGAATCTCGTTCTATCTGTGTTGCAACGTGCTCCTTTTGAACAGATCAGGGAGATCTCGTTGTCTATGTTGTCCAAAAAGGTCGCCTTTTTGGTGGCGATCACTTCGGCTCGCAGAGTGTCGGAGCTGGCAGCTTTGTCCTGCAAGTCTCCGTATCTGGTTGTTCATTTGGATAAGGTGGTCTTGCGACCTAATCCTTCTTTTCTTCTGAAACGAGTTTCGGAATTCCATCTTAATGAGGATATTGTCTTGCCTTCGCTGTGCGCGAAGCCTAAACATCCAAAGGAGGTGAGATTACATTCTTTGGATGTTGTTCGGGTGATAAGGGTTTACCTTAAATCGACTGAGTCTTTTCGAAAGACGGATTCCTTGTTTGTTCTTCCAGAGGGTCCTCGGAAGGGCATGGCGGCGTCGGCCTCTACCATCGCCAAATGGATCAGGCAGACCATTGAACAGGCCTATACTTTGCAGGGGAAGGTTCCCCCTGTGCCTGTGAAGGCGCACTCTACTAGATCTCTGAGTACGTCTTGGGCCTGTCGTCATGGGGCTTCTGTAGCCCAGGTGTGTAAGGCGGCGACTTGGTCGACCGTGCACACTTTCACAAAATTCTACAAAGTAGATGTTCAGGCATCGGCGGATGCTTCCTTTGGCCGCAAGGTTCTTAGTGCGGCGATTCCCTAGGGTCCCTTGTGGGGACCACTGGCTGTTGGGATAAGTTTTTTATCCCCTGGTTATTTGTCTTTTCCTGGGTTGTTGCTCCTGTTAAGCACTTGTTTTTCCTGTTGCCCAGCTGGTTTCCTTCCTTTGGTAAGGTTCCCTTCTTTGATGCGGAGACTGCGTTGCCTTTCGGCGCGGATGCGTTTCCCACCCCTCATGTTTGCACTGCTTTGGGACGTCCCCATATGTGACGAATATGAAGAGGCGGCGACTGTCGGAGGACGTAAGAGAAAACGGAATTTTTGTAAAATCTTACCTGTAAAATTCCTTTCTCTGAGTCCTCCGACAGTCGCCGCCCCCGCCCCTCTTTTGGGGTTTGGTTGTATACTCTACTGCTATTCCACTAAAACTGAGATATGGTTGCAGGAAGTAGGAGGGTATTGACTGAGGGGACCACCCCTTGAGGGTGGGATATGTTAAAAGCTTTAATGTTAACATATTCTGTTGCCTAGCTACTCCTTCGGAGCAAAGTCTAATACCCCATATGTGACGAATATGAAGAGGCGGCGACTGTCGGAGGACTCAGAGAAAGGAATTTTACAGGTAAGATTTTACAAAAATTCCGTTTTTTTGCCCACTGAGGAGGAGGGAGAAGAGTCTTTTTCTATCAGTCAATGTGTGCAGCGTTTTTCCTTCAGCTGTGCTGTGCTGACTCTGATCATACACTGCTGTGTTCAGTGTTCAGTTCACAGACATGTGCTATTATTGAGTGGTTTCAAAAATCATACACTTTTTTCAATTCCACTATTCAATATACAGCCTCGGGTTAAAAAAAAAATTAAACTGTGGCCTGCAGCAGAGCTGAATGATATAAGACACTGCTGTTCACATGTGCTATTGTTGATAAATCACACCAATTTTATATCATATTTTCTATTCCGCTATTCAATAAAAACCTTTGGTTAAATTGCGGGATAGTCTGTGTAGGTACGTGTGAGATACACCTTTCCAAGTTTTTGGGGTTCATCTCATACTTCTGAAGATTTGAGGGTGCTGCCTGTTCCAAACTCCTCCTACTCCTCATCCAGCCTTTTAGGGGTACAAACAATAGTAATTGGGGCCTAGTGTGGTTCTGTACGTGTGAGATACATACTTTTTTTGATCATATTTTCTATTCCGCTATTCAATAAAAACCTTTGGGTATCAATAAAATTGCGGGATAGTCTGTGTTGGTACGTGTGAGATCCACCTTTCCAAGTTTTTGGGGTTCATCTCATACTTCTGAAGATTTGAGGGTGCTGCCTGTTCCAAACTCCTCCTACTCCTCATCCTGCCTTTTAGGGGTACAAACAATAGTAATTGGGGCCTAGTGTGGTTCTGTACGTGTGACATACATACACTTTTTTGATCATATTTTCTATTCCGCTATTCAATAAAAACCTTTGGGTATCAATTAAATTGCGGGATAGTCTGTGTTGGTACGTGTGAGATACACCTTTCCAAGTTTTTGGGGTTCATCTCATACTTCTGAACATTTGAGGGTGCTGCCTGTTCCAAACTCCTCCTACTCCTCATCCAGCCTTTTAGGGGTACAAAAAATAGTACCCCCTAAATAGTACAAAAAAACACGTTCTGTACGTGTGAGATACATACACTTTTTTTGATCATATTTTCTATTCCACTCCTACTCCTCATCCAGCCTTTTAGGGGTACAAACAATAGTAATTGGGGCCTAGTGTGGTTCTGTACGTGTGAGATACATACACTTTTTTTGATCATATTTTCTATTCCGCTATTCAATAAAAACCTTTGGGTATCAATTAAATTGCGGGATAGTCTGTGTTGGTACGTGTGAGATCCACCTTTCCAAGTTTTTGGGGTGCATCTCATACTTCTGAAGATTTGAGGGTGCTGCCTGTTCCAAACTCCTCCTACTCCTCATCCAGCCTTTTAGGGGTACAAACAATAGTAATTGGGGCCTAGTGTGGTTCTGTACGTGTGAGATACATACACTTTTTTTGATCATATTTTCTATTCCGCTATTTAATCAAAACAATTGGGTATAAACAATTAAATTGCGTGATAGTCTGTGTCGGTATGTGTGAGATACACCTTTCCAATTTTTTGGGCGCATCTCATACTGCCGAGGATTTGAGGGTGCTTCAGTCTGCCTCCTGCTTGTTCCGAACTCCTCCTACTCCTCATCCTGCCTTTAGGGTAGAAAAAATTGTAATCAGGGCCTAGTTTGTGTTTGTACGTGTGAGATACACCGTTTTGTAAAATTTGTCCTATTCCGCTATTCAATATACACCCTGTTTGAGTGTAAAAAATTAAATTGCGGGATAGTCTGTATCGGTACATGTGAGATACACCTTTTTAAATTTGTTTGGCGCATCTCCTTCTACCGCCGAGGATTGCAGGGCGCTTCAGTTTGCCTCCTGTTCCCAACTCCTCCTACTCCCCTTCCTCATCCTGCCTTTAGGGTACAAAAAATTGTAATCGGGGCCTAGTCTGTGTTTGTACGTGTGAGATACACCGTATTATAACATTTTTCCTATTCCGCTATTCAATATACACCCTTTTGGAGTGTAAAAAATTAAATTACGGCATAGTCTGTATCGGTACGTGTGAGATACACCTTTTAAATTTGTTTGGCGCAAGGGGCGTGGCTTGCCGGCACCAGAGATGGCCGCTTAAGCCTTTCGCTCTGAGCGACAGGGAGACTCACCAGCGACTACAGCCCGCTCGCGTCCACATCAGCCCGCCGACTTACTCCACGGACCCCCGCCGAGCTCCGGCACACGATGTCTCGCAAACGAAAGGACAATCACCGGCCGAAGAAGCTGACGGCCTTCTTCACCCGGCCCCCGCCACAGGATCCTATGAGGCAAGATGGCGCCGGCGCCACTGCTGCATTACTCCACACGCAGCCAGCGGATGACACCGGCGTTTCTAGTGAGGTACTGCCACCACTTTCCTCACCTTCTTCCCCACCCAGACCAGGAGACTATTCCCCTGCTTCCTCCAGCCCCGCTAAGGCTCGCATGAGATTGGAAATGCAGCCCTCCAGTCTCCCCCTCAGCAGCCAGGCCTCCAGTCCCCTGTTAGCCCCCGCTCTTATGGCATCCATAGCTGACTTTCCCACCACAGGTCAGCCTGTCCTGGACACAACCCTCAAAGACATGCTGATGACCTTCCAATCCTCCCTATTTCAGTACCTGACTGCTCTATTTGGCAAAGTTGCATCTGATGTTCAGGGGATGTATTGCAGAATCCACTCTGTGGAGACACGGATGGCTGAATGCACAGACACCATTAATGACATTATTGACACCTGCGATGAAACGAGGGATGAACAGCACTGGATTAAGGCTAAATTGGCTGACTTGGAGGACAGATCAAGACGTAACAACGTCAAATTGCGAGGTATCCCTGAGTCTGTTCCCCAAAGTGAACTCCACGCATATGCCAGTTCCCTCATGGCTGCCATGCTCCCTGATTGCACTGCTATGGACCTTACTATAGACCGCATCCACCGACTACCCAAGGCATCCCATCTTGCTGACTCAGTCCCACGGGATACTCTTATGAGAGTGCATTTCTATCAAATGAAGGATCACCTGCTGGCTGCTTCCCGTCTTCAGCGTACACTCCCGGCCCCATATGAGAACATACAGCTGTTCGCAGATCTCTCTAAATATACACTCCAAATGCGGAGACAGCTTAGTTCCATCACTAAGGCCTTGATGAACAATAACATTCCCTACAAATGGCGCCATCCGGCAACTATCCTTGTCACCAAAAATGGGATCCCGCATACCATCTCCTCCATGCAAAACGGCATGCGACTGCTCCATTCCTGGGGTATCATCCCTTCCCCACCGCAGGAGGAACCTATGCAGACCTCGGCCCCTGGTCCACGCCAGCCCAGGAATCATCCTGATGGAAACAACCGCCAACGCCCGTGAATATCATGCGCAGCGGATCTCAACATCCACCAGCTCTCTTCCCTGTCACCATCTCGGAGTACTTCTGAAAACTCTTCCCCCCATATCGCTGGTAGTTACCAAGTTGTGATACCTGCCAGTGCATTACTCCACCCGCCTTCTGGGCACTATCGCAACCACACTTCATCTGACGCACAGTTGTGTCTATTTTCTGTTGTTACTGTTTTTTTTTTTTTTTCTCTTTTTCTCTTTTGTGTTACCTCACAGCTGCTGGTCCACGCTCGTATTGTTCGAGCTCCTTGCTAGACGACGACCCTCCGACCAACCAGGTTCTACGTGCTCCACAGGACTCGGCCACTCGATCTACCTATCTGTGTCACCTCATCCAAGTGTGAGTAACTCCAACCTATCTGCATACATACCCCTTTCTACACCATGCCACTCACAATATTGTCTCTCAACGCTCGGGGATTGAACCACCCGGCCAAACGGAAATCATTGTGGTCAACCGCCACTGCTCACCACAGTGACGTTCTATGTGTACAAGAGACCCACTTCTCTCAAACACCTTTACAGTACTGCCGGCACAAAAATTTCCCCCACGTCTTCCACTCCTGCTACAATGCCAAAAAAAGGGGAGTGATGATCGCTATCAGGGACTCTGTCTCCTTTCAACAACACCACCTGACTACAGATGCCCAGGGCCGCTATCTCGTCCTTGTATGCTCTATCAATAATGTGGTATACACTATCCTCAATGTATACGCACCTAACCAATGGCAGATGCCTTTTCTCTCCAAAGCTCTTAAAGCCGCTGCCAAAGTCCACAAAGGACATTTGTCTGTGGTGATTTCAACATGGTTCCCGATGTAACTCTTGACTCTACTGCCCCTTCCAAGCGCCATGACTCTCGGCTGAAAAAATTGCTCCATTCCCATGACCTCCATGATGCATGGCGCTGTCAACACGCCGAAGAGCGTGACTATACGTACTTTTCCCCATGCCACAACACTTATTCCAGGATTGACCTCTTCCTACTGGACAAGTGGTTATTGCAAATTGTTTTGTCTTCTGAGATCCACACGATAGCCTGGTCGGACCATGCCCCTCTGACACTCACCCTGTCAGACAAATCATCCCAACAATCCCATTTAATTTGGCGTACCAACAATTTTCTGCTCCAGCAACCTCATGTTGTCAATCACATCTCTAATCAACTTGAACAATTCTTTACCCACAACCAGCATTCTGTATCTGACCCGGCTGTGGTGTGGAACGCACATAAAGCATTTGTGAGGGGTCTGCTCATCCAGGCGGGCTCTAGGGAGAAGAAGAGGAGATCCGCCCGTGTGGACTCTCTTCTCTCTTCTATAGCTGCCCTGGATGAGTTGAATAAGAAGCACCCTGATCCTAACCACAAACTGAAGCTTACTACTATGAGACATGAGTTACGGTCTCTATTGTTGGTGGACTTTGAGCGCTTTCATCGCAGATGTAAAGCGACTTCATACTCCACCTCCAATAAAGCAGGGAAGAGCATGGCACAAAAAATTAAAGGTCAAAGAGTTAAGTCCAGAATCGAATTTATACATAACCCCCTTTCCTCCAAAAAGGAATATAACCCACAAGACATAGCTAACGCTTTCAGTCCTTACTATGAGGCCCTGTACAACATTAATCGAGATCCAGACACGCACCAACCCTCCAAAGCGGAGGTTGATGAGTTTCTGGCAGCGATCTCACTCCCCACCCTTACCACGGAACAACTGGCACTCCTGAATGCCCCGTTCACAACACGCGACATTTCGACTGTCATCTCAGCCCTGCCATCCAACAAAGCACCTGGACCCGACGGTCTGTCGGGCGAGTACTTTAAACAATTTCACTCCGTCCTCTCACCTCATCTGCTACCTGTCTTTCTTCAAGCTGCCTCTTCCTCTAAGTTTCGCTCTAAGTTAAGCTTTGGTCATCACCCTTCCAAAGCCTGGGAAGGCCCCTACTTCCCCCCAAAATTTCAGGCCAATATCCCTCTTAAATTTGGATGCCAAAATCTACGCTAAATTACTTGCCAATAGGATCCAGGATGTCCTTCCCTCCCTGGTTCACTTGGATAAGACGGGCTTTACGCCTTTTCGCCAGGAATCAGACGCTACCAGGCGACTCCTCAATATTGTCTACCATGCTGAGACCTCTCGGACGCCTTCTCTGCTTCTTTCCTTGGACGCAGAGAAGGCGTTCGACAGGGTCCACTGGGACTATCTCAGAGCTGTACTGACTAAATTCGGTTTCCAAGGTACTATCTTGTCGGCGATTCTTGCGCTGTATTCCACTCCCTCGGCAAGAGTTTACACTTCCAACATGCTGTCTCGGCCCTTTAACATCACAAATGGCAGGGTTGCCCCCTGTCCCCCCTGATTTTCAATCTTCTCATGGAACCATTAGCGGCTCATATCCGCTCTAATCCCCTTATTTCGGGGTTTCAGTTTGGATCGGTTAACCATAAAATCAGCCTATTTGCGGACGACGTAATAGTGATGCTGTCTGACCCTCTCCAGTCCCTCCCGGAAACGTATCGTATCCTCCAATGGTTTAGCAATGTATCGTACTATAAAGTAAACGTGACCAAATCAACAATCCTTGATCTACATCTTGACCTAGCGACTAAATCCATCCTCCAACAAAGATTCCCGTTCTCATGGGCAGAACACTCCATTCCTTATCTCGGTATCCACTTGACTGCATCGGTAAAATCCCTTTTCAAAACAAACTATGCCCCCTTCCTTTCTAAAATGCAATCTGAATTACAATCCCTCCAGCATCACGAATTCTCCTGGTCAGGCAGACTTGCTGCATTTAAAATGATGATTCTCCCCCAACTTCTGTACTTATTCCGCACGTTGCCTATCCCCATTCCCAACTCGTATTTCACATCCCTACAATCCATCCTGAGAGCATACATGTGGCAACATAAGAAACCAATTTGTGCCCATTCGATCCTGATTAAACACCGCCTAGCAGGGGGAACGGGCTATGTTGACTTCCGAGACTACTATTTAGCTACCCTGACGACTCAACTGAAGGAATGGTTCCGCTCCACTAGTTGGGGTCAGATTGAAACTACCTTAGTACCCAAACTGTCCTTGCGAACCTGGTTACTCAGCGCCCCTAATAGTCCCAAAATACCTTCGTCCTTCTCTCCCCCTATGGTGGCTTCGCTTGCTACCTGGTGCAAACTCTTGCCCCTTACAAAAACCTCCTCCAACATCACTTCACTACCAATCCCGTTGGAAACCATCACCCTGTTGATCCCTGACATTTCTCTCGCAGACTGGACATTACACGGCGTCCTGACGCTTCAGCATCTTTTTCAAGACAATGTCCTGAGACCTTTCCCTTCCCTACAGCTAGATTATGGCCTCTCCCCCTCAACACTCTTTACATATCTAA
This sequence comes from Pelophylax lessonae, assembly GCF_965119305.1. Classification (NCBI taxonomy): domain Eukaryota; kingdom Metazoa; phylum Chordata; class Amphibia; order Anura; family Ranidae; genus Pelophylax; species Pelophylax lessonae. The sequence goes on from NC_138775.1 coordinate 159,010,514, forward strand.
GGATTAAACACCTCCTATCTACTCTTCCCTCTCCAATCTATGGCCTTCCATCCCGCCTTTATAACTTCTTGAACTCTCCTGCCACCTCCTCAAAGGGCATTTCGCTGATATACTCGATCCTGCAAGACAAGTCCACACTTTCCAAATCTCGCCCTCTCCTCCAATGGGAGGCGGACCTCCAACACTCATACACACTGGGCCAATGGCAGACGGCACTCCGTCATGCCTACAAACACACCAAATGCTCAGCACTTTGGGAACAAACGGTTAAGATTACCCTCCGTTGGCATCACACGCCCTCCAAACTAGCTACATTTTACAAATCCTCCTCTCCGCTCTGCTGGAGACAATGCGGACATGTAGGTGACATATTCCATATCCTTTGGGATTGCCCATTTCTGCGCAGCTACTGGCTAGATGTATTTGCCAAACTGGGGGAAATCACTAACCTTACCGTGGCGTCCTCTCCGGCTCTTGCCCTACTGAATCTCATGATAGAGAAGTACCCTCCCGAATCTAGGCACATCATCACCCATGTACTCTTAGCAGCCAGGTTGACTATCACCAGACACTGGAAAGGTTTACATCCCCCCAAAGTTCAAGAAGTCTTGGACATGGTGCATACTCACTGCTCATATGAATTAATGTTTGCCTCCAGTAGAGGGAACTACCAAAAATCCCTCTCCTCGTGGCAACAGTGGCTAACATGGCAACGCTCGCTTGCCAACCCTGCTCTTCCTTGACTCATATATAGCCCTTGTGGGCTGGCTGCCGATACGTCCTACTATCCATATGATGAACCCATATTTCTATGTTGCACTTTGGATTGTTACAGTTTACTGCTCCTTGTACCTGTTGCAGTTATTGAATTTCACTGCTTGGAACAATGTTTGTACACGACTTTCTTTGTTGTATTGTGTAAATTTCAATAAAAATTCATTGAAAGTAAATTTGTGTGGCACATCTCCTTCCCCCGCCAAGGATTGCAGGGCGCTTCAGTTTGCCTCCTGTTCCCAACTCCTCCTACTCCTCTTCCTCATCCTCCCTTTAGGGTACAAAAAATTTGAATCGGGGCCTAGTCTGTGTTTGTACGTTTGAGATACACCGTTTTTTATCCTATTCCGCTATTCAATATACACCCTTTTGGGGTAGAAAACATTAAATTGCGGCATAGAGATACACCCGTGCGATACTGTTGTTGTTTTGTTCCGCTAATCAATAAACACCTTGCTAGGGCAAGATCTTAAATTACAGAAATATGAGGAGACCGTCAAATAGGGACCGTGGCCTGGGTCGTGGTGCTGCTGGTAGAGCTCCTGTTGCAAGGAGAGGACATGGTCAATCTGTGCCAGCTACACGCACAAGTGAAACACCTTCCTCAAGTGTTAGTAGGCGACAGAAAATGCATCAGTATTTGGTAGGGCATCATACGCCTCTAGAAGTGATGAGGCCAGAACACGTAGAGGCGATGGTAGATTGGTTTTCTGCTGACACTGCCTCCAGTTCCTTCACATTGTCTCCCACCCAGTCTACTGCAGAAAGGTCAGAGTTGGCACCTGCAGCCGATGTCCAACCGTCTTTCACCTCACCCCTTTGCAAATCAGGCAAGCAGTCTGAGCCCCAAGCCATACAGCAGTCTCTTCTTCTTTTTGATGACTCTGTCAGCAGGGTTTCCCAGGGCCATCCACCTAGCCCTGCCCCAGAAGTGGAAGAGATTGAGTGCAGCGATGCCCAACCACTTATTTCTCAAGATGAGTACATGCAAGGACCATCGCAGCACGTCTCCGATGATGACGAAAAGCAGGTGCCAACTGCTGCGGCGTTCAGAATTGTGGAGACCGACAAGGAGGGCAGGGGTGAAGACTGGGTGGAAGATGATGTGGAGGACGATGAGGTCCTCGACCCCACATGGAATGAACGTCATGCAGGTGACCTGAGTAGTTTGGAGGAAGAGGCGGTGGTCGCACAGAGCCACCAGCACAGCAGAAGAGGGAGCAGGGTGCAGAAGAGGAGCAGCCATGCCCTAGACACTACGCCTGCTACTGCCCAACGCAGCAAGGGAACGAGCGCACCAAAGTCAGCTCAATGGAGTTCTCTAGCGTGGAAGTTCTTTAGAAAATGTGCTGATGACAGGACACGAGTGGTTTGCACCCTGTGCAATCAGAGCCTGAAGCGAGGCATAAACCTTCTCAACCTGAGCACAACCTGCATGATCAGGCATCTAAGTGCAAAGCACGAGCTGCAGTGGAGTAGACACCTTTAAAACCAAGAAACGTCTCTGGCTCATCCTGCTTCCTCTTCTGCTGCAGTCTCGGCCGCTCCAGCCACATCTGTAGTGATACCGGCACCTGCCACCCCGCAAACAGACTATCTGTCAGCAACACCACCACCTGGGTCACCAACCATCTCCACAATGTCCCGTGGAAGCGTTCAGCTTTCCATCTCCCAAACACTTGAGAGGAAGAGGAAGTACCCCCCTACCCACCCGCGATCCCTGGCCCCGAATGCCAGCATTTCAAAATTCTTGGCCTTTGAAATGCTGTCATTCCATCTGGTGGAGATGCACAGTTTTAAAAACCTTATGTCGGTGGCTGTCCCACAGTACGTCGTGCCCAGCCGCCACTACTTTTCCAGGCAAGCCATCCCTTCCTTGCACAACCAAGTGGGGGAAAAAATCAGGTGTGCACTGCGCAATGCCATCTGTGGCAAGGTCCACCTAACTACCGATACGTGTACCAGTAAGCACGGTCAGGGGCATTATATCTCCCTAACGGCACACTGGGTAAATGCGGATAGCAATTTGGCGCATGTCCTTCCACCACAGAGGATTTCAGGGCGCTTCAGTTTGCCTCCTGTTCCTAACTCCTCCTACTCCGCTTCCTCATCCTCTACCGCCTCCTCATCCGGACAGCGTAACACCTTCACCACCAACTTCAGCACGGCCAGGGGTAAAAGACAGCAGGCAGTTTTAAAACTTGCCTGTTTAGGGGAAAAACCACACACCGCGCAGGAGTTGTGGAGGAGCATGGAACAGCAGACAAATGAGTGGTTGCTGCCAGCGAGCCTCAAGCCCGGCCTGGTGGTGTGCGATAACAGGCGAAATCTCATAGCAGCTCTGGGCCTAGCCGGTTTGACGCACATCCCTTGCCTGGCGCATGTGCTAAATTTGGTGGTGCAGAGGTTCCTTAAAAACTACCCCGATATGTCAGAGCTGCTGCAGAAAGTGCGGGCCGTCTGTGCGCACTTTCGGCGTTCTCACCCTGCTGCTGCTCACCTGTCAGCGCTGCAGCATAACTTCGGCCTTCCCGCTCACCGCCTCATATTTGACATGCCCACAAGGTGGAACTCCACCTTGTACATGCTGGAAAGACTGTGCGAGCAGCAGCAGGCCATAGTGGAGTTTCAGCTGCAGCACGCACGCGTGAGTTGCTCTGCGGAACAGCACCACTTCACCACCAATAACTGGGCCTCCATGCGAGACCTGTGTGCCTTGTTGCGCTGTTTTGAGTACTCCACCAACATGGCCAGTGCCGATGACACCGTTCTCAGCTTAACTATCCCACTTCTATGCCTCCTTCAAAAAACAATTCGGGCGATGATGGAAGAGGATGTGGCACAGGATGAGGAGGAGGAGGATGAAGAGGTAACATTTCCAAGGCTTTCAGGGCAGTCATTCGCAAGGGGCTCCGAGGGTGGGTTCCTGCACACACAAACGCCATGGACACAATTGTCCAGCAGGGGCACAGTTCTGGAGGATGAGGAGGAGGAGCTGGAGGAGGAGATGGAACCATGTTCACAGCAGGGTGGCACCCAGGCCAGCTCATGGCCATCACTGGTGCGTGGCTGGGGGGATACAGAGGACACGGACGATACACCTCCCACAGAGGACAGCCTTTCGTTGCCTCTGGGCAGCCTGGCACACATGAGCGATTACATGCTGCAGTGTCTCCACAATGACCGCCGAGTTGCCCACATTCTAACTCTTGCTGATTACTGGGTGGCCACGCTGCTGGATCCCCATTACAAGGACAACGTACCGTCCTTAATTCACTCACTGGAGCACGATCGCAAGATGCGCGAGTACAAGCGCACGCTGGTAGACGCGATGCTTGTAGCATTCCCACCTGACAGCGGGGCCACAGTGGAAGCACAAGGCAGAGGAGGAGGAGGAGGAGGAGGAGGAAGAGGTCGCCAACGCAACCAGGGCACCGCCAGCACCTCAGAAGGCAGGGTTAGCATGGCCGAAATGTGGAAAAGCTTTGTCAGCACGCCACAACAAACAGCAGCACCAGCAGCTCATATGGAACGTCTTAGCAGGAGGCAGCATTTCACCAACATGGTGGAGCAGTATGTGTGCACACGCCTAGACGTACTGAATGAGGGGTCTGCCCCCTTCAACTTCTGGGTCTCCAAGTTGGGCACATGGCCTGAGCTTGCCCTTTACGCCTTGGAGGTGCTGGCGTGCCCTGCAGCCAGTGTATTATCTGAACGGGTATTTAGCACGGCTGGGGGCGTTATCACAGACAAGCGCAGCCGCCTGTCCAGAGACAATGTGGACAAGCTCACGTTCATTAAAATGAACCAGGCATGGATCCCACGGGACTTTTCCGTACCTTGTGCAGAATAGCAATGGATACCGACATTACCCAGCCATTGTTCTATTTTTGCTCTTTCTCACTCTTTTGGGGTGTACCCTCATTTAAAATTTCTGAAAAGAAGCAGTGTTGGCTACCTCGTCCTCCTCAGGGCCAGATTAACGTAGGAGCTATTGGAGCTGCAGCTCCAGGCCCCTACCTTTATATAGGCCCCGGGTTAGCCATATTCACTGTTACCGCTCTTCTGTCACTTGTAAACACAGAAGTCTGGCTTCTATGCTCGCTTCCCCAGGCAACTCCCTCAGAACCTCCCCACACAGCACGAAGGCCGGACAAGGAGGGACAGTTGCCGATGCATGGATGTGTTTATGGACTTCAGAGACAGCATCCAATGTTGAATTAGGCATGCATGGCTGCACCCTTCCTCCTCTGGGTGCATGCCAAGGCACGGCCCTTAAGGCCCTTCAAAATCCTCAGCACCAAGCCCATGATGCTCTTAATCCGTCCCTGGTCCTCCTCCACCGCTGCTTCCACCTACACTGCCCATAGGTGTGCGCAGCCTATTGCATTAGGGTGTGCACCCCAAAGTTTAAATACACATGCATGTGTTTGCCTACATGTACATGGCCCCGATACATTACTCTCCCTGCTGGCAAAGAGAAATAGAGCAGAGCACGTCCGAGGGAGATCTTTCCCATCTCCTCACTGGCAAACAGAGCGATTATGCTATGTGCCCTAGGTGATTAGGGTGTGCCCAGGTACACCCGGCACACCCTTTGCGCACGCCTATGACACCGCCACATCCGCCACCACCTCAACCTCCCTCCTACTCCATATGGGCCTCGTCCTTCAGAGATGAAGAACATTGTTTTATTTTTCTGTTTTTTTTTGTTGTTTTAAGTTATTTCCCTATCCACATTTGTTTGCAGAGCACTTGCCATTCTCTTAACTACGTTTTGCTGCCATTTGCAGCACTCTAGCCCTTTCCATTGGTGTTTTAGAGCCATATTAGTGCCTGAAAGTTCGGGTCCCCATTGACTTCAATGGGGTTCGGTGTCCGGGAAAAGTTCGGCAAAAGTCCGGGACACGGACCCGGACTTTTTTTTAAAGTTCGACCGAACCCGCCGAACACGGACATCCAGGTGTCCGCTCAACTCTATTGCTGACATATTGCACTAGTGGAGGCTCTGGTTTATCCCTACATGCACTGGAGTTCCGGGGAAGGTTCTTTGGTGAACTAGGAGGCGATTCCTTGAAATTGGTCCATACACTTTATATGACTCCTGCTGGTCCAGTTATATGAATGCGATTCCTGCTCATTTATGAGAATAGGTGAGCATAGTGGTCTGGTGAGTTGCCATTCCTTACATTATCCCCGGCACTTGGTGGTGGAAACAGAGGTGATTCCTGTAGATTTCACGATTAATTGGATGTCTATTGGACTATACATCAGCAATTTTTATCTGTGGCTGGAAGGACTATGGGACATCTATAGTGTTTTTATATGTTTTATATGATTCACTGGTGTTCTCTACCTTGATGCCTGATGTCTGACAGTTTGAGATTGTCATTTGCGCTACTATTATTTGTCATAATTTCTTTTACATCAAATATTACCACATATTTGTCTGTCAAGTAGCAGCATCCAATTCATTATATCCAGCAGCTGGCTGGTTCCTCCTTAAGCGCAGAGATTTCTCTATAGGCAGTGTGTGTATGTGGAGATTTATTATTAAAGCCTGTAACAAGGCACGAAAGGCCATAGAGACAAGAAAGGTGCCCATGGCCAGGGACTATTCTGAACTTAATTAAGTAGTGAGCATACCTCCAGCACCATGTTTCTTTTTGTTGGAACACTTTCTGGAGACCACCTACCAGTCTTCAGTTAGTGAGACCAGAGCCATGTTGCTTGGAGAGGAGTCCGGTTGTTGCAAAGCAATGGGCTCAGTCCCAAAGATTTCAGCTTGGCAACAAGTTTTATTGGCAAAACTGTAATAAAAAGGTGATATAAAATCAATAAAGAGCATGTGGGCATAGCTGTTCTTATTTTCCAAATGAGACAACACAGAATTCAAGGCCAATGCAATGGCATCCTCTGTAGATCTATAGCACAGCTATAGCACTACTATGTGCAGCAGAGACATTTGGCACTGACAGTAGTACCAGCAAACTAATGAATGGAGTATAGAGTAATTTTACATCCCATTACAAAAAGGTAAGTTTTTGCCGTATGAAGATAAATATAAATCTGGAGCTGCATTAAACTACCTTTAAAAATTCCATTCATTTCACCCTCCCAGTGTATTTTGTCTGCTGGCAAAATGTGCAAGAAAGTTGGCCAATTTCACTCATGCCTAGTGTCCACCCTCATAGCCTGCTTCAGTGCTAATCTGCTGAACTTTGTGGTGTACGTTTGCCATGAAAATTCCTGTGCAATCACCAACAGCAAAACTTAATTGAGTAATATTCCCAAAGTTTCCTGGGAACATTCCACATACCTAAACTGTGATATTCTGTGTATCCCGCCATGTCTATTCAAACTGCCGTTCCACATTTTCCCTGCTTTGTGCTCACCGTTCTGTTAACTTTGTTATGATTTGGCTCTGATTGTTCTGGCTACTGTTTTCGCTTGTTTATTAGAACCATTACAAGTTCATAGTGACTTCTGGTTATAATCTATATTATGTTCAATAATCATGTTCTAGGTTCATGTTCTCCTCCTGACATTCCAAATGCAATACTTTCTTCTGAAACACAAAACCGTTATGAATCTGAGTCTTCGGTGACTATTAAATGTAAAGACACATTTGTGCTCAGTGGACACATAAATGTAAAATGTGAAAATGGTGAATGGGATGAACTTCCACAATGCCTCAGTAAGTACCACAAATTATTTTTGTAGTCAACACCATAACACTAACATCACAACTTTAATATAATATGATTTGATTGATATTTTGCAGAGCCTTGTACAATTATTCCCAGCAGTTTGGAGAGAAATCACATTGAACTTTTGCCAACGGAGAGCGCTCCTGAGATACTTGAACATGGCACAGAAGTGAATGTAAAATGCAAAGCAAGTTTTAAACGCCCAGGATCCCTAATAGCTTCATGTAGTGATGGAGAAATGAAATATCCAAGGTGTTTCTCTGTTGGTGAGTATCACTAACTTTTTTAGAATTATATTTCTACTTGTTCAGTATTCTGAGTTCCTGTAAAGATCTTCAGCATATAAATAACCAGAAGTTGCAAAAGGTATTTATGTATTTAAAACATTTTTTTTAATTACAACTATACATTTATTTGAATGCAACTATTACATAGACATTGTTACTAAAGCTGCCAAATTACTTACTTGGTCACTCATATAGTCTTCAGAAAGTACCATTGCTTTGTTCTGGATGGTGCTGAATGCTGTGCATTGGCACTGTCATGGTTTGTACACTACATGCACTTTTAAGGATTGGATATCATTCTCAGTGAAGTGAAGGGCTATCACAAATCCCACATCTGTGCAGTTACTTGTGTTGATAGCTTGCTCTGTGTAGTTCTGATGCGGCTCATTGCCATGCTTTCACTGCCAGTCATTGACCAGCTGGACAATACACAAATAGGAATGTGTTTTTCCAGAGCATCTGTGTACATGATCTCCATTACATCATCTATCAGTCACTGGGCTGAGGAGGCTCTAGAGTGCTGTATTAGGGTTGGGGCCCTGGGTGTTGGTTTACTAAAGACACATTGTTCACTTTGCAAAGGAAGTTGCACTTTGCAAGGGGACTTTCCACAGAGCTTAATGAGTGAGGTGAAGCTCTGGTGACTTCCATCATCCAATTGCATGCAAGCAATTTTTTTTTCTTTATTTTTCTTTGCATTTGACTTGAGTATTTTTTGCAAAGTGAGTATTATATGGAAAACCTGCACTAGAGTATATACAGTGGGTACGGAAAGTATTCAGACCCCCTTAAATTTTTCACTCTTTGTTATATTGCAGCCATTTGCTAAAATCATTTAAGTTCATTCTTCTTCCTCATGAGTGTACACATAGCACCCCATACTGACAGAAAAACACAGAATTGTTGACATTGTTGCAGATTTATTAAAAAAGAAAAACTGAAATATCACATGGTCCTAAGTTTTCAGACCCTTTGCTCAGTATTTAGTAGAAGCCCCCTTTTGATCTAATACAGCCAGGAGTCTTTTTAGGAAAGATGCAACAAGCCTTTCACACCTGGATTTGGGGATCCTCTGCCATTCCTCCTTGCAGATCCTCTCCAGTTCTGTCAGGTTGGATGGTAAACGTTGGTGGACAGCCATTTTTAGGTCTTTTCAGAGATGCTCAATTGGGTTTAAGTCAGGACTCTGGCTGGGCCATTCAAGAACAGTCACGGAGTTGTTGTGAAGCCACTCCTTGGTTATTTTAGCTGTGTGCTTAGGTTCATTGTCTTGTTGGAAGGTAAACCTTCGGCCCAGTCTGAGGTCCAGAGCACTCTGGAGAAGGTTTTTGTCCAGGATATCCCTGTACTTGGCCGCATTCATCTTTCCCTCGATTGCAACCAGTCGTCCTGTCCCTGCAGCTGAAAAACACCCCCACAGCATGATGCTGCCACCACCATGCTTCACTGTTGGGACTGTATTGGACAGGTGATGAGCAGTGCCTGGTTTTCTCCACACATACCACTTAGAATTAAAGCCAAAAAGTTCTATTTTGGTCTCATCAGACCAGAGAATCTTATTTCTCACCATCTTGGAGTCCTTCAGGTGTTTTTTAGCAAACTCCATGCGGGCTTTCATGTGTCTTACACTGAGGAGAGGCTTCCGTTGGGCCACTCTGCCATAAAGCCCCGACTGGTGGAGGACTGCAGTGATGGTTGACTTTCTACAACTTTCTCCCATCTCCTGACTGCATCTCTGGAGCTCAGCCACAGTGATCTTTGGGTTCTTCTTTACCTCTCTCACCAAGGCTCTTCTCCCCGATAGCTCAGTTTGGCCAGACGGCCAGCTCTAGGAAGGGTTCTGGTCGTCCCAAACGTCTTCCATTTGAGGATTATGGAGGCCACTGTGCTCTTAGGAACCTTAAGTGCAGCAGAAATCTTTTTGTAACCTTGGCCAGATCTGTGCCTTGCCACAATTCTGTCTCTGAGCTCTTCAGGCAGTTCCTTTGACCTCATGATTCTCATTTGCTCTGACATGCATTGTGATCTGGAAGGTCTTATATAGACAGGTGTGTGGCTTTCCTAATCAAGTCCAATCAGTATAATCAAAACACAGCTGGACTCAAATGAAGGTGTAGAACCATCTCAAGGATGATCAGAAGAAATGGAAAGCACCTGAGTTAAATATATGAAGTCTTTTTGACCTCAGATCTCACATTAAAGAGGTTCTGTCATGCTTATTTCTATTACAAGGGATGTATACATTCCTTGTAATAGGAATAAGTGATCAAAATTAAAAAAAAAAAAAAAAAAAACAGTGTAAAAATAAAACATAAAAGATAAAATAAATAGAAAATAAAAAAAATTAAAGCGCCCTGCACCCGTTAGCTCACGCGCAGAAGTGAACACATACGCAAGTCGCGCCCACATATGTAAACTGTGTTCAAACCACACATGTGAGGTATCATGAAAAAAAAATAACTTTTTTTTCACTTTTTTAGTGTAGATGGGAGATCTGAGGTCTTTTTGACCCCAGATCTCACATTAAAGAGGTTCTGTCATGCTTATTTCTATTACAAGGCATGTATACATTCCTTGTAATAGGAATAAGTGATCAAAATTAAAAAAAAAAAAAAAAACAGTGTAAAAATAAAACATAAAAGATAAAATAAATAGAAAATAAAAAAAATTAAAGCGACCCGCAACCATTAGCTCACACGCAGAAGTGAACACATACGCAAGTCGCGCCCACATATGTAAACGGTGTTCAAACCACACGTGTGATGTATCACCGTGGTCGTTAGAAAGAGAGCAATATTTTGAGCCCTAGAACTGCTCTGTAACTCTAAACTGGTAACCTGTAGAAATTTCTAAAATGTCGCCTATGGTGATTTTCAAGTACACATGTTTGTCGCCATTCCACGAGCGTGCGCAATTTTGAAGCATGACATGTTGGGTGTGCAAAAAAATATATACAAATTGTATATATTAGCGCGCCAGGGAGATTTGATCAGGATCTGGTATAATAATTGTATAAATATATGTGGATAAATAAAGTGATTAGTGATTTAAATCAGTAAATAAATTAATTAATTGCAGCTGCTATGTAAAGTGCGGGTGCTAGTAATGAAAAAAAGTAATCACAATAGTGATAACTATAGCGCTTGCAGTATCCCCTAGTGGGAGAATTATAATTCACAATTGTGCTTAATATTAAATATAAAAGTGATACTCTCAAATAAATATTTTGATTAAATACACTGATAAATAGACAAATAATAAATAAGTGGATGAGTAAATAAACCACTCATAAATATAGTCCTTCACAGTGTGCAGTGAAAAAAAACTTTCAGTTTGTAAAAATATTAAATGTATCATACAGTCCAAACAAAATTAAATTAATAAAGTGCTAGTGCTCGTTGTTTGATTCGTTGGTGCTTCCTTCACCGTGAGTAAATAAATGAAATGCCCACTCACCGAATGTTGTGGGTTTTATATGTCTAATGACACTAAAACCGTCTGTGCTTATTGGGAGATCCTGCCCGGTTCGAGTAGCTCTCCCTGGGTCTTTTCAGCCACTGCGGGTATTACTTCCACCTCGGGTAGTCTCCTCCAGCCACGATCCCAACCTTGGAATGTGCCCCTCCTGCAAAGTCCCCTCCAATCACAGCCGTGATGGGGAAATAAAAAGCAGATAGTGTGGTATTGTTTCCAATATTTTATTCACACACCCCATGCATAACAAAGGTAAAATCCATAAAACTTCCAGCAGGTGATAAAGGTGCTCATCCAAAGTTCAAAGATTAAAACCGCAAAATAGTGAGGTAACCGTGTTCAATCCAAACAAGACAGGCAAACAGATAGGACCGTCATACGTTCGGCACAAAGAGTGGAGAGCGGTAGTTCTGGTATGCGTTCCACTCGAGTGAGTATGACGTCACGACGTGCGTTCCATCTAACGCGTTTCGTCATTGGCTAGACGTATTCAGAGGTGGAGTCACACATCTAGCATAGGTCTTAAATACCAGAGCTGCCGCTCAGCACTCCGCCCAACTCCGCTCTGAAAAAACTCTATCCGGAAACCGGAAATGCCTCCATGTCCCCGCATAGTAAATAACATTTTAAGACGTGCAATCCATTCTTCGGAACTCAATTTTATATAACCATATTCCTTTATCATTTTAACAATACCCTTCTTATATCATGTATAAACATATTGGTAAATTAATTTATGCTATATTATAGGAAACATTGTATATAATAGGGCACACATATAAGTATATCATACTATTAAAAATAATACATTTTAATTCATAAACTATTAAAAATTATATTAAATACATAATCAATATTGGTATAATGGGGGTTTAATATCATAAAATTCTTTGCTGTTTAATAAATTCTAATACTGTATTATTATAATTAATATTAAAAATATCAAAAGTCTAAAATTTATTAATATTATAGTTACGTGGATTACAATAATTCTAATATGATAATAAATATTAATATATAATTTTATTTATAAATAATATTTTAATATCAAGATCTAAAATTACTTATTAAAATTACTTATGGCTGAACAAAGACGTTATTATTTTATAAAATTTTAATATTTTAATATTATCAAAACTCTATAAAAATTATGGATTTGAAATAAAACAATTAATGTCCATGTCAATATTCATACCCTTGGGCTGTAGGGTAGAGAGCTCATAAATCCAACGGGACTCATTTTGGGAGACGGCAATTTGCATGTTATTGCCCCTCCAATTCTGTTCTATCTTATCAATGCCCTAGATGGTAAGAAAAGTGGGGTCCCTATTATGCACCATTCTAAAATGTAGGGAGACACTATGATTCCTGAAACCTTTCTTAATATAGGCAATGTGCTCCCCTATACGTACCCTGAGCTCTCTTGTGGTACAACCCACATATTGTAACCCACAAGGGCAAGTGAGAAGGTATGTGACATGGGTACTCCTGCATTTAATTAGTTTCTTAATGTTGTATTTCTTTTTCGTTACGTTTGATTGGAACTCAAGAACTTGTCTTTTCCTAGTTTTCACAGTTTTACATGGTTTGCACCTTCCGCAGGAATAAAAACCTTTATAATCTAAAAAGGTTAAAAGTTTCTTTGGGGGATCTGGTACATTCTTCACCAGTTTATCTCTGAGGTTAGGACCTCTCCAGTAGACAAATTTCGGCCGGTTCGGAATAACCTCCCTCAGTTTTTCATCCCTCAAAAGAAGGTGCCAGTGCTTTTCTATAATGTCTTCCACTTCCCTGTATCTTATGTTGTACTGTGTGATGAAATTCAGAGAGTAGTCGTTATTTTCTTTTTCTTTATCTCTTAGAAGTAATCCTCTGTCCATCTTTTTAACATCTTCTCTAGTTTTTTCCAGTGTATTTCTTTTGTATCCTTTTTCATGGAACCTGTCTAAAATCATATCTGATTGAATCATAAAGTCCTGTTCATTGCTACAGTTTCTCTTCAGGCGCATAAGTTGTCCCTTAGGGATTCCTTTTATCCAGCTAGGATGGTGTCCACTGTGGGTGGGAATGTATCCATTCCTGTCTGTTGCCTTAAAGTGCGTTTTTGTGCAGAGTCTTTTTCTCCCTTAAATATCGTAAGGTCCAGATAGTGTATTTCTTTCTTATCATATGTTCCGCTGAATTTGATTTTATACCGGTTATTATTCATACCTTCTATATATTCCTTTAGTGTTTCTTCCGATCCCTTCCAAACAATGATCACGTCATCTATATACCTTCGATACATTATCAGTTCATCTCGTTTTTTTCCATAGATTTCCTCATTTTCCCACTTACTAAGAAACAGGTTGGCTACACTGGGTGCATATCGGGCTCCCATGGCAACTCCTTTATGTTGGCGATAATATTCTCCTTGGTGCCAAAAATAATTGCTTTCCATTGCCATTTTTAAAAGTTTGAGGATAAATTCTTTCTGCTCCGGTTCCAGCTCGAGTTGATCTTCTATGGCCCATTTGATAGCTGATAAGGCATCCTTTTGTTCGATATTCGTATATAACGATTCAACATCTATGGTTGCTAAAATAATCTCATCGTCTTCCCATGTATGTGAATCAATTAAATTGATGAGATGTTTGCTGTCTCTGAGATGTGACGGATAGTGCGTGACCAGAGGTTTCAAATATGTGTCTAAATATTCTCCTATGCGTGAGAAAAGGGAATCTATCCCGCTGATTATAGGCCTACCCGGTGGTTTCTCTGCATTCTTGTGGACCTTCGGGAGTTGATAAATGACAGGTGTCCGGGGGGCTTCAGGGAGTAAATAACGATATTCTTTATTGGTAAGTATTCCCTTCTTGTGTGCCCTTTTGAGATGTTTCTTACATCTCTTTCTAAAAATATTCAATGGATTACTATTTAATTTCGTATAGGTCTCTTCATCATGTACTAACTTGTTGAGTTCTTCATAGTAGTCCTCTTTTTTGAGGATCACTATGCCCCCCCCCCTTTTATCGGCGGGGCGAATGACGACATTTTTTCTTTGTTCCAATTCACGTATGCCCATGTTTATGTTATCTTTAGGTTCATGCCATTTCTTTTTCATCATTTTCAAATCCTGTTCAACCATAGATTTAAAAGTTTCCACGAAATGGTTGTTGCCACATTTCGGGTTGAAAGTTGACTTATTTTTCAAGCCGCTTGTGACATATTTATTAACATTATTAAAAGCTTTAAAAACTGGTTTATTGATAAAATGTTTCTTAATATTAATTTTCCTCACTAATTCACAAATCATAAAATACCAGAGAGACATAGGAGATTACAATAAGAATTTGGTTTATAAATGGCAAGAAATAAAAATAGAAAATAACACCATGTCTAGATCCTCATCCATTGAGAGGGATATTGATGTAATCCAAGCGGCACCCACCCCCACTCCGCAAGAGGAGCGGAACTTTCAACTCCCTACTCCTAGATCCACTGGGGGTCCTCAACCGCAGAGAACACCACATACCCAGAGGGAGAAACATAAATCTGGACCATCTAATCAAACTTTAAAATACAACATACCTACCCAAAATTCTTTTCAACTACTTGAGCATTCACAACAGGGATACTATACACCTGACAAACCACATTTTCGGGATTTTCACGGATGGGAGAACCGGGAACCCCCGGTATGGAATGGATATGTGAACCAGGCACCATACTACCAACGCCCGAATCGAGGATACAGGGGCTGGAATCGAGGTTGGAACCAACCCTATTATGGGAGAGGAAGAGGGGACAGGGGAGGACAGTGGCAACCCCAGCCCCCACCGCCCCAACAGGGATACCAACCCTATTATCAGAACCCACCCAACCAACACCCCCCACCCCGAAAAGAACAAGAGGGGGTAAGAGACGCAGAGGATGCAGAGGTGGCGGGGGCAAAAAGAAAAAGGGCCCAGTAGGCCTGGGAATTTTCAACTTGAGCGGAGTTGAATTCTCAGAGAAAGAATTATTAGTATTAGACATGGGACTCAAATATGCCCCTGACCAACTTTTAGACCCTTTTAAAGTTTTCGTGGATGTACAAAAATTCGTGAGGAAAATTAATATTAAGAAACATTTTATCAATAAACCAGTTTTTAAAGCTTTTAATAATGTTAATAAATATGTCACAAGCGGCTTGAAAAATAAGTCAACTTTCAACCCGAAATGTGGCAACAACCATTTCGTGGAAACTTTTAAATCTATGGTTGAACAGGATTTGAAAATGATGAAAAAGAAATGGCATGAACCTAAAGATAACATAAACATGGGCATACGTGAATTGGAACAAAGAAAAAATGTCGTCATTCGCCCCGCCGATTAAGGGGGGGGCATAGTGATCCTCAAAAAAGAGGACTACTATGAAGAACTCAACAAGTTAGTACATGATGAAGAGACCTATATGAAATTAAATAGTAATCCATTGAATATTTTTAGAAAGAGATGTAAGAAACATCTCAAAAGGGCACACAAGAAGGGAATACTTACCAATAAAGAATATCGTTATTTACTCCCTGAAGCCCCCCGGACACCTGTCATTTATCAACTCCCGAAGGTCCACAAGAATGCAGAGAAACCACCGGGTAGGCCTATAATCAGCGGGATAGATTCCCTTTTCTCACGCATAGGAGAATATTTAGACACATATTTGAAACCTCTGGTCACGCACTATCCGTCACATCTCAGAGACAGCAAACATCTCATCAATTTAATTGATTCACATACATGGGAAGACGATGAGATTTTCTCTTACGTCCTCCGACAGTCGCCGCCTCTTCATATTCGTCACATATGGGGTATTAGACTTTGCTCCGAAGGAGTAGCTAGGCAACAGAATATGTTAACAATAAAGCTTTTAACATATCCCACCCTCAAGGGGTGGTCCCCTCAGTCAATACCCTCCTACTTCCTGCAACCATATCTCAGTTTTAATGTCTAGCTTGTCAGGAGTGGCTGGCTCTCTCTGTGCTGGGACTTTCTGTCCCAGACTCTTTCTTCTTTTTAAAATTTTGTTTGAGTTTTCTCTCTACCTTTACTTAGCTGTTATTTTGTCAGCGTTAGTTGGTTCTTCGGATGAAGAGGATCATGCGGACTGGGTCTCGGGCTGATCCCCCTGGTCGCAGGTCGTGGGTCAGTGGCTTCCCAGTCTGCCATCGAGCGTTCAGCCAGGTAACGCTCCTGGCACAGTGAACGACCCATCCCTGTTCGGTGCAGGGATGATTGGTGAGGTGGCTACCTCACTGGATGCTGTGCGGTTTCTTAACCCCCATTGTGTGCGTCTTGAATGCGACTCTCCCTGCCTCATGTGCAGCGGCTTGTTTGCCTGTGCGGGTCCCCCACGCCATGTGAGGTAAGTGTATTTATGTGGGGGATTTAGCCACTATTGTGGCTGGCCTTGCTGCTCAGGTGCAGATGCTGGTGGCTGCTCAATCTACTAAAAGGCCCAGAGTTGCTCTTTCCTCTGATTCTGAGGGTGAAGGTGATGGGGCTGTTATGGCGGGGGCCTCCTTATCGGGGTCCCGCTCCTCTCTTGATCTAGTGGGGTCTGAGGTGGAGGCTGAAGTTGAGGGGGTTGATAATTCTCCCCCTGGCTCGCCTGAAGAGCTTGCAATCATGGATGAGTTGATTGCTTCCATTAAGCAAACGCTGCGTTTGCAGGACGAAGTGTGTCCCCCCGCTGCCTTGGCGGCTTATGGGACGCAGAGAAAACGCAGGACGCTGCAGGTTTTTCCCTGCAATGATGATTTTCAGCGCGCTGTTAAGGATCAATGGCGCAATCTGCGCAAACCTTTTGCGGTACCAAGTAGATTCAAGCTGCGTTATCCTTTTTCGCCTTCCACTGATGAAAGGTGGTGTGTGCCTCCCCCAGTGGATCACGCAATTGCGGTTTTGAACAAAGCCACTGCGATTCCTGCAGAGGATTCCCCTGTGTTCCGTGATGCCACGGATAGGAGACTGGAGTCTCTTGCCCGTCATACTTATTCTGTTACGGGTTCTATGCTTAAGGCTATGTTTGCTTCTCTCATGGCGGCCCAGGCGATCGCAAGTTGGACGCAGATGCTTAGGCGCGTCCTAGTTGGCCGACTCGGCCTCGCCGGCGACCCTGGATATGGTGGATCAAATCCACCAGGGTGTCATGTATCTGTGTGATGCGGACCTGGACCTGGTTCCGTTGGCTGCACGTGTGCACAGCGTGGCGGTGTTTTCTCGCCGCCTGGTTTGGTTAAAATGTTGGTCGGTGGACCAATCTTCACGTAAGACCTTAGCCAATCTACCTTATGATGGGTCTCGCCTTTTTGGGGAGTCCCTGGATGTGTTGATTAAGGGGATCACCGGGGGTAAGAGCACTCTCTTGCCCCATTTCCCCAAGGCTAAGGGGGCTTCTGGGAAGAAGCATGCTAATTTTCGGCCCCCTCAGGGGTCCTTTCGTGCCTTTCGGCCGCACTACAAGGGCAAACCGTTCAAAGGTCAAGGCTCTCAGAAGAAGCCCTGGTCTGGTAAACAGAAGTCCGGCCAATCCGGATCTGCAGCCCATAACAGTTCGGCCTGAAGGGGCGCCCTCACCCAGTTTTGGGGTGGGGGGACGCTTGCTCGGTTTTCTTCAGCCCTGGTTGGCCCGTGTGCGGGACAGATGGGTTCAGGAAATCGTTCGATCTGGTTACAAGATCGAGTTTCTCTCTCGGCCGGAGAGCAGATTTTTTCCCTCAAATCTTCAACTGTCTCCAGAGCGCTTGCGGGACCTGCACCTGGCGGTGCGGGACCTGAGGGCTCAGGGAGTGGTGGTTCCGGTGCCTCATCGGGACAGGTTTCGGGGGTTTTATTCCAATCTGTTCACCGTGCCCAGAAAGGAGGGCAAGGTTCGTCCAATTCTGGACTTGAAGGCTCTGAACCGCTCTGTGCGGGTTCGCAAGTTCCGCATGGAATCCCTGCGGTCGGTGGTGGCTGCCCTGGTTCCGGGGGAATTCATGGCCTCCATCGATTTGAAGGATGCGTATCTTCACATCCCCATTTTCGAGGGTCACCAGAGATACCTTCGATTTGCCATTGCGGAGGATCACTACCAATTTGTGGCGTTGCCCTTTGGTCTCGCCTCGGCTCCGCGGGTCTTCACCAAGGTGCTTGCACCGGTTCTGGCATTATTGAGGGCCCAGGGCGTTTCTGTCCTGGGGTATCTGGACGACATTCTGGTTCGGTCTGCGACCAGCCAGGGTCTGGAGAAGGACCTGTCTGTCACGATGCAAACTCTGCAGGAGTTTGGTTGGACGATAAATTTTCCAAAGTCGACGCTGAGTCCGTCGGTTCGTCTTCCCTATCTGGGAATGATTCTGGACTCGGTGCAGGCGAAGGTCTTCCTGCCGGAAGACAAACTCGGGACTCTCCAGGAGGAAGTCAGGTCCCTCAGGGACGTTCCACGCTCGTCTCTGCGGACGTGTATGAGATGTCTGGGATTGATGGTCTCGGCCTTCGAGGCGATTCCATTCGCCCAGTTTCACACGGGGGGTCTCCAAGCGGAGATCCTGTCCAGGTGGGACGGGCGACCTCAATCTCTGGATCTTCAAATCTCGTTGAGTCATCGCACCAGAGAAAACCTTCTGTGGTGGCTCCAGTCCCCGTTGGTGTCCGGGGGCAAGTCGTTTCGTCCGATCTCGTGGACGGTAATCACCACGGATGCCAGCCTGTCGGGCTTCGGTGGAGTTCTGGGCGTTCTGTCCGCCCAGGGGACTTGGTCAGAGGGGGAGTCTTCCCTTCCGATCAACATTCTGGAATTGCGTGCGATAAGTCTCTGTCTTCATCGCTGGACGGACCGGCTGCAGGGCTGCCCGGTTCGGGTGCAGACGGACAATGCCACGGCAGTGGCCTACATCAACCACCAAGGGGGCACCAGGAGTGCCCGAGCGGCTCGAGAAGTGGCCGACATTCTGTCTTGGGCCGAGACTCATGTCCCGGCGATAACGGCGGTTCACATTCCGGGGGTGGAGAACTGGCAGGCGGACTATCTGAGTCGCCAGACCCTGGATCAGGGGGAATGGTCTCTCCACCCGGCTGTCTTCCAGATGTTGTGCGCGAAGTGGGGTCTCCCAGATGTGGACCTGTTCGCGTCTCGTCTCAACAACAAGGTGAAGAGGTTCGTGGCAAGGACGCGCGACCCTCGGGCGGACGCGTCGGACGCGTTAGTGGCCCCGTGGCATCAGTACAGGCTGATGTACGCGTTTCCACCGATTCAGTTGCTGTCCAGGTTCCTTCGCAGGTTACACTCGGAACGCAGCACGGTGATTCTTGTGGCACCGGACTGGCCTCGCCGGTCCTGGTACGCAGACCTCGTGAATCTGGCAGTCGACGCCCCGTGGCGTCTGCCTCTTCGAGACGATCTACTGTCTCAAGGACCGATATACCATCCTGCTTTACAGTCGCTGGCTTTGACGGCCTGGCTGTTGAGACCGAGGTCCTGAAGGAGAGGGGTCTCTCTCCAGAGGTCGTTCATACTTTAATCAACGCGAGGAAGTCTTCCTCGGGGAAGGTTTATTACCGTACTTGGAAGGCCTATTTTGCCTGGTGTGAGTCCAGGGGGTTTTCACCCCGCACGTACTCGGTTTCCCGTGTGCTGTCTTTCCTTCAAACGGGTGTTGATCAGCGTTTGGCGCTGGCTACGATAAAGGGTCAGGTGTCTGCACTGGCCGTTCTGTTTCAATGTCCCGTGGCTTCCAACTCCTTGGTTGGCACCTTTGTTCAGGGTGTGCGGCATCTGGTCCCCCCTAGGCGGGATCCTCTGCCCCCTTGGGACTTGAATCTCGTTCTATCTGTGTTACAACGTGCTCCTTTTGAACAGATCAGGGAGATCTCGTTGTCTATGTTGTCCAAAAAGGTCGCCTTTTTGGTGGCGATCACTTCGGCTCGCAGAGTGTCGGAGATGGCGGCTTTGTCCTGCAAGTCTCCGTACCTGGTTATTCATTTGGGGTGAGATTGCATTCTCTGGATGTTGTTCGGGCGATAAGGGTTTACCTTAAATCGACTGAGTCTTTTCGGATGACGGACTCCTTGTTTGTTCTTCCTGAGGGTCCTCGGAAGGGCATGGCGGCTTCGGCCTCTACCATCGCCAAATGGATCAGGCAGACCATTGAACAGGCCTATGCTTTGCAGGGGAAGGTTCCCCCTGTGCCTGTGAAGGCGCACTCTACTAGATCTCTGAGTACGTCTTGGGCCTGTCATCATGGGGCTTCTGTAGCCCAGGTGTGTAAGGCGGCGACTTGGTCGACCGTGCACACTTTCACAAAATTCTACAAAGTAGATGTTCAGGCATCGGCGGATGCTTCCTTTGGCCGCAAGGTTCTTAGTGCGGCTGTTCCCTAGGGTCCCTTGTTGGGGACTCCTGGCTGTTGGGATAAGTTTTGTATCCCCTGTTTTTTTTGTCTTTTCCTGGGTTGTTGCTCCTGTTGAGCACTTGTTTTTTGCTGTTGCCCAGCTGGTTTCCTTCCTTTGGTAAGGTTCCTTTCTTTGATGCGGAGACTGCGTTGCCTTTCGGCGCGGATGCGTTTCCCACCCCTCATGTTTGCACTGGTTTGGGACGTCCCCATATGTGACGAATATGAAGAGGCGGCGACTGTCGGAGGACGTAAGAGAAAACGGAATTTTTGTAAAATCTTACCTGTAAAATTCCTTTCTCTGAGTCCTCCGACAGTCGCCGCCCCCGCCCCTCTTTTGGGGTTTGGTTGTATACTCTACTGCTATTCCACTAAAACTGAGATATGGTTGCAGGAAGTAGGAGGGTATTGACTGAGGGGACCACCCCTTGAGGGTGGGATATGTTAAAAGCTTTATTGTTAACATATTCTGTTGCCTAGCTACTCCTTCGGAGCAAAGTCTAATACCCCATATGTGACGAATATGAAGAGGCGGCGACTGTCGGAGGACTCAGAGAAAGGAATTTTACAGGTAAGATTTTACAAAAATTCCGTTATTTTAGCAACCATAGATGTTGAATCGTTATATACGAATATCGAACAAAAGGATGCCTTATCAGCTATCAAATGGGCCATAGAAGATCAACTCGAGCTGGAACCGGAGCAGAAAGAATTTATCCTCAAACTTTTAAAAATGGCAATGGAAAGCAATTATTTTTGGCACCAAGGAGAATATTATCGCCAACATAAAGGAGTTGCCATGGGAGCCCGATATGCACCCAGTGTAGCCAACCTGTTTCTTAGTAAGTGGGAAAATGAGGAAATCTATGGAAAAAAACGAGATGAACTGATAATGTATCGAAGGTATATAGATGACGTGATCATTGTTTGGAAGGGATCGGAAGAAACACTAAAGGAATATATAGAAGGTATGAATAATAACCGGTATAAAATCAAATTCAGCGGAACATATGATAAGAAAGAAATACACTATCTGGACCTTACGATATTTAAGGGAGAAAAAGGACTCTGCACAAAAACGCACTTTAAGGCAACAGACAGGAATGGATACATTCCCACCCACAGTGGACACCATCCTAGCTGGATAAAAGGAATCCCTAAGGGACAACTTATGTGCCTGAAGAGAAACTGTAGCAATGAACAGGACTTTATGATTCAATCAGATATGATTTTAGACAGGTTCCATGAAAAAGGATACAAAAGAAATACGCTGGAAAAAACTAGAGAAGATAAAAAGATGGACAGAGGATTACTTCTAAGAGATAAAGAAAAAGAAAATAAGGACTACTCTCTGAATTTCATCACACAGTACAACGTAAGATACAGGGAAGTGGAAGACATTATAAAAAAGCACTGGCACCTTCTTTTGAGGGATGAAAAACTGAGGGAGGTTATTCCGAACCGGCCGAAATTTGTCTACCGGAGAGGTCCTAACCTCAGAGATAAACTGGTGAAGAATGTACCAGATCCCCCAAAGAAACTTTTAACCTTTTTAGATTATAAAGGTTTTTATTCCTGCGGAAGGTGCAAACCATGTAAAACTGTGAAAACTAGGAAAAGACAAGTTCTTGAGTTCCAATCAAACGTAACGAAAAAGAAATACAACATTATGAAACTAATTAAATGCAGGAGTACCCATGTCACATACCTTCTCACTTGTCCTTGTGGGTTACAATATGTGGGTCGTACCACAAGAGAGCTCAGGGTACGTATAGGGGAGCACATTGCCAATATTAAGAAAGGTTTCAGGAATCATAGTGTCTCCCTACATTTTAGAATGGTGCATAATAGGGACCCCACTTTTCTTACCATCTTGGGCATTGATAAGATAGAACAGAATTGGAGGGGCAATAACATGCGAATTTCTGTCTCCCAAAATGAGTCCCGTTGGATTTATGAGCTCTCTACCCTACAGCCCACCAAGAGTATGAATATTGACATGGACATTAATTGTTTTATTTCAAATTCATAATTTTTATAGAGTTTTGATAATATTAAAATTTTATAAAATAATAACGTCTTTGTTCAGCCATAAGTAATTTTAATAAGTAATTTTAGATCTTGATATTAAAATATTATTTATAAATAAAATTATATATTAATATTTATTATCATATTAGAATTATTGTAATCCACGTAACTATAATATTAATAAATTTTAGACTTTTGATATTTTTAATATTAATTATAATAATACAGTATTCGAATTTATTAAACAACAGAGAATTTTATGATATTAAACCCCCATTATACCAATATTGATTATGTATTTAATATAATTTTTAATAGTTTATGAATTAAAATGTATTATTTTTAATAGTATGATATACTTATATGTGTGCCCTATTATATACAATGTTTCCTATAATATAGCATAAATTAATTTACCAATATGTTTATACATGATATAAGAAGGGTATTGTTAAAATGATAAAGGAATATGGTTATATAAAATTGAGTTCCGAAGAATGGATTGCACGTCTTAAAATGTTATTTACTATGCGGGGACATGGAGGCATTTCCGGTTTCCGGATAGAGTTTTTTCAGAGCGGTGTTGGGCGGAGTGCTGAGCGGCAGCTCTGGTATTTAAGACCTATGCTAGATGTGTGACTCCACCTCTGAAGACGTCTAGCCAATGACGAAACGCGTTAGCTGGAACGCACGTTGTGACGTCATACGCACTCGAGTGGAACGCATACCGGAACTACCGCTCTCCACTCTTTGTGCCGAACGTATGACGGTCCTATCTGTTTGCCTGTCTTGTATGGATTGAACACGGTTACCTCACTATTTTGCTGTTTTAATCTTTGAACTTTGGATGAGCACCTTTATCACCTGCTGGAAGTTTTATGGATTTTACCTTTGTTATGCATGGGGTGTGTGAATAAAATATTGGAAACAATACCACACTATCCGCTTTTTATTTCCCCATCACGGCTGTGATTGGAGGGGACTTTGCAGGAGGGGCACATTCCAAGGTTGGGATCGTGGCTGGAGGAGACTACCCGAGGTGGAAGTAATACCCGCAGTGGCTGAAAAGACCCAGGGAGAACTACTCGAACCGGGCAGGATCTCCCAATAAGCACAGACGGTTTTAGTGTCATTAGACATATAAAACCCACAGCATTCGGTGAGTGGGCATTTCATTTATTTACTCACGGTGAAGGAAGCACCAACGAATCAAACAACGAGCACTAGCACTTTTTTATTAATTTAATTTTGTTTGGACTGTATGATACATTTAATATTTTTACAAACTGAAAGTTTTTTTTCACTGCACACTGTGAAGGACTATATTTATGAGTGGTTTATTTACTCATCCACTTATTTATTATTTGTCTATTTATCAGTGTATTTAATCAAAATATTTATTTGAGAGTATCACTTTTATATTTAATATTAAGCACAATTGTGAATTATAATTCTCTCACTAGGGGACACTGCAAGCGCTATAGTTATCACTATTGTGATTACTTTTTTTCATGACATGTTGGGTATCTATTTACTCGGCGTAAAATTTTCTTTCACAATTAAGAAAAAAAATTGTGCTAAATTTACTGTTTTCTTATTTTTTTATTTAAAAAAGTGATTTTTTTTCCAAAAAAATTGCGTTTGTAAGACCGCTGTGCAAATACGGTGTGATAAAAATATTGCAACAATCTCCATTTTATTCTCTAGGATCTCTGCTAAAAAAAATATATATAATGTTTGGGGGTTCTAAGTAATTTTCTAGCAAAAAAAAAATGATTTTAACTTGTAAACAACAACTGTCTTAAAAAGAGAGTGGTTAAAGCAAAGTTCAAAAAGAAATGATCATTTCTAAATCCAGTTGTGCATATGGGTGTCCCCAAACTCCCAATATTTAGTGCTTCCACCACCGAGTGACAACAGACAAAATGAGCCTCTTACAGGATCCAGTGGGTCATCATATAAATGATTAAATGTGTTTAATAAATCCCTTTGAAAAAGGATGGTTCCAAATGCCAGGTACGTGTCCAGTCAGGGTTACTCCATCTGATTATCCCTTGGTTTTTAGGTGCAATAAGTGTCTGCCGAAGTCACTGCCATAAATGTTCCCATCCTCCAGCCTTCAAATTGTATGAGGTCATCTCCAAGATCTGTGCAGTGAGGCGCATCTGTGACATACAAGTCAGTGAGGGGACTGCAAGAAGTCTGCAACAGCTGTCCATGCACAGGTCACAGATGCGCCTCACTGCACAGATCTTGGAGATTACCTCATACAGGTTGAAGACAGGATGACGGGAACTTTCATGGCAATGACTTCGGCAGATGGGTTCTTATGGACTGATTATTTTGTCAGAAAAAAGTTTGGTGTCACTTTACATACATATCCTTTTACATTTTATTTGTTTCAATGTTTTCAAATATTGATTTAAGATTGAATCACCTGTTTATTGATTTAGCACTGCTTCCTTATACTGTTATTCTTTGCAAAGTGACCTTTCACCACATTGACTAAAGTCTGTGGATAATCCCCTTTCAAAGTTTAACTTCACTTCCAACTGGAACAGCATATATGCCTTCAGTAAATGAACCCCCTAGAGTCCTGTATGTTCCATCTGCTGGCCAACCCCGATGAGATTTTTATTGGTTTGACAAAACAGGGGAGCCAATGTTTTGCAATTGTCCTTTTGTAGCTCTTCCCTTTGGGGAGAGAAAGTATGGGAGAGTGTCCTTGTTACCCCTTTCCTCTGGGAATATGAGCTCTTTGAGAAGGCTGTGTGCTTGGCATTAGAGCCCCAAGGAACCTGTGCTTAGGTGCTTAGGTAGAGCATCTCTGTGTGAGCAATCTGTGTGCCTGAAGGCCATGGTGTTGGTTTACTAAAAGCAAGTGCACTGTTCACTTTGCCAGTGAAATTTCACTCTGCAAGGAAATTTCCGTGCAAAGTAAAACTGCTTTTTGGATGCACATGATTGAATGATGGAAGTCAGCAGTGCTTCACCTCGTACACTAAGCTCTGGGGAAAATTCCTTTGCAAACTGCAATTGCAAAGTGAACAGTATTTGCCTTTAGTAAACCAACCTCCCTGCATCCCCAAAGAGAAAAGACATAAAGAGACATCATGCTAGAGTCACCACTGAGGCAGATGTATCACTACCCCCATAGGAGCTGCTAGAAAGATGCTCAGGGTTCATTTCCCAGTAGTTGCCCCGCAGCCAGGCACATGGTCACAGTCACTCTTTGGCTCCCGTAACAGTCCAGGGGTGATCTTCTCTAGTGTTTTTATTTTTGAGTAACTTGGAAAGGGACGGGGAATAAGGATGATCGAACTTTTGAAAAGTTTGGTTCGGCCAGAACATCCGAACTTCCCGAAAGTTCGGCCCGGATTTCAGAACCCCATTGAAATCAATGGGACCCGAACTTCGGGAATCAAAAAACACAATTTTTAAGCCCTAAAACCCAATAAATGCCCCTAAAAAGTGCCTAGGGTTCTGGGTCATGCCCCATTAACTATTAATCACACAAAAAAAAGTTCTTAAAAATTGTCATTTTTGATAAAAAAAGCCAATTATTGAAAAAATTAAAAAAAAAAAGAGAGATTTTTTGATTTTGACTTTGGATTTAGTATCTGGGGGGTCTAAAGGGTGTGCATGTGAAGTTTCAGCTCTGTAGCATGTCCAGAACCATGAAAAAAAAAGGTAATTTTTCAGTAGAACAGGGATGTGGGACCCTCCCTTTACACCTATATGATCTTTTTTTTCTGGTTTTGGACATGCTACAGAGCTGAAACTTCACAGGTACACCTTTTAGACACCCCAGACACAAAATCACACAAAAAAAGTTCTTAAAAATTGTCATTTTTGATAAAAAAAAAAGCCAATTATTGAAAAAATTAAAAAAAAAGAGAGATTTTTGGATTTTTACTTTGGATTTCGTATCTGGGGGGTCTAAAAAGTGTACATGTGAAGTTTCAGCTCTGTAGCATGTCCAGAACCATAAAAAAAAAGATCGTTTGTATTAGAACACTTTCAGCACAGGAGGTTGGCTTTGCTGCTGTAACACCTTGCCGGTTTAATAGTAGTGATGTCGCGAACCTAAAATTCGCCGTTCGCGAACGGCGAACGCGAACATCGGCAAATGTTCGCGAACCGGCGAACCGCCATAGACTTCAATAGGCAGGCGAATTTTAAAACACACAGGGACTCTTTCTGGCCACAATAGTGATGGAAAAGTTGTTTCAAGGGGACTAACACCT
Source organism: Pelophylax lessonae (assembly GCF_965119305.1). NCBI lineage: Eukaryota > Metazoa > Chordata > Amphibia > Anura > Ranidae > Pelophylax > Pelophylax lessonae. Next base: position 159,037,429 of record NC_138775.1, read on the forward strand.
GGACTGTGGCATGCCGGAGAGGGATCACGCAAAAAAAAGTTCTTAAAAATTATAATTTTTTGATAGAGAGCCAATTATTGGAAAAATTAAAAAAAAATAAAAATAAAAAATTTCTTTGGATTTAGCATCTGGGGGGGTCTAAAAAGTGTACCTGTGAAGTTTCAGCTCTGTAGCATGTCCAGAACCCCTAAAAAACAGCATTTGTCTTATATTTTCAGGAATATGGCTTCTCTGCGGCTGGCTTTTTCTCTTGCAGGCATTTATCGGGCATTTTTTTAGGCAGGCATGTCATTTTTTGTATTTAGTGTCTGGGGGGTCTAAAAAGTGTACCTGTCAATTTTCAGCTCTGTAGCATGTCCAGAACCCCTAAAAAACAGCATTTTTCTTATATTTTCAGGAATATGGCTTCTCTGCGGCTGGCTTTTTCTCTTGCAGGCATTTAGCGGGCATTTTTTTAGGCAGGCATGTCATTTTTTGTATTTAGTGTCTGGGGGGTCTAAAAAGTGTACCTGTCAAGTTTCAGCTCTGTAGCATGTCCAGAACCCCTAAAAAACAGCATTTTTCTTATATTTTCAGGAATATGGCTTCTCTGCGGCTGGCTTTTTCTCTTGCAGGCATTTAGCGGGCATTTTTTTAGGCAGGCATGTCATTTTTTGTATTTAGTGTCTGGGGGGTCTAAAAAGTGTACCTGTCAAGTTTCAGCTCTGTAGCATGTCCAGAACCCCTAAAAAACAGCATTTTTCTTATATTTTCAGGAATACGGCTTCTCTGCGGCTGGCTTTTTCTCTTGCAGGCATTTAGCGGGCATTTTTTTAGGCAGGCATGTCATTTTTTGTATTTAGTGTCTGGGGGGTCTAAAAAGTGTACCTGTCAAGTTTCAGCTCTGTAGCATGTCCAGAACCCCTAAAAAACAGCATTTTTCTTATATTTTCAGGAATATGGCTTCTCTGCGGCTGGCTTTTTCTCTTGCAGGCATTTAGCGGGCATTTTTTTAGGCAGGCATGTCATTTTTTGTATTTAGTGTCTGGGGGGTCTAAAAAGTGTACCTGTCAATTTTCAGCTCTGTAGCATGTCCAGAACCCCTAAAAAACAGCATTTTTCTTATATTTTCAGGAATATGGCTTCTCTGCGGCTGGCTTTTTCTCTTGCAGGCATTTAGCGGGCATTTTTTTAGGCAGGCATGTCATTTTTTGTATTTAGTGTCTGGGGGGTCTAAAAAGTGTACCTGTCAAGTTTCAGCTCTGTAGCATGTCCAGAACCCCTAAAAAACAGCATTTTTCTTATATTTTCAGGAATACGGCTTCTCTGCGGCTGGCTTTTTCTCTTGCAGGCATTTAGCGGGCATTTTTTTAGGCAGGCATGTCATTTTTTGTATTTAGTGTCTGGGGGGTCTAAAAAGTGTACCTGTCAAGTTTCAGCTCTGTAGCATGTCCAGAACCCCTAAAAAACAGCATTTTTATTATATTTTCAGTAATACGGCTTCTCTGCGGCTGGCTTTTTCTCTTGCAGGCATTTATCGGGCATTTTTTTAGGCAGGCATGTCATTTTTTGTATTTAGTGTCTGGGGGGTCTAAAAAGTGTACCTGTCAAGTTTCAGCTCTGTAGCATGTCCAGAACCCCTAAAAAACAGCATTTTTCTTATATTTTCAGGAATACGGCTTCTCTGCGGCTGGCTTTTTCTCTTGCAGGCATTTAGCGGGCATTTTTTTAGGCAGGCATGTCATTTTTTGTATTTAGTGTCTGGGGGGTCTAAAAAGTGTACCTGTCAAGTTTCAGCTCTGTAGTATGTCCACAACCCAAAAAAAACAGCATTTTTCTTATGATTTTTAGTAGAAAACTAATGCAGTGTCTTTCCAGCTGTCTTTTTTTCTTTCTGGCAAGCTGAAATATGATATGCCAAGGCAAACATGCCTATCAGTTGAGCTATGACACAGACAACACTGCACACATGGGGAAATATGTAAAACAGGAAAAGGAAATTAGGTGACGGTCACAAAACATGATATTGTGATTGGCCAAATAAAAAGTCGCCTCGCGATGAGGTCGCGCCAAAGTCGCGCTAAGTCGCGCCAAAGTCGCACTGGAAGCGACGCTACTTTAGTGGTAGCGGCAGTGTAAACCAGCACTAAAACATCCAGTGTGTGAATACGATCAGGTATGATGTTTTATCGGTCAAGTAGTGTAAGGGTTACGCCCGTCGCCCGCTTCACAGTGACAGACCAAACTCTGACAGACCAAATTCCCCGTTTAACAGTCAGTCAGTCCATTTGCACAACCGCAAACTCCCAATTTGCACAAGGTTGGATACCAAGCTAGCCATGTCCCGTTCCTTGTCCTCACTGACATTATTGAAGGTCTCTTCCTCCACCCAGCCACATACAACACCAAGGGTCCCCGAAAGGTGAGAACAAGCCCCCTGGGACGCCTGCTGTGGCTGGTATTCCACCTCCTCAAAGCCACCTTCCTCCTCTGACTTCTCTTCTTCAGACTCCTCTCTCTGCGTTGCCACAGGTCCAGCAATTGACAACGACAAGGCTGCTTCTGGTGGTGATGAGGACCACAACTCTTCCTCTTCATGCTCATCTACAGCCTGATCCAGTACTCTTCGCAGGGCACGCTCCAGAAAAAACGCATATGGGATGAGGTCGATGATGTTGCCTTGGGTTCGACTGACCACCAGGAATGTCATCTCCGCAAAAGGACGCATGAGCCTACAGCCATTGTTCATGAGCATTCAGTAACGCGGCCAAAAAATACCCAGCTCCGCAGAAAGAATGAAAGAAAATGAATGTTTTTTTTTATGAAAAATTATCCTGCGGATCGCTTTTGGTCTGTACACAATGAAGCAACGACCTTATCATCTGGGGTGTGCCAACACAATCCTAGAGGTGATCGCTTCATTGTGATACGCAAGCCCCTTCACCACGACAAGGTAACGATCACGAAGGGGAATTGACACATGTATGTGCCTTTTTTTTTGTTTTTTGTTTTTTTGCAGCCACAGTGTAGCACCAGAGGCCAGAAAAATTAGGCATGTACACATGCATGAAAAAGTAGGTATTGTTGCAGCCGCTGCTGTAGCAGCGGCCTGAAAAATTGAGGTTTTAAGGCAGAAAGTGCACTAAAACATTGCGGCTTGAACCGTAGTTGGTGGCGGAGACGTCACGTAAGTCATCCGGCATGCAGAGAATGATTATATACAGCAGCGTGTGAACCATTTTTAGGCCAAGGCATCTCAGTCATCACCAGGCCTTTTTTAGTCAAATGCATCCCCCACTGTCAGTCCCTTCGGGATCCATGCCTCATTCATCTTAATAAACGTGAGGTAATCAAGACTTTTTTGACCTAGGCGACTTCTCTTCTCAGTGACAATACCTCCTGCTGCGCTGAAGGTCCTTTCTGACAGCACACTTGAAGCGGGGCAGGCCAGAAGTTCTATCGCAAATTGGGATAGCTCAGGCCACAGGTCAAGTCTGCACACCCAGTAGTCAAGGGGTTCATCGCTCCTCAGAGTGTCGATATCTGCAGTTAAGGCAAGGTAGTCTGCTACCTGTCGGTCGAGTCGTTCTCTGAGGGTGGACCCCGAAGGGCTGTGGCGATGCATAGGACTAAAAAAGCTCCGCATGTCCTCCATCAACAAGACGTCTGTAAAGCGTCCTGTCCTTGCCGGCGTGGTTGTGGTGGTAGGAGGAGGATTACTTTCACCTCTTCCCCTGTTGGATTCCCGTTGTGCTGTGACATCACCCTTATACGCTGTGTAAAGCATAGTTTTTAACTTATTTTGTAGCTGCTGCATCCTTTGCGACTGCCGGTAATTGGGTAACATATCACAGACTTTCTGCTTATACCGGGGGTCTAGTAGCGTGGCCACCCAGTACAGGTCGTTCTCCTTCAGCCTTTTTATACGAGGGTCTCTCAACAGGCATGACAGCATGAAAGACCCCATTTGCACAAGGTTGGATGCCGAGCTACTCATGTCCAATTCCTCGTCCTCACTGATGTCATTGAAGGTGTGTTCTTCCCCCCAGCCACGTACAACACCACGGGTACCAGATAGGTGACAACGAGCACCCTGGGATGCCTGCTGTGGTTGGTGTTCCTCCTCCTCAAAGCCACATTCCTCCTCTGACTCCTCTTCTTCACACTCCTCTTCCAGTGTTGCCGCAGGTCCAGCAATCGATGGTAAGGCTGTTTCTGGTGGTGGTGATGGTGACCACAACTCTTCCTCTTCCTCTTCACGCTCATCTACGGCCTGATCCAGCACTCTTCGCAGGGCACGCTCCAGGAAAAAAACATATGGGATGATGTCGCTGATGGTGCCTTCAGTGCGACTCACTAGGTTTGTCACCTCCTCAAAAGGACGCATGAGCCTACAGGCATTGCGCATGAGCGTCCAGTAGCGTGGCAAAAAAATACCCAGCTCCGCAGAGGCTGTCCTAGCACCCCGGTCATACAAATACTCGTTGACCGCTTTTTCTTGTTGGAGCAGGCGGTCGAACATTAGCAGTGTTGAATTCCAACGTGTCGGGCTGTCGCAAATCAAGCGCCTCACTGGCATGTTGTTTCGCCGCTGAATATCTGCAAAGTGCGCCATGGCCGCGTAGGAACGCCTGAAATGGCCACACACCTTCCTGGCCTGCTTGAGGACGTCCTGTAAGCCTGGGTACTTCTGCACAAAACGTTGCACAATCAGATTCAACACATGTGCCATGCACGGCACATGTGTCAACTTGCCCAAATTCAATGCCGCCAACAAATTGCTCCCGTTGTCACACACCACTTTGCCGATCTCCAGTTGGTGCGGGGTCAGCCACTGATCCACCTGTGCATTCAGGGCGGACAGTAGTGCTGGTCCGGTGTGACTCTCTGCTTTCAGGCAAGTCAACCCCAAGACAGCGTGACACTGTCGTATCCGGCATGTGGAATAGCCCCTGGGGAGCTGGGGGGGTGCAGTTGGTGTGGAGCAAGACGCAACAGCAGAAGAGGACTCAGCCGAGGAGGTTAGCAAAGAGGATGGAGTAGGAGGAGTAGAGGAGGTGGCAGCAGGCCTGCCTGCAAGTCGTGGCGGTGTCACCAACTCCTCTGCAGCAGAGCCACGCATTCCATGCTTGGCAGCCGCCAGCAGGTTTACCCAATGCGCAGTGTACGTTATATACCTGCCCTGACCGTGCTTTGCAGACCAGCTATCAGTGGTCAGATGGACCCTTGCCCCAACACTGTGTGCCAGACGTGACATGATTTCCTTTTCCACAATAGAGTACAGGTTGGGGATTGCCTTTTGTGAAAAATAATTTCGGCCGGGTACCTTCCACTGCGGTGTCCCAATAGCGACAAATTTTTTGAAGGCCTCAGACTCCACCAGCTTGTATGGTAAAAGCTGGCGGGCTAAGAGTTCCGACAAGCCAGCTGTCAGACGCCGGGCAAGGGGGTGACTCTGCGAGATTGGCTTTTTACGCTCAAACATTTCCTTGACAGACACCTGACTGTGGGCAGGTGATGAGCAGGAACTGCTGAAGGTGAGAGGCGGAGGGGCGGGTTGTTGATAGGGGGCATGGAGGACAGCAGTGGTTGACGTGGCTGAAGATGCTGGACCAGGAGGAGGATGGTGGCTTTCAGTTTGTGTGCTGCTTTTACTCATGTGTTGATCCCATAGGCGTTTGTGATGTGAGATCATGTGCCTTCGCAAAGCAGTTGTACCTAGGTGGGTGTTGGACTTCCCACGACTCAGTTTCTTTTGGCACAGGTTACAAATGGCATCGCTGATATCAGAGGCAGACACACAAAAAAAATGCCACACTGCTGAGCTTTGCAAGGACGGCATTCTGGTGGTGGCAACAGCTTGCGTTGATTGGCGTGCTGTCTGGCTGACCCCGGGTGCCGAATCTACATGCTGTCTGACTGCGCCACTAGCTCCTTGCGATGACCTCCTCCCCCTGCTTCCAACTCGTCTCCTCCTCCTCTCTGTCTCCCCATCTGAACTTTCCCCCTCTTCTTCTGCTCTTCGAGCAGGCACCCAGGTGACATCCACAGACACATCGTCATCATCAGCCGCTTCACTTGACAACTCAGCAAAGGCAGCAGCAGCAGGTACAACATCATCATCATCACAATGTACGTCCATGTGTATAATGCTGCCTGACTGAGACATATCCCCGTTATCTACATCCTCTGGCACTAATAGTTGCGCATCACTTATTTCTTCAAACTGATGTGAAAATAACTCCTCTGACGGATCAAGTGAAGCGGCTGTGGTGCTAGTGTTGGTGGTGGTGCCGGCGGGCTGGCGAGTGGTAAATTGAGAGGTGCCCGAAGCTGAGCTGGAGGAGGATGGTGCATTAGGGTTCCGAGCGGAAGCTGTAGACGATTGGGTGTCTTGTGTAAGCCAGTCAACTATGGCCTCTAGGGCCTAAGGAAATCACAGCACCACGACGGCCCTTGCGGGGTGGCCTGCCTCTGCCTGTCATTTTCTTTTTTAATGTGTTGTGTACTATGAGTGCAAGGTGCTGTGCCACCCTATAGGAGTGTTGGGCAGTGGGTACAGTACACTCTGTGGACCTGACAGTCACTGGCACTCAGGCAACTGCAATTAAAAAATATATATATTTTTTTTACTTGGCAAGCTGCTGTGCCACCTTATATATCAGTGGTGGGTGGGCAGTGGCACAGTACACTCTCTGTGGACCTGACAGCAGTCACTGGCACCCAGGCAACTGCAATTTTAAAAAATATATATTTTATTTTACTTTGCAAGCTGCTGTGCCACCTTATATATCAGTGGTGGGTGGGCAGTGGCACAGTACACTCTCTGTGGACCTGACAGCAGTCACTGGCACCCAGGCAACTGCAATTTTAAAAAATATATTTTATTTTACTTTGCAAGCTGCTGTGCCACCTTATATATCAGTGGTGGGTGGGCAGTGGCACAGTACACTCTCTGTGGACCTGACAGCAGTCACTGGCACCCAGGCAACTGCAATTTTAAAAAATATATATTTTATTTTACTTTGCAAGCTGCTGTGCCACCTTATATATCAGTGGTGGGTGGGCAGTGGCACAGTACACTCTCTGTGGACCTGACAGCAGTCACTGGCACCCAGGCAACTGCAATTTTAAAAAAATATATTTTATTTTACTTTGCAAGCTGCTGTGCCACCTTATATATCAGTGGTGGGTGGGCAGTGGCACAGTACACTCTCTGTGGACCTGACAGCAGTCACTGGCACCCAGGCAACTGCAATTAAAAAATATATATTTTTTTTTTTACTTTGCAAGCTGCTGTGCCACCTTATATATCAGTGGTGGGTGGGCACACAGTGGCACTGCAGTGGGCACAGTACACTCTGTGGACCTGACAGTAACTGGCAGCCCAGGCAACTGCAATAATAAAAAATATTTTTTTTTTCAATTTATTGCAACAAGATGCTGTGCCACCGTATATATATCAGTGGTGGGCAGTGCACTGCAGTGGGTACAGTGCACTCTGTGGTCCTGACACAGCACTCACTGCAATTATGACAGAGGAAAAAAAAAATATTTTTTAAAATGCCAGGTACTGTGCCTGTGCCACCCGAAATGAGTGTGGTGTGCACACAGTACAGTCTGTGGTAGGTCTGTGGCCTCTCACACACAGCGGGCAGGCAACTGCAGTGTACAATAGATATATATAGATATATATATAAAGAAAAAAATCTATTACCTTACCAGCCCTTAAAAGGGCTTTTGGGGACACTATATATATATACATATATATATATGTATATATATAAATAAAAAAAATCCTCAATTACCAGCCCTTAAAAGGGCTTTTGGGGACACTAGATAGATATAGATATATATATATATATATGAAGAAACAACTCAATTACCAGCCCTTAAAAGGGCTTTTGGGGACGCTAGGTATATATATATATATATATATATATATATATATATATATATATATATATATATATATATAAAAAAAAAACACAAATACCAGCCCTTAGAAGGGCTTTTTGGGGTGCTGATATTACAGCAGTAGTGGACCAAGAACACTGCAAGACCAGGAACACTGAATAACTGTCCCTAGCTTAACAGCAGCAGCAGCAGCAGCAGCAGCAGCTCTCTCCCTACTCTCACTACACACATTGCTTCAGAATGATCTAAGATGGATGCTGCCCTTGCTTATTTATAGGAGGTGGGAGGGTGTGGGAGGGAGGTATGCTGATTGGCTGGAAATGTGTCTGCTGACTGTAAAGTTCAGGGTCAAAGTTTGCCTCAATGATGTCTTATGGGGGGCGGACCGAACATCGCATATGTTCGCCGGCAGCGGCGAACGCGAACATGCTAAGTTCGCCGGGAACTGTTCGCCAGCGAACAGTTCTACACATCTCTATTTAATAGCAGGCATTTTTTTGGGTTCTTTGCAGTCAGGAAAAACATCTGAACTTGTGTATAGTGGTACTGTGCACAAGTTCCGATGTTTTGCCTGCCTCCAAAAACTCCCAAAAAATGCCAGCAAAAACACACCTAGGCATTTTTTTTTTGACGCTAGCGTTTTTTTTGGCATTTTTTTGGGTTCTTTTGAGGCAGGCAAAACATCTGATCTTGTGTATAGTGGTGTATATACACACATACTTATATGTATAAACACACCTAGCCATATATAGGTGTGATAGTAGCAGAAATATATGCTTGCGCTAATGAAATCATTTACACTAATATATTTCTGCTACTATCACACCTATATATGGCTAGGTGTCTATACACATATAAGTATGTGTGTATATATACCACTATACACAAGTTCAGATGTTTTGCCTGCCTCAAAAGAACCGATGGTCGACCCGAACCGTTCGATCATCCCTAACGGGGAATTGAGTGGGATACTCCAGAACTATTTACAAATAGGAGGACACATTCTCTTCTGTAGAACTATGAGTCAAGTCCTTGCACAAGAAATAGACAAAGAGGTTGATTTACTAATTGCAAATATACTGTGCACTGCAAGTGCACTTTAACCACTTTAAGCCCGGTGGATTTTCCTGCTTAATGACCTGGCCACTTTTTTCAACTTGGCACTGAATGACTTTAACTGACAATTGCGCAGTCATGCAATGCTGTACCCAAACGAAATTTACGTCCTTTTTTTCCCCCACAAACATAGCTTTCTTTTGGTGGTATTTGATCACCTCTGGCCCTTTTCATTTTTTGCAATATTAATAAAAAAAGAGCGAAAATTGGCATTTTCTACTTTGACAGTTAAAAAATATCCAATATATTCAATTTTTTTCATATATTTAGGTCAAAATGTATTTAGCTACAAGTCTTTGACAAAAAAATTTTCAATGAGCGTATTTTTAACCACTTTAACCACTTTACAACCGGAGGATTTTGCTGTCTTCCGTCCAGACCACTTTTTGTGCTTCGGCACTGTGCGACTTTAACTGACAATTGTGCGGTCATGCAATGTGGTACCCAAACGAAATTTACGTCCTTTTTTTCCCACAAACAGAGCTTTCTTTTGGTGGTATTTGATCACCTCTGCGCTTTTTATTTTTTGCGATATTAATAAAAAAAGAGCGAAAATTTTGCAAAAAAATGACATTTTCAACTTTGTCTTTTAAAAAATATCCAATATACTCAATTTATGTCATTTTTTTTGGCCAAAATATATTTAGCTACATGTCTTTGACAAAAAAAAATTCAATGAGCGTATTTTTATTGGTTTGCGCAAAAGTTATAGCGTCTACAAACTATGGTGTAAATACTGAAATTTTACGCAGCTTTAATTTCTGACTGCCTATCTCAATTCATGAAGTGCTAAAATGGCAGGGCAGTACAAGACCCCCCCCAAATTACCACTTTTTGGAAAGTAGACATCCTAAGGAATGTTCTGAGAGGCATGTTGAGCTCATTGAATATTTAATTTTTTTGTCACAGGTGTTTGAAAAATGAATAAAAAATTTTTTTTTTTTTTTTTTAACACAAAGTTGTCACTAAAAGATAAATTTCTCACACATGCTATGGGTATATGTGTAATTACACCCCAAAATATATTCTGCTGCTTCTCCTGAGTACAGGGATACCACATATGTGAGACTTTTTGGGAGCCTAGCTGTGTACGGGACCCCGAAAATCAATCTCCATCTTTAGGTTTTCTAATGGCGTAAATTTTTGATTTTACTCCTCACTACCCAACACTGTGACAGGGAAGTGAAGGGGTTAAACTGGGGGAGATCAAGGGGTTAAACCTTTATAGAGGATAGATGGCGGGTGGCCTAAACCTATTCGGGCCTAGCGCAAGCGCAAATTAGGGTCACCAGTGACACTAAATACAGTGATCAGTAGTTATCTGATATACTGTATATATTAGTGCACTGTTTTATATGGAGTGAAGGGGTTAACTGGGGAAGATCAAGCGGTTAAAAGTTTATTAGGGAATAGGTGGCGGGTGCCCTAATCCTATATGGGCTTAGCGCAAGCGCAAATTAGGGTCACTAGTGACACTAAATACAGTGATCAGTATTTACCTATATACTGTATTTAGTGCACAGAGTAATAGGTAGTGAAGGGGTTAACTGGGGCTGATCAAGGGGTAAAAACTTTATTAGGGGATAGGTGGCGGGTACCCTAACCCTATTTGGGCCTAACACAGGCGCAAACTACGCTCACAAGTGACACTTATACAGTGATCAGTAGAATATCTGTATACCACTGTATATAGTGTTCACTGTGAGGGGTTTGGGGGTGATCAGGGGGTGATCAGAGGTGATGAAGGGGTTAAATGTGCCTATGTGAGGTGTGTCAGTGTAGTGTTGGTGGAAACTCACGTTTTTGGTGTGTCTCTGTCTCTCTCCTGGAACCGAAAGGACTTCAGGAGGGACAGTGACATCACTTCCCCTGTCTGTGTTTACATTACACAGACAGGGGACAGATTGCCATTGGTGGGGACCGATCTACAGACACTGACCAAAAATCATTGGTCAGTATCTGATGATTGATCGGTTCCCTACCGAATGCCATCGGGATCGGGACCCGCGGCGCGCGGGAGCGCGCTCTGGAGCCGCGATCGCGCATCACGTTAATACTACGTGGCTGAGCGGTATCGTGCCGCACTGCCGCAGTAGTATTACCGCGCGCGGTCCTAAAGTGGTTAAGACCAGAAGATTTTACCCCATTCCTGACCAGGCCATATTTTGCGATTCGGCACTGCATTATTTTAACGGACAATTGCGTGGTCGTGCGACCCTGTACCCAAACTAAATTAATTTATGTCCTAAACCCCCAACCCCCCCCCCCCCCCCCCACAAATAGAGCTTTCTTTTGGTGGTATTTGATCACCTGTACAATTTTTAATTTTTGAAAAAAAGAGCGACAATTTTGAAAAAAAAAAACATTATTTTTCACATTCTGATATATAACATCCCCCCCCCCAAAAAATACAACATTTTTTAACATTTTAGGCCAATTTGTTTTCTGCTACATATTTTTGGTAAAAAAAAAAATCACAAAAAGCATATTTTGATTGGTTTGCGCAAAAGTTTACTAACTATGGGAAAGATTTTTCATTTTTATTGTTTATTTTTTTTTTACTAGTAATGGCGGCGATCTGCGATTTTTTGCGGGACTGCGACATATGCGGCGGACGGATCGGACCCCTAACTTACATTTTTGACACTTTTGGGGGGACCAGTGACATTACTACAGTAATCAGTGCTATAAATATGCACTGCTACTGTAATAATGAATACAAAGGAAAGAGACTCACTGCTCAAGTTGATCCAGAAGCCTGATGACCTACAGCTCGCCTCCGTAAATGATAATAAAAGAAAAGAAATGGCTACACTCCAGATGAGGTCAAAATCCAGATTTATTGCTGGACATCCCAGTGTGACAAAAGGTGGCAAGGTAGACACGTTTCACACACTAGCATGTGTGCTTAATCATTACAAGGAAAAAATTGGTATAACATCTCAATATATACACACACAAGTATTCAATTAACAATTGGTGACAGGTGGTACAAATAAAGAGGTGAACCATTTTCCTAAATTGCCACCGAGAGAGGGAGATATCTGGCGACGTAGACCTACGTCGCCAGACCCAGGGCAGCCACGTTGCTGCTGTAACAGCAACGTGAGCCATCTTAAAGTGGTTAAGTGCATTTGCTCTAGATCTGAGGGAAGCTGTGGAATAAATGTGGGAGCTCTGCTGGTTTTTATCATCCAATCATGTACCAAAATGCTGTGTTTTATTTTCCTTGCATGTGATTAAGTATTCTTTGCAAAGTGAAGTTTTACCTAATTTACTAAGCCTTGGAGAAAGTGTACAGTATATTTGCATTTAGTAAATCAACCCCAAAGTGTTGTAGCAGTAGCTTGAAGAGATTAATCTTCCACTGTGTACAGTCCAAGCAAAGCCCTTTCAGGCCTCATGCACACTGGACGTTATAAAAAAAAAAAAAAAAAAAAACAGTAGAAAGCTGTAGCTGTAGAAGGAATTGTTCAGCTTTTTTGCAGTAGTGTTTTTCAGCTTTTTTTAGCGTTTTTCAGCTATGGCGTTTTATAGCATTACCACACTCCCACAAAAGTTTATGGCTCAAAAACGCTGATGAATGCAGAATAGCCACGTTTTTCTGCGTTTTTTGTTTTTTTTACTGCGTTTTTAAGCTATTATTAGTTAGAGCATTTTTACAGCTGAAAAACTCCTCTCAAAACCCACTAGTTCTGTTTTTTTTTTTTCAGCCAGAAAATGTCCCTGCCAAAAACTGCTGATAACAGCCTATGTTTGCATGGACACATAGGATAACATGCTTGGGAGTTTACTGGCTGCAGAAAAAAAAGTTCTGAAGCCAAAAACAGCAGCTGTAAAAACATCCAGTGTGCATGAGGCCTTATAGAATTAAAAAGACGGATCTCTTTAAGATACGGGACACTTTGTCTAATTTAAACACATGGCTGACTCTGTAGCATAAGAGAAGTGGCAACAGCACACAGTCTCTCAGATCTCTCACAACTGTCTGTACTTACAATGTCTTTAGACAATTGTTCTGACTCCTGAGTCCTTCATATGCTTTCCATACACTTTCTCCCTGTGATACCAGACTAGATTCAGAGACGACAGGACCCTCAGTCAGCTTCAGCAACTTTCTATCAAATCCCGGCCCACCAGCTTACCAAGCTGGGACCTCAATGATCAGCAACCACGTGGCAGGTGGCCTGGGGCATAATAGCTCCACCAGGCTGTGATCTCCTCTTCAGGGACAAGACAAGACTGTTCCTAGGTCTCAAATTATTTATACAGTTTTCCAGCACCCATCTGTGCAATGTTCCCATAGGGAATGGCTGAGACAGTAAAAAAAAATATTCTTGCTGCATATTTGTCTTATTCCACACCTATGTTCCAGCTCCAAGGGATACAAGGAGCCAGAACTAAATTGACCTAATCCTAACACCCATTTACCTAATCCTAACACTTATCTAGGAGGGTGCTACGCAATAATGCACCCAAACCTGTCATTTTGTGACTGATGTGCACCAGAAATTCGGTGTGATGCTCCTCTGTAGTGATGAGCCAAACACCCCCCTGTTCAGTTAGCACAAGAACATCTTGAACAGGGGAAATGATCTAGCAAACATGCAAACTCCATTACAGTCTATGAGACACGAACATGAAAAATCAAAAGTCCTAATTTTAAAGGCTTAAATGCAAGTTATTGGCCCACAAAAGTGTACAGGGACCTGGGTACTGCCCTGGGGGACATGAATCAATGCCAACATTTTTTTTTTAAAACGATCATTTTAACAGGAGCAGTGATTTTATTAATGCCTAAAGTGAAACAATAAAAATGAAAAGTTCTTTAAATATCGTGCCTGGGGGGCCCCCTTAATGTGCCTGTAAAGTGGCGCATTTGTGCAATGTATTTAGCCTGCTGCAGCAACACTGACATTTCTAAAGGAAAAAATGTCATTTAAACTTGCTCGCTGCTGTAATGTATTGTCGGCTCCCGGCAATACAGTTAAAAAAATGAAAAAACCGGCATGGGCCCCCCTCCCAGTCCATACCAAGTCCCTCGGGTCTAGTATGGATTTTAAGAGGAACCCCACGCCAAAATTTAAAAAAAAACCAGCATGGGGTTTCCCCTAAAATCCATACCAGACCCTTATCCAAGCACATGGGGGTGGGGCGAGCGAGCGCCACCCCTCCTGAACCCTACCAGGTCACATGCCCTCAACATGGGGGGGTGGGTTCTTTGGGGAAGGGGGGGGCTCTGCCCCCCACCCCAAAGCACCTTGCCCCATGTTGATGGGGACAGAAGTCTCTTCCCGACAACCATGAGCTGTGGTTGTGGGGTTCTGTGGGGAGGCTTATCGGAATCTGGAAGCCCCCTTTAACAAAGGGCCCCCAGATCCCGCCCCCCCCCATAGAGTAAATGGATATTGGGTACATCGTATCCCTACCCATTCAAAAAAAAAAAAAAGACAAAACCCAGTTTTGGACAAGTACTTTATTAACCACTTCAATACCGGGCACTTTCACCCCCTTCCTGCCCAGGCCAATTTTCCCCTTTTAGCGCTGTTGCAATTTGAATGACAATTGCCCGGTCATGCAACACTGTACCTACACCAAATTTATGTCATTTTCCCCCCACAAATAGAGCTTTCTTTTGGTGGTATTTGATCACCTCTGGGTTTTTTCCTTTTTGCTAAACACATAAAAAAAGACCGAAAAGTTTGAAAAAAAAAAAAAAAAAAGGTTTTTTGTTTATGTTATACAATTTTGTAAATAAATAAGTTTTTTCTGCACTGATGAGCACTGATGAGGAGGCACTGATGGGGTGGCACTGATGGGGTGGCACTGATAGGCAGCACTGATAGGCACTGATATGTGGCACTGATAGGTAGCACTGATATGCAGCATTGGTGGGCACTGATAGGCGGCACTGCTGGGCACTGATAGGCGGCATTGATGGGCACTGATAGGTGGCACTAATGGGCACTGATAGGTGGCACTGATGGGCACTAATGGGCACTGATAGGCAGCACTGATGGGCACTGATAGGCGGCACTGATCGGCACTGACGGGCGGCACTGATGGGCACTAATGGGCACTGATAGGCGGCCCTGTTGGACAAAAATGGGCACTGGTGGGCGACACTGATAGGTGGCAATGATGGGCACTGGTGGGCAGCACTGATAGGGAGGGAACTGGCGGGCAGCACTGATGGGGAGGGCAATGGGGGGCTCCCTGAGCCCTGATTGCCATCCCTGGTGGCCATAGTGGGCATCCCTGGGGTCATAGGTGGGCATCCCTGGGGTCATGGGTGGGCATCCCTGGTGGTTCTAGTGGCACCCCCCCGAGGGTCTGCACTGGTAATCAATGATCTGATTACCAGTGCCGACCCCCCCCCTGTCAGGGGAGCCGCCGATCGGTGCTCCTTTACTCGTGCCTGTCAGGCATGAACTAAGGAAAGCCGATCAACGGCTCTTCCTGTTTACTATGTGACCAGCCGTGATTGGACACGGCTGGTCACATGGTAAAGAGCTACGTCAGTAGGTTCTTTATCGAGATCGGAGATGCAGGGAGTCAGACTGACTCCTCGCATCACCGATCGCCGCTCTGTGCGCCCCGGGGGGCTCGCAGAGCTGTATTATCCTGCCGCCGTCATGTGACGTCCGGTCAGGATAATACAACCATAATCCCGCCGTCAATCTGCTATAGGGCAGGCGGGATGTGGCTAAAAAATAAAGATAAACAAATTGTGTACCCTGATGACCACGTTGCCCGCCCACAATCGAAAAATATAAAAGTGCAAGTGACACCACCACTGTTTAGCCACCAGATGGCCTCTCACCTCACTGAAGCATTAAACCAGCACTGAATCCTCAATATGACCAGTATAAGAAATGCCACTTCCTGAATCAATCTCACTGAAGCATTAAACCAGCATTGAATCCTCAATATGACCACTTCCTGAATCAATCTCTCACCATCCCATGGACATGATATGTGAATAAAGATAATGAGGCATCTAAGTGTACACTGCTATTATCCTTTAATTGATTCACATTCAAAGTAGAATTGCACTCACATGAATCGGCACAATGGGCATGTGCGGACCGTACACGCCAAAAACAGTAGCTGTCGGGAGCCGTGCTGATGGGTCGCTGCTCGTCCGTCCAGGTCTCCTCCCCCTACGGTGTTTTTTTCAGCAATACTGACATAAACTGATTTAAACTGAAGTGCCTATATATACAGTCAGGTCCATAAATATTGGGACATTGACACAATTCTAATCTTTTCGGCTCTATACACCACCACAATGGATTTGAAATTAAACAAACAAGATGTGCTTTAACTGCAGACTTTCAGCTTTAATTTGAGGGTATTTACATCCGAATCAGGTGAAAGGTGTAGGAATTACAACAGTTTGTATATGTGCCTCCCGCTTTTTAAGGGACCAAAAGTAATGGGACAGATTAACAATCATAAATCAAACTTTCACTTCCAGAACTGTGAAGGCTTTTTTAGATGTTGCTTGGCAAACTCTAATCTGGCCTTCCTGTTTTTGAGGTTTACCAATGGTTTACATCTTGTGGTGAACCCTCTGTATTCACTCTGGTGAAGTCTTCTCTTGATTGTTGACTTTGACACACATACATCTACCTCCTGGAGAGTGTTCTTGACCTGGCCAACTGTTGTGAAGGGTGTTTTCTTCACCAGGGAAAGAATTCTTCGGTCATCCACCACAGTTGTTTTCCGTGGTCTTCCGGGTCTCTAGGTGTTGCTGAGCTCACCGGTGTGTTTTCTTTTTAAGGATGTTCCAAACAGTTGATTTGGCCACACCTATACCATACCAAACCATACCTGTTTTAGCTATCTCCCTGATGGGTTTGTTTTTTTTTTTTCAGCCTAATGATGGTTTGCTTCACTGATAGTGAGAGCTCTTTGGATCTCATATTGAGAGTTGACAGCAACAGATTCCAAATGCAAATAGCACACTTGAAATGAACTCTGTTAGATGTGCCTCTTTGCTACAGGATTCTGAGGAACGGTTCTCGCCTAATCAGCCGCTCTGATGTAATCCAAGTCTCCCTCACTTCAGGGACTTACAGGATGCTACTGCTTGGGCGGGAAAGGGGCTCAAATATGCTCACCAGTTGTTTTCCGATGCAGTCTTTAAGACTTTCCGGCAGTTTCAGCTGGACTTTCAGGCACCTGGCTCCTGGCACTACCGCTATTTGCAACTACGGCACGCGGCTGCGGCCCAGTTCGGTGCAGCCCCGGTGTCTCTGGGTAATTCCCCTTTGGAAAAAGAGTTATTGGGAGATGTTCACACTAAATTGACTAGCTCCTATTATAGTGCTCTGATTCGTAGTGTGCCGTCTAGGCTGGATGCCATTAGAGCCGGGTGGGTGAGAGATATTCCGGACCTGTCGGATGATGACTGGGAAGAGCTCCTCCATACCTACTTTACAACCGCTATTTCCACCAGAGACAGGCTGATACAGCTGAGGATCTTTCATCGGTCATACTACACCCCTCATAGGCTGTTCCTTATGAAACACAGACCTACAGCAGAGTGCCATAAGTGCAGTAAGATGACGTGTGATCTACTTACATGCTATGGGGATGTGATAAAATTAGGCCTTTCTGGTCTCAGGTTACTGGTTTCTTGTCTCTTGCGGGGCGCAGGAACGGGCCCTGCTGGTAAAAATTCCATACAAATTTTGAAATCGCATATACTTGTCATACAGGTGCAGAACAATTGGGCCTTGGCTGTTTGTGGTACCTGAACACCACAACCGATTGCAGTTACTCTTGCTGGGCGCAGGAACAGGCCCTGCTGATTAAAATTCCATACAAATTTGAAATCGCATGGACTTGTCATACAGATGCAGAAAAATTGGGCCTTGTTTGTTGGTGGTGCCTGAACACCGTAATCCCTCACAGTTACTCTTGCTGGGCACAGGAACGGGACCTGCTGGTAAGAATTCCATACAAATTTGAAATCGCATGTACTTGTCATACAGGTGCCAAAAATTGGGCCTTTGGTGTTGGTGGTGCCTGAACACCGTAACCCCTCACAGTTACTCTTGCTGGGCGCAGGGCACAGGGACAGGGCCTGCTGTTAAAAATTACATATGAAATTTAAATTATATGCACCTGTCATACAAGTGCAGGAAAATTAGGCCTCGGGTGGTTGGTGGTGACCTAAACCAAAAACATTGTTGGAAGCTAGCAGAATCAAGGTTGAGGAATAGGATAGGCAGCATATGCAGTCTTCAAGGGATGGCAGACCCCTAGCAAATTCAATCAGTTACATCAGCATTAGGGGCTTGATAGCTGCTGTTGATCCAGGACTGATTCATTTTGATAAGTCAGCTGGTCAACCAAGTCTGTGGACAGACACACTCGTTTGTCCATCACAAAACCTCCAGCAGCACTGAACGTCCATTCGGAAAGCATGCTGGAAACAGGACAGGCCAGTAGCTCCATTTGCATATTGAGCAAGTTCTGGCCAGTGGTCCATCCTCAAGACCCAGTGGATGATCACTTGGAAAGGTCTCCCAAGTCTGCTTTTGCCCCTAGATAATCCTGCACCATATGGTGGAGTTGCTGCCCATGGTTGCTTAAACCTAACAGCCCTGGGTGCTGAGGACTAAAGAACCGTTCAAAGGCATCGGTCAGCCGGCCGCCTTCTCCACCACTCCTCCTTTGGGAGGTTAACATTCTCTGGACGTGTTTCTGAGGCATCGTTCAGCCAGTGTCTGGAAAGGTGTTACACAAATTTTTCTTCAAGGCGTCCTCAAGATGTTTCATCCTGTTTCATCCTCTGCTCCCTCTGTGAAGGCAGGGTGAGCTCTGCAACTTTACCCTTGTAACGTGGATCAAGAGTGGTTGCCGACCAATAATTATCTCTCTCCTTGATGCCACGAATCCTCTGGTCCATTTGCAGGCTTTGCAGAATCAGTGAGCCCATGCAACGTAAGTTGGAGGAGGCATGAGCTTCTGATTCCTCTGGGTCCCTAAGGATGACATTGTCATATGCAACCTCTCCCCAACCACATACAACTTCTGGGGTTTCTGGGGAATAATAACCATCCCTTGAAGACTACTGTATGCTATCCTCTACAACCATGCTGCCACACTCCTCCTCCTCTTCCTCCTGTGTGTTTTGTGTCCCTGCAGGCATGATATCTGCATAAAGGGGGCCTTGTGAGGAAAGGAATTCCTCCTCTTCCTCCCACTGTTCTGCCTCAAGTGTCCTGTCCATGATTCCACAAGGCGTGTGCTCCAGCAGGTAGACTAGAGGGATAGGGTCACTGATGCATGCATCATCCCAGCTCACCATCCTTGTGGCCTCCTCAAATGGTGACAGGACAGTGCATGCATCCTTTATCAAAAGCCACTGGTGTGGCAAAATAAAGCCAAGCTCCCCTGAGCCTGTCCTTGTGCCATACTCACACAGGTACTCATTGATGGCCCTCTGCTGCATGTGCAGCTGCTGCAACATTGTCAATGTTGAGTTCCATCTAGTGGGCATGTCACAAATTAGGTTGTTGGTGGGCAGGTTGAATTCCCGTTGAATGTCAGATAGCCGAGAACTGGCCACAGACTTTTCTGGCCTGCCTCAGGAGATCTTGGAAGCCCAGGTATCTGGTCAAGAAACGCTGCACCACCAGATTCAGGATATGTGACAAGCATGGAACATGTGTCAAGTGTCCCTGTCGGAGGGCGGAGAGAAGGTTGGTGCCATTGTTGCATACAACCATTCCTGGCTCAAGCTGTCATGGCATCAACCATCTCTGAGCTTGCCACTGCAGAGCTGACAGAATCTCTGCCCCGGTGTAACTACTATCCCCTAGACAGACCAACTGAAGCACTGCATGGCATCTTAGCCTGACTGCTTGCATAGCCCCCTGAACGCTTAGGGAGCACTGCTGTTTCAGAGGACAATTCAGTAGAAGAGGACATAGAGGCAGAAGTGGAGTAGCCAGATGTGGCGGAACCAGTACAAGCTTTTTGGAGGCAAGGTGGTTAAACAAGCTGCAACACTGAACCCTGTCCTGCATCCTTCCCAGCTGCCAGCAGAGTTACCCAGTGCACCATGAAGGAAATGTAATGTCCCTGTCCATGCCTGCTGGACCAAGAGTCAGCAGTAATGTGAACCTTCCTGCTGACTGCTCTGTCCAACGAGGCCAAAACACTACCAACCACATGACGGTAGAGAGCCGGAATGGCCTTATGTGAAAAGAAATGCCTTTTTGGTACCTGCCACTGTGGTACAGCTAATTCCACAAATTTTCCAAAGGGAGCCGAGTCTACCAGAGGAAAAGGCAGCAATTGTAGTGCTAGCAATTTGGCCAAGCTAGCATTAAGACGCTGAGCATGTGGATGGCTGGGACAGTATTTCTTTCTACGGTTCAGCAACTGGGGTAGTGAAATTTGCCTGCTGCTCAAATCAATGGTGGTGTACTGCTAGCAGATTGGGTGCAGGTTTTTGAGAAGACATGAGGTATAGTAGGGTTATAGATCCCAGATGAGGATCAGGGTGAAGTATGCTTGTTTTTATCTTGTGGCTCTTTCAGGTGCTGTTGCCAACGTATCATCATATGTCTTGTCAAGCATGTGCTGCCCAAGTGGCTGGTGTTCTGGCCATGCTTGATCTGCTTCAGAGAGATGTTGCAAACGGCAATGCTGTGGTCTACTGCACATGTGCTGAAAAAAGCCCACACCAATGAACTTTTAGGCGTCCACGGGGAGTTTGCAGCACCCTGCACCTGTGGAGCTCTGTGCTGCCATGCAATAGGTTGGCTACTCCTATGGCGGCCCCTGGAGCACATCCTGCCTTGTTGGAGTGGTGCATCCTCCTCCTCCTCACATTCCCCTTCTATCCTGTCAGAAACCCAAGTACAGTCAGTGACCTCATCATCCCCTCCCTCCTCATCACTGGAGCAAACTTGGCAGTAGGCTGCAGCTGTGGGAACATGAATGCTAGTTTCTTGTCTGTCATGGTCACCCCCTCCCTCTAGGCTCACATTATTCCCTTCATCAACCTGGGAACCAACATCAGAGCATTACAGTTTCTGCGCATCCTCCAGCAGCATGTCTCTGACACTATGATCGAATAGTTCAGGTAACTCCTCCGTGCATGATGGTGGGACGACAGAAGGAGTAGCTGTGGAGAAGGAGCTTGTGGAATGGGCCGCTTTGGCAGCTGTGGTGGAAGGAAAACTAGTATGAGACTGGGTGTCAGAGGGGACGAAGAGGATGTTGTGGCTAAATAATACGACTAGCACTGGAAAAAAAGGACGGGCATGCCCCGCCTGCAGAGTATGCACCATGTTTGTGACCATCACTTTTCACTGTGTGGACACAGAGGCTGCTTGCCCTCTTTTCGTGGCCTGTGAGCGTCTGCCTCTCCTTGTCGGCCTTTCAGACGTGGATTTTTTTTTTTGGGGGGGGGGTTAGTACTTGTTGATCAATAGATAATCTATATATAATACACTGCTGATATGTACTAAACTGACCAATATACTAAATGGCCTGTTATATACTCAATTGGCCTATATATCTATAGAGTTATCAATGTATGGTCTATACAGAACCGACCAATAGATACTGAATGGCCTGATATCTACATATATTTAGGCCACTTGAGTATATATCAAAAAAGCAAGGAGGTTTCCAGTCACTACTTACCAACCAGCCAGCGACCAACCGAATTAACCTGTCTAACAGTATGCGTTAACTGTTTTTAACGCATACTGTTAGACAGGTTAATTTGGTTGGTCGCTGGCTGGTTGGTAAGTAGTGACTGGAAATCTCCTTGCTTTTTTGATCTGCGTTTGCCATTCCAGTGCTGCTTTTTGTTAAGACCAGTTATAGGTGGGGGAGGTGACCACTTTTTGCAATGTCGTTTATACTAGTCAGGCAACGCACTGACACCTTTGCTGCCATTGTGCAATGTGCTGGGTGTTCAGTGTGACCTTGTGCCTTTAAGAAGGGGTGGGCTCCCTCCAGTCACCTGTCCTCCATCTATCTCATCAGAATGCATGTGCTCCCATTGTGGAGACTCTTTAAAGGCAGAGTTAGGGTCTCCAGGAATCAGGGTGCCTTGCCGTGGCCTGCAGCTTACGCATTTATTTGCAAATGTGTGCAACTAAACCCCTGTTTTTAACACATACTGTTAGACAGGTTAATTTGGTTGGTCGCTGGCTGGTTGGTAAGTAGTGACTGGAAACCTCCTTGCTTTTTTGATCTGCATTTTCCCTTCAGTGCTGCTTTCTGTTAAGACCAGTTACACTTGAGTATATATCAGACCATTCAGTATCTATCGGTCGGTTCTGTATAGACCATACATTGATATCTACATATATATATATATAGGCAATTTGAGTATATATCAATATATGGTCTATACTGAAACGAACAATAGATACTGAATGGCCTAATATATACTCAAGTGGCCTATATATATTAGATATCAATGCATGGTCTATAATGAACTGACCGATAGATACTCAATTGCCCTATATATGTATATATATCAATGTATGGTCTATACTAAACTGACCGATAGATACCGAATGGCCTAATATATGCACAATTGTCATATATATATATATATATATATATATATATATATATATATATATACAGTGGGTACGGAAAGTATTCAGACCCCCTTAAATTTTTCACTCTTTGTTATATTGCAGCCATTTGCTAAAATCATTTAGGTTCATTCTTCTTCCTCATGAATGTACACATAGCACCCCATACTGACAGAAAAACACAGAATTGTTGACATTGTTGCAGATTTATTAAAAAAGAAAAACTGAAATATCACATGGTCCTAAGTATTCAGACCCTTTGCTCAGTATTTAGTAGAAGCCCCCTTTTGATCTAATACAACCAGGAGTCTTTTTGGGAAAGATGCAACAAGTCTTTCACACCTGGATTTGGGGATCCTCTGCCATTCCTCCTTGCAGATCCTCTCCAGTTCTGTCAGGTAGGATGGTAAACGTTGGTGGACAGCCGTTTTTAGGTCTCTCCAGAGATGCTCAATTAGGTTTAAGTCAGGGCTCTGGCTGGGCCATTCAAGAACAGTCACGGAGTTGTTGTGAAGCCACTCCTTCGTTATTTTAGCTGTGTGCTTAGGGTCATTGTCTTGTTGGAAGGTAAACCTTCGGCCCACACTGAGGTCCAGAGCACTCTGGAGAAGGTTTTTGTCCAGGATATCCCTGTACTTGGCCGCATTCATCTTTCCCTCGATTGCAACCAGTCGTCCTGTCCCTGCAGCTGAAAAACACCCCCACAGCATGATGATGCCACCACCATGCTTCACTGTTGGGACTGTATTGGACAGGTGATGAGCAGTGCCTGGTTTTCTCCACACATACCGATTAGAATTAAGGCCAAAAGTTCTATTTTGGTCTTATCAACCAGAGAATCTTATTTCTCACCATCTTGGAGTCCTTCAGGTGTTTTTTAGCAAACTCCATGCGGGCTTTCATGTGTCTTACACTGAGGAGAGGCTTCCGTCGGGCCACTCTGCCAGAAAAGCCCCGACTGGTGGAGGACTGCAGTGATGGTTGACTTTCTACAACTTTCTCCCATCTCCTGACTGCATGTCTGGAGCTCAGCCACAGTGATCTTTGGGTTCTTCTTTACCTCTCTCACCAAGGCTCTTCTCCCCCGATAGCTCAGTTTGGCCAGACGGCCAGCTCTAGGAAGGGTTCTGGTCGTCCCAAACGTCTTCCATTTGAGGATTATGGAGGCCACTGTGCTCTTAGGAACCTTAAGTGCAGCAGAAATCTTTTTGTAACCTTGGCCAGATCTGTGCCTTGCCACAATTCTGTCTCTGAGCTCTTCAGGCAGTTCCTTTGACCTCATGATTCTCATTTGCTCTGACATGCATTGTGATCTGGAAGGTCTTATATAGACAGGTGTGTGGCTTTCCTAATCAAGTCCAATCAGTATAATCAAAACACAGCTGGACTCAAATGAAGGTGTAGAACCATCTCAAGGATGATCAGAAGAAATGGAAAGCACCTGAGTTAAATATATGAGTGTCACAGCAAAGGGTCTGAATACTTAGGACCATGTGATATTTCAGTTTTTCTTTTTTAATAAATCTGCAACAATGTCAACAATTCTGTGTTTTTCCGTCAATATGGGGTGCTATGTGTACATTCATGAGGAAGAAGAATGAACCTAAATGATATTAGCAAATGGCTGCAATATAACAAAGAGTGAAAAATGTAAGGGGGTCTGAATACTTTCCGTACCCACTGTGTATATGTATATATATATATATATATATATATAGGACATCAATGTATGCTCTATACTGAACTGATCGATAGATTCTCAATGGCCTAATCTATAAACAATTTGTTCCCACAAAGTTGGGAGCATGAAATTGACCAAAATGTCTTGGTATGCTGACACCTTAAGAATTCCCTTCTTTGGAACTAAGGGGCCAAGACCAAACCCTTAAAAAAAACCCACATCAAAATTCCCCCTCCACCAAAGCATTTGGACCAGTCCATACAGACATGGATGAGTGAGTTTGGGGTGGAGGAACTTGACCTCAACCTGATTGAACATCTTTGGAATAAATTTGAGCGCAAACTGTGAGCCAGGCCTTCTCTACAACATCAGTGCCTAACCTCACAAATGCGCTTCTGGAAGAATAGTCAAACATTCCCATAGGCACACCCCTAAACCTTGTGGGCAGACTTCCCAGAAGAGTTGAAGCTGTTTTATCTGTAAAGGGCGGGCTCAACTCAATATTGAACCCTATGGACGAAGACTGGGATGCCATTAAAAGTTCATGTGCGTGTAAAGGCAGGTATCCCAATACGTTTGGTAATATAGTGTAAATGTGAACATAACATAAAGTGCTGAAACAAACAGTGCAACAGTGCAAGTCTGTGAACCAATCCAGTCTATAATGCAGTTTATGAAGGAATATTTGTCCCCAGAAAAATCCACCACTTTTATTACCTTTTGGGTCTTTTCTCGCCTTAAAGTATGACCCTCATCACAAAGGTCAGATAAGTGCACATTCAAAACATAAATCCCCAGTCGGGCAGAGGTGGATGGTATGAATACTTACGAGTCCAAGCAGATCACCACACTACAATGACTGAGATTAATATTAGTATCCAAGTTAAAGAAAAAAGAGAGGAAAACAGTGTTTCAATGCTGAATAACTAACTTTATTAAAGAAAAGTTAAAATCACACTCACATGTAATGAGATGAGATCCTCGTGTAAATCCTATGAAGCAATGCTCATTCACTCAGTAGGAGTTGTGTGGCTCACTGGATAGATGGATGAATGAGAACGAACTGCCTGTGGACAGCCTCCTCTGTCCTCACTCGCTCAAAACTCTGCCAGGCGGAGAGGAGGCTTTCTGCAGACTGTTGGTTCTCATCCAACCATCCAGTGAGCAAATAACAGTTTTTAGTGCTGTGGCTGAGAACAGTTTCTGCCCTTAAAACCTCAGTTCCATTCTTTTCTCTTCCTCCAGTGGATTTCTGTACTATTCATTTGGTATAGTTTATCATATATTACATGATATTTTATAACGCAGCAGGAGAGAACACAAAGCAGTTTTATAATCAATCCCATTTATAAAAACATTACCCAGAAATGTCAGAACTTTGCAAGTCAAAGTGGCCAGTGATTTGTCCACAAGCACAAGGTTTGGGGGCTGTAAGCTCCAGCATAAAAATGTTGTTTTATTTCAAAGTTCAAATGACATAATTTTTCCTCACACTGTATATTTTAAAAGAAATCATTTAATTTTTTCTTTTTTTACCATTTTTCTCAACATATTTGTTTTTTAGCTACATGTCGCATAAGCCAGAACAGTCTTGATGAAAACTTCTTAGAACTCGATGAAAGGCATGAAAATGAGGTATTTTATGAAGAAGGAGAAACTGTAAGCTTTACCTGTAAAACTGGATATATAAACAGGAATGGACTGACTGGCACATGTACTAAATCCAAAGAACAACCAACTGAATATATACTGACTTATCCTACTTGTGAAGGTGAGTAGCAATTTATTACACATTAACATTTTGTAATAATTTAAAAAATATATTGCATGTAGTGTATCTTCATTTTTGGAACCAAATACTGTATATGCAAAATAATAGAAAAAAATACTGTATATGCAAAACACATTACATGCCAATGAAGATCCTTCAATATCAAGATGAATGTAATCAAATGTATGAACAGTTACACAGTAAGGCCTCATGCACACAAGCTGTACAACATGAAAACTGGGTCTATTTCCTCATCCCAGAGCCACAGGTGCTGCATATGCCCCTGGACACAGAGGGGTTTATTTACTAAAGGCAAAATCACTCTGCACTAGAGGCCTGTGATCTGTGTCTATGGTTGTTTTAGTATCATGCCAACAAGATTATAAGGTTGATTTACTAAAAGCAAATATACTGTGCACTGCAAGTGCACTTGTTCCAGAGCTTAGTAAATGAGGTAAAACTTCACTTTGCAAAGATCAATCACATGCAAGGAAAATAAAAAAAAACTGCATTTTTTTTTTCTACTTGATGATAGGAACCAGCAGAGCTTCCCTTCAGAACTAAAGCAAAAGCACCTAAAGTACACTTGCAGTGCAGAGTAGACATGTGCAGGAGGAAAAAATTTAATTAGACAATACTAGAATAGAATAGAAAAGAACAGAAAATTAAATAAGAGAAGAGAATAGAAAAGAATAGAAAATCAATAGAATAAAATAGAATATAACAGTTATATTCTATTTTATGTTATTCTAGATTAATTGTTTTTCTATTCTAATATTTTCTATTTAAAAATTTGAATTTCTGAAGATGGTTGTATTCTTTATATTTTATTTTATTCTATTCTTTCTATTTTTTCTTTTCTATTCTTTTCTATTCTCTTATTTTCTATTCTATTATTTTCTATTATTTTGGATTCCATTGTTTTGGATTCTATTTTAATATTTTCTATTCAAATGTATTCTTATTCTTTCTATTTTTATTCTATTGCTTTTCTATTCTTATCTAATTTTTTCTATTCAAATTCATTTTATTCAGAACTCGAATTTCTGAAGATGGTTAGTTTATATTCTCTCTTTTTTATTCTATTTTCTATTCTATTCTTTTCTATTGTTTTTTTATTCTAATTTTTTCTATTATTTTGGATTCCATTGATTTGAATTCTATCCTGCACTGTGACAGATATGCATGGAGCACTGGTGGTACACTATGACAGATGTTGAAGGGACAATGGTACACTGTGGCAGACGTTGATGGCGCACTGGTGCATTGTGACAGATGTTGATGGGGGCAATAGTGCATTGTGACAGATGTTGATGGGGGCAATAGTGCATTGTGGCTGATGTTGATGAGGCACTGGTACACCATGACAGATGTTGATGGGGCACTGGTGGTACACTGCGGCAAATGTTGATGGCGCATTGGTACACTGACAGATTTTGATGGGGCACTTGTGCACTGTGACAGATGTGCATGGAGTGCTGTGCTACCCTGTGATAGATGTTGATGTGACAATGGTACACTGTGACAGATGTTGATGAGGCATAACTGTTATATTCTTTCTATTTTATTCTATTGTTTTTCTATTGTATTCTTTTCTTTTCTATTGTAATCTTTTCTATTCAAATTCATTCTATTGAAATTTGAATTTCGGAAAATAGTTATAATACAACCATCCTAAGAAATTTGAATTTCCAATAGAATGAATTTGAATAGAAAAGAGTAGGATAGAAAAGAAAAGAATATAATAGAAAATACGAGAAAAGAATAGAAAAACAATAGAACAGAGTATAATTAAATAGAATATATACCCATCTTTCGAAAATTCGAATTTAGAATAGAATAAATTTGAATTAGAGAAGAAAAGATTAGAATAGAAAATAATAGAAAAGAATAGAATAGCAAATAA
This sequence comes from Pelophylax lessonae, assembly GCF_965119305.1. Taxonomy (NCBI): domain Eukaryota; kingdom Metazoa; phylum Chordata; class Amphibia; order Anura; family Ranidae; genus Pelophylax; species Pelophylax lessonae. Next base: position 159,065,385 of record NC_138775.1, read on the forward strand.
GAAAATAGAAAATAAATAAAATAAAATAGAATGTAATGATTATATTCTATTTTATTCTATTCTATATTGTTTTTCAATTAGTTTCTATTCTATTCTCAGTTTCTATTCTATTATTTTCTATTCTAATCTTTTCTATTCAAATTCATTCTATTTGAAATTTGAAATTCTGAAAATGGTTATATTCTTTCTATTTTATTCTATTGTATTGTTTTTCTATTCTATTCTCTTATTTTCTATTCTATTATTTTCTATTATTTTGGATTCCATTGTTTTGGATTCTATGCTATTCAAATTTGAATTTAGAAGACAATTGTATTCTATTTTACTTTATTCTATTCTATTAAATTATATTCTATTCTTTCATTTTTATTCTATTACTTTATTATTTTATATTCTATTTTATTGTATTCTTTTTTAGAAAATCGATTTTCTATTTTTTTCAAATTCAATTTGAATTTGTTACGGAATTTGATTTAAATTTGTTTTCTAATTCGATTCAAATTTGTTTTCTATTTCAAATTTGAATAGAATTTTTTGTCTGAATTTTGGTTCCTTATTTTTGAATTTGTTAAAATTTGTTAATATTGTAATCCGGTAATTCGGATATATCTGAATTTCTGAACAAAAACTTTTTTTGAATTTCAATTTGGAAGGAAACCACACGTCTAGTGCACAGTATATTTGCCTTTAGTAAATCAACCTCCCTGTCATATATAATACTTTTTTCTCAATATTTGTATTTGAAAAGTATTATTTCAAGGCCAATAGCTTGAAAAGATTTGTTTTGTATAGTAGCTTTATTTACAGAGTTATATTTCACAGTGCACATTCATCATGTATTGGGGTTTTCTAAAATGTAAGTACAACTTCAAGTGTAGGCTAATTTTTGTTGTTTTTTAATAGAAGAATCTGCTGTGTGAAGATAATATGATGTCACTTACATACATTTAGAAGATGTTTCCATTTGAACAAAGCATTTGTTGGAAAAGAATCTTGGACTTTTTCAGCTGAAGGAAAGACTTTTACTTGATATGTACAATGATAAATGAAGAAATTACTACACAAATTAGTTATGGCATTAAACAGATATGTTCACGTGTTTTGGCTTCACTGTGTGGTTTGAGTGGAAACAAATGAATAAAGCATTGTGCAGTGACCTATATTTACAGTCTTGAAGATGAGTAAAATTTTTACCCATGGAAACTCCACTCCTTGCACATTTAATAAAAAATATTCCTTACTATTAATTTCTATTGGGCGAGTCATTTTTTTAAAAGGTAACACTTCAATTATTTCTGTATTAAACAGAGGTCCTCTGATATACATGTTGTATACAACTTATAAGACTGCTATTATATTATTTACAAGACAACCAAACCTACTATACATGGCCTTTGGTGGGCAGTCTTGGTGCTCTAACACAAATAAAAATATTTCTCTTTCATTCACTGACTGACACAGCTCCATATCTTCTTAGACCCTTGGGCTTATGCTGCTCTCTCTCTCCAGGAGTAAGACTAAGCGGAAACAATATGCCCCTGAGGCAGTCCCGGGGGTATACCCTTACTTCCTGCTATAGGACTTCAGTTTTTCTGCCTAGTCAGGAGTAAGGACCTGGCTCCCTGCTGGGATCTGTGGTTCTGGCATTTTTTCCTTTTTAAATGGAATTTTTTTCTACCTTTGTTATTTTATGTTCCTGTGTGAACTACAATCAATTCTGCTCCTGTGTGAACCACAATCAACAGCCGGACTGGGCAACACACTGGATACCATAGATCTTAACGGTCTTCCCAGTCTGGCCTGCGAGTGCCACACAACTATTAACTCCACACTAGGTTGGGTGCGATAAAGCCCCACTGGATGAGTGAAGCACCTCGCGAGGACGCATAGCCCTGGTCACGACAATGCTCATGATTAGAGTCGCAAGGTACCTCTGGCCGCAGCACCCCCATTCCAAAATGGGGCAGTAAACTGCCATGAGTGGTGCCCACTCGGTTCCCAGGTGTGGTGAGTAGTGTCCCCCCCTCTTTTCTCAGGGGAATGCTGGGGTGGACGTGGGCCCTTCCTCGGGTTGGTAGGTCCCTCCTGTGCTCTTCCTTCCCTCATGATCCCCCCACTTTTTTTTCATTGGCGGGGTTCCCCTGTAATGGTTGCCCTCACCTATCCCCCTCTTCCCCCCCTAGTCCCCCTCGGGGTGCACGGGTATTTCTGGGTGAAGGGTGTCCCCATTGCCCATTGGTGATGGTGAGAGCGCACCGCCAACGGCTCCCTTCTATTGTGCCTGCAACGTTGGCTGTGCAGGGGGTCCCTGTGGGGGCTCCCCCCCTGGTAGACTACATGTACCTCGGGTCCTTAGGGGTCCTGTTTGCCGCGCAGCGTGTCATCGCTATTTTGTTGTGGGTGGCTGCATTCCTCTTCCTTTCTGATTGCAGCATGGCAGGCAATTTGATGCTCTGTATCTAGTTCTGAGTGTATGGTAGTGAGTCCCTGCGAGTATACAGCCCCTTCTCTGCTATAGCAGCACTGCTGGTGAGCTGATCCTTGTGGTACCACAGCGGTAGCGTTGTAAAGGGTTTTTTTTTTTTTTGCAAGAAAAAAAAACCTTTTTTTCCATTTACATGGTGCAACCTCTGATTTTAATCATGGAGCACCTGGAGTGAGTATCACCACCTGACCCACTCTCAGAAGCTGCGGGACCCTCTGGGTCTCAGTCTGTCCTGGCTGCCATGACGGCGGCCCTGCAGTCACTTGTGTCAAAGGTTGATATGGCCCTGCAAAAACGGCCTGGCAAGAAGCGCCCCCTGCCTTCACCTGCATCCCCCGCCTCCTCAGAGTCTGAGGTGGATTTGTCAGCCACGGACGCGAGTCAACCCACTGAGGCTGCTTTTTTGCACCCTGAGTGCTCTAACAGTGAGGATGAATCCTCTTCCACTGCAGTGACGCATGAAAAGGCACTGGTAGGGCACTGATTGTGTCAATGTGGGAAACTTTAAAGTTGGAGGACTCCGCTTATGCTGAGTCGGCAAACCGGTGCAGTTTGGCACTTGCAGATCATCCAAGGTGTTTCCCTTTCCTGCCTATTTTGACGAGATTGTCGCTAGTCAGTGGGGATCCCCAAACACATGGTTGGAATACCTAAGCATTTTGCTAGGAGATATCCCTTTTGAGGAGTCTCTCTTGAAGAAGCTGACGGTTCCACCGACGGTCGACTCTCAGGTTTCTAGGTTGAATAAGGCCACACTTTTACGGGTAGGGGATTCTCCTTCCTTTAGGACCCTGTGGACAAGAGAGATAAGGCTGTGGTCTGATACCTTTTCACTGTGATGGGTTCAATTTTGAGGCCGGTGTTTGCTATCACCTTGGTAACTTTAACGGAATGGGCAAAAATGTTATGCCAGAATCTAGAAGGGGATCAACATCCTCCTGAGCTTGCGGATCAGTTGATTTAGGGGCTAAAGTACATCTGTGACACATCCTTGGATGTGGCCCCTTTGGTTGGCAGAGCATCTGTGACGGCCGGGATCCTTCGCTGCATGATCTGGTCGAAGTACTGGTCGACCGACCAGGCTTCTCAAAAGGTATTGACTGATCTCCCTTTTGTAGGAGACTATTTGTTCGGGGCCTCTATGGAGGAAATCATTAAAGATCTTATGGGAGGTAAGAATACTTTGCTTCCGCAGGTTGCTAAGGGCAAGGAACCTCGTTGTAAACGTGGTCCTTTTTTTCTCAGCTCACAAGTGGCCCTTTTTGTCCAACTGGATCGCAGGAAAAGGGTTCAAGATCCACCTGAACCTTCGCGTGCGGCTCCAAGAGACCCTGGACTGGTAAGTCAAAAGCGGGCTCTGTTAGTTCCGCAGACAAGCCTTCCTCAGCCTGAAGGGGCGCCCTCACCCGTACCTGGGGTGGGGGGACGTCATTGTTTCTTTCTGGACCTGTGGACCTTGCTCATTCAGGACAAATGGGTCCACTTGTTGATTCGGTCCTTGCCTTAGGTAAGGTTCTTTCCTTTCAACCTACGCCTGTCTCTTGACTGGCTGCAGGGCCTTTACGGGGCGGTGCAGGACCTGTTGGCACAAGGAGTGATTGTGCGGTTTCCAGAGTCGGAACATTTTCAAGGCTTTTATTCAAATCTGTTTACTGTTCCCAGGAAGGAAGGCAAGGCCTGCCCAATCTTGGACCTCAAGGCTCTGAACCACTTTGTGCGGGTTCAGAAATTTGGGATGCAGTCCATTCGTACGGTAGTAGCACTCCATCAAGGATACTTTCTGGCCTCTATCGATATCAAGGACGCTTACCTTCATATCCCAATATATGTCAGGCACCAGCATTTTCTTTGCTTTGCCATGGGGGAGGTGCACTATCAATTGGTGGCCTTACCTTTTGGTCCCGCCTCAGCTCCTAGGGTGTTCAGGAAAGTGTTGGCCCTGTTGTTGGTCTTGCTCAATCAGAAGGGCATCACGGTGTTGGGATACCAAGACTATCTGCTTCTGTGTGCAGTGTCTTCATCGGCTCTAGAAGTTGATTTGGACATTACGATGTGGATTCTGCAAGAGTTCGGCTTGACTGAATTTTCAGAAATCAGCTCTGACTCCGTCCACCAAACTGGACTACCTGGGCCTGATGCTGGGTTCAGTCTCAGCCTGGGTGTTTCTTCCACAGGTGAAAATACTGAAGTTGCAAGATGCGATTGGACTCCTATTGTCCAACCTGCTCAGTTTCATGCCAGACCTCTGCAAAGGGAGATTCTTGTGGAATTGAACAAGGACCCACAGTCGCTAGACAATCTGATCCTGTTGAGCCTGGGTACGAGAGGCTCTCTGACCTGGGGGTTCTGCTCTCCGGCGCTCCGTCTAGGGAAATCCTTTCTCCCCCTGTATTGGACATTGGTTTCCACGGATGCCAGCCGGTTCCGGGTGGGGAGGTGTCTTGGGCATTTGCTCAGGTCAAGGAGTTTGGACTCGGGAGGAGTCCAGTCTGCCGATCAACATCTTGGAGATTCGGGCGACCAGACTTTGTCTCTCCCAGTGGCCGGCATCCTACGGTGGGCAGAAAGATATGTTCCAGGCCTCTCTGGTGTCCGGGGGTAGAGAATTGGCAGGCAGACTACCTCAGTCGGCAGTCATTGGATCAGGGAGAATGGTCTCTCTATCCGGAGGTGTTTCATCAACTTTGGGGGTCTCCCAATGTGGACCTGTTTGTCTCCTGATAAAGAGAGGTGACCAGCGCTACGGATTTCAAAGTATGAAAAAAAGGGGGGGGTGGAAAAACACAAACAAATTAATAGAATAATAAGGTGTAAGCTGCCCCAATCAAAACCTTAGATGAAGGTGAAAGTGATAAATAAGAATGTGACGATTGGTGTTGGCGCTACCTTTATAAATACCCCAAATAACGTGAGTGGGGATAAAAGGGTGTAAAAACCCACAAATGGTGAAATGTGCCAAAAAGTATTATAAAATGATAGTCAGAAATGCAAATCTGGGTGCTTATTCCAAATTAAATCTTAAACAGTGCTATAAACAGATACCGTGAGTGTAATAAACCCACTACCATACATTGTGTAAAAAAGAACTTGGTGATAGGTAAATAAACGTGCCACACAAAGTGTGATAGTAAACTGAAAAAAACTTTGTTGTGTAAAATCCGTAGTGGCCACTGGGTGGCGTTTTTGCAAATACAACCTGTATGATGATGAGGGGTTCCCCTTCGAAAAATGATGCAATCAATAGCCGCTGTTAGCACGAGTGAGTTATCTACGCCTGGCTTTATGCTATGTATGATTTGACCATTCACCATGGGGTTTCTTCTTCTATGAGCATCTAGGCCTCCCGCCAGCGGCTATTGATTGCATCATTTTTCGAAGGGGGACACCTCATCATCATACAGGTTGTATTTGCAAAAACGCCACCCAGTGGCCACTACGGATTTTACACAACAAAGTTTTTTTCAGTTTACTATCACACTTTGTGTGGCACGTTTATTTACCTATCCCCAAGTTCTTTTTTACACAATGTATGGTAGTGGGTTTATTACACTCACGGTATCTGTTTATAGCACTGTTTAAGATTTAATTTGGAATAAGCACCCAGATTTGCATTTCTGACTATCATTTTATAATACTTTTTGGCACATTTCACTGTTTGTCTCCTGTCTCAACAGGAAGGTGGAGAGGATCCTGTCAAGGTCTTGGGATCCTCTGGTCGACTTCACAGACACCCTTGGGGTCAGTATCGTCTGATTTATGCCTTTCCCCAATACAACTTCTGTCAAGACTGCTACGCAGAATTGAGGTGGAAGGGATTCCGGTCATTCTGGTGGCACCAGACTGACCTTTTCGGTCTTGGTACACAGGCCTAGTAAGGCTGGTAGCTGACGCTCCTTGGAAGCTTCCTCTATGAGAGGATATTCTGTCTTTATGTTTGCTGGCTTTAACGGCTTGGCTGTTGAAAGCCAGGTGCTGAAGGACAGAGGGCTGTCGGAGTCAGTAATTCCTACGCTGTTGAAAGTTAGGAAATCTACTTCCAGGAAGGTTTATCGTCAAGTTTGGAGAGCGTACATTATTTGGTGTGAGTTTTGAAGGTTTCTCCCTGTTCCTTTTCTGTGTCTCGTCTGCTAGAGTTTCTACAACTAGGTGTAGATCAATGTGGCTCTGGGCACCATCAAGGGCCAGATTTCCACCTTGGCCATATTTTTTCAAAGGCCGTTAGCTGTAAATTCTTTGGTTCATATTGTCATGCAGGGGGTGCGCCATCTGGCTTCTCCGGTGAGATCCCTGGTACCTCTGTGGGATCTCAATTTGGTTCTGTCAGTACTTGAAAAGCCTCCTTTTGAAAATATTTGTGAACTTCCTCTGCTCACCCTGTCACAGAAGATGGCCTTCTTGGTGCCTATTACTTCTGCGTGTTGGGTGTCAGAGTTGGCTGCGTTGTCCTGTCAGTCACCTTGTGTGGTGGTTCACAGGGACAAGGTGGTGTTACGACAGGCGTTCCTTCCTAAGGTCATCTCAGGGTTTCATTTAAATGAGGATATTGTGTTGCCATCTTTATGCCCTAAGTCAAAACATCCTAAAGAAAAAGCCTTACACTCCTTGGATGTGGTTCAGGCAATCAGAGTGTACCTGGCGGTGACTGAGTAGATTCGTAAATCTGATTCTTTGTTTGTCCTCACAAATGGATCTCGTAAGGGGCAGGCCGCATCTGGTGCGATCATTTCCAGATGGATCAGGCAGCCCGTGGTGCAGGCCTATTCTATTAAGGGTCAGGTTCCTCCTTTCCCTGTCAAGGTGCATTCTACGAGGGAGCTTAGTGCCTCCTGGGCCTTCCGTCATCGTGCGTCAGTGGTTCAGGTATGCAGGGCAGCTATGTGGTCGTCTGTACACACATTCACACAGTTTTATAAGATGGATGTCCTTGCATCTTCAGATGCTGCATTCGGCCGCAAATTTTTGTAAACCGCGTTTTCAGAGGCTCCTGCCTCTTGAGGGTGTATTTTTTTTCTGGTGGTGAGCTTCAGTTGTTCCTGATTGAGCTCCTCTGTTACCTGGTTGGCTATGTTTAGCCCTTGTTGGCAATTCTATCTATTGTTGTGTTTTTTTCCACCCCTCATATCGTCACTGCTTTGGGACGTCCCAAGGGTCTAAGAAGATATGGAGCTGTGTCCGTCAGTGAACGAAAGAAAAAACTGGATTTTTGTCTTACCGTAAAGTCCTTTTCTCTGAGGTTTACTGATGGACACAGCACCCGCCCCTCTGTTGGGTTGAGTTATGTATTCCTTTGACACTGCTTGATACATACTGAAGTCCTATAGCAGGAAGTGAGGGTATACCCCCTGGGACTGTCTCAGGGGCGTAGCCAAAATTGTTTCTGCCTAGTCCTACTCCTGAAGAGAGAGCAGCATAAGCCCAAGGGTCTAAGAAGATATGGAGCTGTGTCCATCAGTGAATGAAAGAGAAATATTTTTATTTGTGTTAGAGCACCAAGACTTTGGAAAAAAAGGATTTTACGGTAAGACAAAAATCCAGTTTTAGCTTGATTTCTTTACATAAATATTCAAACCCATCATTTTGGTTTCAGTAGTGTTTGTCTGAGCTGTGGTTTGCACCATATTCATATAAATGTTGTGTTAGTCACTTCATCAATCACCCCTGTATGGACCAGCACAATTTTTACATTTTCTGCTATGGGCCTGTTTATTGCACAATAACTTTTTCATTGCTTAAAAAAACAAATACATGAATATTTCTAAAGGGCAAACAAGATTTTCTTTTGGTGATATTGGATTCTGTTTACAAAGTGGTAAAGATTTGCTTTAAGCTTGGCAGTAAACTACCTCTTAGCGTCTTTCAAAAATTTTCTTGCAGTTCACCAAAAAAATGCTACTAAAATGGCAGTATTCAGCATCCTCAACAACCAGTAAACTGCTGGTTGTTAAGGAGCAAGTGGCCACTGTATCCTTAACAACCATGACTCATCTGCAGTCAGCAGGATTCCTCACTGACAGCAGAATGTAAACAAAAAAACTTATGTGCATTACATTTAAAAAAAAAAAGCTGCATGTCAACCCCCCCCCCCCCCCAGTCCATACTACTAGGCCCCCTCGCTGGCCTCCCTCGCCTCTACTCAGTGGTCGAACTGATATGAGCATGGAACCCAGGACTCGTTTCCAGGAGTGGGTGAATATTCCTGAGGCAAGTGGAAGTAGCGATTAGGCTTCTATTAGCATCTAGTGGATATAAAAAGTCAATACATTCCTGTTAAAATGTCAGGTTTCTGTGATGTAAAAAATTTGATCTATAAACTGTTCAACTCAATTGAACAACAAACTGAAATCGCTTAGGTGGATGGAAGTAAAAACTAAAAAACTAAAGTACAAACCTGATTCCAAAAAAGTTGGGACACTGTACAAATTGTGAATAAAAACAGATTGCAATGATGTGGAAGTTTCAAATTTCAATATTTTATTCAGAATACAACATAGATGACATATCAAATGTTTAAACTGATAAAATAGATCATTTTAAGGGAAAAAATAAAATGATTTTAAATTTTATGGCATCAACACATCTCAGAAAATTTGGGACAAGGCCATGTTTACCACTGTGTGGCATCCCCCCTTCATTTTATAACAGTCTGCAAATGTCTGGGGACTGAGAAGACAAGTTGCCCAAGTTTAGGAATAGGAATGTTGTCCCATTCTTGTCTAATACAGGTTTTTAGTTGCTCAACTGTCTTAGGTCTTCTTTGTTGCATCTTCCTCCTTATGATGCGCCAAATTTTTATATGGGTGGAAGATCTGGACTGCAGCCTGGCCATTTCAGTACCCGGATCCTCCTTCTACGCAGCCATAATGTTGTAATTGATGCAGTATGTGGTCTGGCATTGTCATGTTGGAAAATGCAAGTTCTTCCCTGCAAGAGACAACATCTGGATGGGAGCATATGTTGTTATAGAACTTGGATATACCTTTCAGCAATGATGGTGCCTTTCCAGATGTGTAAGCTGTGCATGCCACACGCACTCATGCAACCCCATACCATCAGAGATGCCTACTTCTGAACTGAGCGCTGAGAACAACTTGGGTTGTCCTTGTCCTCTTTAGTCCGGATGACATGGCGCCCCAGTTTTCCAAAAAGAACTTTCAATTTTGATTCGCCCAGAGAAAACGCCTGCGCTTCTGGAACATGTTTAGATTTGACTTCTTTTTTGGCCTATAGAGTTTTAGCTGGCAACGGCAAATGGCACGGTGGATTGTGTTCACCAACAATGTTTTCTGGAAGTATTCCTAAGCCCATGTTGTGATTTCCATTACACGAGCATTCCTGTATGTGATGCAGTGCCGTCTAAGGGCCCGAAGATCACGGGCATCCAATATGGTTTTTCGGCCTTGACCCTTACGCACAGAGATTGTTCCAGATTCTCTGAATCTTTGGATGATATTATACACTGTAGATGATAACTTCAAACTCTTTGCAATTTTTCTCTGAGAAACTCCTTTTGTGATATTGCTCCACTATTTTTCGCCGCAGCATTGGGGGAATTGGTGATCCTCTGCACATATTAACTTCTGAGGGACACTGCCAATCTGAGAGGCTCTTTTTATACCCAATCATGTTGCCAATTGACTGAATAAGTTGCAAATTGGTCCTCCAGCTGTTCCTTATATGTACATTTAACTTTTAGTGGCCTCTTATTGCTACCTGTCCCAACTTTTTGGGAATGTGTAGCTCTCATGAAATCCAAAATGAGCCAATATTTGGCATGACATTTCAAAATGTCTCACTTTCAACATTTGATATGTTATCTATATTCTATTGTGAATAAAATGTAAGTTTATGAGATTTGTTATTAGTCCATTTATTTTTTACTCACAATTTGAACAGTGTCCCAACTTTTTTGAAATTGGGTTTGTAATATTGCTGCATAAGTGTGCACACCCTTAATCTAATACTTTGTTGAAGCAACTTTTGATTTTTTTACAGCACTCAGTCTTTTTGGGTATGAGTTTATCAGCATGGCACATCTTGATTTGGCAATATTTGCCCACTCTGCAAAAACACTCCATATCTGTCAGATTGTGAGGACATCTCCTGTGCACAGCCCTCTTCAGATCAACCCACAGATTTTCATTTGAATTCAGGTCTGGGCTCTGGCTGGGTCATTCCAAAACTTTAATCTTCTTCTGGTGAAGCCATTTCTTTGTGAATTTGGATGTATGCTTTGGGTCGTTGTCATGCTGAAAAATGAAGTTCCTCTTCATGTTCAGCTTTCTAGCAGAAGCCTGAAGGTTTTTTGCCAATATTGGTTTGATTTTGGAACCGTTCATAATTCCCTCTACCTTGATTAAAACCCCTGTTCCACCTGAAGAAAAACAGTCCCAAAGCATGGTGCTGCCACCATGCTTCACTGTGGGTATTGTGTTCTTTTGGTGATGTGCAGTGTTGTTTTGTGCCAAACATATCTATTGGAATTATGGTCAAAAAATTCAACCCTGGTTTCATCAGACCAGAACACATTTTCCCACATGCTTTTGGGAGACTTCAGATGTGTTTTTTCAAAAATGTAGCCGGACTTGGATGTTTTTCTTCGTAAGAAAATGCTTCCGTCTTGCCACTCTACCCCATAGCCCAAACATATGAAGAATACCGAATAAGGGGGGTTGTTGTCACATGTACCACACAGCCAGTGCTTTCCAGGTATTCCTGCAGCTCCTTTAATGTTGCTGTAGGCCTCTTGGCAGCCTCGCTGACAAGTTTTCTTCTCTTCTTTTTATAAATTTTGGAGGGACGTCCAGTTCTTAGTAATGTCACTGTTGTGCCATATTTTCTGCACTTGATTATGACTGTCTTCACTGTGTTCCATGGTATATCTAATGCCTTGGAAATCCCTTTGTACCCTTTTCCTGACATACCTTTTAACAATGAGATCATTCTGATGCTTTGGAAGCTCTCTGTGGACCATGGCTTTTGCTGTAGGATAAGACTAAGAAAATGTCAGGAAAGACCTACTAGAACAGCTGAACTTTTATTTGGGGTTAATCAGAGGCACTTTAAATGACGGCAGGTGTGTAACCTAAGTTATAAGAGGGTGTGTACACTTATGCAACCACATTATTTATTATTTTATTAATTTTACTCCCACCCCCCTAAATGATTTCAATTGGTTTTTCAATTAAGTTGTACAGTTTTTATGTCCCATTAAAGGTGGAAAAAGTTCTGAAATTATTTATATTTGCTTAATTGTTTTACATCACAGAAACCTGACATTTTAACAGGGGTGTGTAGACTTTTTATATCCATTGAATCTGTAGCAGTCAGGAGTGTGTGCAAACACCCCCCCCCCCCTCCCCACTACTGCCACTGTATTCCTTACGTCAATGGTAGCAGAAGGGTCAAAGTAATCTGACAAGTAAATGAAAATAAACATATGTTCATGTACCCTAAACAGCACTAATTTGTTTTTCATTTTGTTTAACTTTTTTATTGTCCAATTGAAAAAATGCAAAATTAAACAAATATAGCATATATTCCAGTGAGAACTACAAGTTTGTCTGCTGTAATTGCAGACAGGACTTGTAGTGCATTCATTTACAAATTTTTGTGAATAAATTAAATGGAAGGGTGGGTGGAGCAAGCAGCTGCTGCAGGAGAGAAGAACCCTCACATTTTGTCACAGGGGGCTTTCTGGGAGTTGGTGTCCCATACCTGGTTAGTTAGTCTGACTTTAAGAGGGAAGCCTCTCATACAACTGCGACTTAAGGGCTACTGGTAGTGAGACAGCGGCCACAAGAGCACAACGAGGTGTGAGTGCCCACTATCAGTCCAGTAGTCTGCGTGATGGCAGAAGTGGATGTGGCAGCAGGACAGGCCAGTGGCAGATGAGCTGGCATGGAGCTTGGCTGGCAGCAGACTATGGGCAAGCAGCTGGAAGCAGGAGCCAGATGTGAGTTTGCTGGAAGAGCAGTAGCAGGCTGGATGAGCAGGATGCAGGGTCAGACGAGCTTGGTCAGTGACGGCAGACAGCAGGATAGTTGGGTTACAAGCCAAGTCAGCAATGGGAGGTAGATCAGGTAAGTACAGGAGGAAGAAGCAGAATCCAGAAACAAACCGAGGTCAGGGCAGGTAGCAGAAATGGAGGTCAGGAGCAAGTAATGTCAGGATCAGAGGTCAAGCACAGGAATCAGGAATGACCACACAGAAGCTGTAGACCAAACAGCAATGAGTCAATACTGCAGCCTGTTTAAATAGCCTGTTTGGCAGCAGCATTAGTGACAGGAGCAGGCCTGAATGTGTGAGTGCACAAGCGCACTTGTGTGCGCCTATGCCCGCTAGTGATGAACCGAACACCCCTTTGTGAACATCTCGAACGGGGAAATGTTCTAGCGAACATGCAAACTCCATTAAAGTCTATGGGACACGAACATGAAAAATCAAAAGTCCTAATTTTAAAGGCTTAAATTCAAGTTAGTGGCCAAAAAAAGTGTATGGGGACCTGGGTACTGCTCTGGGGGACATGAATCAATGGAAAAACATTTTTTTAAAACAATCATTTTTACAGGAGCAGTGATTTTATTAATCCTTAAAGTGAAACAATAAAAATGAAAAATTCCTTTAAATATCGTACCTGGGGGGGCCCCCTTAACCACTTCCGGACTGCTTGCGTTGCTGCTCCCTCTCTCTGGGGCGCACGCTGTGTTTAGACACAGCGGGAGTCGGGCAAGGGGAGGAGATGCAGTGATCACCTCCGCTCTTCCCCGATCGTCGGGGAAAGACTGAGGAAATCCGCCCGCTTGTGTAAACAAAGCGGGTGGATCTCCTCTGTGACAAGCATAGCTGAACCTGCGATCTGTGTCTGTGTCACACAACCCCCTCCCCCCACACACGTCAGTAAGCATGAGGCACACATTTAACCCCTTTATCACCAACAGTGTTAACCCCTTCCCTGCCAGTGTCATTATTACAGTAACAGTGCATATTTTTAGCACTGATTACTGTAGTAATGTCACTGGTACCCCCAAAAGTGTCAAAAATGTCAGTTAGGGGTGCGATCTGTCCGCCGCAATGTCGCAGTCCCGCAAAAAATCGCAGATCGCTGCCATTATTAGTAAAAAAAAAAAGAAACTATAAAAATTACAAATCTTTCCCGTAGTTAGTAAACACGATAACTTTTGTGCAAACCAATCAAAATACGCTTATTGTGATTTTTTTTACCAAAAATATGTAGCAGAAAACAAATTTTTTGGGGGGAATGTTATATATCAGAATGTGAAAAATATTGCTTTTTTTTTCAAAATTGTCGCTCTTTTTTTCAAAAATTAAAAATCGCACAGGTGATCAAATACCACCAAAAGAAATACATTTTGGCATAAATATGACAAAAATTGAATATATTGGATATTTTTAACAGTCAAAGTAGAAAATGTCTGGGTAAAAAAAAGACATTTATATATATATATTTTTTTAAAACGGTGTGGGGTTCCCCCTAGAATTCATACCAGACCCTTATCCGAGCACACAGCCTGGCTTGCCAGGATGGGGGTGGGGGCGAGTGAGCTCCCCCCCTCCTGAACCATACCAGGCCACGTGCCCTCAACATGGAGGGGTGAATGCTTTGGGGCAAGGGGGGCTCTGCCCCCCCACCCCAAAGCACCTTGCCCCCATGTTGATGGGGACAGGGATCTCTTCCCGACAACCATGGGCTGTGGTTGTGGGGGTCTGCGGGGGGAGGCTTATCAGAATCTGGAGACCCCCTTTGACAAGGGGGCCCCCAGATCCTGCCTCCCTATGTGAATTGATATCAGGTACATCGTACCCCTACCCATTCACCAAAAAAGTGTAAAAAATAATTAACACAAAAGACAGTTTTGGAAAAGTCCTTTATTCAAAAACAAAAAAAATAGTGTCCCCCGATGATACTGACGTCAGTAATTTATTTACTGCACCTGAGCAGTGCATTGTGGGGCGGCTTGTGACGTCAGGTCACTATAAAATAGCTGTCACAATCAAAGCAGCTCAAAACGCGGGAAGTGTCCAGGAGCAGGAGCTTCTTCTTCTTTCATCGGGAACACTATTTTTTTATTTTTTAATAAAGGACTTTTCCAAAACTGACTTTTGTCTTAATTTTTTTTACACTTTTTTGGTGAATGGATAGGGGTATGATGTACCCGATATCCATTCACGTGGGGGGTCCGGGATCTGGGGAGCCCCGTTGCTAAAGCCTTCCCCCTGCAGACCCCCACAACCACAGCCCACGATTGTCGGGAAGAGACCCCTGTCCCCATCAACATGGGGGCAAGGTGTTTTGCCTGCCCCAAAGCACCCACCCCCCATGTTGAGGGCAAGAGTCCTGGTATGGTTCAGGAGGGGGGCGCTTGCTCGCCCCCACCCCCATTCTGGCCAGCCAGGCTGTGTGCTCATATAAGGGTCTGGTATGGATGTTAGGGGGAACCCCATGCCGTTTTTTTTTTTTTTTTTTTTTGGCACGGGAACCCCACACCATTTTATTCAGCAATACTGACATAAACGGAAGTGCCTATATATATATATATACAGTGGGTACGGAAAGTATTCAGACCCCTTTAAATTTTTCACTCTTTGTTCTATTGCAGCCATTTGCTAAAATCATTTAAGTTCATTCTTCTTCCTCATGAATGTACACATAGCACCCCATACTGACAGAAAAACACAGAATTGTTGACATTGTTGCAGATTTATTAAAAAAGAAAAACTGAAATATCACATGGTCCTAAGTATTCAGACCCTTTGCTGTGACACTCATATATTTAACTCAGGTGCTTTCCATTTCTTCTGATCATCCTTGAGATGGTTCTACACCTTCATTTGAGTCCAGCTGTGTTTGATTATACTGATTGGACTTGATTAGGAAAGCCACACACCTGTCTATATAAGACCTTCCAGATCACAATGCATGTCAGAGCAAATGAGAATCATGAGGTCAAAGGAACTGCCTGAAGAGCTCAGAGACAGAATTGTGGCAAGGCACAGATCTGGCCAAGGTTACAAAAAGATTTCTGCTGCGCTTAAGGTTAAGAGCACAGTGGCCTCCATAATCCTCAAATGGAAGACGTTTGGGACGACCAGAACCCTTCCTAGAGCTGGCCGTCCGGCCAAACTGAGCTATCGGGGGAGAAGAGCCTTGGTGAGAGAGGTAAAGAAGAACCCAAAGATCACTGTGGCTGAGCTCCAGAGATGCAGTCAGGAGATGGGAGAAAGTTGTAGAAAGTCAACCATCACTGCAGCCCTCCACCAGTCGGGGCTTTATGGCAGAGTGGCCCGACGGAAGCCTCTCCTCAGTGTAAGACACATGAAAGCCCGCATGGAGTTTGCTAAAAAACACCTGAAGGACTCCAAGATGGTGAGAAATAAGATTCTCTGGTCTGATGAG
The DNA here is from genome assembly GCF_965119305.1 of Pelophylax lessonae. Classification (NCBI taxonomy): domain Eukaryota; kingdom Metazoa; phylum Chordata; class Amphibia; order Anura; family Ranidae; genus Pelophylax; species Pelophylax lessonae. The sequence continues at coordinate 159,081,284 of NC_138775.1, forward strand.
ACCAAAATAGAACTTTTTGGCCTTAATTCTAAGCGGTATGTGTGGAGAAAACCAGGCACTGCTCATCACCTGTCCAATACAGTCCCAACAGTGAAGCATGGTGGTGGCAGCATCATGCTGTGGGGGTGTTTTTCAGCTGCAGGGACAGGACAACTGGTTGCAATCGAGGGAAAGATGAATGCGGCCAAGTACAGGGATATCCTGGACAAAAACCTTCTCCAGAGTGCTCTGGACCTCAGACAGGTTTACCTTCCAACAAGACAATGACCCTAAGCACACAGCTAAAATAACGAAGGAGTGGCTTCACAACAACTCCGTGACTGTTCTTGAATGGCCCAGCCAGAGCCCTGACTTAAACCCAATTGAGCATCTCTGGAGAGACCTAAAAATGGCTGTCCACCAACGTTTACCATCCAACCTGACAGAACTGGAGAGGATCTGCAAGGAGGAATGGCAGAGGATCCCCAAATCCAGGTGTGAAAGACTTGTTGCATCTTTCCCAAAAAGACTCCTGGCTGTATTAGATCAAAAGGGGGCTTCTACTAAATACTGAGCAAAGGGTCTGAATACTTAGGACCATGTGATATTTCAGTTTTTCTTTTTTAATAAATCTGCAACAATGTCAACGATTCTGTGTTTTTCTGTCAGCATGGGGTGCTATGTGTACATTCATGAGGAAGAAGAATGTTATATTGCAGCCATTTGCTAAAATCATTTAGGTTCAAAGAGCGAAAAATTTAAGGGGGTCTGAATACTTTCCGTACCCACTGTATATATATATATATATATATATATATATATATATATATATATATATATATATATAAAACTTTGTGGTATACACTGCACACATCTGATCTCAACAAACTGTAAAAAGCAAAAATCTCTCTTCCTGCCAGCAATGTATTTATTAACTCTAAAAATCCAAGTTATTCAAACACACAAGCCACAATTAGCAAGGCTGGTGTTCTACCAGCTATGCCACCAACAAGCACACTTAGGCTGAACACACTTTCCCTGCCTAGCCAACTCCCATCGCACCCTACACACAGTGGATGAGATAAAAGTTAGGGAGAGTGTGTTCAGTTTAAGCAGGCTTAACGGTGGCATAGATGGTAGAATACCAGGCTTGCAATGACATGGCTGTGGGGTTCGAATCCCCTGGCCAGCAGGGGATTTATTGAGGTCAGAGTCCATGATAATGCAGGAACTTGATGTTCCTGCGAAGAAGCCCATTTATTTGTCATTCGACGAACGAGCGAACCACCAATGTTCGAGTCGAACGAACTCTAAGGTCATTCCTAATGCCCACGTCCATGCACATCTGACTGGTCAGTTGCCGGTCTGCACATGTGCATATGTATGTGCCGGTTGACTTTATTTGCGCTATGGGCAAGCCTTCACTGACATTGCCCCCCTCCCTATGGACAGTCTCTGGTTGTTCTTCTGTGGGTGGCTGTGGAAGACTGCACAAATCAAGTCCATGGCATGCACATTATGTACCAGCTCCCAGGAATTCTCCTCTGGGCCCCATACCCTTTCTATTTGATTAGATACTTTATCTGACCCCTTCTTCTCCTGCAGTCTAGGATGGCCTCAAAATCCTCATGCCCGTCAATGGTTACAGATTGAGGAGGTCCTGATCTCCAATCGGGAAACAGATCTGTTACTGCAGGCTTAAAGCAGATTTCCAGCCTTTTTTGCAACTTTAGTTTCCTGGAGTGCTCGCTATGCTGATCAACAATTGAGCATTTTCAATTTTTTGGGGGGGTCCCTTACCTTATTTTCAGGGCATTTTTGGTTGTACTTTCTCCTTCTCCCCCCTCTGTGGCCACGGCCACCGACATCACTTCTGCCTTTGCATTGCATCCTGGGAGCGGTTTGTCATCACTCCCGGGAGGCTGGAATCATGAAGAACTCCCAGAACACTCCCTGGAAGCAGGAAGAAGGACACAGCAGATTACATTGCGGCTTCAGATGCCCGCATCCAATATGGCCACGCTCAGACAACATTTTTAAAAGTAAGATTTTGACTAAAATCCAATACTGTACACCTTGTAAGTATGAGAATAGTGGTCCTGTAAAGGGCGATGGATTAGTATTATAGGGGTATTTTTAGTTAAAACAGGTATTTGAGGCCGAAACCCTGCTTTAAGTAAGGATATGTGAAATTCTGGGTGGATCCTAAGGGACTCTGATAACATTAGCTCAAGGTGCCAACTTACACGAGGGACATCTTGAGGCTGGTTGCAGCAAGCTATCCTAAGTCCCCTGGCTGTAAGACCAGATCCCCTCTTCTTCTCTTGTCACCTGCCCTCTTGTTGTCTTCCTGTGCCTTTGTGATTGCCTCCTGTAACAACTTATTATTGTGAGTGAAGAAATCCAGAGTACGCTGTATGGCTGGAACTGAGGATTCAGGGACAAGATCAGGTAAGAAGTTAGGGTGAAACCCATAGTTGGCAAAGAATGGGGACTTCTTAGTGGCTGAATTACTGGAATTGTTGTAAGTGAACTCCGCTAATGACAGAAGAGACACCCTGTCCTCCTGAACAAAAGAAGTGAAGCACCAAAAGTATTGCTCCAGAGTTTGATTCCCTGTCTTCAGCTTACCATCCGCAGACCAACAGGCAGACAGTGCGAACTAACCAATCTTTAAAATTCCGCACAATGGGGGGCGTGGCTTGATGGCGTAGCGGATGGCGGCTTTCTGATCCCGCTCCGCTCTGCCACCCGGGACACGGACTACATATAGGGACCCCCGCAGCTTGTAACTGGCCCTGCTCACCTCTGGACACCCACAGGACTGCTGTGAGCGGTGACAGGCCGCAAGTAGGAGCCCGGCTAGCTTAATAAACTGGCGGGCTTCTTCATACAACAAGGCCCTGGACTCCGGCAAGATGGGGGCGGCCCGAAGCTCCAGCACAGCCACAAGGAGGCTGTTCGGCACCATCCGCCTGCATCTGCCCCATCCCCGCTCAGGATTGTGGCCAACCCGGACAGTGGCAACTCCTCCGGCTCCTCATCCACGCCATCACTTCCTCCTTAGCCGACTTCCAGGAGCCTGGCCAAAAACAGGCCCAGGAGAGAATCGCCGCCTGGGCCTCACTGCCACACAGGTATGGACTTCTCCGCACCCCACCCTGCCTCTCTATCTCCCTCCCAGCCTGCTCCACATCCATTTATATCATTCCCCACAATGGGACACCCTGTCTCGGACACGGTTCTGAAAGACATGCTGTTGTCATTGAAAACATCCATGCATTCAGATATGATGTCCTGCATGCAACAGGTCAAATCTGAAATCACTTTGGGAGTAAGGGTAGATCAAGTTGAACATGCTGTGTTTGATCATGCGTCCTCCTTTAGAGAGATGGTCGATGCTTTTAATGCACAAAAATATGAGATTCACTGGCTTAAGACTAAGATGGCAGACCTGGAAGATCGTTCCAGAAGGAACAACATCAAAATCAGGGGCATTCCAGAGTCTGCCCTGCCCTCACAGCTACAGTCTTTTGTCACAAATCTCTTCTCCACCCTTGTGCCTTTCTTGCATGGCTCTGACCTGCTAATAAACAGGGTGCACAGACTGCCTAAACCGGCATTCATTGCTGGGAACCTCCCTAGGGATGTTTTGTTGAGAGCTCATTTTTACCACACCAAAGAACAAATTATGCAATCATTCCGCACCTCTGCCAATGTTCCTGAGGAATACAGCAGTCTCCAACTACTGCCGGACTTATCCAGGCACACATTGCAGAGCAGGAGAAACCTTGCTACCATCACCAAATCCTTAAGGAACAACAATATCCCCCACAAATGGAGATACCCGGCCACTCTATCTGTCACCAAGAATGGCTCAACTGTACTGATCAAAACTCTGGAGGAAGGGCTGGATGCCCTGCGTAGCTGGAACATTCTTCCCCCGGCGCAACCGGGATGGACCACTTCTCCGACGGCCTTGAATCTTGGCAACGAATGGCAGGTGGTCTCCCACAAACGTCCGGCCAAGAAGAAGTGAAATACTGCAGGACCCTAACCTTCACTATGGTGTACATGTAAGAAAATGCTGTATGGATTGCTGGCATAAGAGGTTCAAAATGAACCATAAAAGTTTAATGAAATCAAATACAAGTAAAAAACAATTATGTATATCATCAGCCAAACCAGTCCTGGGGTCTCCCTGAGGTGCTGTAGGAATCCCAAGTGATGGAGGCAGGGGAATCCAATACCAATAGGTGGTCACAGACAGGGAGAAGTGAACCGGTGTGTCAAGGGATGTCACTGCGGTGGTGATGGACTAAATGGGTACTGTGTGCGGCCGCTACACAGACCCAGAGCTGGAACCTCCGCTGTTGCCGGATCCTCCGCGGCTGCTGGAAGTGACCCGCGGGTGACGTCACCGGAAATGATGGCCGGAAGCTCAATGGGATGTCGGGCTGGATCTGGGCAATGACAGGCAAGCTTCTGGTTGGCGCAACTACATGTTTCGCGCGCATGCGCTTTGTCAACTTGAACTTGACAAAGCGCATGCGCGTGAAACATGTAGTTGCGGCAACCAGAAGCTTGCATGTCATTGCCCAGATCCAGCCCGATGTCCCATTGAGCTTCCGGCCGTCATTTCCGGTGACTTCACCCACGGGTCACTTCTGGCAGCCACGGAGGATCCAGCGACAGCAGAGGTTCCAGCTCTGGGTCTGTGTAGCGGCCGCACACAGTACCCATTTAGTCCATCACCAAGGCAGTGACATCCCGTGACACACCGGTTCACTTCTCGCTGTCTGGGACCACCTATTGGTATTGGATTCCCCTGCCTCCATCACTTGGGATTCCTACAGCACCCCAGGAGACCCGGAGACCCCAGGACTGGTTTGGCTGATGATATACATAATTGTTTTTTACTTGTATTTGATTTCATTAAACTTTTATGGTTCATTTTGAACCTCTTATGCCAGCAATCTATACAGCATTTTCTTACATGTACACCATAGTGCGCCATCCTTCTTTGTTACTATATTGACAGTTTTGAACCTCATCCCATGTTAAGGATTTGGCAGCCTTGGTGTAACAGAAAATTATTGGTCAGAGTCATAACATCATAGCCATTGGATTACCTTTCAGGAATCTGTATAAGGGATTAGCGCCTTGACCTCTTTTTGTGTTTTATATCTGTTCACGGACTGCCAAGACGGTCCTTTTTTTAATGTGTTCTGGTTTTTTCTTTTATCTAACTATATTCGTCATATCCGTACTCAGAACCTTACTTTGAGTGTACCAACTTTGGCTGCTCCACGCATCCCATTCTCTACTACCTGCCGTCTTGCACTGAGTGACACCTCTGTGCCTACTAAATCACTTCTTCTTTATCTTGAACAGTCCCGAATCCCGAGACTATGACCATAAAATGTCTTTCCATAAACGCCAACAGCCTGAACCACCTGGTGAAAAGACACTCTCTATGGAATGAGGTTGCCTCCAGCAAAGCGGACATTTGTCGCAAAGCAGGAGACGCACTTCCAGGCTGGAAACCATCCTTTTTGTCTGCACAGGGACTTCCCCCATGTATTCTGGATAACGGTCCTGCGAAGAAGGGAGGTGTCATGCTAGCGATAAAGAACTCATTCACTTACCTTCAAGCTCAAAGAATCTATCCAAGATCCCAATGGTAGATACATAATTCTTATCTGCAACATCAACGATCTCCAAGTGACAATTGGGACTCTTTATGCTCCAAACTCTCACCAGCTCAGATTCATCCGCAGACTGCTTAAAGAGGTCCACCGGGTTAAGTATGGGAACTTACTTTTATGCGGGGATTTTAACCTTGTAGTCGACCCCAGGATGGATTCCTCTTGTCCACCCGGGGGGGCGACCGATGTCACTGGGGGGCTTGTTGCATACTGAGTGTTTGTATGATGTATGGAGATGCTTACATGCGTCTGAAAGGGACTATACGTTCTTTTCCTCCAGGCATCGTTCCTATTCGCGTATAGACCTGTTTGTTACCGACCTGTATCTTCTGGGAAGGTCTTCCTCCTTGGTGGTCAAGGACATCACATGGTCTGACCATGTGGTAGTCGAATTGACCATTGAGGAGGGGACCACCATTAAATCTGCTTTTATTTGGCACTGTCAAAACAAAATCCTTCAAGACCCTAAATGCTATGCTCGCATCCATGAGAGCCTTCAAGAGTTTTTCAAAATTAATTCCCCTTCAGTTTCTGACCCTTGGGTGTTGTGGGGAGTTCACAAAGCCTTCATCAGAGGTGTGTGCATCCAGCAGCGCGCTCGGGCCAAGAGACTGTGGTAATCAAAACTGAACTCACTTCTTTCCCAAATCCACATTCTAGAATCCAAAAACAAACAGCCACCCTCTGACTCTGTCTCCTCTGATATCCTCAAATTGCGGCAGGAACTTCGCCTTCTGCTCATGGATCAGTCGGACAGACATCTCAGATGCCTTAAGCAGCAATACTACACACAGGCAAACATCTATCCAACAAGTTCAAACATAGGCAGGCCAAGTCTAGAATCCCCTTCCTATTAGGCACCTCTCCCAAACAGAAAATTTCTCATCCCCAAGCGATAGCCGACGCCTTTGCTGATATCTTTAACACCTTATATAACCTAAAAGATAGCCCCACAGAACACCAACCATCTGAATCGGATATTTACCGATTCCTAAGCTCCATAAATAGAGTTTAGCGGACACCTGGATGTCCGTGTTCGGCGGGTTCGGCCGAAATTGAAAAAAAGTCCGGGTCCGGGTCCGTGTCCCGGACTTTTTCCGAACTTTACCTGGACACAGAACCCCATTGAAGTCAATGGGGACCCAAACTTTCAGGCAATAAAATGGCTCTAAAAAAACAATGGAAAGGGCTAGAGTGCTGCAAATGGCAGCAAAATGTAGTTAAGAGCATGGCAAGTGCTCTGCAAACAAATGTGGATAGGGAAATAATTTAAAACAACAAAAAAAGCAGAAAAATAAAACAATTTTCTTCATCTGTGAAGGGCGAGGCCCATATTGAGTAGGAGGGAGGTTGAGGTGGCGATGTAGGTGGAAGCGGCGGTGGAGGGGGACGAGGTAGCCAACACTGCTTTTTTTTAGTCATTTTAAATTAAGGGTACACCCCAAAAGAGTGAGAAAGATCAAAAATATAACAATGGCTGGGTAAGGTCGGTATCCATCTCTATTTTGCACAAGGTACGGAAAAGTCCTGTGGGATCCATGTCTGGTTCATTTTAATGAATGTGAGCTTGTCCACATTGTCTCTGGACAGGTGGCTGCGCTTGTCTGTGATAACGCCCCCAGCCATGCTAAATACACGTTCAGATAATACACTGGCTGCAGGGCACGCCAGCACCTCCAGGGCGTAAAGGGCAAGCTCAGGCCATGTGCCCAATTTGGAGACCCAGAAGTTGAAGGGGGCAGACCCGTCATTCACTACATGTAGGCGTGTGCACACATACTGCTCCACCATGTTGGTGAAATGCTGCCTCCTGCTAAGACGTTCCATATGAGCTGCTGGTGCTGCTGTTTGTTGTGGCGTGCTGACAAAGCTTTTCCACATTTCGGCCATGCTAACCCTGCCTTCTGAGGTGCTGGCGGTGCCCTGGTTGTGTTGGCGACCTCTTCCTCCTCCTCCTCCTGCCTTGGCCTTGTGCTTCCACTGTGGCCCCGCTATCAGGTGGGAATGCCAGCAGCATCGCATCTACCAGCGTGCGCTTGCACTCGCGCATCTTGCGATCACGCTCCAGTGAGTGAATTAAAGATGGTACGTTGTCCTTGTAACGGGGGTCCAGCAGCGTGGCCACCCAGTAATCAGCACAAGTTAGAATGTGGGCAACTCGGCAGTCATTTTGGAGACACTGCAGCATGTAATCGCTCATGTGTGCCAGGCTGCCCAGAGGCAACAAAAGGCTGTCCTCTGTGGGAGGTGTATCGTCTGTGTCCTCTGTATCCCCCCAGCCACGCACCAGTGATGGCCCTGAGCTGGCCTGGGTGCCACCCCTGCTGTGAACATGGTTCCATCTCCTCCTCCATCTCCTCCTCCTCATCCTCCAGAACTGTGCCTCTGCTGGACAATTGTGTACCTGGTGTTTGTGGGTGCAGGAACCCACCCTCGGAGCCACTTGTGAATGACTGCCCTGAAAGCCTTGGAAATTATCCCTCTTCCTCCTCCTCTTCCTCCTGTGCCAGATCCTCTTCCATCATCGCCCAAATCGTTTTTTGAAGGAGGCATAGAAGTGGGATAGTTAAGCTGACAACGGCGTCATCGGCACTGGCCATGTTGGTGGAGTACTCAAAACAGCGCAACAAGGCACACAGGTCTCGCATGGAGGCCCAGTTATTGGTGGTGAAGTGGTGCTGTTCCGCAGAGCGACTCACGCGTGCGTGCTGCAGCTGAAACTCCACTATGGCCTGCTGCTGCTCGCACAGTCTTTCCAGCATGTGCAAGGTGGATTTCCACCTTGTGGGCACGTCACATATGAGGCGGTGAGCGGGAAGGCCAAAGTTACGCTGCAGCACTGACAGGCGAGCAGCAGCAGGGTGAGAACGCCGAAAGTGTGCACAGACGGCCCGCACTTTCTGCAGCAGCTCTGACATATCGGGGTAATTTTTAAGGAACCTCTGCACCACCAAATTCAGCACATGCGCCAGGCAAGGGATGTGCGTCAAACCGGCTAGGCCCAGAGCTGCTATTTCGCCCGTTATCGCACACCACCAGGCCGGGCTTGAGGCTCGCTGGCAGCAACCACTCATTTGTCTGCTGTTCCATGCTCCTCCACAACTCCTGCGCGGTGTGTGGTTTTTTCCCCAAACAGGCAAGTTTTAAAACTGCCTGCTGTCATTTACCCCTGGCTGTGCTGAAGTTGGTGGTGAAGGTGTTACGCTGACCGGATGAGGAGGCGGTAGAGGATGAGGAAGCGGAGTAGGAGGAGTTAGGACAGGAGGCAAACTGAAGCACCCTGCAATCCTTGGTGGTGGAAGGACATGCGCCAAATTGCTATCTGCCTCAGGCCCAGCCGCCACTGCATTTACCCAGTGTGCCGTTAGGGAGATATAACGCCCCTGACCGTGCTTACTGGTCCACGTATCGGTAGTTAGGTGGACCTTGACACAGATGGCGTTGCGCAGTGCACACCTGATTTTTTCCCCCACTTGGTTGTGCAGGGAAGGGATGGCTTGCCTGGAAAAGTAGTGGCGGCTGGGCATGACATACTGTGGGACAGCCACCGACCTAAGGCTTTTAAAACTGTGCGTCTCCACAAGACGGAATGACAGCATTTCAAAGGCCAAGAATTTTGAAATGCTGGCATTCAGGGCCAGGGATCGCGGGTGGGTAGGGGGGTACTTCCTCTTCCTCTCAAGTGTTTGGGAGATGGAAAGCTGAACGCTTCCACGGGACATTGTGGAGATGGTTGGTGACCCAGGTGGTGGTGTTGCTGACAGATCCTCTGTTTGCGGGGTGGCAGGTGCCGGTATCACTACAGAGGTGGATGAAGAGGCCGAGACTGCAGCAGAAGAGGAAGCAGGAGGAGCCAGAGACCTTTCTTGGTTTTGAAGGTGTCTACTCCACTGCAGCTCGTGCTTTGCACTTAGATGCCTGATCATGCAGGTTGTGCTCAGGTTGAGAAGGTTTATGCCTCGCTTCAGGCTCTGATTGCACAGGGTGCAAACCACTAGTGTCCTGTCATCAGCACATTGTCTGAAGAACTTCCACGCTAGAGAACTCCTTTGAGCTGGCTTTGGTGCGCTCGGTCCCTTGCTGCGTTCGGCAGTAGCAGGCGTAGTGTCTAGGGCACGGGCGCTCCACTTCTGCACCCTGCTCCCTCTTCTGCTGTGCTGGTGGCTCTGTGTGACCACCGCCTCTTCCTCCAAACTACTCAGGTCACCTGCATGACCTTCATTCCATGTGGGGTCTTGGACCTCATCAACCTCCACATCATCTTCCACCCAGTCTTCACCCCTGCTCTCCACAATTCTGAGTGCCGCAGCAGTTGGCACCTGCGTTTCGTCATCATCGGAGACGTGCTGCGATGGTCCTTCCATGTACTCATCTTGAGAAATAAGTGGTTGGGCATCGCTGCACTCAATCTCTTCCACTTCTGGGGCAGGGCTAGGTGGATGGCCCTGGGAAACCCTGCTGACAGAGTCATCAAAAAGAAGAAGAGACTGCTGCATGACTTGGGGCTCAGACTGCTTGCCTGATTTGCAAGGGGTTGAGGTGAAAGACGGTTGGACATCGGCTGCAGGTGCCAACTCTGACCTTTCTGCAGTAGACTGGGTGGGAGACAATGTGAAGGAACTGGAGGCACTGTCAGAAACCCAATCTACTATCGCCTGTACTTGTTCTTGCCTCAACACTTGTAGAGGCACATGATGCCCTACCAAGTACTGCTGCAGGTTCTGTCGCCTACTCACACTTGAGGAAGGTGTTTCACTTGTGCGTGTAGCTGGCACAGATCGACCACGTCCTCTCCTTGCAACAGGAGCTCTACCAGCAGCACCACGACCCAGGCCACGGCCCCTATTTGATGTTTTTCTCATATTTCTGTAATTTATGATCTTGCCCTAGAAAGGTGTTTATTGAATAGCGGAAAAAAAACAACAATAGTATCGCACGGGTGTATCTCACAGTCAAATATGCAAACTATGCCGCAATTTAATTTTTTTTACCCCAAAAGGGTGTTTATTAAATAGCGGAATAGAAAAACAGTATACAAATACAACGGGTGTATCTCACAGTCAAATATGCAAAGTATGCCGCAATTTAATTTTTTTCACCCCAAAAGGGTGTATATTGAATAGCGGAATAGAAAAAAGGAATAAAACGGTGTATCTCACACGTACAAACACAGACTAGGCCCGATTACAATTTTTTGTACCCTAAAGGGAGGATGAGGAAGAGGAGTAGGAGGAGTTCGGAACAGGAGGCAAACTGAAGCGCCCTGCAATCCTCGGTGGTGGAAGGAGATGCGCCAAACAAATTTAAAAGGTGTATCTCACACGTACCGATACAGACTATGCAGCAATTTAATTTTTTTCATCCCAAAAGGGTGTATATTGAATAGCGGAATAGAAAAAAGTATATATAAAAAGGTGTATCTCACACGTACCGATACAGACTATGCCGCAATTCAATTTTTTTTACCCCAAAAGGGTGTATATTGAATAGCGGAATAGAAAAAAATGTATAAAACGGCGTGTCTCACACGTACAAACACAGACTATGCCCCGATTACAATTTTTTGTACCCTAAAGGCAGGATGAGGATGAGGAAGAGGAGTAGGAGGAGTTCGGAACAGGAGGCAAACTGAAGCGTCCTGCAATCCTCGGCGGTGGAAGATGCGCCCAAAAAATTTGAAAGGTGTATCTCCCACGTACTGATACAGACTATGCCGCAATTTAATTTTTTTTACCCCAAAAGGGTGTATATTGAATAGCGGAATAGAATTTTTTTTATAAAACAGTGTATCTCACACGTACAAACACAGACTAGGCCCGATTACAATTTTTTGTATCCTAAAGGCAGGATGAGGATGAGGAAGAGGAGTAGGAGGAGTTCGGAACAGGAGGCAAACTGAAGCGCCCTGCAATCCTCGGCGGTGGAAGATGCGCCCCAAAAATTTGAAAGGTGTATCTCACACGTTCCGATACAGACTATGCCGCAATTTAATTTTTTTTACCCCAAAAGGGTGTATATTGAATAGCGGAATAGAAAATATTATATATAAAAAGGTGTATCTCACACGTATGTAACGCTCCTGCGTTTTATGTATGATGTGGATTTTCAGCTGCAGAAATATTCCACTTCAGTAGTCATGTAGAGAAACGCTGAGACACCATTCCCAACTCTCAATGACTCATCATGTGTGGATGATCTCAATTCAGCAAGTAAATACACACACTCAATAAGATGTTTCCTAGAGTGACTTATGTATATAGTAACACAGTGATGATAGGCTGAAGAGACAGGTTGGGTAGAGATGGTAGATGACAGACACTTGAAAGGAAATGTTCTTGAAAGTAAGATAGTAGCAGATGGGATGCAGATAGGTTTAGCAATCATGTATGGTAGCAGATGACAGAATAGCAGGTGGACATACAAGAGAGATCAACCCAGTGCAAGAACAGGTGGTAGTAGGCTCAAGAGCTAGCAATCTTAGATAATGCAGATGTAGTAATAGTCCTTAGTATGCAGAGCTAGATAGTGTAAGCTTTAGTATGAAAGTTATAGAGGTTTCCCCTGTGGGGTACTTATCACTAATAGCAATGTAGCAGAGGAGAGGTTCGGCAAGAGCGGATGATCCGATAGCGGGATACAGGGATCAGCGCAGCGTGGTTCCGACAGCGAGGTATGCTTGCAAGCATGAGAGCTTCAAGACAGGTTAGCATCAAGGCACAAAGCAGTTTTAACGAACACATGTGAGTGAGAGCCGGCGATCTAAATAGCCATCCAGTCCGGCGCTCAGTGATGACAGCATCAGTCTTAAAGGTGTATGCACACCTTACCAAAAGAGAATGGTGGGGCGCATACACTTATGAAAGAGTAATTAGGGTACCCAAAGGTACCAGAACATTACAGTACCCCCCCCTTAAGGCCGGCTCCTGAAGGCCTCTGGAGCTGGTTTGTCTGGGTACTTCGCATGAAAATTGCGGATTAATCTAGAGGCATGTATGTCAGAGGTGTTTAGCCAGGTGTCGTCTTGGGGCCCATAGTTCTTCCATCGAACCAAGTACTGAAGTCTTCCTCTGTGGATACGAGAATACAGAATCTCTTTTATCTCATATTCTTCTCCACCTTCAACTTGTACAGGAGGAGGAGGTGGGATAGTAGGCCTTATTCCTTGGTCAGGAACATGGGGCTTCAGTAGCGACACATGGAAAATGGGATGTATTTTGAGGGCAATGTAAGCTGTACTGCAGCTTTTCCAATAAATTTCTTGATTGGTAAAGGTCCCAAGAACAGAGGTCCAAGCTTTTTGCTAGGGATTTTCAGTCTTAAATTTTTTGTTGAGAGCCAAACGAGGTCCCCGATAGCGTACTGAGGAGAAGGTCTTCTGCGAAGATCATAGTACTTCTTTTGTTGACTATGAGCGTGTGCAATGGTAGTATTAAGCAAACCCAGAGAGTCCTTTATTTGGGTAAGTTAGTCTGAAGCTACTGGGTTATTTGAAGGAAGGATGCGAGGTGGAAGAATAGAGGGATGATACCCATAGTTCAAGTAGAACGGACTCTGCTTGGTCGTACTGTGGGTTGCGTTGTTGTAGGCAAATTCTGCCAGAGGGAGAAGATCCACCCAATGATCCTGTTGGTAAGAAGTGTAACAACGTAAATATTGCTCGATGCATTGGTTGACTCTTTCAGTCTGTCCGTTGGTCTGCGGATGGTAAGGAGAAGTGAGCTTCCGCTCGATCCGTAGTATGTGACATAGTTCTTGCCAGAACTTGGAAATAAATTGTGATCCACGGTCAGACAGAAGAGTTTTTGGGATACCATATAACTTAAAGACATGTTTCATCAGGAGTTCTGCCGTTTGTTTGGACGAAGGTAGTCTGCGAATAGCAATGAAATGTGCCATTTTTGTCAGATGGTCCACTGACACTAAGATGGTATTAAATCCTTTGGAAGGAGGCAATTCCACTATAAAGTCAAAGGACACAACTTCCCATGGAGTTTGGGGTATTGGTAGACTGCATAGTAGACCGGATGGTCTCGTAGTGTCAATTTTGGACCTGGCACAGACATTGCATGAAGAGACGAATTTTTGTATAGATGTTTTCATGTCAGGCCACCAGAATTGCCTGGTAATCAGATTAAGAGTCTTTGTCATACCCATATGTCCTGCCATAGGCACATCATGCGATAATTCCAAGATCTTGGTGCGTATGGTAGGTGGTATGTAAAGTTTGTCGTTGTAGTAGAGGAAGCCTTCTGCATCAGTATTTAGTTGTGGTGGGGGTGAATCCAAACTTATACCATGCAAAACCTCTTCCTTCAAGGAACGGACAACTCCAATAATGCGTTTGTGAGGTATTATAGGAACGGAAGGGATTTCGAAGCAGTTTTCTTCAGCTAGTCGTGACAGTGCATCCGCCTTTTTGTTCTTATCTGCAGGTGTGTAGGTCACTAGGAAGTTAAACCTTAGAAAAAATAGTGACCATCGTACCTGTCGGTGCGAGAGAGTTTTGTTAGTCTGAAGATATTGGAGAATTTTATGGTCCGTGTATATAAGTATTGGTAATTGGTTGCCTTTGAGTAGATGTCGCCAATTCTCCAGAGCCAATTTTATAGCAAGCAGTTCCTTTTCACCCACGGGGTAATTTATCTCTGGACTGCTTAGGGATTCAGAAAAAAAGGCGACTGGATGAAGTGGTGAAGTGTGAGTTGGTCGTTGGGAGAGTATTGCTCCTACTGCCATGTTTGACGCATCTACTTCCAGAATGTATTGGAGGGATGGGTCTGGATGGCGTAGTATGGGAGCAGAAGTAAACCTTGTCTTTAACAGGTGAAAAGCTTTATTTGCTTCATCTGACCATTTGAATGGGTTTTTAATGCTAGTGAGCTGTGTGAGGGGTCTCACAATGGCAGAGAAGTTTCTAATGAACTTCCTGTAGAAATTCGAAAATCCAAGGAATCGCTGTAGCGCCTTGCGTGTGGTTGGTGTAGGCCAATCCTGAATGCAGGATATCTTACTCATGTCCATCTCGATTCCTGTTTTGGATATGATGTAGCCTAGAAACAGTACCTCTTCTTTATGAAACAAGCATTTTTTCAGTTTCACATAAAGGTTGTGTGCAAGCAATCTCGATAATACTAGTCTTACATGTCTTATGTGTTCAGACAGGGATCGTGAATATATAAGTATATCGTCCAGATATACCACAACACAGACATCTAGTAAGTCTCTGAAAATATCGTTTATAAATCGTTGAAAAACTGCAGGGGCGTTGCATAGCCCGAATGGCATTACAAGATATTCGAACAATCCGTATCTGGTTCTGAATGCAGTCTTCCACTCGTGTCCATCACGGATTCGAATGAGATTGTATGCTCCTTTCAGGTCCAATTTTGAAAAATAGGTAGCTCCACGCACCTGCTCAATGAGCTCAGGGATAAGCGGTAGAGGATAGCGATCTTTTATTGTAATAGCATTCAATTGCCTATAGTCGATGATAGGCCTGAGACTTGAGTCCTAATTGCGGACAAAAAAGAGTCCTGCTGCTGTGGAAGAAGTGGAAGGTCTAATAAAACCTTTTTCCAAATTCTCATCCAAATAGTCTTTGAGATGGGAAAGTTCATCCTGTGAAAGAGGATAAACATGACCGAACGGCAATTTTCTATTTGGGAGTAGATCAATGCTACAATCATAGTCTCGATGGGGAGGTAGTGCTTGAGCATTTTTCTCAAGAAAAACCTCAGAGAGATCCTGATAACATAGTGGTGCAATCTCATCTGTCACCACAGACAGGATCTTCCCGAAAGACGGGAGGTTACACGTACCCTCGCAATAGCAAGAGAGGAAGGTCAGGGTCCGTTCCTTCCAATCTATGGTTGGTTGATGTGTGTGCAACCAGGGAAGTCCCAAAACAATGGGAAAGTGGGGTGAAGGTATTAGATCGAAGGTAGTGGTCTCCATATGAGACCCGTTAGTAGTGACTAGGAGTGCCTGTGTCTGATCAGTGATCGGACCAGAGGATAAAGGAACACCGTTAATAAGACTCACTGAGACAGGTTTAAGTTTAGAAATAATAGGAACTTTATTTAAAGCAGCAAAACGTATGTCAATATAATTTCCACAAGATCCTGTGTCAATCATGGCCTTAGTAGTAATCCTGTTCTGGTCCCACTGTAATGTTAAGCAAACAGAAAGGTAAGGGTTAGTGATTGAAGTTGTAAATCCCCCTAGGAGGACATGTGAACACTCACCCTTCTTTTTGTAGACTAGGGGACAGACGTTTATCTTGTGATCCGGGGATGCACAGTACAAGCAGAGATTACCAGATCGTCTTCTGGCTCTTTCCATAGTTGATAGAGGTGGGCGTATGGTTCCTACCTCCATAGGAACGGGGTCAACGGCCGAAATCCGAGAAGAACTGGATAATGGCATTCCCATTTTCTCAGCCTTTCTTTCTCGTAGTCTTCTATCTATGGTGATACTGAGTTGTATCAATGCATCCAGGGTTTTTGGCAGATCCGCTCGGGCGAGCTTGTCTTTAACGGCCTCTGATAGGCCAAGCCTAAATTGGGATTTCAGAGATGCATCATTCCATTCTGAATCAAGGGTCCATCTCTTGAATTCTGCGACAAAGTCTTCTACAGGTCTCCCACCTTGTTTCAAGGATCTTAATTGAAGATCGGCAGTACTCTGCCTATTGGGATCATCATATAGGCTAGTGAGTTCTGCTAGGAACAAGGCATAGGAGTTGAGAAGCTGGTCGCTTTTCTCAAAAAGAGAGTCTGCCCAGGCCCGAGGATCGCCTGTTAGGTAAGAAATAATAGTACAAACCTTAATGTGATCAGTAAGGTAGGTACGGGGTTTTAGCAAGAAAAGTAACTCACATGCGTTTTTAAATTCGCAAAATTTTTTGCGATCGCCTGTAAATACCAAAGGAGGATTTATTTTGGGTTCAGGGGACTGAGCAGTGGTAAGTTGTGTCAGTCTAATTACCTGCTGCGACAGAGCCTGATTGTCTTCTTTTAATTCAGCAAGTGCGTGTATTAACGCAGGTACTTGCTGTTTTAATTGTGTCATCTGAGTGGTTATTTCTGCTGAATCCATTTGTGGTTCGTTCAATCTGTAACGCTCCTGCGTTTTATGTATGATGTGGATTTTCAGCTGCAGAAATATTCCACTTCAGTAGTCATGTAGAGAAACGCTGAGACACCATTCCCAACTCTCAATGACTCATCATGTGTGGATGATCTCAATTCAGCAAGTAAATACACACACTCAATAAGATGTTTCCTAGAGTGACTTATGTATATAGTAACACAGTGATGATAGGCTGAAGAGACAGGTTGGGTAGAGATGGTAGATGACAGACACTTGAAAGGAAATGTTCTTGAAAGTAAGATAGTAGCAGATGGGATGCAGATAGGTTTAGCAATCATGTATGGTAGCAGATGACAGAGTAGCAGGTGGACATACAAGAGAGATCAACCAAGTGCAAGAACAGGTGGTAGTAGGCTCAAGAGCTAGCAATCTTAGATAATGCAGATGTAGTAATAGTCCTTAGTATGCAGAGCTAGATAGTGTAAGCTTTAGTATGAAAGTTATAGAGGTTTCCCCTGTGGGGTACTTATCACTAATAGCAATGTAGCAGAGGAGAGGTTCGGCAAGAGCGGATGATCCGGTAGCGGGATACAGGGATCAGCGCAGCGTGGTTCCGACAGCGAGGTATGCTTGCAAGCATGAGAGCTTCAAGACAGGTTAGCATCAAGGCACAAAGCAGTTTGAACGAACACATGTGAGTGAGAGCCGGCGATCT
Organism: Pelophylax lessonae; assembly: GCF_965119305.1. Classification (NCBI taxonomy): domain Eukaryota; kingdom Metazoa; phylum Chordata; class Amphibia; order Anura; family Ranidae; genus Pelophylax; species Pelophylax lessonae. The sequence continues at coordinate 159,098,777 of NC_138775.1, forward strand.
AAATAGCCATCCAGTCCGGCGCTCAGTGATGACAGCATCAGTCTTAAAGGTGTATGCACACCTTACCAAAAGAGAATGGTGGGGCGCATACACTTATGAAAGAGTAATTAGGGTACCCAAAGGTACCAGAACATTACAGTACCCCCCCCTTAAGGCCGGCTCCTGAAGGCCTCTGGAGCTGGTTTGTCTGGGTACTTCGCATGAAAATTGCGGATTAATCTAGAGGCATGTATGTCAGAGGTGTTTAGCCAGGTGTCGTCTTGGGGCCCATAGTTCTTCCATCGAACCAAGTACTGAAGTCTTCCTCTGTGGATACGAGAATACAGAATCTCTTTTATCTCATATTCTTCTCCACCTTCAACTTGTACAGGAGGAGGAGGTGGGATAGTAGGCCTTATTCCTTGGTCAGGAACATGGGGCTTCAGTAGCGACACATGGAAAATGGGATGTATTTTGAGGTCTATTGGCAATGTAAGCTGTACTGCAGCTTTTCCAATAAATTTCTTGATTGGTAAAGGTCCCAAGAACAGAGGTCCAAGCTTTTTGCTAGGGATTTTCAGTCTTAAATTTTTTGTTGAGAGCCAAACGAGGTCCCCGATAGCGTACTGAGGAGAAGGTCTTCTGCGAAGATCATAGTACTTCTTTTGTTGACTATGAGCGTGTGCAATGGTAGTATTAAGCAAACCCAGAGAGTCCTTTATTTGGGTAAGTTAGTCTGAAGCTACTGGGTTATTTGAAGGAAGGATGCGAGGTGGAAGAATAGAGGGATGATACCCATAGTTCAAGTAGAACGGACTCTGCTTGGTCGTACTGTGGGTTGCGTTGTTGTAGGCAAATTCTGCCAGAGGGAGAAGATCCACCCAATCATCCTGTTGGTAAGAAGTGTAACAACGTAAATATTGCTCGATGCATTGGTTGACTCTTTCAGTCTGTCCGTTGGTCTGCGGATGGTAAGGAGAAGTGAGCTTCCGCTCGATCCGTAGTATGTGACATAGTTCTTGCCAGAACTTGGAAATAAATTGTGATCCACGGTCAGACAGAAGAGTTTTTGGGATACCATATAACTTAAAGACATGTTTCATCAGGAGTTCTGCCGTTTGTTTGGATGAAGGTAGTCTGCGAATAGCAATGAAATGTGCCATTTTTGTCAGATGGTCCACTGACACTAAGATGGTATTAAATCCTTTGGAAGGAGGCAATTCCACTATAAAGTCAAAGGACACAACTTCCCATGGAGTTTGGGGTATTGGTAGACTGCATAGTAGACCGGATGGTCTCGTAGTGTCAATTTTGGACCTGGCACAGACATTGCATGAAGAGACGAATTTTTGTATAGATGTTTTCATGTCAGGCCACCAGAATTGCCTGGTAATCAGATTAAGAGTCTTTGTCATACCCATATGTCCTGCCATAGGCACATCATGCGATAATTCCAAGATCTTGGTGCGTATGGTAGGTGGTATGTAAAGTTTGTCGTTGTAGTAGAGGAAGCCTTCTGCATCAGTATTTAGTTGTGGTGGGGGTGAATCCAAACTTATACCATGCAAAACCTCTTCCTTCAAGGAACGGACAACTCCAATAATGCGTTTGTGAGGTATTATAGGAACGGAAGGGATTTCGAAGCAGTTTTCTTCAGCTAGTCGTGACAGTGCATCCGCCTTTTTGTTCTTATCTGCAGGTGTGTAGGTCACTAGGAAGTTAAACCTTAGAAAAAATAGTGACCATCGTACCTGTCGGTGCGAGAGAGTTTTGTTAGTCTGAAGATATTGGAGATTTTTATGGTCCGTGTATATAAGTATTGGTAATTGGTTGCCTTTGAGTAGATGTCGCCAATTCTCCAGAGCCAATTTTATAGCAAGCAGTTCCTTTTCACCCACGGGGTAATTTATCTCTGGACTGCTTAGGGATTCAGAAAAAAAGGCGACTGGATGAAGTGGTGAAGTGTGAGTTGGTCGTTGGGAGAGTATTGCTCCTACTGCCATGTTTGACGCATCTACTTCCAGAATGTATTGGAGGGATGGGTCTGGATGGCGTAGTATGGGAGCAGAAGTAAACCTTGTCTTTAACAGGTGAAAAGCTTTATTTGCTTCATCTGACCATTTGAATGGGTTTTTAATGCTAGTGAGCTGTGTGAGGGGTCTCACAATGGCAGAGAAGTTTCTAATGAACTTCCTGTAGAAATTCGAAAATCCAAGGAATCGCTGTAGCGCCTTGCGTGTGGTTGGTGTAGGCCAATCCTGAATGCAGGATATCTTACTCATGTCCATCTCGATTCCTGTTTTGGATATGATGTAGCCTAGAAACAGTACCTCTTCTTTATGAAACAAGCATTTTTTCAGTTTCACATAAAGGTTGTGTGCAAGCAATCTCGATAATACTAGTCTTACATGTCTTATGTGTTCAGACAGGGATCGTGAATATATAAGTATATCGTCCAGATATACCACAACACAGACATCTAGTAAGTCTCTGAAAATATCGTTTATAAATCGTTGAAAAACTGCAGGGGCGTTGCATAGCCCGAATGGCATTACAAGATATTCGAACAATCCGTATCTGGTTCTGAATGCAGTCTTCCACTCGTGTCCATCACGGATTCGAATGAGATTGTATGCTCCTTTCAGGTCCAATTTTGAAAAATAGGTAGCTCCACGCACCTGCTCAATGAGCTCAGGGATAAGCGGTAGAGGATAGCGATCTTTTATTGTAATAGCATTCAATTGCCTATAGTCGATGATAGGCCTGAGACTTGAGTCCTTATTGCGGACAAAAAAGAGTCCTGCTGCTGTGGAAGAAGTGGAAGGTCTAATAAAACCTTTTTCCAAATTCTCATCCAAATAGTCTTTGAGATGGGAAAGTTCATCCTGTGAAAGAGGATAAACATGACCGAACGGCAATTTTCTATTTGGGAGTAGATCAATGCTACAATCATAGTCTCGATGGGGAGGTAGTGCTTGAGCATTTTTCTCAAGAAAAACCTCAGAGAGATCCTGATAACATAGTGGTGCAATCTCATCTGTCACCACAGACAGGATCTTCCCGAAAGACGGGAGGTTACACGTACCCTCGCAATAGCAAGAGAGGAAGGTCAGGGTCCGTTCCTTCCAATCTATGGTTGGTTGATGTGTGTGCAACCAGGGAAGTCCCAAAACAATGGGAAAGTGGGGTGAAGGTATTAGATCGAAGGTAGTGGTCTCCATATGAGACCCGTTAGTAGTGACTAGGAGTGCCTGTGTCTGATCAGTGATCGGACCAGAGGATAAAGGAACACCGTTAATAAGACTCACTGAGACAGGTTTAAGTTTAGAAATAATAGGAACTTTATTTAAAGCAGCAAAACGTATGTCAATATAATTTCCACAAGATCCTGTGTCAATCATGGCCTTAGTAGTAATCCTGTTCTGGTCCCACTGTAATGTTAAGCAAACAGAAAGGTAAGGGTTAGTGATTGAAGTTGTAAATCCCCCTAGGAGGACATGTGAACACTCACCCTTCTTTTTGTAGACTAGGGGACAGACGTTTATCTTGTGATCCGGGGATGCACAGTACAAGCAGAGATTACCAGATCGTCTTCTGGCTCTTTCCATAGTTGATAGAGGTGGGCGTATGGTTCCTACCTCCATAGGAACGGGGTCAACGGCCGAAATCCGAGAAGAACTGGATAATGGCATTCCCATTTTCTCAGCCTTTCTTTCTCGTAGTCTTCTATCTATGGTGATACTGAGTTGTATCAATGCATCCAGGGTTTTTGGCAGATCCGCTCGGGCGAGCTTGTCTTTAACGGCCTCTGATAGGCCAAGCCTAAATTGGGATTTCAGAGATGCATCATTCCATTCTGAATCAAGGGTCCATCTCTTGAATTCTGCGACAAAGTCTTCTACAGGTCTCCCACCTTGTTTCAAGGATCTTAATTGAAGATCGGCAGTACTCTGCCTATTGGGATCATCATATAGGCTAGTGAGTTCTGCTAGGAACAAGGCATAGGAGTTGAGAAGCTGGTCGCTTTTCTCAAAAAGAGAGTCTGCCCAGGCCCGAGGATCGCCTGTTAGGTAAGAAATAATAGTACAAACCTTAATGTGATCAGTAAGGTAGGTACGGGGTTTTAGCAAGAAAAGTAACTCACATGCGTTTTTAAATTCGCAAAATTTTTTGCGATCGCCTGTAAATACCAAAGGAGGATTTATTTTGGGTTCAGGGGACTGAGCAGTGGTAAGTTGTGTCAGTCTAATTACCTGCTGCGACAGAGCCTGATTGTCTTCTTTTAATTCAGCAAGTGCGTGTATTAACGCAGGTACTTGCTGTTTTAATTGTGTCATCTGAGTGGTTATTTCTGCTGAATCCATTTGTGGTTCGTTCAATCTGTAACGCTCCTGCGTTTTATGTATGATGTGGATTTTCAGCTGCAGAAATATTCCACTTCAGTAGTCATGTAGAGAAACGCTGAGACACCATTCCCAACTCTCAATGACTCATCATGTGTGGATGATCTCAATTCAGCAAGTAAATACACACACTCAATAAGATGTTTCCTAGAGTGACTTATGTATATAGTAACACAGTGATGATAGGCTGAAGAGACAGGTTGGGTAGAGATGGTAGATGACAGACACTTGAAAGGAAATGTTCTTGAAAGTAAGATAGTAGCAGATGGGATGCAGATAGGTTTAGCAATCATGTATGGTAGCAGATGACAGAGTAGCAGGTGGACATACAAGAGAGATCAACCAAGTGCAAGAACAGGTGGTAGTAGGCTCAAGAGCTAGCAATCTTAGATAATGCAGATGTAGTAATAGTCCTTAGTATGCAGAGCTAGATAGTGTAAGCTTTAGTATGAAAGTTATAGAGGTTTCCCCTGTGGGGTACTTATCACTAATAGCAATGTAGCAGAGGAGAGGTTCGGCAAGAGCGGATGATCCGGTAGCGGGATACAGGGATCAGCGCAGCGTGGTTCCGACAGCGAGGTATGCTTGCAAGCATGAGAGCTTCAAGACAGGTTAGCATCAAGGCACAAAGCAGTTTGAACGAACACATGTGAGTGAGAGCCGGCGATCTAAATAGCCATCCAGTCCGGCGCTCAGTGATGACAGCATCAGTCTTAAAGGTGTATGCGCACCTTACCAAAAGAGAATGGTGGGGCGCATACACTTATGAAAGAGTAATTAGGGTACCCAAAGGTACCAGAACATTACAACGTACCGATACAGACTATGCCGCAATTTAATTTTTTTACCCCAAAAGGGTGTATATTGAATAGCGGAATAGAAAATTTTTTATAAAACGGTGTATCTCACACGTACAAACACAGACAATTACAATTTTTTGTACCCTAAAGGCAGGATGAGGATGAGGAGTAGGAGGAGTTCGGAACAGGAGGCAAACTGAAGCGCCCTGCAATCCTCGACGGTGGAAGATGCGCCCCAAAAATTTGAAAGGTGTATCTCACACGTACCGATACAGACTATGCCGCAATTTAATATTTTTTACCCCAAAAGGGTGTATATTGAATAGCGGAATAGAAAAAAGTGTACAAAATTGGTGATTTTTCAATAGCATATGTGAACACAGTAGTGTCTTATGTTTTATGTCACGGTCAGCAGCAGGCTATGAAGGGAAAAAAAAAATTCCCCTTTAACTTTGTAATTTTTAAATAGCAGATTAGAACAGCAATCTGTAGTAAAATATAGCTGAACGCTGCACACAACAGACTGATAAAAATATATTCTTTTCTCCCTCCTCCTCCTTCTCCTCAGTGGGCTCAAGTGAGGGCAAAAAGATCGTTCACTGCACCACCCCCCACACAGCAAAATCGACGTAGATCGCTAACGGACGATTGTTCTGTCCTGTGTCTCCTAATCTCTCCCTGCCTAATCTCTCCAGCCTTTCCCTAAAATGCTCAAATATCTTTCCCTGCCTACACTCCGACCTCTCCCTGCATTCTTTTCAGCACAATGTTGTTTTATCCTGTCTGTCCCTAATCAGCAGCAGCCAGCACCGTTATGTGTGCTCTCTCCCTACACTACAGCAGACTGACAGATTGCGCGCTGTGTCTCGAGCTTATAAAGACCTGGGTCACATGTTTCAGCTGGCCAATCAAAGCTACTAATACATTAGTAGGCATGGCTGTGATGGCTTCTTTGGCACACCAGTTAAACGCTTGTTGATTGGCTGTTGAAAGCCCGCCATTAAAAGCGTGCCATTACATACAAAACAGGAAATAAAATTACCGAACACGGATTTTAAACCCGAACATACAGTAACGTTTTCGGGTCCGTGTCCGGGTAACAAAAATCCAATTATCCGGTACGGACCCGAATAATACAGTCCGTGTTCGCTCAACACTATCCATAAACTTACCTTCGCTCACTGAATCCCAGTTACGAACCCTGAACACCCCCTTCACGCCGGAAGAAATTGCTGACAGTGTCAGATCTTTACCCAAGGGCAAATCCTCTGGACCAGATGGCCTAACAAATGAATATTATCAGCTCTTCCTTCCTTTACTAAACCCCCATTTAACAGAAACATTCATGAAAGCAGTACAGGAGGCCTCTTTCCCTCTCGAAATGCCAAGCGCTTACATTGTCACACTCCCAAAACCGGGTAAAGAACCCACCACTAGTGTTGAGCGAACACGGACTGTATTATTCGGGTCCGTACCGGATAATTGGATTTTTGTTACCCGGATACGGACCCGAAAACTTTACTGTATGTTCGGGTTTAAAATCCGTGTTCGGTAATTGCAGCGGGACCGCGGACCGCACTATCAGCGTACCAGACCCTGAACCTATCAGTTTTCTGCTTTTTATGATCTACAAACAAGTGAGTGTGATGTGTACTATTGTGTGAAATAAATTTTGCCAAACGGTATCACGCTATGGTAGTGCTTTTTGTCTTGTCACCCATACATTGCCTATGAGAGGAGGAGTGCTTGCAGTGTCCGAGATTACCAGGAGGAAGTTGGTTTATCAATGCTGTTTTAGCCTATTCCATGAGAGTGGTTAGGCATGGCTTTCTGGTGAGTGAGTTTTTTGGCCATAATCCCAGCACTGGTGGTGGTGATATCATATGGTGGTCCTGTTATCAGCACGAACAAAGATCCTCTTCAGATTGTGATGTATTAAAGACTTACGATATGCTATAACATATTGCCAATCAATGGACATTTGAAGCACTCTATGCACTTTATAATAGGAGGTTTCTACCATCCTTGCGCTACTAAAGTTCTATAGAAATACCTTTGGACATATTTCTGTGTTGAATTTTATCTATTTATAATTTTATTTCCTGTTTTGTATGTAATGGCGCGGTTTTAATGGCGGGCTTTCAACAGCCAATCAACAAGCGTTTAACTGGTGTGCCATAGAAGTCATCACAGCCATGCCTACTAATAACATGGCTGTGATTGGCCAGCTGAAGCATGTGACCCAGGTCTTTATAAGCTAGAGACACAGCACGCTGTGCGTCAGTCTGTTCTAGTGTAGGGAGAGAGCACACACAACGGTGCTGGCTGCTGCCGATTAGGGACAGACAGGGAAAAAAAACATTGTGCCCGAAAAGAATGCAGGGACAGGTCAGAGTGTAGGCAGGGAAAGATAGAAGAGCATTTTAGGGACAGGCTGGAGAGAGTAGGCAGGGAGAGATTAGGAGAGACAGGACAGAACAATCGTCCGTTAGCGATCTACATCGATTTTGCTGTGTGGGGGGTGGTGCAGTGAACGATCTTTTTGCCCTCATTTGAGCCAACTGAGGAGGAGGAGGAGGGAGATAAAAAAATATTTTTATCAGTCTGTTGTGTGCAGCGTTCAGCTATATTTTACTACAGAGTGCTGTTCTAATCTGCTATTTAAAAATTACAAATTTAAAGGGGAATTTTTTTTTTTCCCTTCATAGCCTGCTGCTGACCGTGACATAAAACATAAGACACTGCTGTGTTCACATGTGCTATTGAAAAATCACCAATTTTATATACTTTTTTCTATTCCGCTATTCAATATACACCCTTTTGGGGTAAAAAAAATTTAATTGTGGCATAGTCTGTATCAGTACATGTGAGATACACCTTTTTATATACTTTTTTCTATTCCGCTATTCAATATACACCCTTTTGGGGTAAAAAAAATTAGATTGCGGCATAGTCTGTATTGGTAGGTGTGAGATACACCTTTTTATATACTTTTTTTTATTCCGCTATTCAATATACACCCTTTTGGGGTGAAAAAAATTAAATTGCGGCATAGTCTGTATCGGTACGTGTGAGATACACCTTTTAAATTTGTTTGGCGCATCTCCTTCCACCGCCGAGGATTGCAGGGCGCTTCAGTTTGCCTCCTGTTCCGAACTCCTCCTACTCCTCTTCCTCATCCTCATCCTGCCTTTATGGTACAAAAAATTGTAATCGGGGCCTAGTCTGTGTTTGTATGTGTGAGATACACCGTTTTATATCCTTTTTTCCATTACGCTATTCAATATACACCCTTTTGGGGTGAAAAAAATTAAATTGCGGCATAGTCTGTATCGGTACGTGTGAGATACACCTTTTGTTTATTTATTTATTTTTTTTTTTCCAAAATTTTTATTGAAGAATAATAATAAAACATAACAGCAGATGCAATGTGGCCGTAAAACAGGGTAAAATCGTAACACAAAACGCTTATGAGTTGTTCATAAGATTTACAAACAGGGTATTGTTACTCATCTGGAGATTAACAATATAAACATATGACAACAGTATAGAAGTATGTAATTAACTGTGATATACAGGAGCAATTCCTGGGACATATGAGTAACACTTGAAGTGTCAAAGTAAGAATATGTAGTCTAGAGTTAATGTCAGAAAGAGGATAGAAAGAGTAGAGAAGGTACTAGAAGCAGGGCTTGTGGACGACTATTACCAGCATAGTCGAATGGTGGAAAGATAAAAGGATGATATGAGAGATGAATTCAGAATGTAAGTGGGGGGAAGGGAGGGGGAGGGGGGGGGGGAAGAGAGAGAGAAACAAAACAAAAAAAAAAAAACGCAATATTTGCCAAATTCTTAGGGAGATATAGTCTTGAAGGGGGAGATTCAAGACCTAGTGGGGCCATATTAGCTGCGTTTAATGTGGATCATTCATCTGACCCAACTACTTGGTTTGGCAGTTTTGAATCTAAGGTAGTCACTGGAAGAGCGGAAAGCAATCCAGTCCTTCCACGTATTTATATATTTATCAGGATTGTCATGAGATATACAGATTAGTTCTTCCATGGCTGAAATTTTGTCTATTTGAGTAAACCAATCATATAGAGATGGTGTAGAAGGAGAGAGCCAATATCTGGGGAGGCATAGTTTAGCCGCATTAATTAGGATCTTAATAAGAGATTTACAGTACCTCGGAATTGGATCAATCATATGGTGTAATAGAAATAAAGCAGGGTGAGGAGATAGAGCGTGAGATGTTTTTTTTTTATATATTTCCTGATCATGTTCCAAAAAGCTACAACTTTAGGGCATGACCACCAAATATGAAAAATATCTGCCTTATTTTGTTGACAACGCCAGCAGCTGTCTGTTGAGCCTCCGGAGAATTTGCTTAAGAGAAAAGTGGTGCGATACCATTTGGTTAATAATTTATAATTATTTTCCTGTATGGACACATTGATTGATCCTTTGTGTATATTGTGAAAAATTTTACTCCATTGAGTATCTGAGATTGTAATATCAAGGTCCACGGACCAATCCTCACAGAGTTTGCCTAAGTGCATGGAACAATTTGACCAAATGAGGGAGTGCATCCGTGATAAAAGGTGTTGAAGTGGATGATGTGAAAGGCATATTTGTTCAAAATCGGAGAGTTGACGATTATCCGGTAGATTTTTTAGGAGTGGAGTGATAAAGTAGTATAGTTGAGTATATTCCCAGTATGTTAATTAGGGGAGTTTAAGAAGTTGTCTCAGATTTTCTAAGGTAGGGAGTTTGCCGTTGTGTAAGAGATGGTAAATGCGGATGCCCATATCACATTTTACCGAGTGGAGAGAGTGAGGTGATAGTCCAGGAGTAAAAGATGCATTGTCTAAAATTGGTGAGAGCAAGCTCGGATTATTGAGAAGGTTATGTTTAGTGTTAGAGTCATAGAAGCATCGCAGGGTAGAGTTAATAAGAGGGTGTTTAGTGATAGCCGATGGTAAAGAGGAATATGATGTCCAGGGGAGGCTCTGTATAGGGGTTTGGGAAAAGGAATTCTCTAGATCAACCCAATCTTTTCTATGTTGTTGGGTGTGCCATTCAACTATTCAATGGAGGTGAGACGCTCGGTAGTAAAGCTGAATATCGGGAATGCCCATTCCTCCCAGATGTTTAGGTCTAGTCAGTAATGCAAATTTTACACGAGGGGATTTGTGAAGCCAGATAAAGTTTCTGAATGCTTTTTTGATGGAAGAGAAAAAACCTGATGGGATATGGATTGGAAGAGTTTGCAGCAAGTACAATATCCGGGTAAGACGTTCATTTTAATTATAGCAGCCCGCCCAAACAATGAGAGGTGAGCTTTATGCCAGTTACGAAAATCTAATAATATTTTTTGTAGGATGGGGAGATAATTCATTTTATAAGTATTTTTCAAATCAGAAGGAATTTGGACCCCAAGATATGTAATAGAATCCTTATGCCAGGCATAATGAAATGATTTCTTGCATTGATTGACTTGGGTAGGCGAGAGTGAGATGTTGAGGGCCTCTGATTTGGATGTATTTATTTTGAAGTTAGCTATTGGAATAGCTTTAGCTCTTTATGAAGATTGGGTAGGGAGATCACTGGGTTGGATAAAAAAAGTAATATGTCCTCCGCATAGGCGGCTAATTTAAACTGTTTAGATGTGGATGAGATACCTGAAATGTTTGGGTTTTGACGAATGCTGTTAAGTAATGGTTCAAGAGTTAAAATAAATAGGAGTGGCGATAGGGGTATCCTTGCCAGGTTCCATTTCTGATTAGGAAGGCATTTGACAGGGTTCCATTTACACATACCTTTGCAGAAGGTCCCTTATATAGGGACATTATTAGAGCTAACAATCTCAGACCTAATCCTATCGAATGAAGGACCGCCTCTAGGTAGTCCCAAGCCAGCCTATCAAATGACTTCTCTGCATCCAGAGAAAGCATAAAACCCGCTTGGCCTGAGGAGGACATCAAGTGATGTATGTTCAGTGCTTTGATGGTATTATCCCTGGCCTCTCTGCCAGGGACAAAGCCAACCTGGTCACTATCAATGAGAGCAGTAATCAAAGGTAGCAGACGGGATGTAAGAATTTTGGCAAAAATTTTCAGATCAACGTTCAAGAGATTGGACGGTAGTTTTGTACAAGAGAGGTGTCTTTTCCGGGTTTCGGAATAAACGAGATATGGGCTTCAAGAAGTCTGGAATGGTTGGATTCCCGATTAGCTAGACTATTGAATGTTTTCAGAAAAGGTAGCACGAGAAGATCAGAAAAAGATTTGTAATAAGCTAAAGAGAAACCATCCGGACCCGGACTTTTTCCTACCTTCATTTGTTTAATGGCCAAATGGAATTCTTCAGCAGCTAAGGGCTTATCTAGCTGGGCAGTTTGTGTCTGAGTTATAGGCTTAAAACCATTATCTTTGAGAAATTCTGCTATGATGTCTGATCGGGAGTTTAAATTAGATGAGGGCTTATGTTCGGGGGGAAGGTTGTAGAGGTTTTCATAGTATTGTGTGAAAATAGTAGCAATATCTTTGTTGGAGTGTTTCTTCTGGCCTTCTGAGTTCAATAAGTGGTGAATAGTGTTTTGCGCTCTTTTGGAAGCAAGTGCTCTAGCTAGAAATTTGCCACTTCTGTTACTAAATTCATAATACAGTTTTTGTGAGAGAATAAAGCGTTTTTTAATTTTGTGTCCAAAGGTCTCCCTTATTTGGTTTCTAATCCGTTCTAATTCTTCAAAGTGAATCTTAGCTTGGGTGCGTTTATGGACGTTTTCTATTTTTTTGGCACGAGTAAGAAGCTCAGAAATGTATTTCTGAGATAATTTTTTTCTAGTTGCGGCTTGTTTGAGTAGGGTTCCCCTTATCACACAATTATGAGCTTCCCACAGTGTAGAAGGGTCTGTCTCTGGTGTGTCATTTATTTCAAAGTAGTCATTTATTTGCTGTTTAATGGTGTTGACTGTAGAGGGGTCCATTAGTAGTGATGAATCTAAACGCCAATTTTTTTCCTTGCGAGGAATTTGTGGTATGGAAAGAGTGATAGAGATGGCACAGTGATCGGAAATGCACATTGGCTCTATAGTAGCGGTGGAGAGAAGGGGAATGTCTTTTTGAGATATGAAAAGATAATCCAATCTGGAGTAGCGATTATGTGGGGCAGAGAAATAAGTATAATCCCTAGTGGTAGGATGCAAAAGACGCCAAGCGTCATGTAAGGACAGAACTTGTAACTGGAGTTTAATTTGTCTTAGTGCTTTGAAAGGTAAGGAAGAGGAGCCTGAGGAGGTATCTTCTAGTGGGTTAAGAGCTACATTGAAATCACCCCCACATATTACACAACCTTCTTGAAAAGCTGATAAGGTAGCGCTTAAATTTCTAAAAAAGCTTACTTGAGCAGTATTGGGACTGTATACGTTGGCGAATGTTAGAGGGGTATTCCATAGTGTGCCCTAAATCAACACATATCTTCCCTCCTCATCGATGATTGTGTTTGTTACTTCAAAAGGGACATGTTTGGCGATTAAGATAGAAGCACCTTTCGTTTTGGCAAGTTTGTTCGTTGAGTGGAAAGCAACAGGAAAATCCTTATTTTGTAATTTTGGCACATGGTCGGATTTGAAGTGTGTTTCCTGTATGAACACAAGATCTGCTTTAAGTGATCTTAGATAGAGGAGTAATTGTGATCTTTTTTTCAGGGATATTAAGGCCCTTTGCATTAATAGATATAATTTTAAGAGGGTGAGTTGAGGGATTTTTTTATAGTGGAGTCCATAATAACAAAAAAAAAAAGACAAGGGGGGGAGGGGGTGGAGGGGTAAGGATCACAGGGGAAGGGTGGATAAGAGAGTTGGAAAAGGTAGGAAAATGAGAGAATAGAATAGGAGGAAAAAGGAAGAAAGAATCAAAAATAGGAACCAACCGCGGTGAAGACCAGCATCACTGCTTATATGAAGAAAGAAAGTTGTTGGAAATTGTTAGCACCAGTAAACTGGGCTGTGGTGGGGAGTAAGGGAAGTTAGTAATGAACAGTGAATCAATAATTATGTGTAATCAACGGTAGAGAAACCCTACCCGACTGCCCCCTAATGCAAGTATATGAGAGCAATTAACGGGGTTAATTGTAGAGTACGGAGAAGGAACGACCCTAAAACAGAGCTATAAAAATCATTAGGGTGATCTCCTTAAACTATGAGCAATCTGTCATATTATAGAGTAGCCTTGTGTGACAGGTGCGAGAACATTAATAACAATTTGTATGAATAGGTAGCAAAACAAAACCTTTCAATACAGTTAAAATTTAACTTCATCCAATAACATTTGTATCCTGGGGAAAACATTGATGCAAAGAGCGAAATAAGGATACTGGAAGTAAATAGTTCCATTAGAAGCATAAAGCGAACAAAATAACTTTACACTGTGACCTGGCAGTATTTGTACAAAAGTGGGAGCATTCCAGTTTACTGCTTGCCCTTAGACTATTATATACGAGGCTGGATATTGTGCACAGTGTCAGCGAGCAGAAAAAACAAAAAAAACAAAATGGAAAAACTTTGAAGAACTGAGAAAGTCTGCTTCCGTTTTAAACCACTAGGTGTCGATCAATAGCAAGGATATATTCCCCAGGGTAGAATGATGAACACCAGTTACATATGCCAGCAAGATATAAATTTGTATTGCACAAAAAGCCATATTAGTCATTCTTGAGACTTAAGGGGATCTTTTGCTGTATAAACAATAAGGGCCAGAGAATCTTATAACCCGCTTAGGACATAATGACACAAAACTAATACAGATGATATAATTAGCATAATCATACTGTTTTTTCCAGAAGAGATCCTAGGATAGTAATATGGAATATATACTAGACCTTAGCACAGTTTCATACATTAAGAACGATAGGGGTGATTGCTTATGGCCTATGGAAAATAGTGTGACCTATTTACAGCTCCTAATCTTCAGATCGACTTGTACAGTTATTAGTGAATAAGACGCTTCAGTCAACCGGTCGGATGAAGGATTCAATTGGTGTCAATGAATGCTGAGAGCCAAGATCCGGTGCAGTCTCACTGAAAAAGAAAATAAAGAGAGAAAAAAAAAATAAAATAAAAATAAAAAAGGCAGAAGCTGCATATCTAAGCGTCCGTTATGACGAAGTTAGAGCTGGATTAATTTCTTCTGGATTTATGAGATGGTAAAATCAGTCTCTGCGAGGCTTCCTGTGAGCGGGTGAAGCAGGTGAGCTGTTTCGACAAGGAGGGCGTCTGGAATGAGGTGGAGGTGAGAAGTTAGGCGATAGGCGACATCTTCTGTACGTGTGCTGATTATCCAGTGTAGAAACATCCATATCTTCTGGTTGTGCGTTAGTAAGCGAGTTGCCAAGGTGTGTCCAGCCTGGAATTTCAATTATAGGGATACCTAGGGTTTTGCAAAAGGGAGCTGTGTCCTCTGGGTGTCTTAAAGACGCAAAGCGCCCTCTTGAGCCTGCGAATAGGCAAAATGGAAATTTCCATTTGCACGGTATCTCTCTTTCTCTTAAGAGATCCAGTAAGGGTCTCAAATCTTTGCGCTTTTGAAGGGTGATTGGAAATAAGTAGTGTTGAGCGAACACGGACTGTATTATTCGTGTTCGTACCGAATAATTGGATTTTTTTTACCCGAACACGGACCCGAAAACTTTACTGTATGTTCGGGTAAAAATCCGTGTTCGGTCATTTTATTTCCGGGTTTTGTATGTATTGGCGCGCTTTTAATAGCGGGCTTTCAACAGCCAATCAACAAGCGTTTAACTGGTGTGCCTTTAGCCATCCCAGCCATGCCTACAAATGTATTAGTAGCTGTTATTGGCCATCTGAAGCATGTGACCAAGTCTTTATAAGTTCGAGACGGAGCGCCGCTGCGTCATTATGCTGTAGTTCAGGGACAGAGCACACATCATACGTGCTGGCTGCTGATTAGGGACAGACAGGCAAAAATCATTTGTGTCCGAATAGAATTGAGAGACAGGTCGGAGTGTTTTTGGCAGGGCGAGTTGTTAGGGCATTTTAGGGAGAGGCTGCTGATTTTTAGGGTCAGTGTTCTACAATCGATTTTGCTGTGTGTGGGGGGGGGGGGGGGTTGCAGTGCCGGCAGTGACCGATCTTATCGATCCTTTTAGGGCGAGTCTGGAGATAGGCAGGTGTCAGTGGTCCACATCGATTTTGCTGTGTGTGGGATGGTGTGAACACAATCTTTTTGCCCGCTGAGGAGGAGGGAGAAAAAAGTCTTTTTTATCAGACAGTCACTTGTGTGCAGCGTTTTTCAATCAGTGCTGCTGTGCTGACTGTGATAATACACTGCTGTGTGCACATGTGATATTATTGAGTGATTTCAAAAGTTTTACACTTTTTTCTATTCCAATATTCAATATACACCCTTGGGTTAAAAAAATTAGATTGTGGCATAGTCTGTACTAATCTAGTTAAAATTTAAACTTTAAAGGGGAATTTTCTTTTTTTTTTCTCCCCATAGCCTGCAGCAGAGCTGAGTGATATAAGACACTGCTGTTCACATGTGCTATTGATAAATCACCAATTTCATATCATATTTTCTATTCCGCTATTCAATCTAAACCTTTGGGTATAAAGCATTAAATTGCGGGATAGTCTGTGTCGGTACGTGTGAGATCCACCTTTCCAATTTTTGGGGCGCATCTCATACTGCCGAGGATTTGAGGGTGCTGCCTGTTCCGAACTCCTCCTACTCCTCATCCTGCCTTTGGGGGGGTAAAAAAAATAGTAATTTGGGCCTTGTCTGGGTCTGTACGTGTGAGATACATACACCTTTTGATATCATATTTTCTATTCCGCTATTCAATCTAAACCTTTGGGTATAAACAATTAAATTGCGGGATAGTCTGTGTCAGTACGTGTGAGATCCACCTTTCCAATTTTTGGGGCGCATCTCATACTGCCGAGGATTTGAGGGTGCTGCCTGTTCTGAACTCCTCCTACTCCTCATCCTGCCTTTGGGGGGGGGGTACAAAAAAATAGTAATTTGGGCCTAGTCTGGGTCTGTACGTGTGATATACATACACCTTTTGGTATCATATTTTCTATTCCGCTATTCAATCTAAACCTTTGGGTATAAACAATTAAATTGCGGGATAGTCTGTGTCGGTACGTGTGAGATCCACCTTTCCAATTTTGGGGGCGCATCTGATACTGCCGAGGATTTGAGGGTGCTGCCTGTTCCGAACTCCTCCTACTCCTCATCCTGCCTTTGGGGGGGGGGGGTAAAAAAAAATAGTAATTTGGGCCTAGTCTGGGTCTGTACGTGTGAGATACATACACCTTTTGATATTATATTTTCTATTCCACTATTAAATCTACACCTTTGGGTATAAACAATTAAATTGCGGGATAGTCTGTGTCGCTACGTGTGAGATACACCTTTCCAATTTTTGGGGCGCATCTGATACTGCAGAGGATTTGAGGGTGCTGCCTGTTCAGAACTCCTCCTACTCCTCATCCTGCCTTTGGGGGGGTACAAAAAATAGTAATTTGGGCCTAGTCTGGGTCTGTACGTGTGAGATACATACACCTTCGTCTCTGCATTGAAGGGGGCACGCTGGACATGGACCCGGACTTTTTTTTAAAGTTCGGCCGAACCCGCCAAACACGGACATCCAGGTGTCCGCTCAACTCTAGAAATAAGTCCTGTAACAACTTTATCTCTGCTCCTTGATGTATTATTCTGCCTCTGATCCTTGCGTTTCGGAGAATTTCTTCTTTCAATTTGAAATTCGTGAGGCATCCTGTTATGTCTCTAGGCGGGTCAGTATCCCTACCTTTAGGCCTTAATGCTCTGTGGAGCCGTTCAATTTCAATCGGTGTATCCAGGGCCGTCTTTACCGCAGGGCAAAAGGGGCAGCTGTCCAGGGCCCTGTCAATCTTTAGGGGCCCATAGCAGAGCTGCCCCTTAAGCCCCAAATCGGGAGCCCCATCGGCGCTGACCGCTGTGGCTTGACAGTCACTTTATGTGACAGAAGCCGGCATCTGGCTGGGCATGGCATCGGTGCCCCTGCACTGCTCTCTAGCAAGGAGTGGGCGGGGCCGTGAGCTAAACTGACGCTCTGGCCCCGCTCCTGTCCGTGGATGGTGTGTGGCGGGAGGATTCGAGCCGATAGCCTGTCATGTCACGCAGCAACGCAGGCACTGATCAGAGCGGAGCTGGCCAGGATGGACCGGACCGGACCAGGTAGGTCTTTCTCCTCCCTAGGGATGGGGGAGTTAATGCACATGACAGCATTTAATCCAGTTAGTAAATTCTGACCATTCCAGGCTCGGCTAACCCCCTGGGAATGGAGTGGGGGGGGATTGGTAATGCACATGACAGCAGCCTGGAAGGGGGTACCCTGGCCTCGGCATTGAAAGGGGGCACACTGGTCTCTGCATTTAAAGGGGGCACACTGGTCTCTGCATTTAAAGGGGGCACACTGGTCTTTGCATTTAAAGGGGGCACACTGGTCTCTGCATTTAAAGGGGGCACACTGGTCTCTGCATTGAAAAGGGGAACGCTGGTCTCTGCATTGAAAAGGGGAACGCTGGCCTCTGCATTGAAAGGGGGAACGCTGGCCTCTGCATTGAAAGGGGGAACGCTGGCCTCTGCATTGAAAGGGGGAACGCTGGTCTCTGCATTGAAAGGGGGAACGCTGGCCTCTGCATTGAAAGGGGGAACGCTGGCCTCTGCATTGAAAGGGGGAACGCTGGTCTCTGCATTGAAAGGGGGTACGCTGGTCTCTGCATTGAAAAGGGGAACGCTGGTCTCTGCATTGAAAAGGGGAACGCTGGTCTCTGCATTGAAAGGGTAAAAACAGGTAGTATCGTCTCACTCAGTGCCCAGTGTCAGTGGCCATCATCCCTATTACTTGTATATACAAAAAGGATTCCCCTATAGATATGGGACTGTAAATGCCACTGAACACTGTGTTTTGTATAAAAATAACTTTATTAATTTCAAAAAATATGAACACACAAAGAAAAAACGTAAATCAATAACATATACAGGGCATTAAAAATGCATGCATTGACAGACCAAATACCGAACCAAAGGGGCGCACAGGTGTACAAAGTGATCATGGAACCGGAACCGACCCTACGCGTTTCGGGCAAAGAAGCCCTTCCTCAGGGGTCACCCAGAGTTCCAGATAAAACACCAAGTATATCTAGAAAAAGCAAAATGTTTTAGTATAATATAAAATACTTTGTCTAGATGCACATAAATAGGCAGTCATATGTTTATCTATTATTTTTATCTCCTAGTAATATTTGTATACAGATAAACCTACCCTTAGCGTCCAGCCCTCAGGCTTGGATTGGTCTGTCGACTAAAAAATGGTATTGCTACCATCAGGAGGAATGCCCAGTTCCCACAGGCCCATTCAAAGGCTACGAAGTCCGTGAGAGCATATAGAGAAAGTAGTAGCAGTTGCCCAGAGGGACCAGCAGGGCACCACGATGATCGGCAAAAAAGGTGGCTACTTCCCATAAAGGGGAGGATATGTTCATATAGTGAACCTAATGCAAAAAAAAAAGGGGGGGGGGAGGGTAGAGGAAAAAGTGAGGAATAGGTTAATCAGTAGAAATTTGCCTTGCAAATTAATCGCTAGCCCCTTAAAACTCCAGAGGGCGGCATTTACCTGTAGTGTACAAGAAGAGTAGGACCGCAGAAGGTCATATACAGTACATGTAGTAATGGTCTTGTGTGGACCAAGTCAGAGTATGTATATATCTATGAATATAAATATAGAGAGTGCAACGGGTAAGTCAAGATGATATTAAACTCTCTTATATAGAGAGGTAGTAGTCCAAAAGTGTGATGATATAGATCTTAATTATGCAGAGAGTCCTACAAGTGCATATACCCAAAGGGGGGGGCGTGATAGGGGTTAATAAGAGTAACCCCTAGATGTGAGGTGGGGGAGCGGTAAATAATGAAAGACGTGATAATGTGATTGCCATTTCACCCCAGAGCATGCATCGGTTTAAATGTCCAAAGCTTCCAGTATGTAGGTGCTTTAAATTGCCTGGGATACTACCTGTCATGGGGACCCAGTTTGGTCAATTATATATCCGTATATAGGACTTTTGTATGCAAGTTCATCTGGGTGAAAAATGCAATCTATGTGTCACGAGTTGAATGTGCTCACAAAGTTTTGTGATTAAATAGACATGCCAGGGTAAGGATGACACTAAGTAGGCAAAAATGGGGGTGTAATAGTGAGGAGAGAAAAGGAAGGTGAAGGCAGTATGTTTGTGAACCCTAAAGTCTCCCCCATTAGAGGAAAAGAGTGCCTCAAGAGAACAAAGTAGGGAAAGTAGATAAACGATCCACATGTGCCATGCATTAAAAACTTGGTGACAGCTTCCAATAGAGTATGGCTGCATTAAGGACATAGTGAGGGCAAGAACTTACCTGTCCCTGAGCTTCCTATGGGCATGGCATCCTCTGCGAGTGGACGCCAGCCCAGACTGTTTAGAAATAGTCGATCGGACGCCCGCGCATGCGCACCGGAGGCATGCAGCGTCATCCGATGTAGTCCGGCGGCCAATCCGATCATCCGCCCGTGCAGCGCGGGCCCCGCCCATCCCGGAAGGAGAGGCCGAACCCGCGCTCCACGGGCGCCGATGCGGGAAACCAGCTGCTCCGGAAGAGAGCTGGTATAAGCGGGGACATATCCAAATGGGCGCCCCCTACCCGCGCCGGGGGAACCTACAACTGGCACTAGGCAACTCCACATAGAAGTCAGTGAAGAACTGACTTAGAGAAAAGAGAGAGAGAGAACGAAAGGACAAGAAAAGAGGCGAGAGAAGGAAAATTGGAAATGGCAAGAAACTAGTAAGAAAAATAGGGAACACCTACAAGGCAGGGCGCGAATAAATATAATTTTGAAAATAGTTGGAACCAAATTAGTTGTATCCAGATCCCTGGCAGATTGGGACAGGAAACTTGTGTCCCAATGTACATATTTAGAAAAAAAGAGGGGGGAAATGAATAGTGAAAAAAGAAGGGGGAGGGCCCTTCAAGTCTTGTCATTTAATTTGAAATGAGACAGCACTAAAAAGTCCAGATTCCAATAAACGGAGATCACAGTGATGGATCGGTATCGGTCTATCAATTACATGTAACAAACTGGTGTATGATATATACATATACACGACATGGCAGTTCCATATCAATATTACAGTGTCCCACATAAATACAGAGAGGCATATATAGAGTCATATAGCACATATTGTTATGTATACTCTCTTGTACCAGTATTAGCTCCACATTTAGGCGTAGCATGACAGTCATACATAGTATGTTGAATTATATAGCGCATATCATTATGTATACTCTATTATATCGGCATTAGCTCCACATATAGGCATATCAGGACAATCATCCAAAGTACGTTAAATTATATCCATTGCGTTAATAAATTTAGTGGGTTTGTTGGTATATATACTCCATATGGCAGAACCCAATTATCACAAACATAATTGTATCTATGGCAGACAGCATGAGCTGTATGAAGCCCATGTATGTCATATATGTAATTGATGGATATCCTAAAAAGTGGAGCACCGACTATGTGTAACTCATATGTTATCGCTGTAAGGGACATGCACATGGAAAAAGTTAAGATGTAGATAAAACGGTATGAAGATGGTATAAGATACGGGGAGGGGGGGGTGTTTTGGTAGGGGGATTTTTAGGGGGGTTTTCTAATTCCATAATAGACTATTTATTTATCGATGGATGGTACATTTGGATGTTAGTGTATTCAAGCCCACTCATGGAGATGGACAGTATAGTTGGAAATTTATAATTACTGTATTCATATCAGTCGGCGGGACATGGCCCATGCCGAAAGAAATTGTTACTACTCCTATTGTTCCCATCCCCCTGAGGCGAAGCCCTCTAAAAAGGGTCGAAAACTGACAACGTCATTAAGACCCGGGGCTGTAGTAGCATTGAGGTCTAGAATCCACCTTGTTTCCCGCTGTAGAAGGGTCTTGTTCCAGTCCCCACCACGGGGGCTGGGATGGACCCTATCTAAGGCTAAGAACTTGGGTGTCGGAGGAATTCCCATGTGCATGTCCCGTACATGTCTACCAAGTGGTAGATCCGGATCTCGCTTTTGCATGCTAAGTACATGTCGGTAAATCCGTTTATGAAACGGTAATTGGGTTTTCCCCACATAGTAAGATCCACAGGGGCAGGAAAGTAGATATACCACCCCAGCTGTTTTGCAATTTACGAAGTGGTGTGCTTTAAATATCTTGCCATTAGGGAGGCAGATGTTAGAGTCTCGATTCATATACTGGCAATAATTACACCCTCCACAAGTGAAGGTCCCGAATCTTTTACATGGGTCTTTCCGATATTTGCCAACGAATTCACTGCGTGTGAGATAATCCTTTAACGCTTTTGTCCTGCGGTACGTAATAGCCGTTTTTTTAGTAATATGTGGGCCAATACTAGGGTCACAGCTCAGCATGTGCCAATATTTTTCAATCGCCTTAACCACTTGTTGATGTTGTTCTGAATATTGCATTATGATGCGAGGGAGATTCGCATCGACCATACCTGACTTCACTTTTTTATTTTTAAATAGTAATTCTTGTCTCGTAAATGAATTTGCCCGGTTGAACGCTTTTCTGAGGCAGGTTTTAGAATAGCCTCTTTTGGATAGGCGTTTCCTTAGATTATTAGCCTCAGTCCTGAATTGTTTATCGTTTGAGCAATTTCTGCGTATCCGGAGATATTGACTAAAAGGTATGGATCTGACAAGTGGTGTGGGGTGTGAGCTGGTCGCATGCAAGATAGTGTTCGCGGATGTGGGTTTGCGATATAAAGTAGTTTGTAAGTTGCCCAAGGTATCCTTCTCGATGGTGACATCGAGAAAGTTGATGGAATTCGAGTCAAAGTTCATAGTAAACTTCAGATTAAAGTTGTTGGTATTCATCAGAGCGATACCCTCAACAAGCTCATCCGCAGAGCCGCCCCAAATGACCAGAACGTCGTCGATGTAGCGGTGCCAAGTCAAAATATGGCTTGTCCAACTTGTAGGCGAATCGTGTGATAGCAACTGGTGCTCCCACTCCCCCAGGTACAGGTTGGCATACGATGGGGCACATGAAGTCCCCATCGCTACCCCCTGCACCTGGAGGTAGTGGGAGCCATCGAATGAAAAACTATTGTTGGTGAGTATGAATTTGAGGCCCTGCACGAGGAACCCGTTGAGGTCGCTCTGATGTCTGTCGGACTGGGACAGAATTTTTTGAATTACCTGGATGCCCTGTTGGTGTGGTATCGAACTGTAGAGTGCTTCTACGTCAATAGCCACCAACAGGGCATCCGGAGGAACCACAGTGGATTCCAACATCTGGAGTAGATGAATTGTGTCCCTAACGTATGACGGTAGACTTTGTACGTAGGGACGTAGTTTGGAATCAATGAACTTGCTTAAATTCTCTGATATGCTCCCACATCCAGACACTATCGGGGGCGACCAGGAGGTTTGGACGGATGTTTATGGACTTTTGGTAGGCTATAAAATGTGGGAACAACTGGAAACTTGGTACGTAAAAAATCCCATGTGGGTTTGTCGATAGTGTTATAGAGGTAGGCATGGTCAACCATAGTGTAAAACTCCAAAATGGACCTGTCGATGGCCCCCTTTGAGATAGGCTTATACCACTCCCTGTTGTTGAGGATACGAAGGCACATTTCCCTATATTGGATGTTAGATAGTATGACGATTAGGGTTGAGCGGACACCTAGATGTCCGTGTTCGACGGGTTCGGCCGAACTTTAAAAAAAAGTCCGGGTCCGTGTCCCGGACTTTTACCGAACTTTTCCCGGACACCGAACCCCATTGAAGTCAATGGGGACCCGAACTTTAAGGCACTAAAATGGCTCTAAAACACCAAAGGAAAGGGCTAGAGTGCTGCAAATGGCAGCAAAACGTAATTAAGAGCATGGCAAGTGCTCTGCAAACAAATGTGGATAGGGAAATAACTTAAAACAACAAAAAAAAACAGAAAAATAAAACAATGTTCTTCTTCATCTCTGAAGGACGAGGCCCATATGGAGTAGGAGGGAGGTTGAGGTGGTGGTGGATGTGGCGGTGACATAGGCGTGCGCACAGGGTGTGCTGGGTGTGCCTGGGCACACCCTAATCACCTAGGGCACATAGCATTGCCAGTGAGGAGATGGGAAAGATCTCCCTGGGACCTGCTCTGCTCTATTTCTCCTTGCCTACAGGTACATGGCCCCGATACATTACTCTCCCTGCTGGCAAACACATGCATGTGTATTTCAACTTTGGGGTGCACACCTTAATGCAATAGGCTGCGCACACCTATGGGCGGTGTAGGTGGAAGCGGCGGTGGAGGAGGACCAGGGCCGGATTAACAGCATCATGGGCTTGGTGCTGAGGATTTTGAAGGGCCTTAGGGCCGTGCCTTGCCATGCACCCAGAGGAGGAAGGGTGCAGCCATGCATGCCTAATTCAACATGGGATGCTGTCTCTGAAGCCCATAAACACATCCATGCATCGCCAACTGTCCCTCCTTGTCCGGCCTTCACGCTGTGTGGGGAGGTTCTGAGGGTGCTGCCTGGGGAAGCGAGCATAGAAGCCAGACTTCTGTGTTTACAAGTGACAGAAGAGCGGTAACAGTGAATATGGCCAACCCGGGGCCTATATAAAAGGTAGGGGCCTGGAGCTGCAGCTCCAATAGACCCTACATTAATCTGGCCCTGAGGAGGAGGACGAGGTAGCCAACACTGCTTCTTTTCACAAAATTTAAATGAGGGTACACCCCAAAAGAGTGAGAAAGAGCAAAAATGGAACAATGGGTGGGTAAGGTCGGTATCCATTGCTATTCTGCATAAGGTACGGAAAAGTCCCGTGGGATCCATGCCTGGTTCATTTTAATGAACGTGAGCTTGTCCACATTGTCTCTGGACAGGCGGCTGCGCTTGTCTGTTATAACGCCCCCAGCCGTGCTAAATACCCGTTCAGATAATACACTGGCTGCAGGGCACGCCAGCACCTCCAAGGCGTAAAGGGCAAGCTCAGGCCATGTGCCCAATTTGGAGACCCAGAAGTTGAAGGGGGCAGACCCGTCATTCACTACATGTAGGCGTGTGCACACATACTGCTCCACCATGTTGGTAAAATGCTGCCTCCTGCTAAGACGTTCCATCTGAGCTGCTGGTGCTGCTGTTTGTTGTGGCGTGCTGACAAAGCTTTTCCACATTTCGGCCATGCTAACCCTGCCTTCTGAGGTGCTGGCGGTGCCCTGGTTGCGTTGGCGACCTCCTCCTCCTCCTCCTCTGCCTTGTGCTTCCACTGTGGCCCCGCTGTCAGATGGGAATGCCAGCAGCATGGCGTCTACCAGCGTGCGCTTGTACTCGCGCATCTTGCGATCGCGCTCCAGTGAGTGAATTAAGGACGGTACGTTGTCCTTGTAACGGGGATCCAGCAGCGTGGCCACCCAGTAATCAGCACAAGTTAGAATGTGGGCAACTCGGCGGTCGTTGTGGAGACACTGCAGCATGTAATCGCTCATGTGTGCCAGGCTGCCCAGAGGCAACGAAAGGCTGTCCTCTGTGGGAGGTGTATGGTCCGTGTCCTCTGTATCCCCCCAGCCACGCACCAGTGATGGCCATGAGCTGGCCTGGGTGCCACCCTGCTGTGAACATGGTTCCATCTCCTCCTCCAGCTCCTCCTCCTCCTCATCCTCCTCATCCTCCAGAACTGTGCCCCTGCTGGACAATTGCGTCCCTGGCGTTTGCGTGTGCAGGAACCCACCCTCGGAGCCCCTTGCGAATGACTGCCCTGAAAGCCTTGGAAATGTTACCTCTTCATCCTCCTCCTCCTCCTCATCCTGTGCCACATCCTCTTCCATCATCGCCCGAATTGTTTTTTCAAGGAGGCATAGAAGTGGGATAGTTAAGCTGAGAACGGCGTCATTGCCACTGGCCATGTTGGTGGAGTACTCAAAACAGCGCAACAAGGCACACAGGTCTCGCATGGAGGCCCAGTTATTGGTGGTGAAGTGGTGCTGTTCCGCAGAGCGACTCACGCGTGCGTGCTGCAGCTGAAACTCCACTATGGCCTGCTGCTGCTCGCACAGTCTTTCCAGCATGTGCAAGGTGGAGTTCCACCTTGTGGGCACGTCACATATGAGGCGGTGAGCGGGAAGGCCGAAGTTACGCTGCAGCGCTGCCAGGCGAGCAGCAGCAGGGTGAGAACGCCGAAAGTGCGCACAAACGGCCCGCACTTTCTGCAGCAGCTCTGACATATCGGGGTAGTTTTTAAGGAACCTCTGCACCACCAAATTCAGCACATGCGCCAGGCAAGGGATGTGCGTCAAACCGGCTAGGCCCAGAGCTGCTATGAGATTTCGCCCGTTATCGCACACCACCAGGCCGGGCTTGAGGCTCGCTGGCAGCAACCACTCATTTGTCTGCTGTTCCATGCTCCTCCACAACTCCTGCGCGGTGTGTGGTTTGTCCCCCAAACAGGCAAGTTGTAAAACTGCCTGCTGTCGTTTACCCCTGGCCGTGCTGAAGTTGGTGGTGAAGGTGTTACGCTGTCCGGATGAGGAGGCGGTAGAGGATGAGGAAGCGGAGTAGGAGGAGTTAGGAACAGGAGGCAAACTGAAGCGCCCTGCAATCCTCGGTGGTGGAAGGACATGCGCCAAATTGCTATCCGCCTCAGGCCCATCCGCCACTGCATTTACCCAGTGTGCCGTTAGGGAGATATAACGCCCCTGACCGTGCTTACTGGTCCACGTATCCGTAGTTAGGTGGACCTTGGCACAGATGGCGTTGCGCAGTGCACACCTGATTTTTTCCCCCACTTGGTTGTGCAGGGAAGGGATGGCTTGCCTGGAAAAGTAGTGGCGGCTGGGCACGACGTACTGTGGGACAGCCACCGACATAAGGTTTTTAAAACTGTGCGTCTCCACCAGACGGAATGACAGCATTTCAAAGGCCAATAATTTTGAAATGCTGGCATTCAGGGCCAGGGATCGCGGGTGGGTAGGGGGGTACTTCCTCTTCCTCTCAAGTGTTTGGGAGATGGAAAGCTGAACGCTTCCACGGGACATTGTGGAGATGGTTGTTGGTGACCCAGGTGGTGGTGTTGCTGACAGATCGTCTGTTTGCGGGGTGGCAGTTGCCGGTATCACTACAGATGTGGCTGGAGCGGCCGAGACTGCAGCAGAAGAGGAAGCAGGATGAGCCAGAGACGTTTCTTGGTTTTGAAGGTGTGTACTCCACTGCAGCTCGTGCTTTGCACTTAGATGCCTGATCATGCAGGTTGTGCTCAGGTTGAGAAGGTTCATGCCTCGCTTCAAGCTCTGATTGCACAGGGTGCAAACCACTCGTGTCCTGTCATCAGCACATTTTCTAAAGAACTTCCACGCTAGAGAACTCCTTTGAGCTGACTTTGGTGCGCTCGTTCCCTTGCTGCGTTGGGCAGTAGCGGGCGTAGTGTCTAGGGCACGGCCGCTCCGCTTCTGCACCCTGCTCCCTCTTCTGCTGTGCTGGTGGCTCTGTGCGACCACCGCCTCTTCCTCCAAACTACTCAGTTCACCTGCATGACGTTCATTCCATGTGGGGTCGAGGACCTCATCGTCCTCCACATCATCTTCCACCCAGTCTTCACCCCTGCCCTCCTTGTCGGTCTCCACAATGCTGAACGCCGCAGCAGTTGGCACCTGCGTTTCGTCATCATCGGAGACGTGCTGCGATGATCCTTGCATGTACTCATCTTGAGGAATAAGTGGTTGGGCATCGCTGCACTCAATCTCTTCCACTTCTGGGGCAGGGCTAGGTGGATGGCCCTGGGAAACCCTGCTGACAGAGTCCTCAAAAAGAATAAGAGACTGCTGTATGGCTTGGGGCTCAGACTGCTGGCCTGATTTGCAAGGGGGTGAGGTGAAAGACGGTTGGACATTGGCTGCAGGTGCCAACTCTGACCTTTCTGCAGTAGACTGGGTGGGAGACAATGTGAAGGAACTGGAGGCACTGTCAGCAGCAAACCAATCTACTATCGCCTCAACTTGTTCTGGCCTCATCACTTCTAGGGGCGTTTGATGCCCTACCAAATACTGATGCAGGTTCTGTCGCCTACTCACACTTGAGGAAGGTGTTTCACTTGTGCGTGTAGCTGGCACAGATCGACCATGTCCTCTCCTTGCAACAGGAGCTCTACCAGCAGCACCACGACCCAGGCCACGGCCCTTATTTGACGGTCTCCTCATATTTCTGTAATTTAAGATCTTGCCCTAGAAAGGTTTTTATTGAATAGCGGAATAGAAAATATGATCCAAAAAAAGTGTATGTATATCACACGTACACAACCACACTAGGCCCCAATTACTATTGTTTGTACCCCTAAAAGGCTAGATGAGGAGTAGGGGGAGTATGGAACAGGCAGCACCCTCAAACCTTCAGAAGTATGAGATGAACCCCAACAACTTGGAAAGGTGGATCTCTCTCACACGTACCGACACAGACTATCCCGCAATTCAATTGATCCTCAAAGGTTTTTATTGAATAGCGGAATAGGAAATATGATCAAAAAAGTGTATGTATCTCGCACGTACACAACCACACTAGGCCCCAATTACTATTGTTTGTACCCCTAAAAGGCTAGATGAGGAGTAGGGGGGGTATGGAACAGGCAGCACCCTCAAACCTTCAGAAGTATGAGATGAACCCCAACAACTTGGAAAGGTGGATCTCTCTCACACGTACCGACACAGACTATCCCGCAATTCAATTGATCCTCAAAGGTTTTTATTGAATAGCGGAATAGGAAATATGATCAAAAAAAGTGTATGTATCTCGCACGTACACAACCACACTAGGCCCCAATTACTATTGTTTGTACCCCTAAAAGGCTAGATGAGGAGTAGGGGGGGTATGGAACAGGCAGCACCCTCAAACCTTCAGAAGTATGAGATGAACCCCAACAACTTGGAAAGGTGGATCTCTCTCACACGTACCGACACAGACTATCCCGCAATTCAATTGATCCTCAAAGGTTTTTATTGAATAGCGGAATAGGAAATATGATCAAAAAAAGTGTATGTATCTCGCACGTACACAACCACACTAGGCCCCAATTACTATTGTTTGTACCCCTAAAAGGCTAGATGAGGAGTAGGGGGGGTATGGAACAGGCAGCACCCTCAAACCTTCAGAAGTATGAGATGAACCCCAACAACTTGGAAAGGTGGATCTCTCTCACACGTACCGACACAGACTATCCCGCAATTCAATTGATCCTCAAAGGTTTTTATTGAATAGCGGAATAGGAAATATGATCAAAAAAAGTGTATGTATCTCGCACGTACACAACCACACTAGGCCCCAATTACTATTGTTTGTACCCCTAAAAGGCTAGATGAGGAGTAGGGGGAGTATGGAACAGGCAGCACCCTCAAACCTTCAGAAGTATGAGATGAACCCCAACAACTTGGAAAGGTGGATCTCTCTCACACGTACCGACACAGACTATCCCGCAATTCAATTGATCCTCAAAGGTTTTTATTGAATAGCGGAATAGGAAATATGATCAAAAAAAGTGTATGTATCTCGCACGTACACAACCACACTAGGCCCCAATTACTATTGTTTGTACCCCTAAAAGGCTAGATGAGGAGTAGGGGGGGTATGGAACAGGCAGCACCCTCAAACCTTCAGAAGTATGAGATGAACCCCAACAACTTGGAAAGGTGGATCTCTCTCACACGTACCGACACAGACTATCCCGCAATTCAATTGATCCTCAAAGGTTTTTATTGAATAGCGGAATAGGAAATATGATCAAAAAAAGTGTATGTATCTCGCACGTACACAACCACACTAGGCCCCAATTACTATTGTTTGTACCCCTAAAAGGCTAGATGAGGAGTAGGGGGGGTATGGAACAGGCAGCACCCTCAAACCTTCAGAAGTATGAGATGAACCCCAACAACTTGGAAAGGTGGATCTCTCTCACACGTACCGACACAGACTATCCCGCAATTCAATTGATCCTCAAAGGTTTTTATTGAATAGCGGAATAGGAAATATGATCAAAAAAAGTGTATGTATCTCGCACGTACACAACCACACTAGGCCCCAATTACTATTGTTTGTACCCCTAAAAGGCTAGATGAGGAGTAGGGGGGGTATGGAACAGGCAGCACCCTCAAACCTTCAGAAGTATGAGATGAACCCCAACAACTTGGAAAGGTGGATCTCTCTCACACGTACCGACACAGACTATCCCGCAATTCAATTGATCCTCAAAGGTTTTTATTGAATAGCGGAATAGGAAATATGATCAAAAAAAGTGTATGTATCTCGCACGTACACAACCACACTAGGCCCCAATTACTATTGTTTGTACCCCTAAAAGGCTAGATGAGGAGTAGGGGGAGTATGGAACAGGCAGCACCCTCAAACCTTCAGAAGTATGAGATGAACCCCAACAACTTGGAAAGGTGGATCTCTCTCACACGTACAGACACAGACTATCCCGCAATTCAATTGATCCTCAAAGGTTTTTATTGAATAGCGGAATAGGAAATATGATCAAAAAAAGTGTATGTATCTCGCACGTACACAACCACACTAGGCCCCAATTACTATTGTTTGTACCCCTAAAAGGCTAGATGAGGAGTAGGGGAGTATGGAACAGGCAGCACCCTCAAACCTTCAGAAGTATGAGATGAACCCCAACAACTTGGAAAGGTGGATCTCTCTCACACGTACCAACACAGACTATCCCCCAATTTAACTGATCCCCAAAGGTTTTTGATTAAATAGCGGAATAGAAAATATGATCCCAAAAAAGTGTATGTATATCACACGTACACAACCACACTAGGCCCCAATTACTATTGTTTGTACCCCTAAAAGGCTAGGAGTAGGGGGGAGTATGGAACAGGCAGCACCCTCAAACCTTCAGAAGTATGAGATGAACCCCAACAACTTGGAAAGGTGGATCTCTCTCACACGTACCAACACAGACTATCCCCCAATTTAACTGATCCCCAGAGGTTTTTGATTAAATAGCGGAATAGAAAATATGATCCCAAAAAAGTGTATGTATATCACACGTACACAACCACACTAGGCCCCAATTACTATTGTTTGTACCCCTAAAAGGCTAGGAGTAGGGGGAGTATGGAACAGGCAGCACCCTCAAACCTTCAGAAGTATGAGATGAACCCCAACAACTTGGAAAGGTGGATCTCTCTCACACGTACCAACACAGACTATCCCCCAATTTAACTGATCCCCAAAGGTTTTTGATTAAATAGCGGAATAGAAAATATGATCCCAAAAAAGTGTATGTATATCACACGTACACAACCACACTAGGCCCCAATTACTATTGTTTGTACCCCTAAAAGGCTAGGAGTAGGGGGAGTATGGAACAGGCAGCACCCTCAAACCTTCAGAAGTATGAGATGAACCCCAACAACTTGGAAAGGTGGATCTCTCTCACACGTACCAACACAGACTATCCCCCAATTTAACTGATCCCCAGAGGTTTTTGATTAAATAGCGGAATAGAAAATATGATCCCAAAAAAGTGTATGTATATCACACGTACACAACCACACTAGGCCCCAATTACTATTGTTTGTACCCCTAAAAGGCTAGGAGTAGGGGGAGTATGGAACAGGCAGCACCCTCAAACCTTCAGAAGTATGAGATGAACCCCAACAACTTGGAAAGGTGGATCTCTCTCACACGTACCAACACAGACTATCCCCCAATTTAACTGATCCCCAGAGGTTTTTGATTAAATAGCGGAATAGAAAATATGATCCCAAAAAAGTGTATGTATATCACACGTACACAACCACACTAGGCCCCAATTACTATTGTTTGTACCCCTAAAAGGCTAGGAGTAGGGGGAGTATGGAACAGGCAGCACCCTCAAACCTTCAGAAGTATGAGATGAACCCCAACAACTTGGAAAGGTGGATCTCTCTCACACGTACCAACACAGACTATCCCCCAATTTAACTGATCCCCAGAGGTTTTTGATTAAATAGCGGAATAGAAAATATGATCCCAAAAAAGTGTATGTATATCACACGTACACAACCACACTAGGCCCCAATTACTATTGTTTGTACCCCTAAAAGGCTAGGAGTAGGGGGAGTATGGAACAGGCAGCACCCTCAAACCTTCAGAAGTATGAGATGAACCCCAACAACTTGGAAAGGTGGATCTCTCTCACACGTACCAACACAGACTATCCCCCAATTTAACTGATCCCCAGAGGTTTTTGATTAAATAGCGGAATAGAAAATATGATCCCAAAAAAGTGTATGTATATCACACGTACACAACCACACTAGGCCCCATATTACTATTGTTTTGTACCCCTAAAAGGCTAGGAGTAGGGGGAGTATGGAACAGGCAGCACCCTCAAACCTTCAGAAGTATGAGATGAACCCCAACAACTTGGAAAGGTGGATCTCTCTCACACGTACCAACACAGACTATCCCCCAATTTAACTGATCCCCAGAGGTTTTTGATTAAATAGCGGAATAGAAAATATGATCCCAAAAAAGTGTATGTATATCACACGTACACAACCACACTAGGCCCCAATTACTATTGTTTGTACCCCTAAAAGGCTAGGAGTAGGGGGAGTATGGAACAGGCAGCACCCTCAAACCTTCAGAAGTATGAGATGAACCCCAACAACTTGGAAAGGTGGATCTCTCTCACACGTACCAACACAGACTATCCCCCAATTTAACTGATCCCCAGAGGTTTTTGATTAAATAGCGGAATAGAAAATATGATCCCAAAAAAGTGTATGTATATCACACGTACACAACCACACTAGGCCCCAATTACTATTGTTTGTACCCCTAAAAGGCTAGGAGTAGGGGGAGTATGGAACAGGCAGCACCCTCAAACCTTCAGAAGTATGAGATGAACCCCAACAACTTGGAAAGGTGGATCTCTCTCACACGTACCAACACAGACTATCCCCAATTTAACTGATCCCCAAAGGTTTTTGATTAAATAGCGGAATAGAAAATATGATCCCAAAAAAGTGTATGTATATCACACGTACACAACCACACTAGGCCCCAATTACTATTGTTTGTACCCCTAAAAGGCTAGGAGTAGGGGGGAGTATGGAACAGGCAGCACCCTCAAACCTTCAGAAGTATGAGATGAACCCCAACAACTTGGAAAGGTGGATCTCTCTCACACGTACCAACACAGACTATCCCCCAATTTAACTGATCCCCAGAGGTTTTTGATTAAATAGCGGAATAGAAAATATGATCCCAAAAAAGTGTATGTATATCACACGTACACAACCACACTAGGCCCCAATTACTATTGTTTGTACCCCTAAAAGGCTAGGAGTAGGGGAGTATGGAACAGGCAGCACCCTCAAACCTTCAGAAGTATGAGATGAACCCCAACAACTTGGAAAGGTGGATCTCTCTCACACGTACCAACACAGACTATCCCCCAATTTAACTGATCCCCAAAGGTTTTTGATTAAATAGCGGAATAGAAAATAGGATCCCAAAAAAGTGTATGTATATCACACGTACACAACCACACTAGGCCCCAATTACTATTGTTTGTACCCCTAAAAGGCTAGGAGTAGGGGGAGTATGGAACAGGCAGCACCCTCAAACCTTCAGAAGTATGAGATGAACCCCAACAACTTGGAAAGGTGGATCTCTCTCACACGTACCAACACAGACTATCCCCCAATTTAACTGATCCCCAGAGGTTTTTGATTAAATAGCGGAATAGAAAATATGATCCCAAAAAAGTGTATGTATATCACACGTACACCACCACACTAGGCCCCAATTACTATTGTTTGTACCCCTAAAAGGCTAGGAGTAGGGGGAGTATGGAACAGGCAGCACCCTCAAACCTTCAGAAGTATGAGATGAACCCCAACAACTTGGAAAGGTGGATCTCTCTCACACGTACCAACACAGACTATCCCCCAATTTAACTGATCCCCAGAGGTTTTGATTAAATAGCGGAATAGAAATATGATCCCAAAAAAGTGTATGTATATCACACGTACACAACCACACTAGGCCCCAATTACTATTGTTTGTACCCCTAAAAGGCTAGATGAGGAGTAGGGGGAGTATGGAACAGGCAGCACCCTCAAACCTTCAGTATGAGATTGTGTTCACTGTACCCCACAAAGATTGAGTTCACTGCACCCCACAATGATTGTGTTCACTGCACCCCACAAAGATTGTGTTCACTGCACCTCACAAAGATTGTGTTCACTGTACCCCCCAAAGATTTGTGTTCACTGCACCCCACAAAGATTCTGTTCACTGTACCCCACAAAGATTGTGTTCACTGCACCCCAAAAAGATTGTGTTCACTGCACCCCAAAAAGGATGTTGTTCACTGCACCCCAAAAAGGATGTTGTTCACTCCACCCCAAAAAGATTGTGTTCACTGCACCCCACAAAGATTGTGTTCACTGCACCCCAAAAAGATTGTGTTCACTGCACCCCAAAAATGATTTTGTTCACTGCACCCCAAAAAGGATTTTGTTCACTGCACCCCAAAAAGGATGTTGTTCACTCCACCCCAAAAAGATTGTGTTCACTGCACCCCAAAATAGATTGTGTTCACTGCACCCCACAAAGGATTTTGTTCACTGCACCCCAAAAAGATTGTGTTCACTGCACCCAAAAAAGGATGTTGTTCACTGCACCCCAAAAAGGATTTTGTTCACTGCACCCCAAAAAGATTTGTGTTCACTGCACCCCCACAAAGGATTTTGTTCACTGCACCCCACAAAGATTGTGTTCACTGCACACCAAAAAGGATTGTGTTCACTGCACCCCAAAAAGATTTTGTTCACTGCACCCCAAAAAGATTGTGTTCACTGCAGCCCAAAAAGATTGTGTTCCACTGCAGCCACAAAAAGATTGTGTTCACTGCAGCCCAAAAAGATTGTGTTCACTGCAGCTCACACACAGAAAAATGGATGTGGATCACTGACACCTGCCTATCTCCAATCCCACACCACACAGCAATATCGATTGTAGTTTGTAGAACACAGTTTCCCTAAAATTCAGCAGACTCTGTCCCTAACAGGATTGAAGAAGAGATCGTAGATCAGGATTGAGTGCAGATTCACCCCACCCCCCACACAGCAATATCGATTGTAGTTTGTAGAACACAGTTTCCTAAAATTCAGCAGACTCTGTCCCTAACAGGATTGAGAAGAGATCGTAGATCAGGATTGAGTGCAGATTCACCCACCCCCCACACAGCCAAATATCGATTGTAGTTTGTAGAACACAGTTTCCCTAAAATTCTACTCTGTCCCTAACAGGATTGAGAAGAGATCGTAGATCAGGATTGAGTGCAGATTCACCCCACCCCCCACACAGCAATATCGATTGTAGTTTGTAGAAGACACTGACCCTATATAATTCAGCAGACTCTATCCCTAAAATGCCTACAACTCGCCCTGCCTAAACACTCCGACCTGTCCCTCAATTCTATCCGGACACAAATGGTTTTTTCCTGCCTATCTTTCCCTAATCAGCAGCCAGCACGTTGATGTGTGCTCTGTCCCTGAATCTAAGCAGCATAATGACGCCGCTGCGGCTGCCTCGAACTTATAAAGACTTGGTCACATGCTTTAGACGGCCAATCACAGCTACTGAGACATTTGCAGGCATGGCTGGGATGGCTTAAGGCACACCAGTTAAACGATTGTTGATTGGCTGTTGAAAGCCCGCCATGAAAAGAGCGCCAAAGCATGCAAAACCCGGAAATAAAACGACCGAACACGGATTTTTACCCGAACATACAGTAAAGTGTCCGTGTCCGTGTTCGGGTACAAAAAATCCAATTATTCGGTACGAACACGAATAATACAGTCCGTGTTCGCTCAACACTAATGACGATGTTCCCGCCTTTATCTGACGGTTTAATCGTAAGGTCATGTTGTTCTACTAGAGTTTTTAAAGCTCTTTTTTCTTCAACAGACAGATTGGAAGTAGTAGTGGAAAATTTTATTTTATTTATCTCCTGTGTAGTCAAGGAGACAAATGCCGCCAGATTTGAATTAAGGTTTAGAGACGGAAACATGTCAGATTTTTTGTCTGGACAATCGACTGGAGACAGGAGACCAGGAAATATAAGAGGGTCCTCAGATCCTGGTCTACAATCAATGACCTCGGTACAATATACGTCATTACACTCAGATTCCACTGATAACGACTCTGTGCAAGACCATAGCGACGTTATTAATCTCACGGACTACCCCATTACCGATGCAGAATTGTCTTTACTCTCAAAAGGTTTAAGTTTCTGCCCCCAAAGTAAACCGGACAAATTCTCTATAATAAAAGACCTACATTTGTTCGCTAGAAAGGTTCTCCTTAAATCCCAATATGACAAAAAGACACGAACTCCATCTCTCCCTACACATATAGACAGTAAAACCACTAAAGAGAAAGAAGCCCTAGATTGCCTTATATCGCTCCTTGAGGAACAGGAGGAAAGGGATTTAATTGACAATATCGACTTGGACTCACTATTAAATCTAGTTGAGACCGACCATGATCAGTCGATTGTCCAGACAACCCCCATATTTCGGAAAAAATCTGACATGTTTCCGTCACTAAACCTTAATTCAAATCTGGCGGCATTTGTCTCCTTGACTACACAGGAGATAAATAAAATAAAATTTTCCACTACTACTTCCAATCTGTCTGTTGAAGAAAAAAGAGCTTTAAAAACTCTAGTAGAACAACATGACCTTACGATTAAACCGTCAGATAAAGGCGGGAACATCGTCATACTATCTAACATCCAATATAGGGAAATGTGCCTTCGTATCCTCAACAACAGGGAGTGGTATAAGCCTATCTCAAAGGGGGCCATCGACAGGTCCAATTTGGAGTTTTACACTATGGTTGACCATGCCTACCTCTATAACACTATCGACAAACCCAAATGGGATTTTTTACGTACCAAGTTTCCAGTTGTTCCCACATTTTATAGCCTACCAAAAGTCCATAAACATCTGTCCAAACCTCCTGGTCGCCCGATAGTGTCTGGATGTGGGAGCATATCAGAGAATTTAAGCAAGTTCATTGATTCCAAACTATGTCCCTACATACAAAGTCTACCGTCATACGTTAGGGACACAATTCATCTACTCCAGATGTTGGAATCCACTGTGGTTCCTCCGGATGCCCTGTTGGTGGCTATTGACGTAGAAGCACTCTACAGTTCGATACCACACCAACAGGGCATCCAGGTAATTCAAAAAATTCTGTCCCAGTCCGACAGACATCAGAGCGACCTCAACGGGTTCCTCGTGCAGGGCCTCAAATTCATACTCACCAACAATAGTTTTTCATTCGATGGCTCCCACTACCTCCAGGTGCAGGGGGTAGCGATGGGGACTTCATGTGCCCCATCGTATGCCAACCTGTACCTGGGGGAGTGGGAGCGCCAGTTGTTATCAGACGATTCGCCTACAAGTTGGACAAGCCATATTTTGACTTGGCACCGCTACATCGACGACGTTCTGGTCATTTGGGGCGGCTCTGCGGATGAGCTTGTTGAGGGTATCGCTCTAATGAATACCAACAACTTTAATCTGAAGTTTACTATGAACTTTGACTCGAATTCCATCAACTTTCTCGATGTCACCATCGAGAAGGATACCTTGGGCAACTTACAAACTACTTTATATTGCAAACCCACATCCGCGAACACTATCTTGCATGCCACCAGCTCACACCCCACACCACTTGTCAGATCCATACCATTTAGTCAATATCTCCGGATACGCAGAAATTGCTCAAACGATACACAATTCAGGACTGAGGCTAATAATCTAAGGAAACGCCTATCCAAAAGAGGCTATTCTAAAACCTGCCTCAGAAAAGCGTTCAACCGGGCAAATTCATTTACGAGACAAGAATTACTATTTAAAAATAAAAAAGTGAAGTCAGGTATGGTCGATGCGAATCTCCCTCGCATCATAATGCAATATTCAGAACAACATCAACAAGTGGTTAAGGCGATTGAAAAATATTGGCACATGCTGAGCTGTGACCCTAGTATTGGCCCACATATTACTAAAAAACCAGCTATTACGTACCGCAGGACGAAAGCGTTAAAGGATTATCTCACACGCAGTGAATTCGTTGGCAAATATCGGAAAGACCCATGTAAAAGATTCGGGACCTTCACTTGTGGAGGGTGTAATTATTGCCAGTATATGAATCGAGACTCTAACATCTGCCTCCCTAATGGCAAGATATTTAAAGCACACCACTTCGTAAATTGCAAAACAGCTGGGGTGGTATATCTACTTTCCTGCCCCTGTGGATCTTACTATGTGGGGAAAACCCAATTACCGTTTCATAAACGGATTTACCGACATGTACTTAGCATGCAAAAGCGAGATCCGGATCTACCACTTGGTAGACATGTACGGGACATGCACATGGGAATTCCTCCGACACCCAAGTTCTTAGCCTTAGATAGGGTCCATCCCAGCCCCCGTGGTGGGGACTGGAACAAGACCCTTCTACAGTGGGAAACAAGGTGGATTCTAGACCTCAATGCTACTACAGCCCCGGGTCTTAATGACGTTGTCAGTTTTCGACCCTTTTTAGAGGGCTTCGCCTCAGGGGAATGGGAACAATAGGAGTAGTAACAATTTCTTTCTGCATGGGCCATGTCCCGCCGACTGATATGAATACAGTAATTATAAATTTCCAACTATACTGTCCATCTCCATGAGTGGGCCTGAATACACTAACATCCAAATGTACCATCCATCGATAAATAAATAGTCTATTATGGAATTAGAAAACCCCCCTAAAAATCCCCCTACCAAAACACCCCTCCCCGTATCTTATACCAACTTCATACCGTTTTATCTACATCTAACTTTTTCCATGTGCATGTCCCTTACAGCGATAACATATGAGTTACACATAGTCGGTGCTCCACTTTTTAGGATATCCATCAATTACATATATGACATACATGGGCTTCATACAGCTCATGCTGTCTGCCATAGATACAATTATGTTTGTGATAATTTGGTTCTGCCATATGGAGTATATATACCAACAAACCCACTAAATTTATTAACGCAAGGGATATAATTTAACGTACTTTGGATGATTGTCCTGATATGCCTATATGTGGAGCTAATGCCGATATAATAGAGTATACATAATGATATGCGCTATATAATTCAACATACTATGTATGACTGTCATGCTACGCCTAAATGTGGAGCTAATACTGGTACAAGAGAGTATACATAACAATATGTGCTATATGACTCTATATATGCCTCTCTGTATTTATGTGGGACACTGTAATATTGATATGGAACTGCCATGTCGTGTATATGTATATATCATACACCAGTTTGTTACATGTAATTGATAGACCGATACCGATCCATCACTGTGATCTCCGTTTATTGGAATCTGGACTTTTTAGTGCTGTCTCATTTCAAATTAAATGACAAGACTTGAAGGGCCCTCCCCCTTCTTTTTTCACTATTCATTTCCCCCCTCTTTTTTTCTAAATATGTACATTGGGACACAAGTTTCCTGTCCCAATCTGCCAGGGATCTGGATACAACTAATTTGGTTCCAACTATTTTCAAAATTATATTTATTCGCGCCCTGCCTTGTAGGTGTTCCCTATTTTTCTTACTAGTTTCTTGCCATTTCCAATTTTCCTTCTCTCGCCTCTTTTCTTGTCCTTTCGTTCTCTCTCTCTCTTTTCTCTAAGTCAGTTCTTCACTGACTTCTATGTGGAGTTGCCTAGTGCCAGTTGTAGGTTCCCCCGGCGCGGGTAGGGGGCGCCCATTTGGATATGTCCCCGCTTATACCAGCTCTCTTCCGGAGCAGCTGGTTTCCCGCGTCGGCGCCCGTGGAGCGCGGGTTCGGCCTCTCCTTCCGGGATGACGCTGCATGCCTCCGGTGCACATGCGCGGGCGTCCGATCGACTATTTCTAAACAGTCTGGGCTGGCGTCCACTCACAGAGGATGCCATGCCCATAGGAAGCTCAGGGACAGGTAAGTTCGTGCCCTCACTATGTCCTTAATGCAGCCATACTCTATTGGACGCTGTCACCAAGTTTTTAATGCATGGCACATGTGGATCGTTTATCTACTTTCCCTACTTTGTTCTCTTGAGGCACTCTTTTCCTCTAATGGGGGAGACTTTAGGGTTCACAAACATACTGCCTTCACCTTCCTTTTCTCTCCTCACTATTACACCCCCATTTTTGCCTACTTAGTATCATCCTTACCCTGGCATGTCTATTTAATCACAAAACTTTGTGAGCACATTCAACTCGTGACACATAGATTGCATTTTTCACCCAGATGAACTTGCATACAAAAGTCCTGTATATGGATATATAATTGACCAAACTGGGTCCCCATGACAGGTAGTATCCCAGGCAATTTAAAGCACCTACATACTGGAAGCTTTGGACATTTAAACCGATGCATGCTCTGGGGTGAAATGGCAATCACATTATCACGTCTTTCATTATTTACTGCTCCCCCACCTCACATCTAGGGGTTACTCTTATTAACCCCTATCACGCCCCCCCCCCCCCTTTGGGTATATGCACTTGTAGGACTCTCTGCATATTTAAGATCTATATCATCACACTTTTGGACTACTACCTCTCTATATAAGAGAGTTTAATATCATCTTGACTTACCCGTTGCACTCTCTATATTTATATTCATAGATATATACATACTCTGACTTGGTCCACACAAGACCATTACTACATGTACTGTATATGACCTTCTGCGGTCCTACTCTTCTTGTACACTACAGGTAAATGCCGCCCTCTGGAGTTTTAAGGGGCTAGCGATTAATTTGCAAGGCAAATTTCTACTGATTAACCTATTCCTCACTTTTTCCTCTACCCCCCCCCCCCTTTTTTGCATTAGGTTCACTATATGAACATATCCTCCCCTTTATGGGAAGTAGTCCATATCGAGCCACCTTTTTTGCCGATCATCGTGGTGCCCTGCTGGTCCCTCTGGGCAACTGCTACTACTTTCTCTATATGCTCTCACGGACTTCGTAGCCTTTGAATGGGCCTGTGGGAACGGGCATTCCTCCTGATGGTAGCAATACCATTTTTTAGTCGACAGACCAATCCAAGCCTGAGGGCTGGACGCTAAGGGTAGGTTTATCTGTATACAAATATTAC
This sequence comes from Pelophylax lessonae, assembly GCF_965119305.1. Lineage (NCBI taxonomy): Eukaryota > Metazoa > Chordata > Amphibia > Anura > Ranidae > Pelophylax > Pelophylax lessonae. The sequence continues at coordinate 159,139,291 of NC_138775.1, forward strand.
TAGGAGATAAAAATAATAGATAAACATATGACTGCCTATTTATGTGCATCTAGACAAAGTATTTTATATTATACTAAAACATTTTGCTTTTTCTAGATATACTTGGTGTTTTATCTGGAACTCTGGGTGACCCCTGAGGAAGGGCTTCTTTGCCCGAAACTCGTAGGGTCGGTTCCGGTTCCATGATCACCTTGTACACCTGTGCGCCCCTTTGGTTCGGTATTTGGTCTGTCAATGCATGCATTTTTAATGCCCTGTATATGTTATTGATTTACGTTTTTTCTTTGTGTGTTCATATTTTTTGAAATTAATAAAGTTATTTTTATACAAAACACAGTGTTCAGTGGCATTTACAGTCCCATATCTATAGGGGAATCCTTTTTGTATATACTGCATTGAAAGGGGGTATGCTGGCCTCTGCATTGAAAAGGGGAACGCTGGTCTCTGCATTGAAAGGGGAACGCTGGCCTCTGCATTGAAAAGGGGAACGCTGGCCTCTGCATTGAAAAGGGGAACGCTGGCCTCGGCTTTCAAAGGGGGTACGCTGGCCTCGGCATTGAAAGAGGGTACGCTGGTCCCTGCATTGAAAGGGGGTACGCTGGCCTCGGCATTGAAAGGGGGTACCCTGGTCTCTGCATTGAAAAGGGGAACGCTGGCCTCTGCATTGAAAGGGGGTACGCTGGCCTCTGCATTGAAAAGGGGAACGCTGGTCTCTGCATTGAAAAGGGGAACGCTGGCCTCTGCATTGAAAGGGGGCACACTGGTCTCTGCATTGAAAGGGGGCACGCTGGTCTCTGCATTGAAAGGGGGCATGCTGGTCTCTGCATTTAAAGGGGGTACGCTGGCCTCTGCATTGAAGGGGGTACGCTGGTCTCTGCATTGAAAGGGGAACGCTGGTCTCTGCATTGAAAGGGGAACACTGGTCTCTGCATTGAAAGGGGGTACGCTGGTCTCTGCATTGAAAAGGGGAACGCTGGTCTCTGCATTGAAAAGGGGAACGCTGGCCTCTGCATTGAAAAGGGGAACGCTGGCCTCTGCATTGAAAAGGGGAACGCTGGTCTCTGCATTGAAAGGGGAACGCTGGCCTCTGCATTGAAAGGGGGTACGCTGGCCTCTGCATTGAAAGGGGGTACGCTGGCCTCTGCATTGAAAAGGGGAACGCTGGTCTCTGCATTGAAAAGGGGAACGCTGGCCTCGGCATTGAAAGGGGGTACGCTGGCCTCGTCATTGAAAGGGGGTACGCTGGTCCCTGCATTGAAATGGGGTATGCTGGCCTCGGCATTGAAAGGGGGTACGCTGGTCTCTGCATTGAAAAGGGGAACGCTGGCCTCTGCATTGAAAAGGGGAACGCTGGCCTCTGCATTGAAAGGGGGCACACTGGTCTCTGCATTTAAAGGGGGCACGCTGGTCTCTGCATTTAAAGGGGACACGCTGGTCTCTGCATTTAAAGGGGGCACGCTGGTCTCTGCATTTAAAGGGGGCACGCTGGTCTCTGCATTGAAGGGGGCACGCTGGTCACTGTGCATTGAAGGGGGCACGCTGGTCATTGTGCATTGAAAGGGGGCATTCTGGTCACTGTGCATTGAAAGGGGGCACACTGGTCTCTCTGAATTGAAAGGGGGCACACTGGTCTCTCTGAATTGAAAGGGGGCACGCTGGTCTCTCTGAATTGAAAGGGGGCACGCTGGTCACTGTGCATTGAAAGGGGGCACGCTGGTCACTGTGCATTGAAAGGGGGCACGCTGGTCACAGTGCATTGAAAGGGGGCACGCTGGTCACTGTGCATTGAAAGGGGGCACGCTGGTCACAGTGCATTGAAAGGGGGCACGCTGGTCACAGTGCATTGAAAGGGGGCACGCTGGTCTCTCTGAATTGAAAGGGGGCACGCTGGTCACTGCATTGAAGGGGGCACGCTGGTCACTGTGCACTGAAAGGGGGCACGCTGGTCACTGCATTGAAGGGGGCGCACTGGTCACTGTGCTTTGAAAGGGGGCGCGCTGGTCATTGTGCTTTGAAAGGGGGGCACGCTGTGGTCTCTCTGCATTGAAAGGGGGGAACACTATACCTTAATTACTGAAGGCCCCTTTCACACTTTTGTGACCTGAAAGTCACACAATTTTTTTACAGGTGTTTTTTGCCGCAAAGCAATGCCTATTACATTTTTCTGTTTGTGCCCCCCCAAAAATTTTGAGCACCAGCCGCCACTACCAGGCTGTGTCCAGAAGGATTTATTTATTAGAGAGCATGCTGCATGGCTCTGGGCCACCACCAGACCAGACACTGCTTGATGGGCCTACTTTAGGCCCGATTCACATGTATGCAGGTTGAGGGGCCCACATTTTCAAAGGCACAGCATCCTTTTCATTTGAATGAGCTGCTTTCCCGCAGAAAAAAAGGTGCATGCAGCATTTTAAAATTTCAGTGGCATCATGCACCAGGCGACTTACCTGCAGTTCCTTCACTGGCAAGCTTGCTGCATTTTTAGGTATGTGGGCCATGCATTTAAAAACACAGTGCATTAGCGTTAACTGTGTCATGCAAACGCACTGTGTTTTTAAATGCATGGCCCACATACGTAAAAACGCAGAAAGCTTGCCAGTGCAGGAACTGCAAGTCGCATGGTGCAAAAGCAGGCCCCTGTAATTTTAAAATGCTGCATGCACCTTTTTTCTATGTGAAACGCATGCATAGCAGCCCATTTAAATGAATAGGATGCTGTCCCTTCCAAAATGTGGGCCGCCAACCCGCATACATGTAAATCAGGCCTAAAGCAGCAGTAAAGTAATTTACAAATAAAAAAACTGGTCCCCCTGCAGGTTTAAGTCATACCGCACTAGTATACACATTGATGTGAAAATGGCTGCAATGTAATGGGGTGTTGTAATATGATAAGGGGTACCGTGATGTGTAAAGGGGCACTATGATGTGAAAATGGCTGCAATGTAATGGGGTGTTGTGATTTGATAAGGGGTACTTCGATGTGTAAAGGGGCACTATGATGTGAAAATGGCTGCAATATAATGGGGCACTGTGATTTGATAAGGGATACTGTAATTTGTAAAGGGGCACTATGACATGAAAATGGCTGCAATGTTATGGGGAGCTGTGATGTGATAAGGGATACTGTAATTTTTAAAGGGGCACTGTGACATGAAAATGGCTGCAATGTAATGGGGTGTTGTGATTTGTAAAGGGGCACTATGCATGAAAATTGCTGCAATGTAATGGGGCGCTGTGATGTGATAAGGGATACTGTGATTTGTGTATGAAGGAATGCTGTTGGGGGACCCCAGAAGAGGAGGATCGGGGCTGCTCTGTGCAAAACTTTTCCACAGACAGAGATTGAGATGTTGGGGCGGAGAGCTAAATTGCATGAGGGGGGGCCCCCAAGAAAATGTTTGCCCAGGGTCCAATCCATATTAAAGACGGCCCTGGGTGTATCAGAGGGTCTTTCAAGAAGATCATTGAAGATTGATAAGGCTGTGCGGTCAAGCTGGTCTGGTGCTATTGATTCGGGGAGACCCTGTATTCTTAAATTGTGCCTGCTGCCTCTATTCTCAAGGTCTTCTAAGTGTCTGTGAAGATCTCTGAGTTGAATAGCCTGAGATGACAATTCTCTTTGGGCGTATAGAATTTCAGAATCATGGCGGTCCGTCAGTTCCTCTATTTCCTCTACTCTAGATGTCATGGATTGCATGTCTTTTTTTAAGTCAGCTATAGCTGCCGACAGGGTAGATTTTATATCATCTGCAATCATTTTAAGATCATGTAGGGAGACTGAATGTGTCACCACGGGTTGTGGTGAGGTGTCTGATGAGGGTGTTTGGGCTGAGGAGCGCCCAGTGTCATCTCTTACCTCGTGGTGTGATGATGCGGCTTGTATAGTTGGCAGTACAGCTTCTCCGCGTTGCCGCTTGAACATTTCTGGCACATGAGTCCCCGCACGTTGATCCTGGTCTCTTGGGGATCGTGATCGGGTTGAGGAAGAGGATCGTTCCGGTTTCCCCATCGTGGTCTTGCAGGCACCCCAGGAGCTTATGAAGAGGGAGTGGGTACCCAGGGTGGGTACGGGGAAAAATCAAGAGAGCAGCCTAAAAACATCAAAATTACGAGGCTTGTATACCAATGCCAGAAGCCTGGCCAACAAGATGGGAGAGCTGGAGCTGCTGATGTTTGAGGAGGACTTAGATTTTGTGGGGATAACTGAGACTTGGTTTGACAGCTCTCATGACTGGATGGCGACCATTCAGGGGTATTCCCTTTATCGCAGAGATAGAGAGGGTAAAAAAGGGGGAGGGGTATGTTTGTATATTAAGAACAGTATACAGGTAAATATGAGGGATGATATTAATAATGGAGCTATGGACGAGGCAGAATCCCTATGGGTAGAGCTTCAAAGGGAAGGCACGGTGGGGAAGGTAATATTGGGCGTATGCTATAGGCCCCCCAACCAGAGGGAGGAGGGTGAGGCGGACCTCATGTTACAGATAGGATTGGCAGCAAGGATGGGAAATGTCATTATAATGGGGGACTTTAATTATCCTGATATAGACTGGGCAGAAGGAACCGTGCATTCAGCCAAGGCTCGGCAGTTCCTAAATGTTTTGCAGGACAATTTCATGGGTCAGATGGTGAATGCACCGACAAGAAACAATGCGGTACTTGACCTACTGATTACTAACAATACAGACCTGCTCACGGATATAGAAATACGGGACAACTTAGGGAACAGTGACCATAGGTCAATTGGTTTCAGTATTAATTACAGTAATAGGAAACACAAGGGTAATATAAGGACACTGAATTTCAAAAGAGCCAATTTCCCTAAACTGCGCTCGCTGCTAGAAAATATCAAATGGGATAGAACCCTGGGAACAAAGAACACGGAGGAAAAATGGGAGTGCTTCAAGAGCATACTTAACAAGGGGGTTGGCCAGTGCATTCCACAGGGAAATAAATTTAAAAGAGCAAAACTAAACCCTGGGTGGCTAAACTCCAACATAAAAATGTATATTAGAGCTAAAGAAAAGGCCTTCAAAAAATACAAGACTGAGGGGTCATTGGCAGCATTTAAGCACTACAAAGAGTGTAATAAGAAATGTAAAGACGAAATCAGGGCGGCTAAAATAGAACACGAGAGACATATAGCGGAGGAGAGTAAAAAGAACCCCAAGAAGTTCTTTAAGTATATAAACAGTAAGAAAGCGAGGCCAGAGCACATTGGCCCCATAAAAGATGATAAAGGAAAAATGGCCACAGAGGACAGAGAAAAGGCAGAAGTGTTAAATAATTTCTTTTCTTCAGTCTTCACAAAGGAATCGGGGGGCTACACGAACCCCGCTTGTAAGGCCAAACTAAATAATACACCTCAGGAAGTGCCGCCATGGCTAACAGAGGATAGACTTAGAGCTAAACTAGAGAAACTTAACATAAATAAATCCCCGGGACCGGATGGCTTGCACCCAAGGGTTCTTAATGAGCTCAGCCAGGTGATTGCCAGACCATTATTCTTGATCTTTAAGGATAGTTTACAGACGGGTATGGTGCCAGCTGATTGGAAAAAAGCCAACGTGGTACCAATATTTAAAAAGGGGCCGAGATATATCCTGGGTAACTATAGGCCAGTCAGCCTAACATCAGTAGTCTGCAAAATTTTGGAGGGGATGATAAGGGACCACATACAAGACTTTAGTAATGAAAACGGTATTATAAGTAGTAATCAGCATGGATTCATGAAAAATCGTTCGTGCCAAACCAATCTATTAACCTTCTACGATGAAGTGAGCTGCCACCTAGATAAAGGTAAGCCGGTGGATGTGGTGTATCTGGACTTTGCAAAGGCCTTTGACACCGTTCCCCACAAACACTTACTGTACAAACTAAGGAAGGTAGGTATGGACCATAAGGTGAGTACCTGGATAGAGAACTGGCTCCAGGGGAGAGTACAGAGGGTGGTGATTAATGGGGAGTACTCGGATTGGGTGGGTGTGGAAAGTGGGGTCCCCCAGGGTTCTGTCCTGGGACCAATCCTGTTTAATTTATTCATAAATGATCTAGAGGAGGGGATATCTAGTACAATCTCAGTATTTGCAGATGATACTAAATTAGGCATGCCAATATCTTCTATGCAGGATGTGGAAAGCTTGCAAGCAGACCTGAACAAAATAACGGGGTGGGCAACTACATGGCAGATGAGGTTTAATGTAGAAAAATGTAAAGTAATGCACTTGGGGGCCAGAAACCAGAAAGCAAGCTACTCACTAGGGGGGGAACCTCTGGGTGAGTCTAGGATGGAAAGGGACCTGGGGGTACTGGTAGACAACAGGCTTGGCAGTGGCATGCAATGCCAAGCCGCCGCAAGCAAAGCCAACAGAATACTGGGTTGTATAAAAAAGGGGATTCACTCCAGAAATAAAGAGATTATTCTTCCACTCTACAAGACTCTGGTCCGGCCACATCTGGAGTATGCTGTCCAGTTCTGGGCACCGGTCCTCAGGAAGGATGTGCTGGAACTGGAGAAAGTCCAGAGAAGGGCAACAAAAATAATTAGGGGAATGGAGGACATCAGCTATGAGGAAAGACTACAAGCACTGAACCTATTCTCTCTGGAGAAGAGACGATTGAGGGGGGATATGATATCAATGTACAAATACTGTACTGGCGACCCTAGCATAAGGAACAAACTATTCAGAGAAAGGAGATACAATAAGACACGTGGCCACTCACTAAAACTTGAGGAAAGGCGGTTTAACCTTAAAGTGCGTAAGGGGTTCTTCACTGTAAGAGCGGTAAGGATGTGGAATTCTCTTCCACAAGCAGTCGTATCAGCGGGGAGCATTGATAGTTTCAAAAAACTATTGGATGGACACCTTAAAGACCACAACATACAGGGGTATACAATGTACGGTTAAAAGCAAACACACACACACATCATAGGTTGAACTGGATGGACTTATGTCTTTTTTCAACCTCACTAACTATGGAGTCGGGTAGTGGAGCTGCAGCTTCACACGTCTGCCATCAGCAGCTGGGCCAGACCCCTGTAAATTGTTTCAGTATAAAGATTAGTCAGTTAAAAAGGGATGTTCAGGAAGGGGGAGTCCTGTACTTTATTGGTAATAGTGAACTGTATAGCAGTTGGTATACGTAGAAGACCAGCACAATATTAATTGAGATTTTGGTGGAGCACAGGTGAAATGCTCTGCAGCTTATGCGGAGAGGTGGTAGGTCCTCCGATGTGGAAGAGTATAATATGACTGCTGTAAGTTCGCCTTTATGAGGCAGTGGACAGTCTGGGGTAGCAAGATGTCAAATTTGAGATAAGTATCTTATGTCTTGCTGTCGGTCCTTAATCTCTGGGTTGTGTTAACTAAGTTGTAATATTGTGAGGGTTTGAGAGATTGCATAAGGCTGCTGGCTGGTGCAAGGCCCGGGTCAAGATGGTGGCCAGGAGCAGGGCTGTAGGCACAGAAAAAAAAGTCTCCAAGTGGGTATAGAACAGTGCTTACAAGGAGCGGGATCTATGCAGGGGTATTCCACCTGATGTGAGGCTTTTATCCTACCGTCTTCCTGGATTGGGTCCCGGGATGGACAGCTCCAGGCCGCAGCGGAGTTTCAGGTAGGCCGCGGGAGCTTCACAGAGGCGATTGTTTTGTTTAGCCACCAAATACCCTCATAGAAGGCTGATGCTTGAGGTGACTAGTGTGGATGAGGGCTTTGGAGTTGTTTCCTGAGTAGGAGAAGGTGGATGGCAGAGGATTTCGGTCCATAGGGTCGGGGCTCCTTTCCTATGCTGCTAGCTCTGTTGACGTCCGGACACTCCCTGTAGGGCTTTGTGTCTTCCCCGGAGGATGTAGGGGTTATAGATGGGTGCAGGGAGTCTGTGATAGTGGTGGATGGAGTGGGTTTCCCTTACCCGACCTCCTGGAGCCGACTTCCAGAGCCGCGATTTAGGAAAATGACGGCGGAGCCCTGATTAAGCCTCGATCCCCGCCGAGGAGCGATCCGGGTCTCCTGAGTTAAAATTTAGGCACCGATGGCTGCCTCACAGTGTGCCCGGTATCGTGCTGTATTTTTTCACTTGATCCCGGCCCGGTGTTCCGTGAGAATTACCTACCCCGTGAGAAAAACCTACCCTGGCAGTGCGCATGCTCACAGCCCCTAGTGCGCATGCGCAGTAGTATGAAATGATGATTGTTCCGTGAAAAAAACCTACCATCGCGGCGGGTACGTTAAAACAGCTTTCCTGCAATATGAGTAAGCTCCGCTCCGGTCCCTGTCACTACTAAATATAAAAGCGGCTCTCGGCTCCGTGATTAATGTTGTCATACAGCCGCCACCGGTTTTATTTTTAGTAGCCAAGACCAGGGAAGTGTCAGGGATAGCAGCGGAGATGACTCATATTTCTGGGGAGGTGTTTTAATGTAAACCGCCGCGTTACAGACACTTTCGTACACCGGAAGTGACGAGGGGTAGGTTTTTCTCACGGGTAGGTATTTCTCACGGAACACCGGGCTGCACGGATGACAGGGGATTCTTTTTAGCGTGATAGCGGAGCTCACGGTCAGAGCGTCGAGCGTGGTTCGCTTCCGGTCACGCCCCCCCATGCTTTGCAAACACTGATTGATGAAACAATAGCCATTTCCTTAAGAAATGCATCAATAATGGTGTTTACCTGACAAATACTAAATAATTTGCTGTCCTAATCTTTTATTGACTAATGGATGATCTATTTCGAAATCTAAAACCCCAGCTACAAGTGTAATTAAACCAGAAATATTCTATTCACTGATGTTTGATGTCAGTGTGAAATATTTTTCAGCTAATTGCATTCACAAGCATTTTTCCCTAAAAACAACAGGACTTTAAAATGTCTACAACAAAATGTACTACTACTAAACAGAACTCAATGCTTTTTCCCTGAAATAAAGCCTTTTTGGCTTGGAGAATTTAGTTTAGTACTTACCCTATTTAGCGGAGAGACAGAACCCTTGCTAAGATCTTACTATTTGTCTGCAACAAAGATATAGATCTATGTCATTCCTACAGCATGGGGGGTTTATCTGGTTTATGTAACATAATTATATATGCTTGTCTCATAGATAGAGGGAGCATGGAGAATTCAAGAGCTGAATTATAAACCTGCAAGAAAATAAGGACCAGACACTCCTGAAATTCTAAAAAAACAAATTCAGCTGGGACACCATCTGGGCCTGGGGCCTTAGATTTAGCAAACTGAAAAAGAATTTCCATAATTTTATTGATTATTAGTGGTGCCCCTAGCATTTTGACCTGCGCAGATGTAAGGCAGGTTGCGGTCTATATGATGCAAATACTGTAGGTCTGATGTTCACCTGTTGTATAAGTAGAAGTGGATGTGTAACATTCCTTAAAAAACATTTAAAATTAACCACTAGATTGTGATAGGTGATACTTTGGCCACTTTATTATAGTGTTATAGACAGAGTGTTATACACTAGAGTAATAGTGTTTTAGACAGGCTAGTAGCTTGCCACACTGGTTCCCTTCAAATATACTATATATACATATATACATTGAAAGAAAAAAAAATATATATATATTTTTTTTAAATTAATCTGCTCTACAACTCTTGTTTGAAATCTCAGATCTGTAGCACAGGTTGGTAAAGGTTCAGCTACAAATGCCAGTGTTGATTCCTCTAATACACTTCTGCATCATTCTACTTCTCAGTTCAGGCTCTTTGAAAGAGGTAATTTGAGCAGATAGTCTTGCCCTTATATGGGAATTAAAATTTCCCAGACTGTAAGTTTAACAATAGTATTTCAATTGTCTTGGATGAAAAAGGTAATTTCTGCGGGAGAGCAATATACTGTAGCTAATCAAAATGGGATAAGTCTCCCTTTTCCAATGGGCATGCCCGGCAGTTGCCAGGGGGCCCCACTTTCCAAGGGGCCCCACACACATGGTGGCAATTACTGTCCCCCAACAGGCCAGAATCCAGATTACTTAGTTTACCTGGTGGTCTAGGGCCCCCCAGTTGTCCGCCGGGCCCCCCCCCCATTGTTGTCCGCCGGTGGCTCGAGTCTGCACTGCACACTGGTTGCTAAGGCCAGCCGATTGGCATCTAGAAACCAGTGACGTTCTGAGAGCAGACCCATGATGCACAGCGGAGGAGGATCCTCCTCGTCGGCTCGTCCTCCTCTCCTCTCGGCGCCTAGAAGACTGGCTCCACCCACCTTCTCCCTTCATGTGCAGCATGACTCGAGCAGCCGTTGTGAAAGGTAAGGCAGCCAGCCCAGCTGCCAGGCTGTTTGATTTTCTTTTTTTTTTTTCACTCTCTCTCCATCGACACAAGAGACAACTACCTGGAGGATATACCTTACTATATATTGGTCCCTGTAATATGGATATAGTAAGGTATATATCCTCCAGGTATTAGTTGTACTCTCTTATAGTATATAGTGTTCCCTGTAATGTGTATATAGTCTATATACATATTACAGGGAACACTATATACTAATTTCTTGTTTTTTTAATTCCTTGTGTTTCACCCTCATGTTATGTTGTCCAAACATTGTGTTAATGTTTAAACACTGATTTTGTTTGAGGTACAAATAAAAATAAATATCGCCTTATCGATAGTTTGCATTTTTATTCTTGTGGGTGATTGTGTAGGCAGGGGGCCCCAGTGCACTGCATTGCCCAGGGGCCTATAAGGCTCTTAAGATGGCACTGCACATAGGGGGCCGGGGTCTCCATGATCAATTTAATGTCATCCAATGAGGGGAATGATCTGACAGAAGATGTGGAGAATAACCCATGTCTTCAATCTTAGTGAGCAGCGATGCACTGACAATTAGATTTATTCTAGACATAGAGGTATGTGTAGCAGAACAAAAGGGGTAGGTTAAGGCATCCTTTTTCAACCAGGGTGCCCAGGCACCCTGGGGTGCCTTGAGGTGTCTTCTGGGGTGCCTTGGCAAAATGCCTAAACATTGATCAAAAATTGTATACAAGCCGGCAGGTGCATCATGCCTGCCTTTTAGTTACATAAAACTACGGGTTTTCAATATGAACCATTACAACTTTCTAGACACATGCATCCTAACAACCAATGACATCATCAGTTAATAAGGAGGATGTCTGATGCCTCCACAGCATCCTTGTTTGACCCTCCCGTGCCCCTCTCCCTCAGCACTGGTGACATTAGCTGACTGATGGAGGGAAATTGAAAGAGAAACATTGAAATACTAGTCTGTACCAGCATGCAAATGTGTATTTGCTTTGGGAAGAATAAATCACCTCTAATGTTGGGAATCCTATGTGTGGATGTTGGTTCATTGAGTAAAGCTATTAGAATAGTTTTTACATTTTAGAATGGGGTGCATGAAGATTGTCTATAATTTTAAAGGGTGCCTTGACTGAAAAAAGGTTGAGAAACACTGGGTTAAAATATCCGGGTATTTATGTCTCCAGGCATCCACCATAAAAAATTCCTCTAATATTCTAGAAAAACTAGCAGACCTGGCTATGGGACGTTCTCTTACCCCTGAGGATGAGCCTGTCCCTTTAGGTAAGCAGAACCATATAAAGGTTTCCTAGCCATACAGTTGGTGTAAATCTATATTGCATCATTTTCTGTAGACCTTCCTGCAGGACTGTAAAGTTAAAAGCAAGAGGAACATAACATTGTAAAAGCAATATAGGTTGGTTATGGAGTTTAGCATTCATAAAAGTAAAATAACCCTAATCATGTAGATGCAGATCCACCAACTCAAAATGGTCAGATTTTGGTATTAATAATGAGACTCCTATAGACTGGGAGGTGTGCATTGAATGATAGGCCCATCCAATACATGGGCACTTAGGAGCTGTTCATAAGTGCCTATCTATATGTGTTTCTAACAATATTGTAAGATCCACGCTACATTTTTTTAGATAAACAATGCAGTTAAACATTTCAGTTTGTCGTGGAGTCCCCACACATTGCACTTAATACATTTTAAGGGTACTGTATATCTACATATTGATCAAAGGAAAATCTACAAATCTCATATTGCTGGTGGAGTCTTTTGAGATAGAGCATGTGGACACAATACAGTAGTGAAAATAAAGAGTATAATAAGTAATAATTTTTAAAGAAACCCAAACCCACCAGCTCTGAAAACACTCCAACCTTTGCAACCATTATCTCTTATCATAACAAGTATGCAAACATTGCATGTATGCAACCCTCCAAAAGGCCAAACAGCCACCATGAACTATATGGGCATACCTCCCAACTTTTGAACTTCGCAATGAGGGACACTGAAAGAGAAATTAAACACCCATCCAACCTCCAAACACTCCAAATGCCCACCCCAGCTCCCTCCACCCCATATGCCTACCCCAGCTCCATCCACCCAAATGCCCCCAGCTCCATCCAACCCAAATGCCCCCAGCTCCATCCAACCCAAATGCCCCCTTTTGGGGGGCGCAAACAGAAAAATATAATAGGCATTGCTTTGCGGCAAAAAACGCTGTAAAAAATAGCGTGACTTTGAGGTCACAAAAGTGTGAAAGGGGCCTTCAATAATCAAGGTAGAGTGTGCCCCCTTCAATTCAGAGTGACCAGCGTGCCTCCTTTCAATGCAGAATGACCAGCGTGCCCCCTTTCAATGCAGAGAGACCAGCGTGCCCCATTCAATGCAGAATGACCAGCGTGCCCCCTTCAATGCAGACAGACCAGCGTGCCCCCTTCAATGCAGACAGACCAGCGTGCCCCTTTCAATGCAGAATGACCAGCGTGCCCCCTTTCAATGCAGAGTGACCAGCGTGTCGTGCCCCCATTCAATGCAGAGTGACCAGCATGCCGTGCCCCCCTTCAATGCAGAGAGACCAGCGTGCCCCTTTTCAATGCAGAATAGCCAGCGTGCCCCTTTTCAATGCAGAATAACCAGTGTGACCCCTTTCAATGCAGAATGACCGGCGTGACCCCTTTAATGCAGAATGACCAGCGTGACCCCTTAATGCAGAATGACCGGCGTGACCCCTTAATGCAGCATGACTGGCGTGACCCCTTAATGCAGAATGACAAGTGTGACCCCTTAATGCAGAATGACCAGCGTGCCGTGCCCCCCCACCCGAGACCGGTGCACTTACCTGCAGCGGCTTCTCCTCTGTCCCCCGGTGTCTACTCGAGTCCTTCTTCCTCCTCCTCGGCCAATGGCATGGTTTTGCCTTTCGGCCAATCAGGAAGACCCGCTACATTGACCAAAAGCCTGGATCTCCTCTTTTCTATGTGCACTAGTCAGCAGTCTGAATCTCCTCCATTCACTGGTCAGAAGCCTGCAGTGCACCCCTCTCTTCTCTTTTTACCAATCAACAGTCTGAATCTCTTCTTCTCCCTACAAACTGACCTGAAGCCAGGCTGTATCCCCTCTCACTGATCATCAGTAAACATAGAGGAGAGGGGATACAGCCTGGCTTCAGGTTATTGTATAGAGAGAAGGAAAGGAAAATCAGACTGCACTGGCAATCAGTGAAGAATAGAGGAGTGACAAAAAAGCACACACCTGCAAATTTTCCACTTGTACAATACTGTAACAGAGCACACCAATATAAGTCTGACAAGCTTCATAAGGCTGTTAATACATAATGCTCCATAAAATACACCTCCCTCTGCCCTCAACTTCCCATCCCCCCATTCCCTAAAGCTCCACACATGAATAGCTTTCTAAAAGCACCTTTTTGTTGCTGGCTGTCACTGTCACACTCATATTCAGTTCCTGAACTCCCCAAACTTCTAAGGATGTCCGATGGTAGTGCAGTGCAGGGAGACCTGGTGAAGTAGAAGAGCTGCTCTCTCTGCTTTCACTTTCAACTACACAATGCTAAGCAGGGGGCGTGGCACATTTTCCCCAGTCAGCAATGTACGGAACCCTACTCTATTCACTTGTTGCTTGACGGAGAGGGTGGGGGCGGGGCGGGTCCGGGGGCGGGTCCCGCCCGGGTCCCGCCCATTCCCGACATCACATCTTGATTTTGACAGGTGCAGTCTCTCTATGAGGCTGCACAGTGCACACCCAGCCAGCTTTCTCACCAACCCCTGGCGCTGCTGCATGTAGACAGTGCTGCAGCTCCTTCTGAGCTAGAAATTAGGAAATAATCAGAAGAATAATGCGGGACAAAGCCTCTGTACAGCGGGACAGAGGTGTAAATGCGGGACAGTCCTGTCCAATCCGGGTCTGTTGGGAGGTATGTATGGGTTACACAATAGATATAAATAAGATCTGATTGGACAAACTCTTACTAGTTAACATCCACAGTGTGGGCTAGCCAGATGGTAAGGAATATGACATATTATTTTAAAAAATCAAACACATAACATAGTCTAATATACTACTTTTATGAGTGATGTTTCATCCTACACACCTGATAGTAGGATTACATGTATCCGGATATCTGATAGTAAGGTTAAGTGTGTCTGTTGCTCAGCTGGAGTATAAGTCTAGAAAATATAGAGCCTAGAAAAAAAAAAAAAAGAGGGAGGGTGACTTTTTAGGTGCATGAATAGGATCAGGCACCAATATTATGATGTGAGGCAGAAGTGTCCATAACAGCTTTTAATTAGATGCCAGGAAAAGTTCCAAGGAAACCTAGAGAGAACAGTGATGAGCCAAACTGGCCTGGGTTTAGTTTGAGCAGGGTTCAGAGAATTTCAAAGAAGTTTGGATGCCATACTTGAACCCTACTGAAATCAGTAGGAGCTGAATCTGTCAAATTAAAAATCTGCATTTTCTGTGCCAATAGGCAAGAGGTTGCACATTGGTACATGTGCCTTTAGGAACATGCACAAATGTAAAAAAGAAAAAAAATGTAAAGTGAAAAAATTTAAATGTCCTTTAAATACCATTCCTGGGGTGCTCTAATCCTGCTTGTGAAGGCGCACATCTCTGTGATGTAAAAACAGTGCTGCAGTAGCACTAATATTTACAAAGTAGTGTTTAAAATTACCGGCAGATGACTTGTCATTTCGGGCATCTTTGTTAAAAAAACAAAAAACAAAACAAAAAAAAAACCAACCAACGGTTGAAATATGGCGTTATAGTAGTGAATTGCGATTTAGGCCTGGATTGGTTGCTCCTTTAAGAACTGTGGGAAGAAGATGGGTTTCTCCCAAGGAGGGTGAACTGGATTATGGGGGATGTAGTTTGAAAGGAGGCAGAGACCATGCATTGATGGATTGACTGGACCACACTCCCAGGGAGCCTTGAGGGATCCGCACAGGGAGGTTAGATAAATTGGGGGTAGAGTAAGATGCGCGCTCTCTTGTTTCGGGGAACTCGTGGAGTGCGGGTGTGCGGAGAAGAGCAGCTGAACGGACTGACCAGGAGAGAGGCCGGAGGACGAGGCCTAGATTGGGGAGAGAGCGCATCCTGAGATAGGACAACGGAAGTCACGGTGAGGTGACTAGTACAGTGCGGGTACTGAAAGGACAGAGAGCGGTGCGGAGAGAGAGAGGCCTACATACTGAGAGTGCTGAAGATGTCTGTGACGCAGCATCAGAGAGAGTGAGCCTTGAAAGGCTGTGAAGATCACTGCTGGACACTGCCGCTACAGTAAAGTGCCTAGTAATCTGTGGAGAATCGCAAGTATACCTATATCTATACACAGCATACATTTACATTAGGATCTGGATATTGTCTACACCCCTTTTGTGGATTACAAATATCACTTAAATAAGTGATTAGAGCTCCAACTGCTGGCGAAGAACCACAAGAACTTGCTAGGGTAGTGACTCTATTGATTAAACCTTAAAGGGGACCCCCAGACTTCAGGTGTGTTTATGCCAGTTATTTTATTTTTTTTTAATAAATTTTATTGAGATTTTCGCAATACAAAAAGCAGGAAAATCATGGTTAACCGCTACATAGTAAAACATGGCAGAACTTGCAACAATCAAAGGATAACCATCAGTACAACCTAAATAGGTGCAGAAAAAATACAAGGTGGGGAAGGGAAGGGGGAGGGGGGGGTGGGACAAAGGAGGGGTGAACATGTCATAACTAGCACTACCAAAAACCATTGGGCAGCAGGATGAACCACCTGAGGGGGAGGGGGGAAAGAGAAGGGTCACTGTCTTGGAGCAGATGATTGAGGTGAGGAAGATCTTTGAACTTTAGACAAGTATCCTGTATGGTAGGTGGGGCAGTCATGCAGCCCTAACAGTTCCTGAGGTGACATCACAGCTTTGGCAAAGGTGTCCCACTGAGAATTAAAATGAGCAAGAGCTTTTAGATTACCGGGGTCAATACCAATTAGTTCATTGTACAAAAGTAACAATAAGGCTTGCTTAAGATGGGACATTTTTGGACACTGAGGGGAGATCCAATTTTGCAGAATGCATCTCCTGGCCGTCAGGAAGCATAATAAAGTCCAGTCTTTATGAAGAGTTTTAGGTTCCGGTGGTCTGGAATGGATCTGGGAGTCCCAATAACCAGAAATTAGAAGAAAAGGGTCCTTAGGGAAAGTCGTTTGGGTGATTCCATAGACAAAGGCCAAAGTTTGGTCCCAGAAGGTGGATATAGCCGGACATTCCCAGAAGCGGTGGGCCAGTGTAGGCCGGGGAAGTGTGCAGTGGGGGCAGATTGCTCCTTGTGGGTTGTCAGGGTCCGTGGTGAACGGTTAATATGCCCGATGGAATATCCTCATTTGTGTTTCCCGCCAGAGCTCACTTGTGGTCAAACGAAGGGTGGTGGCAAGACTCGACTTCAGCCGTGGCAGCAGATCTGGATGGGGGAAGAACTTGCCCCAATTTGCAACGGAGGAGGCAGCCAAGAGGGGGGGTAGACTTCAGTAAAAGTGGCTTGTACATTTTTTGATATGGTATTCATACCTTCAGAAAAAAACGAGTCCAGTATAGAAGGAGCGAACCTCCGCCCTTTATCTTTGCAGGATTCACGAATAAAGTGAACACATTAACCGTAGCTGAAGAAATGGGTTGGTGGTAGAGAATAAGCGTTAGTCACAGATAAGAACGAGCGCAGATCGCCCGTAGTAGCGTCACACAGGTCCACAAATTTCGTCAGACCCCGTTGTTCCCATAACACGAAGTGGTTGGAGTCCAGTCCTGGTTGGAACATTGGAGTGCCTCGTATAGGGAGGTGGGTGGATATGGATGACGGAAGACGGAGTAGTTTCCGAATTTCCCTCCATGCTATTGCAGTATCTCTGAGTAGGATATTATGTTGAAAGGCAGGCGGGACAGATTTCCAGTGGCAGTGAAGAAGGCCGGTAGTGAGAACGGTGCAACCATAGAGGTCTCCAATGGGTAAGAAGAATAGCGTTGGGATTGTGTGATCCAATCAATACAAATACGTAATAAGCAGGTTAAATTATACAATCTGATATTGGGGAGGCTTATGCCCCCTTCTCTCCTAGGGAGGTACAGCTTTTTCAGTGAGATTCTGGAGCGTTTACCCCTCCAGAGGAATTTGGAAATAGAGGTGTTCAGTAATTGCACATCCGCGTGTTTCAATAGGAGGGGGAGGGTTTGCATTGGATACAACAACTTAGCGAAGCTGACCATTTTGACAAGATGGCACCTCCCAAGGAGAGAGAGAGGCAAGTTCATCCAATTGCCCAGTTCCTGTATGCCAGTTATTTTGATTGAATCTTTTAGATAGAGAGGACATAACAGTGATTGCTGAGTATATTAAGTTTGAGTTGCTTAATAGTGAACAATACAATATTGCATCATAGTCCCTCTCACTTACTACAAATATATAATACAAAATATAGATTGCTAGTATCTGATTTAAGTTGATGTTTGTGTCTCAAGTCTTATATATATTATTGGGATTTGAGAGATCAAACTCTTCCCAATTCTTGATTACATATTTTGTTGTGTTGATTTTGTATCTGTTACATTTAACTTGATCCAGTAAACAGTTAAACTGGTACATAAGTGTCAAGAGTATTACTATTCTAATATGTCTGAACCTGTAGTGCCCAGCGGGTCGGAGATGCCTCAGGGTCCAGGGAGTGCAGAGGAGTTGCTATTACCAAGCAGCCCCCATGGGGGTTGTGCTACATTTGGGGGCTCGTCCAGGTTCCTCTGTGCCACTCCAGCTCCAAGCGTACCCCTCTACGAGCCAGTCCCTGGGAGAGCTATGAGTCTGACCCTTGCCACAGCTTAGGGGTGCTTCCAAGGGGCCCAACTAGACCAGAGCATTGCATTAGAAGTCACTGGAAGTGAGTGTACTGAGACGGAGATTCGAAGATGGGTGAAAGCTTTAGCCCCTGACCAGAGGGCCTACCTACTGGACGCCCATGCTGATTATGAGTTGGATGTCGTCCAAGTTCTAGTGGAATGGCAGGAAAGCGTGCCTGAATGTTTTCAGGTGAATGATATAATGTTGGATGGCAAAATCCCAGCCCGGGTGTTCTTCCCATTGGAGAAGAAAGAAGTAGTGGATGGGGGATCACCATCACTACCAGCTATTCCCAGCTCAGTAAAATGGGATCTCGATGGAGCAGGAGCTCCCCCTGCTTCATTCTATGTGAATATGAATATTGGTCATAGTAAACGCAGGGTGGGGTTCGTCCCTTCACTCTCCCCTTGTATCTCAACCAATCTAGAGGGCTTGCCTAGGTTGGGGGAAGAGACACAGGGGGTTAGTACTAGGGATTGACCGATTATCGGCAACACCAATATATCGGGGGCCGATATGCACTTTCCGCAATATATCAGAATCGGCCACCAAGGTTACCGATATTGCCGATATTTCGGTAAAGTGTTGTACCGCAGTGATGCCTGCAGCTAGAGGCATCACACCGGTACTGGCGTCCATAGCCGACGGTTGGCTGTCTTGTAATGACAACCGATGCCGCTGAGAAGCAGCTCGGCTGTCATTACAAAGAGCAGGAGGGGACGTCCCCCCCTCCCGCCACCTTCCGCGGCTTGCCTGGGTCTCCCGTTCCATGGCCAGGCATCCTACCTGCACGGCCGCTGAAGACCCGATCAAAGCTGCATTCGGCTCTGATTGGGTCTCTATGTAAAATACCCGGAAGTGATGTCATGACATCACTTCCGGGTACTCGGCAGCAAATTAAAAAAAATGTGAGCATTCAAAACAGCCAAGCTTGGCATTTTGAATGCTTTTAAGTACAGAGGAGGGGTTTTAGACCCCCCAGATCCCTCCACAACAGTACCTGTGAAAAAAAAAAATTTGAATGTCCGAAAATATCGGCCAATACCAATATCAGATGAACAAAATATCGATATCGGCATTAAAAAAACTATATCGGTTGATCACTAGTTAGTACATCCTCTCCACCCAGGAAAAAGAAAAGGATCTGGTTACCGGAAATTAGATCGGTAGAAGTGCAGAAGTGCAGACTTCTGAGTTCCCTGGATGGAGCATCCCGAAGAGAGAGACAAGGCCAGTGCCCAGTGCACAACAGAAATTATTTACCTCCACTGAGAAGCTAGTGGGGCCGTCCCCTAAAGTACCACTCCAAGTGGAAGGTATTTACACCAAGGCCCGGTTAGATACAGGAGCTAAAGTGACATTGCTGTATCGAGACTTTTACCACAAGTATCTAAAGCATATCCCGCTTTGTAAACTGGAAGAGTTGGAAATGTGGGGCCTTGGACCTCAGAAGTTTCCTTACGATGGATATATGAAGGTGTTAGACACGTTAGCTGTAGTGTGTCCACGACCTCCTGGTGCAAAACAGAACTCTCTAATTATTGGGACTAATACTGATTTGGAAAGGAGTATGCTCACTCCTTTGGCCCTGAAAGGCTCACCAGCCGAAGAAGTGCACCCGCAGTTAAGGCGAGCCTTCCAACGAGTACTCCAGGAACAGAAGGCCCCTACCAATGGAGTGTGAAAACTGTGGCGGTTGGACACTCGGGAGCTGGTGTTGCAGCCGGGAGAAAGGGCATGCATGGAAGCCACAGTAAAATTGTCATGGGACCAACCTGGTCCCTTTGTGATGTTAGAAGGTGATCTGCTGGGAGAAGATAGTGGGTTAGAGCTGGTCCCAGAAATAGTCCCTACCAAGACCTTGTGGCAGAATGGCAGAAGAGTTCCTGTCAGTGTTCAAAATGTTACTGAACAGCCAATCAGTTTGAATCCCCGAATGGTGTTGGGGCGGGTGAGCATTGCCACTCCTATAGCTCCGAAGGAACTAGTTGAGAAAGAAGGTGGGGTGGAGGAAGCAGAAGACCCCCAAACCCAATGCCCGACTGTCCCATTCAAGTGGGGGGGAGCGGGTGAAAAGCCAGCTATCCAGGTGGGAGAAGCGGTTCTCCAAGAATGACTGTGATGTAGGTTGCGCTAAGAGTGCTCAACATCGAATTTGGCTCAGTGAAGACAAACCCTTTCGGGAGAGAGCTAGGAGGATACCATTACGTGATCTGGAGGATCTTAGGGAACAATTGGCTGAATTGAAGAAGTCTGGTGTTATCCGGGAGTCTCGTAGTCCTTATGCTTTTCTCCTATAGTGGTGGTCCGCAAGAAGAATGGGACCATCCAAATGTGCATTGATCATCACACTCTGAATCGCAGGACTATTCCAGACCAGTATATCACACCCAGGATAGAAGATGCACTGCAGTGCTTATCTGGAGCCAAGTGGTTCAGCGTACTGGATCTGAAGAGTGGTTACTATCAGATACCCATGCACCCTGATGATAAGGAAAAAACTGCCTTCATTAGTCCATTAGGTTTCTATTAGAGATCGACCGATTATCAGCAACACCGATATATCGAGGGCCAATATGCACTTTCCCCAATATGTCGGAATCGGCGTTTGGATTTACCGATATGGCCAATATTTTCATGATGTCATTGCGTATGTTGCGCGCACACTATCTGCCTTCTAACACCGCCTCCCACGCCTGCGCGGCCCATACGTGACATCATTTCAGCACGCGCTGCACGCGTTCTCTGCCTTAAGACCACCTCCCGCGCCTCGGACAGCCTCATGTGCAGCCAGCTACCGCCTGGTCCGGTCACTGTGCCAGCCATCCACCCACCCACAGGCCCTGGCCTCAGCCACTCACCACAGGGTGCCAGCCGTCAGCCACCCGGCCCATAACAGAACAGGGTGCCACCCGGCCAGCATTTAGCCACAAGCCAGCCACCCGCCACCGTGACCAGTGACCGCACAGTGTTTCAGCAAGCCAGCCAGCCACAACAGGCCAGGGTGAGTGAGTGACACCAAGCCAGCCACCCACACGACAGGGTGACTCCAGTCACCAACCACAGTGTTCCTGCAAGCCAGCCACCAATAACAGGGTGACACCAAGCCAGCCACCCACCACAGTGTTCCAGCAAGCCAGCCACCCACCACAGTGTTCCTGCAAGCCAGCCACCCACGACAGGGTGACACCAAGCAAGCCACCCACCACAGTGTTCTAGCAAGCCAGCCACGCACCATTGGGTGACACAAAATCAGCCACCCACAACAGGGTGACACCAAGCCAGCCACCCACCACAGTATTCCTGCAAGCCAGCCACCGACCCACCACAGGATGACACCAAGCCAGCCACCCACCACAGTGTTCCTGCAAGCCAGCCACCCACAACAGGGTGACACCAAGCCAGCCACCCACCACAGTGTTCCAGCAAGCAAGCCACCCACTACAGGATGACACCAAGCCAGCCACCCACCACAGTGTTCCTGCAAGCCAGCCACCCACAACAGGGTGACACCAAGCCATCCACCCACCACAGTGTTCCTGCAAGCTAGTCACCCACCCAACACAGGGTGACACCAAGCCAGCCACCCACCACAGTGTTCCTGAAAGCCAGCCACCCACAACAGGGTGACACCAAGCCAGCCACCCACCACAGTGTTCCTGCAAGCTAGTCACCCACCCACCACAGGGTGACACCAAGCCAGCCACCCACCACAGTGTTCCTGCAAGCTAGTCACCCACCCAACACAGGGTGACACCAAGCCACCCACCCACCACAGTGTTCCAGCAAGCCAGCCACCCACAACAGGGTGACACCAAGCCAGCCACCCACCACAGTGTTCCAGAAAGCCAGCCACCCACTACAGGGTGCCCACGAGCCAGCCACCCACCACAGTGTTCCAGCAAACCAGCCACCCATAACAGGGTGACACCAAGCAAGCCACCCACCACGGTGTTCCAGCAAGCAAGCCACACACAATAGGGTGACACCAAGCCAGCCACCCACCACAGTGTTCAAGCAAGCCAGCCACCCACTACAGGGTGACACCAAGCCAGCCACCCACCACAGTGTTCCAGCAAGCCAGCCACCCACGCACCACAGGGTGACACCAAGCCAGTCACCCACCACAGGGTAACACCTAGCCAGCCACCCACCACAGTGTTCCAGCAAGCCAGCCACCCACCCACAACAGGGTGACACCAAGCCAGCCACCTACCACAGTGTTCCAGCAACCTAGACACCCACAACAGGGTGACACCAAGCCAGCCACCCTCCAGACTGTTCCAGCAAGCCAGCCACCCACAACAGGGTGACACCAAGCCAGCCACCCACCACAGTGTTCCAGCAAGCAAGTCACACACTACAGGATGACACCAAGCCAGCCACCCACCACAGTGTTCCTGCAAGCCAGCCACCCACAACAGGGTGACACCAAGCCAGCCACCCACCACAGTGTTCCTGCAAGCTAGTCACCCACCCAACACAGGGTGACACCAAGCCAGCCACCCACCACAGTGTTCCTGCCAGCCACCCACAACAGGGTGACACCAAGCCAGCCACCCACCCACCACAGTGTTCCAGCAAACCAGCCACCCACAACAGGGTGACACCAAGTCAGGCACCCACCACAGTGTTCCAGCAAGCCAGCCACCCACTACAGGATGCCCACGAGCCAGCCACCCACCACAGTGTTCCAGCAAACCAGCCACCCACAACAGGGTGACACCAAGCCAGCCACCCACAACAGGGTGACACCAAGCCAGCCACCCACCACAGGGTGACACCAAGCCAGCCACCCACCACAGGGTGACACCAAGCCAGCCACCCACAACAGGGTGACACCAAGCCAGCCACCCACAACAGGGTGACACCAAGCCAGCCACCCACCACAGTGTTCCTGCAAGCTAGTCACCCACCCACCACAGGGTGACACCAAGCCAGCCACCCACCCACCACAGTGTTCCTGCAAGCTAGTCACCCACCCACCACAGGGTGACACCAAGCCAGCCACCCACCACAGTGTTCCTGCAAGCCAGCCACCCACAACAGGGTGACACCAAGCCAGCCACCCACCACAGTGTTCCAGCAAGCCAGCCACCCAAAACAGGGTGACACCAAGCCACCCACCCACCACAGTGTTCCAGAAAGCCAGCCACCCACTACAGGGTGCCCACGAGCAAGCCACCCACCACAGTGTTCCAGCAAACCAGCCACCCATAACAGGGTGACACCAAGCCAGCCACCCACCACAGTGTTCCAGCAAGCAAGCCACCCACAATAGGGTGACACCAAGCCAGCCACCCACCACAGTGTTCCAGCAAACCAGCCACCCACAACAGGGTGACACCAAGTCAGCCACCCACAACAGGGTGACACCAAGCCAGCCACCCACCACAGGGTGACACCAAGCCAGCCACCCACCACAAGGTGACACCAAGCCAGCCACCCACAACAGGGTGACACCAAGCCAGCCACCCACAACAGGGTGACACCAAGCCAGCCACCCACCACAGTGTTCCTGCAAGCTAGTCACCCACCCACCACAGGGTGACACCAAGCCAGCCACCCACCCACCACAGTGTTCCTGCAAGCTAGTCACCCACCCACCACAGGGTGACACCAAGCCAGCCACCCACCACAGTGTTCCTGCAAGCCAGCCACCCACAACAGGGTGACACCAAGCCAGCCACCCACAACAGGGGGACACCAAGCCAGCCACCCACTACAGGGTGACAGCAAGCCAGCCACCCACTACAGGGTGACACCAAGCCAGCCACCCACCACAGTGTTCCAGCAAGCCAGCCACCCAAAACAGGGTGACACCAAGCCACCCACCCACCACAGTGTTCCAGAAAGCCAGCCACCCACTACAGGGTGCCCACGAGCAAGCCACCCACCACAGTGTTCCAGCAAACCAGCCACCCATAACAGGGTGACACCAAGCCAGCCACCCACCACAGTGTTCCAGCAAGCAAGCCACCCACAATAGGGTGACACCAAGCCAGCCACCCACCACAGTGTTAAAGCAAGCCAGCCACCCAATACAGGGTGACACCAAGCCAGCCACCCACCACAGTGTTCCAGCAAGCCAGCCACCCACGCACCACAGGGTGACACCAAGCCAGTCACCCACCACAGGGTGACACCTAGCCAGCCACCCACCACAGTGTTCCAGCAAGCCAGCCATCCACCCACAACAGGGTGACACCAAGCCAGCCACCTACCACAGTGTTCCAGCAAGCTAGACACCCACAACAGGGTGACACCAAGCTAGCCACCCTCCAGACTGTTCCAGCAAGCAAGCCACCCACAATAGGGTGACACCAAGCCAGCCACCCACCACAGTGTTAAAGCAAGCCAGCCACCCACTACAGGGTGACACCAAGCCAGCCACCCACCACAGTGTTCCAGCAAGCCAGCCACCCACGCACCACAGGGTGACACCAAGCCAGTCACCCACCACAGGGTGACACCTAGCCAGCCACCCACCACAGTGTTCCAGCAAGCCAGCCATCCACCCACAACAGGGTGACACCAAGCCAGCCACCTACCACAGTGTTCCAGCAAGCTAGACACCCACAACAGGGTGACACCAAGCTAGCCACCCTCCAGACTGTTCCAGCAAGCCAGCCACACACAACAGGGTGACACCAAGCCAGCCACCCACCACAGTGTTCCAGCAAGCAAGTCACACACTACAGGATGACACCAAGCCAGCCACCCACCACAGTGTTCCTGCGAGCCAGCCACCCACAACAGGGTGACACCAAGCCAGCCACCCACCACAGTGTTCCTGCAAGCCAGCCACCCACCCAACACAGGGTGACACCAAGCCAGCCACCCACCACAGTGTTCCAGCAAACCAGCCACCCACAACAGGGTGACACCAAGCCAGGCACCCACCACAGTGTTCCAGCAAGCCAGCCACCCACTACAGGGTGCCCACGAGCCAGCCACCCACCACAGTGTTCCAGCAAACCAGCCACCCACAACAGGGTGACACCAAGCTAGCCACCCACCACAGTGTTCCAGCAAGCAAGCCACCCACCCACCCACCCACAATAGGGTGACACCAAGCCAGCCACCCAACACAGTGTTCAAGCAAGCCAGCCACCCACTACAGGGTGACACCAAGCCAGCCACCCACCACAGTGTTCCTGCAAGCTAGTCACCCACCCAACACAGGGTGACACCAAGCCAGCCACCCACCACAGTGTTCCTGCAAGCTAGTCACCCACCCACAACAGGGTGACACCAAGCCAGCCACCCACCACAGTGTTCCTGCAAGCCAGCCACCCACAACAGGGTGACACCAAGCCAGCCACCCACCACAGTGTTCCAGTAAGCCAGCCATCCACTACAGGGTGACACCAAGCCAGCCACCCACCACAGTGTTCCAGCAAGCCAGCCACCCACAACAGGGTGACACCAAGCCAGCCACCCACCACAGTGTTCCACAGCAAGCCAGCCACCCATAACAGGGTGACACCAAGCCAGCCATCCACCACAGTGTTCCTTCAAGCCAGCCACCCACCACAGTGGTCCTGCAAGCCAGCCACCCACCACAGTGGTCCTGCAAAACAGCCACTCACCACAGTGGTCCTGAAAGCCAGCCACCCACAACAGGGTGACACCAAGCCAGCCACCCACAACAGGGTGACACCAAGCCAGCCACCCACCACAGTGTTCCAGCAAGCCAGCCACCCACAACAGGGTGACACCAAGCCAACCACCCACCACAGTGTTTCAGCAAGCTTGCCACCCACTACAGGGTGACACCAAGCCAGCCACCCAGCACAGTGTTCCTGCAAGCCAGCCACCCACCACAGTGTTCCAGTAAGCCAGCCACCCACTACAGGGTGACACCAAGCCAGCCACCCACCACAGTGTTCCAGCAAGCCAGCCACCCACAACAGGGTGACACCAAGCCAGCCACCCACAACAGGGTGACACCAAGCCAGCCACCCACAACAGGGTGACACCAAGCCAGCCACCTACCACAGTGTCCCAGCAAGCCAGCCACCCACTACAGGGTGACACCAAGCCAGCCACCCACCACAGTGTTCCAGCAAGCCAGCCACCCACGCACCACAGGGTGACACCAAGCCAGCCACCCACCACAGGGTGAAACCTAGCCAGCCACCTACCACAGTGTTCCTGCAAGCCAGCCACCCACAACAGGGTGACACCAAGCCAGCTACCTACCACAGTGTTCCAGCAAGCTAGACAGCCACAACAGGGTGACACCAAGCCAGCCACCCACCACAGTGTTCCAGCAAGCAAGCCACCTACTACAGGATGACACCAAGCCAGCCACCCACCACAGTGTTCCTGCAAGCCAGCCACCCACAACATTGTGACACCAAGCCAGCCACCCACCACAGTGTTCCTGCAAGCTAGTCACCCACCCAACACAGGGTGACACCAAGCCAGCCACCCACCACAGTGTTCCTGCAAGCCAGCCACCCACAACAGGGTGACACCAAGCCAGCCACCCACCACAGTGTTCCAGCAAGCTAGTCACACACCCAACACAGGGTGACACCAAGCCAGCCACCCACCACAGTGTTCCAGCAAGCCAGCCACCCAAAACAGGGTGACATTAAGCCATCCACCCACCACAGTGTTCCAGAAAGCCAGCCACCCACTACAGGGTTTGGAAGATTGGAAAGAATGACATTTGGACTTTATTGGCACCAGTAATAAATGTATATTTTTATTGGGAAATCACAGGAAATATGACAAAGACAGAAAAGAAATATACAAAATAACAGACATACAATTTACATACAATAAAATCAGGCGGCAAAACCTCAAAACGGTGTGCAATGAAATCGCACAGCCTACTAGATAATTTATAATTGTAACAACAATCACATATATTACAAAGTAACCTGTATTCATAAGGCGGCCATAGAGAGGGATGGTAACCGTCTCTGGAGGTCGTCTGTACAATATACATAGACAGATGTTGAGTTAAATCCCAGTTGCCCTACATGTTTCGCTTAACATAGTAAGCTTCCTCTGGAGCACGTGGTGTAAGCAAACATCTGTATGATGACAAAACATTAGTAATAAATATCCTAATATATGAACATACAAATGGGCCTAAACATTTACATGAAAGTTGTTATACAACCATACATATGGCTGAAAATAGCAACCAGCCAAGAAAAAATTTGAGGCTAAGTTAGATGCCCTTGTCACATCACAGGGGGGGAGGGGAAAGAGGGGAGGAAAAGGGGGGGAGGGAGAGCCAAGGTAAAAGGGGGAGGGGAATGGGGAAGGGAGGGGAGGGAAAGAACAGGGAAAAAAGGAGATGGAAAAAGGGAAAAGGAAGGGAGGGAGGAGGGGTGAACGGCCCTGAATAGTGAGTGTGTCAACCGGGCCTATGGACCTATATGGAGGCAAACGTAGGGACCAGGGCTGCATAGTATAGTATGATGGGTTATTCTAGTGAGAGACACAACAAGTATAGCCGTGTGTTCACAAATATACATACCTGAAAGGAGATTCAGGTGATAAAACTTTATAATGGACTGAGCCTAGCTAGGCTACAAAGAATAACGAGGGGGTAGGTACGTTGTAGTTGGAGCAGACTGCTTAATACATATGCCAAGAATAACATGGAATTTAGTTCATCATATGACCTGGAATAAATGGTATAGTGAGTCAGGTAATAAAAACCAGCTGAATATAGATGGAATTGGAGGAAAAGCCAGAGTTTAGACTCATCACCCAGGACATCACCTAGAGTGATACTTGAAAAACAGGTGTAAGAGAAAAAAATGTACATGCAGGAGCTGATGGAACAAGCCTCAGCTGTTGGGAATATTTATCTGTGTCTAGAGATAGACCGGGATAATAGAGCAGCATGCAGTAACATAAAAGTAAAAATATAAAAAGGTGTGGAGGTCAGAGACATAATAGGATTGTAAGAGTACCAAGTGTTTAACACCCCATTCCACGCCAGAGTATAGCAAGGCAACAGATTGCACCTTGAAAGCTAAAAGGGCTTGTTCAAAGGTCACTCACATAGGTCCTGGTAGAATCACGGACACCCAATAACGAAACAATAGAAGGGCCAGATGGGAGAAGACCCAGAGGCCTTCAAGTCCAAACATAGGAAGGTGAGGTGGGTACACCTCAAAAGCCTATAGACCTATAAATCAATAGGGTAGGTGAGTCCACAGGAGAGAGTGCGTGGTAACATGTAATGATAGCCTAATAGAGGTAGTGAACTTACCCTGGTATGTCCAGGCAGACATTTGCTCCAAGCCCAACGACCACAAATACCCCCCCTAATGGGAATATCACCATACTAGGAGCGTGTAACACGCTCTATTTAAGTGCCGTGGTCCCGGGTGATGAGTCATCCAAATGACGTCATCAACCCCGGCCGGTACTCCCCGCGCATGCGCGGGCGTCACCATGGTGACCCGGTGTCGTGTCGAAAAATGCCCTCCGTCGGATAATGCCCGGGTCGGACTGCACATGCTCCGTAAGTGACGTCACTCCAGCTGATTCCGGGGTTGGCGCGTGCGCAGTCCGTCGGGGGCACAATCCGACGAGAGACAGAGCGGGGAAGAATCTAATGTCAGATTCTGACTCGCTCTGTAGCGCGTGCGCAGTCCGTTGGGGGCATTTCTCGACGAGAGACAGAGCGGGAAGAATCTAATGTCAGATTCTAACTCGCTCTGTACGATCATTACACATATGAGATTCTAACTCACTCTGTACGATCATTACACATATGGGATTATAACTCGCTCTGTACGATCATTACACATATGGGATTAAACTCGCTCTGCTCTGTACGATCATTACACATATGGGATTCTAACTCGCTCTGTACGATCATTACACATATGGGATTATAACTCGCTCTGTACGATCATTACACATATGGGATTATAACTCGCTCTATACGATCATTACACATAGGGGATTATAACTCGCTCTGTACGATCATTACACATATGGGATTATAACTCGCTCTGTACGATCATTACACATATGGGATTATAACTCGCTCTGTACGATCATTACACATATGGGATTATAACTCACTCTGAACGATCATTACACATATGGGATTATAACTCTCTCTGTACGATCATTACTCATATGGGACACATTAAAGGGGCACTCTGAAATACTACGATCAGTACTCATATGGGACACATTAAAGGGGCACTCTGAAATACTACGATCAGTACTCATATGGGACACATTAAAGGGGCACCCTGAAATACTACGATCAGTACTCATATGGGACACATTAAAGGGGCACCCTGAAATACTACGATCAGTACTCATATGGGACACATTAAAGGGGCACTCTGAAATACTAAAGGGGCACTCTGGAATACTAAAGGGGCACGCCGACTGCAATAATAAAAGGGCACTCTGGAATACTAAAGGGGCACGCCGACTGCAATAATAAAGGGGCACTCTGAATGCAATAATAAAGGGGCACTCTGACCGTGGGTCATAAAGGAGCTATGTGACTGGGACACATAACGGGGCACTCTGATAGGGACACTAATGTAAAGGAGGACTCTAACGGGGACACTGGATGTAAAGGGGGACTCTGACGGGGACAATGATGTAAAGGGGAACTCTGACGGGGACACTGATGTAAAGGGGGACTCTGACTGGGACACTGATAAAAAGGGGGGACTCTGATAGGGAAGCACTAGATGTAAAGGAGCACTCTAATGGGGACACAGATGTAAAGGAGGACTCTGACAGGGACACACTGGATGTAAAGGAGGACTCTAACGGGGACACTGGATGTAAAGGGGGACTCTGACGGGGACACTGATGTAAAGAGGAACTCTGATGAGTCACTGATGTAAAGGGAGACTCTGGGACACTGATATAAAGGGGGGCTCTGATAGGGAAGCACTAGATGTAAAGGAGCACTCTAATGGGGACACGGATGTAAAGGAGGACTCTGACAGGGACACACTGGATGTAAAGGAGGACTCTAACGGGGACACTGGATGTAAAGGGGGACTCTGACGGGGACACTGATGTAAAGGGGAACTCTGATGGGTCACTGATGTAAAGGGAGACTCTGGGACACTGATATAAAGGGGGACTCTGATAGGGAAGCACTGGATGTAAAGGAGCACTCTAATGGGGACACGGATGTAAAGGAGGACTCTGACAGGGACACACTGGATGTAAAGGAGGACTCTGACGGAGGCACAGACACAGGCCAAATTACGGCGGGGGGACATAAACTGCATGACGGCGGGGACACAGGGTGGATGACGGCAGGGACAGGGGCTGAATGACGGCGGGGACAGAGGCTGAATGACAGGGGGAAACAGGCTGCATGATGAGGGACACACTGATGAGGCACAAATGAGGAGGCACTCATTGGCATGATTTAGACACAGATGGGCATGAGACACAGGTGGGCATAAATAGGGCAGAGATGGGCATGGATGAGGCAGAGATGGGCATGGATGAGGTAGGGGCGGTGCCCATCGGTGTGTACAGCGTGCGAAGAGAGAGCTAAACCAGACATGCAGAGTTCTGTTGACAAATGATTGCTCTGTCATTGGATGGAGCGATCACATGGTAAATGGCCCCTGTCGTTGGCCCTTTAACACAATCCGTGGGAAGCGCGATTCGGATGTCTCTGTACGCCCTCCCAGAATAGGCCGACCACGCTGTAGCCATCATTGGGCTATGCCCTGGTCGACAAGTAGTTAATCCCCATAGTCTTAGCTATCCGATATTACCCGTAAAGCGGGGCTTTGCATTACTTATGTTCTGCAATATTTGGCCAAACTCAATCACCATGCCAGTCTCTGTGAAAATTAGGTGTTGCCCGCAAAAAATGTGTGTGGCTACTGGAGGTCCTCTAGTATAAGTTTGCCAAGTATGGTGCCCTGAACCCCCGTGGTTTGGGCTCTACACTTATAGTAGCTTGGCCTGCTATGTTAATCTATTGCAGAGTCTTAGTCTGGAAATTTGAGGGGCTACAGCTAGGACCCCAAATGAGTCCGGGGGCCATATTTGGCACAGAGGTAGGGGGGTCCTTCCTTTACCACCCCAAACATTTTGGGGTTTGTTAGCTCAAAATTTCCTGATCAACTTTTTCTAGGGCCCCTTGAGAGTATGTGGCCCCCGGGCCATACGGCACAGCAGGGAGTGCTGGATACCATTGGACTATTCTGCGGTGGTCAGCTAAAGTCTACCCCAATGCAGGTCCCTGTGAAAATAAAGCATTGGCCCCAAACAAATGTATGTGCCAAATTTGGTGCCCCTGAGCACCGTGGTTCGGCTACCACAGGGCCCTACATTTAAGCTAGCCTGGCCCATTATGTTAATCTATGGTGCAGCCGCGATCAGGAATTTGAGGGGCCACAGATCCGGCCCCAAATTAGTCCAGAGGCCCAGAGGTAGGGAAGGTCTTCCTTTACCACCTCTACATTTTTGAGGTCGCTAGCCTGAAGTTTTATGGTCAGCTTTTTAGGGGGCCCCTTGGGAGTGTGTGGCCCTCGGGCACTAATGCGGAGTGGGGATTGGTGAGTACTGCAGGAATCTCTGGACTCTTAGCTATTTAACAATATTTGCAGAGCCTGGCTATGCAGTTCCTATGTCCTGCGGTGGTTGGGCAAATTCCACCCCCATGAAGGTCCTCATGAAAATTAAGCATTGGCCCCAAAAAAATTTTGTGGCCCCTGGGGGTCGTCTAGTAACCCTATACCAAGTTTGGTGCCCCTGGGCAACATCGTTCCGCTACCGTGGGGCCCTAGATTTAGGCTAGTTTGGCCTAGCCTATGGTAATATATGGCGCAGTAGGGAATTTTGGAGGGGCCACAGCGTGGGCCCCAAACATGTTCAGGGAACCTGGACTCTTTCAGGGCCTGGGCTGTGGCCCCTCAAATTCCCACCCCCATCAGAGTCATGGATTAACATAGCGGGCCAATGTACCATAAATTTAGTGCCCTGTGGTACCCAAATCACGGGGGGATATGGTCACCAAACTTGGTACAGGGATACTAGCTGACCCCCAGGGTCACACACATTTTTTTGTGTACGATGCCTAATTTTCACGAGGACTGGCATTGGCGTCAAATTTGCACAAATACTGTAGAACATAGGTACCAGTGAGCCCTGCTCCGCAGGTAACATTGGATAGCTAAGAATATTGGGATTAATATGGTTTCCAGCAGTCCCTTCTCCACGGTACTGCCCCAGGGCCACACACTCCCAAGAGGCCCCTGAAAAAGTTGACCAGAAAATTTCAGGCTAGCTACTCCAACATTTTCAGAGTGGTAAAGGAAGATCTCCCCTACCACTGTGCCAAATATGGTCCCCTGGACTTGTTTGGTGCCTGAGCTGGGGCCCTGCAACTGTGCCCACTCGAAGATTGCCATACAGCACCAAGCTGACCTAAATTATGGGCCTAGTGGTACCTGAACCCTGGTGGCTAGGGGCCTCAAACGTGGCAGGGGCCACATGCTTTTTTCAGGACCAATGCTTAATTGTTACAGGGACCTGCATAGGGGTCGATTTGGCTAACCACTATGGAATACAGGAACTGCAGAGCAGCGCTATACAGATACTGCTGAATAGCTAAGAGTCCAGCTAAGAGACCAGGGATTCCTGCGATATCCAGCACTCCCTACTGCATGGCACGGGCCGAGGGCCGCAAACTCTCAAGTGGCCCTGGAAATAGCTCGGGCCCCAAATTAGTCTGGGGGGCCATATTTTGCACGTAGGTAGGTGAGGGCTCCCTTTACCAAGCATTTTGGAGTCGCTAGCCCAAAATGTACTGGTCAACTATTTCCAGGGCCACTTGAGAGTTTGCGGCCCTCGGCCCGTACCATGCAGCGGGGAGTGCTGGATATCGCAGGAATCCCTGGACTCTTAGCTGGACTCTTAGCTGGACTCTTAGCTATTTAGCAGTATCTGTATAGCGCTGCTCTGCAGTTCCTGTATTCCATAGTGGTTAGCCAAATCGACCCCTATGCAGGTCCCTGTAACAATTAAGCATTGGTCCTGAAAAAAGCATGTGGCCCCTGCCACGTTTGAGGCCCCTAGCCACCAGGGTTCCGGTACCACTAGGCCCATAATTTAGGTCAGCTTGGTGCTGTATGGCAATCTTCGAGTGGGCACAGTTGCAGGGCCCCAGCTCGGGCACCAAACAAGTCCAGGGGACCATATTTGGCACAGTGGTAGGGGAGATCTTCCTTTACCACTCTGAAAATGTTGGAGTAGCTAGCCTGAAATTTTCTGGTCAACTTTTTCAGGGGCCTCTTGGGAGTGTGTGGCCCTGGGGCAGTACCGTGGAGAAGGGACTGCTGGAAACCATATTAATCCCAATATTCTTAGCTATCCAATGTTACCTGCGGAGCAGGGCTCACTGGTACCTATGTTCTATAGTATTTGTGCAAATTTGACGCCAATGCCAGTCCTCGTAAAAATTAGGCATCGTACACAAAAAAATGTGTGTGACCCTGGGGGTCAGCTAGTATCCCTGTACCAAGTTTGGTGACCATATCCCCCCGTGATTTGGGTACCACAGGGCACTAAATTTATGGTACATTGGCCCGCTATGTTAATCCATGACTCTGATGGGGGTGGGAATTTGAGGGGCCACAGCCCAGGCCCTGAAAGAGTCCAGGTTCCCTGAACATGTTTGGGGCCCACGCTGTGGCCCCTCCAAAATTCCCTACTGCGCCATATATTACCATAGGCTAGACCAAACTAGCCTAAATCTAGGGCCCCACGGTAGCGGAACGATGTTGCCCAGGGGCACCAAACTTGGTATAGGGTTACTAGAGGACCCCCAGGGGCCACAAAAATTTTTTGGGGCCAATGCTTAATTTTCATGAGGACCTTCATGGGGGTGGAATTTGCCCAACCACCGCAGGACATAGGAACTGCAGAGCCAGGCTCTGCAAATATTGTTAAATAGCTAAGAGTCCAGAGATTCCTGCAGTACTCACCAATCCCCACTCCGCATTAGTGCCCGAGGGCCACACACTCCCAAGGGGCCCCCTAAAAAGCTGACCATAAAACTTCAGGCTAGCGACCTCAAAAATGTAGAGGTGGTAAAGGAAGACCTTCCCTACCTCTGGGCCTCTGGACTAATTTGGGGTCGGATCTGTGGCCCCTCAAATTCCTGATCGCGGCTGCACCATAGATTAACATAATGGGCCAGGCTAGCTTAAATGTAGGGCCCTGTGGTAGCCGAACCACGGTGCTCAGGGGCACCAAATTTGGCACATACATTTGTTTGGGGCCAATGCTTTATTTTCACAGGGACCTGCATTGGGGTAGACTTTAGCTGACCACCGCAGAATAGTCCAATGGTATCCAGCACTCCCTGCTGTGCCGTATGGCCCGGGGGCCACATACTCTCAAGGGGCCCTAGAAAAAGTTGATCAGGAAATTTTGAGCTAACAAACCCCAAAATGTTTGGGGTGGTAAAGGAAGGACCCCCCTACCTCTGTGCCAAATATGGCCCCCGGACTCATTTGGGGTCCTAGCTGTAGCCCCTCAAATTTCCAGACTAAGACTCTGCAATAGATTAACATAGCAGGCCAAGCTACTATAAATGTAGAGCCCAAACCACGGGGGTTCAGGGCACCATACTTGGCAAACTTATACTAGAGGACCTCCAGTAGCCACACACATTTTTTGCGGGCAACACCTAATTTTCACAGAGACTGGCATGGTGATTGAGTTTGGCCAAATATTGCAGAACATAAGTAATGCAAAGCCCCGCTTTACGGGTAATATCGGATAGCTAAGACTATGGGGATTAACTACTTGTCGACCAGGGCATAGCCCAATGATGGCTACAGCGTGGTCGGCCTATTCTGGGAGGGCGTACAGAGACATCCGAATCACGCTTCCCATGGATTGTGTTAAAGGGCCAACGACAGGGGCCATTTACCATGTGATCGCTCCATCCAATGACAGAGCAATCATTTGTCAACAGAACTCTGCATGTCTGGTTTAGCTCTCTCTTCGTACGCTGTACACACCGATGGGCACCGCCCCTACCTCATCCATGCCCATCTCTGCCTCATCCATGCCCATCTCTGCCCTATTTATGCCCACCTGTGTCTCATGCCCATCTGTGTCTAAATCATGCCAATGAGTGCCTCCTCATTTGTGCCTCATCAGTGTGTCCCTCATCATGCAGCCTGTTTCCCCCTATCATTCAGCCTCTGTCCCCGCCGCCATTCAGCCCCTGTCCCTGCCGTCATCCACCCTGTGTCCCCGCCGTCATGCAGTTTATGTCCCCCCGCCGTAATTTGGCCTGTGTCTGTGCCTCCGTCAGAGTCCTCCTTTACATCCAGTGTGTCCCTGTCAGAGTCCTCCTTTACATCCGTGTCCCCATTAGAGTGCTCCTTTACATCCAGTGCTTCCCTATCAGAGTCCCCCTTTATATCAGTGTCCCAGAGTCTCCCTTTACATCAGTGACCCAACAGAGTTCCCCTTTACATCAGTGTCCCCGTCAGAGTCCCCCTTTACATCCAGTGTCCCCGTTAGAGTCCTCCTTTACATCCAGTGTGTCCCTGTCAGAGTCCTCCTTTACATCCGTGTCCCCATTAGAGTGCTCCTTTACATCTAGTGCTTCCCTATCAGAGTCCCCCTTTATATCAGTGTCCCAGAGTCTCCCTTTACATCAGTGACTCATCAGAGTTCCTCTTTACATCAGTGTCCCCGTCAGAGTCCCCCTTTACATCCAGTGTCCCCGTTAGAGTCCTCCTTTACATCCAGTGTGTCCCTGTCAGAGTCCTCCTTTACATCTGTGTCCCCATTAGAGTGCTCCTTTACATCTAGTGCTTCCCTATCAGAGTCCCCCCTTTATATCAGTGTCCCAGTCAGAGTCCCCGTCAGAGTTCCCCTTTACATCAGTGTCCCTGCCAGAGTCCCCCTTTACATCCAGTGTCCCCCTTAGAGTCCTTCTTTACATCAGTGTCCCTATCAGAGTGCCCTGTTATGTGTCCCAGTCACATAGCTCCTTTATGACCCACGGTCAGAGTGCACCTTTATTATTGCATTCAGAGTGCCCCTTTATTATTGCATTCAGAGTGCCCCTTTATTATTGCAGTCGGCGTGTCCCTTTATTATTGCAGTCGGCGTGCCCCTTTAGTTTTCCAGAGTGCCCCTTTAGTATTCCAGAGTGCCCCTTTAGTATTTCAGAGTGCCCCTTTAATGTGTCCCATATGAGTACTGATCGTAGTATTTCAGGGTGCCCCTTTAATGTGTCCCATATGAGTACTGATCGTAGTATTTCAGGGTGCCCCTTTAATGTGTCCCATATGAGTACTGATCGTAGTATTTCAGAGTGCCCCTTTAATGTGTCCCATATGAGTACTGATCGTAGTATTTCAGAGTGCCCCTTTAATGTGTCCCATATGAGTAATGATCGTACAGAGCGAGTTATAATCCCATATGTGTAATGATCGTACAGAGCGAGTTATAATCCCATATGTGTAATGATCGTACAGAGCGAGTTATAATCCCATATGTGTAATGATCGTACAGAGCGAGTTATAATCCCATATGTGTAATGATCGTATAGAGCGAGTTATAATCCCATATGTGTAATGATCGTACAGAGCGAGTTATAATCCCATATGTGTAATGATCGTATAGAGCGAGTTATAATCCCATATGTGTAATGATAGTACAGAGCGAGTTATAATCCCATATGTGTAATGATCGTACAGAGCGAGTTAGAATCCCATATGTGTAATGATCGTACAGAGCAGAGCGAGTTTAATCCCATATGTGTAATGATCGTACAGAGCGAGTTATAATCCCATATGTGTAATGATCGTACAGAGCGAGTTAGAATCTCATATGTGTAATGATCGTACAGAGCGAGTTAGAATCTGACATTAGATTCTTCCCGCTCTGTCTCTCGTTGAGAAATGCCCCCAACGGACTGCGCACGCGCTACAGAGCGAGTCAGAATCTGACATTAGATTCTTCCCCGCTCTGTCTCTCGACGGATTGTGCCCCCGAAGGACTGCGCACGTGCCAACCCCGGAATCAGCTGGAGTGACGTCACTTACGGAGCATGCGCAGTCCGACCCGGGCATTATCCGACGGAGGGCGTTTTTCGACACGACACCGGCAACGTCATGGCGGGGGTGAGGGAGCCTTGTGAGTCTATGAGGCTCACAGCGCTTCCTGCTAACCACGCCAACAAGGGCACCGATTGGCAGCCCGACAAGTAGGCGTGGCTACCCGGCCAGACGTCAGCTCCAAGACAGTCCACAGGAACGGAATGGACACCCACACACAGCGCCACCCTGTGGGCAAGGGGAAAAACAGAAATTACAAAGATAGGTATAACAGAACAAGGGGGAAAAAAAGAACACCCGTCAAACAACGAAAAAGGGAGGGGGGAGGAGGGGGCCGAAAAGGGAAAAAAAAAGAGATTGGAGGGAAGAGAAAAAGAGTCCCCCTTTACATCCAGTGTCCCCGTTAGAGTCCTCCTTTACATCCAGTGTGTCCCTGTCAGAGTCCTCCTTTACATCTGTGTCCCCATTAGAGTGCTCCTTTACATCTAGTGCTTCCCTATCAGAGTCCCCCTTTATATCAGTGTCCCAGTCAGAGTCCCCGTCAGAGTTCCCCTTTACATCAGTGTCCCCGCCAGAGTCCCCCTTTACATCCAGTGTCCCCGTTAGAGTCCTTCTTTACATCAGTGTCCCTATCAGAGTGCCCCGTTATGTGTCCCAGTCACATAGCTCCTTTATGACCCACGGTCAGAGTGCCCCTTTATTATTGCATTCAGAGTGCCCCTTTATTATTGCATTCAGAGTGCCCCTTTATTATTGCAGTCGGCGTGCCCCTTTATTATTGCAGTCGGCGTGCCCCTTTAGTATTCCAGAGTGCCCCTTTAGTATTCCAGAGTGCCCCTTTAGTATTTCAGAGTGCCCCTTTAATGTGTCCCATATGAGTACTGATCGTAATATTTCAGGGTGCCCCTTTAATGTGTCCCATATGAGTACTGATCGTAGTATTTCAGGGTGCCCCTTTAATGTGTCCCATATGAGTACTGATCGTAGTATTTCAGAGTGCCCCTTTAATGTGTCCCATATGAGTAATGATCGTACAGAGCGAGTTATAATCCCATATGTGTAATGATCGTACAGAGCGAATTATAATCCCATATGTGTAATGATCGTACAGAGCGAGTTATAATCCCATATGTGTAATGATCGTACAGAGCGAGTTATAATCCCATATGTGTAATGATCGTATAGAGCGAGTTATAATCCCATATGTGTAATGATCGTACAGAGCGAGTTATAATCCCATATGTGTAATGATCGTATAGAGCGAGTTATAATCCCATATGTGTAATGATAGTACAGAGCGAGTTATAATCCCATATGTGTAATGATCGTACAGAGCGAGTTAGAATCCCATATGTGTAATGATCGTACAGAGCAGAGCGAGTTTAATCCCATATGTGTAATGATCGTACAGAGCGAGTTATAATCCCATATGTGTAATGATCGTACAGAGCGAGTTAGAATCTCATATGTGTAATGATCGTACAGAGCGAGTTAGAATCTGACATTAGATTCTTCCCGCTCTGTCTCTCATCGAGAAATGCCCCCAACGGACTGCGCACGCGCTACAGAGCGAGTCAGAATCTGACATTAGATTCTTCCCCGCTCTGTCTCTCGACGGATTGTTCCCCCGAAGGACTGCGCACGTGCCAACCCCGGAATCAGCTGGAGTGACGTCACTTACGGAGCATGCGCAGTCCGACCCGGGCATTATCCGACGGAGGGCATTTTTCGACACGACACCGGCAACATCATGGCGGGGGTGAGGGAGCCTTGTGAGTTTATGAGGCTCACAGCGCTTACTGCTAACCACGCCAACAAGGGCGCCGATTGGCAGCCCGACAAGTAGGCGTGGCTACCCGGCCAGACGTCAGCTCCAAGACAGTCCACAGGAACGGAATGGACACCCACACACAGCGCCACCCTGTGGGCAAGGGGAAAAACAGAAATTACAAAGATAGGTATAACAGAACAAGGGGGAAAAAAAGAACACCCGTCAAACAACGAAAAAGGGAGGGGGGGAGGAGGGGGCCGAAAAGGGAAAAAAAAAAGAGATTGGAGGGAAGAGAAAAAGAGTCCAGGGAGGGATTGAAGAAAGGGGAAAAGGCGAAGGGAACAAAGGACGAAGGGGCGATTGAACCTAGAGGTCTGCAGATACAAGTCAAGAGGGAAAACTACGCTAATATTCCTTCACAGGAAGCATTAGTAGGAGTGCGCCTCGTTAAGCCCTGGGCGAGTGTTGGCATTCAGACGCTCGATCCAGAGGGATTCCCTCTGGAGGATGCGCTGATTCCAATCACCGCCCCGCGGGTCACGGGGTATTACCTCCAAAACGATAAAGTTGACATTCGTGGTGTTAAACCGATGGTAGAGGTCTAAATGCCTGCTCACTGGGGTGATCATTTTACCTCCTGATGAGTAGTAAATATGATCATTTATTCGTCGTCGAAATTGACGAAACGTCTTTCCTACGTAGAACATGTTACACTTGCAAAACATGAGGTAGACCACCCCCTCAGTTCTGCAATCTGCTCTGAAGGTCGGAATGAATGTCTCCCCGTTAGGTAAGGTAAATTTGTTGCCCTCGGCTACCCAAGGGCACATATCACAGTTGCGGCATTTGTAAATGCCTCGTGGCCCAGGAATTGTGGTCTTTTTATGGCTGTAAAAGCTACGGGTAAGGCGGTCACGCAGGGAGGTGGTCCGCCTAAAAGTGATCTCAGGAACCGCGTTCACATGTTTACCAACTATTGGATCTTCTTGCAACAGATGCCAATGTCGGTTAAGGATATTGCGCAGTATGCCCTGATGACTTGAAAATTTGGTGATAAATTTAACCGGGTGATTAGGGGGGGTAGGTTTGGTACGGTATAGGAGGGAGTGTCTATCCTTAGACAAAGCTAAATTGTAGGCTTTGCAGAGAATACTCTTGCTGTAACCTCTCTTAGACAAACGCATGCGCAGTAGGTTGGCTTGTTTTTTGTAGTCTGCAAGTGATGTACAATTCCGTCGTAACCTAATGTACTGTGCGTACGGAATGCTGCGAACCAGTGCTGATGGATGTGCACTGGTGGCATGCAGAATTGTATTTCCTGCTGAGGTTTTGCGGATAAGGTCCGTGGTGACCTGGCCGTTTAAGTCCTTCCTAACCGTCAAATCCAAAAAATTGACCTCATGTTCATCCACAGAGAATGTGAATTGTAAGTTGAAATGGTTGATGTTCAGGTGTTGGACAAAGTCCGTCAGAAGCTGACGAGGACCCGTCCACACCATGAATACGTTGTCAATATATCTTAACCAAATCTCAACATAACC
The DNA here is from genome assembly GCF_965119305.1 of Pelophylax lessonae. Taxonomy (NCBI): domain Eukaryota; kingdom Metazoa; phylum Chordata; class Amphibia; order Anura; family Ranidae; genus Pelophylax; species Pelophylax lessonae. The sequence goes on from NC_138775.1 coordinate 159,179,858, forward strand.
AATGTATTGTAATGTCTCGTCAGAAAAGATACGATGTTCCCACCCCCCCAGGTACAGGTTGGCGTAGGCAGGGGCACAACATGTGCCCATTGCCGCGCCCTGTACCTGGAGGTAGTGGGAACCATTAAAAGAGAACCAATTGTTGGTAAGGATAAATGATAATAATTTGAGGAGGAAGTCGTTGAATGGCCAGGTCCGGTGGTCCTGTTCCTGGAGGAAGGTTTTGACCATCCCGACACCCTGCTCGTGAGGGATACTGGAGTAGAGAGCCTCCACATCCAATGTCACAAGCAGGGCGTCGGGAGGGAGAACCAATCCATCCAGGGTTTTCAAAAAATCAAGGGTGTCCTTGATGTAGGATGGGAGTGCGAGGACGTGAGGAAGTAGAAAAAAATCAATAAAGCGGCTCGCATTCTCGGTAAGATTGCCTATACCGGAAATAATGGGGCAGCCTGGGGGAGAAAGTAAATTCTTATGGGTTTTGGGTAAAGCATAAAAGGTGGCCTCCCTAGGGAAGCGGGTGTTGAGGAAATTATAAGTATCTTGGTCTATAAGACCAGATTGGAAAGCCTGTCCAATCAGGTCTTTATAAACAGAGTTAAATTTGACCGTTTGGGATGAGTGAATTTTCTTATACCACGCTTCGTTGCTAAGTATGTCCATGCACATTTTCTCATAGTTCTCCCTTGTCATTAGGACTATGTTCCCGCCCTTATCTGATGCCTTAATGATCAGATTGGGGTGGTTTTGTAAATTGTCAATGATGCGTTTCTGTTTAAAAGAGAGGTTACAGCGAGAGGGAGGTAACTGGCAGTGTTTAAGTTCGCTGACACACACATTAAGAAATGCCCAGATCTTTGGATTGGTTGTGAGGTCCGGGAACTGGGTAGATTTAGGTTTGAATTTTCTTTTGGGTATACATGGAGAGGACTGTGTTGTAGATGGTGCGCTGGTTGGGATCCTATTAGTTAAGGAACTGCAATCTTCGGGGGTCGTTCTCCTCCAAAAGGAGGATTAGATCCCGGAGTGCGCGAAATCCCTTCATTGTGAAATTTTTCACTTTTTCAGAAATTTGACGTTCTTGGTTCGCTCTAATGTTTGTGGGATCAAAAATATATCTATAAGTCAAGTTCCTACAAAACAGATATAGGTCTTTGATAACATCGTATCTGTCCAGAGGGGCTGTTGGGCAAAAAGTAAGGCCAAGTTTGAGGACTTCGTCTTCCTCACTTGGCAAGTTATATGGAGTGAAATTGATTATTGACCAGTTTAGGTCGGTAGTGTGGGAATCTGACTTGACGGAAAATTTGTAGCCTGTGATGAAGAGGGATTGAAATGTATATCGAGAGTGGTCTGTTTGGTACCTATATTAGAAGGTGCAGGTCCCAAAGATGCTGATGGGCCCTGTGTGGGTTGTGTCGGACCAGATAGTATATTAGTAGCCTGTCCCAGTGTATTACTATTGGATGGTCTGGCTTCAGTCACAACCGGGCCAGGTTGCAGCATCTGGAGAGCTTGCATGGCCACATTACCCAAATAGGTGTCCTGTGTGTGGGTTACTGTATCCCGTGGGTTAGAAGATGTTTGTAATTTGGCGGCTGGGTCATGTCCTCTCTTGGGATATGATGTGTGGTTGCCCCCACGGGGTGTACGTGTACGTGGACCACCTCTGGTTTTCGAACGTGTCATGATAATATTAGAGTGTATTGATTGGTGTGAAGTATTGGATACTGATGATGAATCTGATTCCCATTCAGTATCCCCCTGATCAGAGGCAATGGTTGAATCAGATGGACCATGTGGGTGGCGAGGTCTTCGGGACCGAGGTGGTCCCTGCCATCGATATGCAAATCCTTCTGAGAAGGCAAGTTGATCTGTGAGGAATTTGGTTTGCTTCTTATTAATAATATCCTTGTTTAATTTGGTAACGTATTGTTTTACCTCATTCCACCTTTTTTCATAGGCTTCATGATTTTCAATTGCCTCATTCTTAGTGTAGAGTGTGGCAAGTTCAGAGTCCAGGGCCAAAAGGTCCGATTGATATTGGACAACTAAAAGTTGACATAACTCCAAACTGCACTTGGTGAGGGTATTCTCCCATTGTATTTTAAAGGCATTGGAAGCGTTGTCAAAGGAGGGGAAGAGTTGGATTCTAAGTCCTAGGGGACAAACCCCTTCTTTGATGTATTTTAAGAAAAACTCTATGTGCCAATAGAGATTGGATTTGCGTTTCAACAGTCTCTTGGCAGTATTGATATATTGATTTAATCCGATGTCGTTTCTAACAGGAGTATTACAGCTTAATTGGATCTCGGCCATGTAGCCTGTCCATGAATTACCTACAAATTCCATATTTTGACTCATTGATTACAAACCTAAATGGTAAGATAATAGATAAACCACAACGGATTAGACACAAACCCAGAAAGGGATAACGTTAATCTTGGGTGGGCCAAGAAAAAGGTAAACCAACAAGGAAACAAAAAAAGGGTGAAGATAAATACAAATTATTGGTTCAAGTTTACAATACAGTCAAGCATATGAGAATAGGGAAAAAGAAGTAAGAGAGATGTAGAGATCCTGCTTGCTAGTGAAAATAACACCAGCGGGTGCTACCACCCTAAATTGGATATCAAATAGTTTATATATGCGCTCCTAGGTCGCAGGGTACCTAGGCACAAAAGGGATAATTACGGGTGCCACATCCTTGATAATGGGATTGGAAGATTGGAAAGAAAGAAATTTGGACTTTATTGGCACCAGTATTAAAAATGTATATTTTTATTGGGAAATCACAGGAAACATTAATGTCAAAGACAGAAAAGAAATATACAAAATAACAGACATACAATTTACATACAATAAAATCAGGCGGCAAAACCTCAAAACGGTGTGCAATGAAATCGCACAGCCTACTAGATAATTTATAATTGTAACAACAATCACATATATTACAAAGTAACCTGTATTCATAAGGCGGCCATAGAGAGGGATGGTAACCGTCTCTGGAGGTCGTCTGTACAATATACATAGACAGATGTTGAGTTAAATCCCAGTTGCCCTACATGTTTCACTTAACATAGTAAGCTTCCTTCGGAGCACGTGGTGTAAGCAAACATCTGTATGATGACAAAACAGTAATAAATATCCAAATATATGAACATACAAATGGGCCTAAACATTTACATTAAAGTTGTTATACAACCATACATATGGGTGAAAATAGCAACCAGCCAATAAAAAATTTGAGGCTAAGATAGATGCCCTTGTCACATCACAGGGGGGAGGGGAAAGAGGGGAGGAAAAGGGGGGGGGAGGGAGAGCCAAGGTAAGAGGGGGAGGGGAGGGAAAGAACAGGGAAAAAAGGAGATGGAAAAAGGGAAAAGGAATGGAGGGTGAACGGCCCTGAATAGTGAGTGTGTCAACCGGGCCTATGGACCTATATGGAGGCAAATGTAGGGACCAGGGCTGCATAGTATAGTATGATGGGTTATTCTAGTGAGAGACACAACAAGTATAGCCGTGTGTTGACGAATATACATACACCCACTACAGGGTGCCCACAAGCCAGCCACCCACCACAGTGTTCCTGCAAGCAAGCCACCCACAATAGGGGGACACCAAGCCAGCCACCCACCACAGTGTTCCAGCAAGCCAGCCACCCACACACCACAGGGTGACACGAAGCCAGTCACCCACCACAGGGTGACACCAAGCCAGCCACCTACCACAGTGTTCCAGCAAGCTAGAATCCCACAACAGGGTGACACCAAGCCAGCCAGCCACTAAGTGTTCCTGCAAGCCAGCCACCCACAACAGGGTGACACCAAGCCAGCCACCCACCACTGTTCCTGCAAGCTAGTCACCCACCCAACACAGGGTGACACCAAGCCAGCCACCCACCACAGTGTTCCTGCCAGCCAGCCACCCACAACAGGGTGACACCAAGCCAGCCACCCACCACAGTGTTCCAGCAAACCAGCCACCCACAACAGGGTGACACCAAGCCAGGCACCCACCACAGTGTTCCAGCAAGCCAGCCACCCACTACAGGGTGCCCACGAGCCAGCCACCCACAACAGTGTTCCAGCAAACCAGCCACCCACAACAGGGTGACACCAAGCCAGCCACCCACCAAAGTGTTCCAGCAAGCAAGCCACCCACAATAGAGTGACACCAAGCCAGCCACCCACCACAGTGTTCAAGCAAGCCAGTCACCCACTACAGGGTGACACCAAGCCAGTCACCCACCACAGTGTTCCTGCAAGCCAGCCACCCACAACAGGGTGACACCAAGCCAGCCACTCACCACAGTGTTCCTGCAAGCTAGTCACCCACCCACCACAGGGTGACACCAAGCCAGCCACCCACCACAGTGTTCCTGCAAGCTAGTCACCCAACCACAACAGGGTGACACCAAGCCAGTCACCCACCATAGTGTTCCTGCAAGCCAGCCACCCACAACAGGGTGACACCAAGCCAGCCACCCACAAAAGGGTGACACCAAGCCAGCCACCCACCACAGTGTTCCACAGCAAGTCAGCCACCCATAACAGGGTGACACCAAGCCAGCCATCCACCACAGTGTTCCTTCAAGCCAGCCACCCACCACAGTGGTCCTGCAAGCCAGCCACCCACAACCGGGTGACACCAAGCCAGCCACCCACAACAGGGTGACACCAAGCCAGCCACCCACCACAGTGTTCCAGCAAGCCAGCCACCCACAAAAGTGTGACACCAAGCGAACCACTCACCACAGTGTTTCAGCAAGCTTGCCACCCACTACAGGGTGACACCAAGCCAGCCACCCAGAACAGTGTTCCTGCAAGCCAGCCACCCACAACAGGGTGACACCAAGCCAGCCACCCACCACAGTGTTCCAGCAAGCCAGCCACCCACCACAGCGTGACAACAAGCCAGTCACCCACCACAGAGTTCCTGCAAGCCAACCACCCACAACAGGGTGACACCAAGCCAGCCACCTACCACAGTGTTCCAGCAAGCTAGACACCCACAACAGGGTGACACCAAGCCAGCCACCATCCAGACTGTTCCAGCAAGCCAGCCACCCACAACAGGGTAACACCAAGCCAGCCACCCACCACAGTATTCCAGCAAGCAAGTCACACACTACAGGATGACACCAAGCCAGCCACCCACCACAGTGTTCCTGCAAGCCAGCCACCCACAACAGGGTGACACCAAGCCAGCCACCCACCACAGTGTTCCTGCAAGCTAGTCACCCAACCTACACAGGGTGACACCAAGCCAGCCACCCACCACAGTGTTCCTGCCAGCCAGCCACCCACAACAGGGTGACACCAAGCCAGCCACCCACCACAGTGTTCCAGCAAACCAGCCACCCACAACAGGGTGACACCAAGCCAGGCACCCATCACAGTGTTCCAGCAAGCCAGCCACCCACTACAGGGTGCCCACGAGCCAGCCACCCACCACAGTGTTCCAGCAAACCAGCCACCCACAACAGGGTGACACCAAGCCAGCCACCCACCATAGTGTTCCAGTAAGCCAGCCACCCACTACAGGGTGACACCAAGCCAGCCACCCACCACAGTGTTCCAGCAAGCAAGCCACCCACAATTGGGTGACACCAAGCCAGCCACCCACCATAGTGTTCCTGCAAGCCAGCCACCCACAACAGGGTGACACCAAGCCAGCCACCCACCATAGTGTTCCAGTAAGCCAGCCACCCACTACAGGGTGACACCAAGCCAGCCACCCACCACAGTGTTCCAGCAAGCAAGCCACCCACAATAGGGTGACACCAAGCCAGCCACCCACCACAGTGTTCAAGCAAGCCAGCCACCCACTACAGGGTGACACCAAGCCAGCCACCCACCACAGTGTTCCTGCAAGCCAGCCTCCCACAACAGGGTGACACCAAGCCAGCCACCCACCACAGTGTTCCTGTAAGCTAGTCACCCACCCACCACAGGGTGACACCAAGCCAGTCACCCACCACAGTGTTCCTGCAAGCTAGTCACCCACCCACCACAGGGTGACACCAAGCCTGCCACCCACCACAGTGTTCCTGCAAGCTAGTCACCCACCCACAACAGGGTGACACCAAGCCAGCCACCCACCATAGTGTTCCTGCAAGCCAGCCACCCACAACAGGGTGACACCAAGCCAGCCACCCACCATAGTGTTCCAGTAAGCCAGCCACCCACTACAGGGTGACACCAAGCCAGCCACCCACCACAGTGTTCCAGCAAGCAAGCCACCCACAATAGGGTGACACCAAGCCAGCCACCCACCACAGTGTTCAAGCAAGCCAGCCACCCACTACAGGGTGACACCAAGCCAGCCACCCACCACAGTGTTCCTGCAAGCCAGCCTCCCACAACAGGGTGACACCAAGCCAGCCACCCACCACAGTGTTCCTGTAAGCTAGTCACCCACCCACCACAGGGTGACACCAAGCCAGTCACCCACCACAGTGTTCCTGCAAGCCAGCCACCCACAACAGGGTGACACCAAGCCAGCCACCCACCATAGTGATCCAGTAAGCCAGCCACCCACTACAGGGTGACACCAAGCCAGCCACCCACCACAGTGTTCCAGCAAGCCAGCCACCCACAACAGGGTGACACCAAGCCAGCCACCCACAACAGGGTGACACTAAGCCAGCCACCCACCACAGTGTTCCACAGCAAGCCAGCCACCCATAACAGGGTGACACCAAGCCAGCCATCCACCACAGTGTTCCGTCAAGCCAGCCACCCACCACAGTGGTCCTGCAAGCCAGCCACCCACAACAGGATGACACCAAGCCAGCCACCCATAACAGGGTGACACCAAGCCAGCCACCCACCACAGTGTTCCAGCAAGCCAGCCACCCACAACAGGGTGACACCAAGCCAACCACCCACCACAGTGTTTCAGCAAGCTTGCCACCCACTACAGGGTGACACCAAGCCAGCCACCCAGCACAGTGTTCCTGCAAGCCAGCCACCCACAACAGGGTGACATCAAGCCAGCCACTCACCACAGTGTTCCAGCAAGCCAGCCACATACAACAGGGTGACACCAAGCCAGCCATACACCACAGTGTTCAAGCAAGCCAGCCACCCACTACAGGGTGACACGAGACAGCCACCCACCACAATGTTCCAGCAAGCAAACCACCCACCACAGGGTGACACCAAGCCAGCCCCCCACCACAGTGTTCCTGCAAGTCAGCCATCCACCACAGGGTGACACCTAGCCAGCCACCCACCACAGTGTTCCTGCAAGCCAGCCAACCACAACAGGGTGACACCAAGCCAGCCACCCACCACAGTGTTCCAGTAAGCCAGCCACCCACTACAGGGTGACACCAAGCCAGCCACCCACCACAGTGTTCCAGCAAGCCAGCCACCCACCCACAACAGGGTGACACCAAGCCAGCCACCCGCCACAGTGTTCCAGCAAGCCAGCCACCCACTACAGGGTGACACTGAGCCAGCCACCCACTACAGGGTGACACAGAGCCAGCCACCCACCACAGTGTTCCTGCAAGCCAGCCCCCCACAACAGGGTGACACCAATCCAGCCACCCACCCACCACAGTCTTCAAGCAAGCCAGCCACCCACTACAGGGTGAAACTGAGCCAGCCACCCACCACAGTGTTCCTGCAAGCTAGTCACCCACCCACCACAGGGTGACACCAAGCTAGCCACCCACCACAGTGTTCTAGCAAGCCAGCCACCCACTACAGGGTGCCCCCGAGCCAGCCACCCACCAGTGTTCCAGCAAGCAAGCCACCCATAACAGGGTGACACCAAGCCAGCCACCCACCACAGTGTTCCAGCAAGCCAGCCACCCACCCACCACAGGGTGACACCAAGCCAGTCATCCACCACAGTGTTCCTGCAAGCCAGCCACCCATCACAGTGTTCCAGCAAGCCAGCCACCCACAACAGGGTGACACCAAGCCAGCCACCCACAACACGGTGACACCAAGCCAGCCACCCACCACAGTGTTCCAGAAAGCCAGCCATCCACAACATGGTGACACCAAGCCAGTCACCCACCACGGTGTTCTAGGAAGCAAGCCACCCACTATGCCAGGCGTCAGCCACCAGCCCACAACAGGGTGACAGCAGCCAGCCATCCCACAACAGGGTGCCAGCAAGCAAGCAACAAACACTGCCATACATCAGCCACCAACCAACAACAGGGTGCCAGCAAGCAACCCACACTGCCAGGTGTCAGCCACCAACCCACTACAGGGTGCCAGCAAGCAAGCCACCCACACTGCCAGGTGTCAGCCACCAACCCACAACATGGTGCCAGCAAGCAACCCACACTGCCAGGTGTCAGCCACCAACCCACAACAGGGTGCCAGCAAGCAAGCCGCCCACACTGCCAGGCGTCAGCCACCAACGCAGTGTTCCAGCAAGCAAGCCACCCACAATAGGGTGACACCAAGCCAGCCACCCACCACAGTGTTCAAGCAAGCCAGCCACCCACTACAGGGTGACACCAAGCCAGCCACCCACCACAGGGTGACACCAAGCCAGCCACCTACCACAGTGTTCCAGCAAGCTAGAATCCCACAACAGGGTGACACCAAGCCAGCCAGCCACTAAGTGTTCCTGCAAGCCAGCCACCCACAACAGGGTGACACCAAGCCAGCCACCCACCAGTGTTCCTGCAAGCTAGTCAACCACCCAACACAGGGTGACACCAAGCCAGCCACCCACCACAGTGTTCCTGCCAGCCAGCCACCCACAACAGGGTGACACCAAGCCAGCCACCCACCACAGTGTTCCAGCAAACCAGCCACCCACAACAGGGTGACACCAAGCCAGGCACCCACCACAGTGTTCCAGCAAGCCAGCCACCCACTACAGGGTGCCCACGAGCCAGCCACCCACAACAGTGTTCCAGCAAACCAGCCACCCACAACAGGGTGACACCAAGCCAGCCACCCACCAAAGTGTTCCAGCAAGCAAGCCACCCACAATAGGGTGACACCAAGCCAGCCACCCACCACAGTGTTTAAGCAAGCCAGTCACCCACTACAGGGTGACACCAAGCCAGTCACCCACCACAGTGTTCCTGCAAGCCAGCCACCCACAACAGGGTGACACCAAGCCAGCCACTCACCACAGTGTTCCTGCAAGCTAGTCACCCACCCACCACAGGGTGACACCAAGCCAGCCACCCACCACAGTGTTCCTGCAAGCTAGTCACCCAACCACAACAGGGTGACACCAAGCCAGTCACCCACCATAGTGTTCCTGCAAGCCAGCCACCCACAACAGGGTGACACCAAGCCAGCCACCCACCACAGTGTTCCAGTAAGCCAGCCACCCACTACAGGGTGACACCAAGCCAGCCACCCACCACAGTGTTCCTGTAAGCTAGTCACCCACCCACCACAGGGTGACACCAAGCCAGTCACCCACCACAGTGTTCCTGCAAGCTAGTCACCCACCCACCACAGGGTGACACCAAGCCTGCCACCCACCACAGTGTTCCTGCAAGCTAGTCACCCACCCACAACAGGGTGACACCAAGCCAGCCACCCACCATAGTGTTCCTGCAAGCCAGCCACCCACAACAGGGTGACACCAAGCCAGCCACCCACCATAGTGTTCCAGTAAGCCAGCCACCCACTACAGGGTGACACCAAGCCAGCCACCCACCACAGTGTTCCAGCAAGCAAGCCACCCACAATAGGGTGACACCAAGCCAGCCACCCACCACAGTGTTCAAGCAAGCCAGCCACCCACTACAGGGTGACACCAAGCCAGCCACCCACCACAGTGTTCCTGCAAGCCAACCTCCCACAACAGGGTGACACCAAGCCAGCCACCCACCACAGTGTTCCTGTAAGCTAGTCACCCACCCACCACAGGGTGACACCAAGCCAGTCACCCACCACAGTGTTCCTGCAAGCCAGCCACCCACAACAGGGTGACACCAAGCCAGCCACCCACCATAGTGATCCAGTAAGCCAGCCACCCACTACAGGGTGACACCAAGCCAGCCACCCACCACAGTGTTCCAGCAAGCCAGCCACCCACAACAGGGTGACACCAAGCCAGCCACCCACAACAGGGTGACACTAAGCCAGCCACCCACCACAGTGTTCCACAGCAAGCCAGCCACCCATAACAGGGTGACACCAAGCCAGCCATCCACCACAGTGTTCCGTCAAGCCAGCCACCCACCACAGTGGTCCTGCAAGCCAGCCACCCACAACAGGGTGACACCAAGCCAGCCACCCATAACAGGGTGACACCAAGCCAGCCACCCACCACAGTGTTCCAGCAAGCCAGCCACCCACAACAGGGTGACACCAAGCCAACCACCCACCACAGTGTTTCAGCAAGCTTGCCACCCACTACAGGGTGACACCAAGCCAGCCACCCAGCACAGTGTTCCTGCAAGCCAGCCACCCACAACAGGGTGACATCAAGCCAGCCACTCACCACAGTGTTCCAGCAAGCCAGCCACATACAACAGGGTGACACCAAGCCAGCCATACACCACAGTGTTCAAGCAAGCCAGCCACCCACTACAGGGTGACACGAGACAGCCACCCACCACAATGTTCCAGCAAGCAAACCACCCACCACAGGGTGACACCAAGCCAGCCCCCCACCACAGTGTTCCTGCAAGTCAGCCATCCACCACAGGGTGACACCTAGCCAGCCACCCACCACAGTGTTCCTGCAAGCCAGCCAACCACAACAGGGTGACACCAAGCCAGCCACCCACCACAGTGTTCCAGTAAGCCAGCCACCCACTACAGGGTGACACCAAGCCAGCCACCCACCACAGTGTTCCAGCAAGCCAGCCACCCACCCACAACAGGGTGACACCAAGCCAGCCACCCGCCACAGTGTTCCAGCAAGCCAGCCACCCACTACAGGGTGACACTGAGCCAGCCACCCACTACAGGGTGACACAGAGCCAGCCACCCACCACAGTGTTCCTGCAAGCCAGCCCCCCACAACAGGGTGACACCAATCCAGCCACCCACCCACCACAGTCTTCAAGCAAGCCAGCCACCCACTACAGGGTGAAACTGAGCCAGCCACCCACCACAGTGTTCCTGCAAGCTAGTCACCCACCCACCACAGGGTGACACCAAGCTAGCCACCCACCACAGTGTTCTAGCAAGCCAGCCACCCACTACAGGGTGCCCCCGAGCCAGCCACCCACCAGTGTTCCAGCAAGCAAGCCACCCATAACAGGGTGACACCAAGCCAGACACCCACCACAGTGTTCCAGCAAGCCAGCCACCCACCCACCACAGGGTGACACCAAGCCAGTCATCCACCACAGTGTTCCTGCAAGCCAGCCACCCATCACAGTGTTCCAGCAAGCCAGCCACCCACAACAGGGTGACACCAAGCCAGCCACCCACAACACGGTGACACCAAGCCAGCCACCCACCACAGTGTTCCAGAAAGCCAGCCATCCACAACATGGTGACACCAAGCCAGTCACCCACCACGGTGTTCTAGGAAGCAAGCCACCCACTATGCCAGGCGTCAGCCACCAGCCCACAACAGGGTGACAGCAGCCAGCCATCCCACAACAGGGTGCCAGCAAGCAAGCAACAAACACTGCCATACATCAGCCACCAACCAACAACAGGGTGCCAGCAAGCAACCCACACTGCCAGGTGTCAGCCACCAACCCACTACAGGGTGCCAGCAAGCAAGCCACCCACACTGCCAGGTGTCAGCCACCAACCCACAACATGGTGCCAGCAAGCAACCCACACTGCCAGGTGTCAGCCACCAACCCACAACAGGGTGCCAGCAAGCAAGCCGCCCACACTGCCAGGCGTCAGCCACCAACGCAGTGTTCCAGCAAGCAAGCCACCCACAATAGGGTGACACCAAGCCAGCCACCCACCACAGTGTTCAAGCAAGCCAGCCACCCACTACAGGGTGACACCAAGCCAGCCACCCACCACAGGGTGACACCAAGCCAGCCACCTACCACAGTGTTCCAGCAAGCTAGAATCCCACAACAGGGTGACACCAAGCCAGCCAGCCACTAAGTGTTCCTGCAAGCCAGCCACCCACAACAGGGTGACACCAAGCCAGCCACCCACCAGTGTTCCTGCAAGCTAGTCAACCACCCAACACAGGGTGACACCAAGCCAGCCACCCACCACAGTGTTCCTGCCAGCCAGCCACCCACAACAGGGTGACACCAAGCCAGCCACCCACCACAGTGTTCCAGCAAACCAGCCACCCACAACAGGGTGACACCAAGCCAGGCACCCACCACAGTGTTCCAGCAAGCCAGCCACCCACTACAGGGTGCCCACGAGCCAGCCACCCACAACAGTGTTCCAGCAAACCAGCCACCCACAACAGGGTGACACCAAGCCAGCCACCCACCAAAGTGTTCCAGCAAGCAAGCCACCCACAATAGGGTGACACCAAGCCAGCCACCCACCACAGTGTTCAAGCAAGCCAGTCACCCACTACAGGGTGACACCAAGCCAGTCACCCACCACAGTGTTCCTGCAAGCCAGCCACCCACAACAGGGTGACACCAAGCCAGCCACTCACCACAGTGTTCCTGCAAGCTAGTCACCCACCCACCACAGGGTGACACCAAGCCAGCCACCCACCACAGTGTTCCTGCAAGCTAGTCACCCAACCACAACAGGGTGACACCAAGCCAGTCACCCACCATAGTGTTCCTGCAAGCCAGCCACCCACAACAGGGTGACACCAAGCCAGCCACCCACCACAGTGTTCCAGTAAGCCAGCCACCCACTACAGGGTGACACCAAGCTAGCCACCCACCACAGTGTTCCAGCAAGCCAGCCACCCACAACAGGGTGACACCAAGCCAGCCACCCACAAAAGGGTGACACCAAGCCAGCCACCCACCAAAGTGTTCCACAGCAAGTCAGCCACCCATAACAGGGTGACACCAAGCCAGCCATCCACCACAGTGTTCCTTCAAGCCAGCCACCCACCACAGTGGTCCTGCAAGCCAGCCACCCACAACAGGGTGACACCAAGCCAGCCACCCACAACAGGGTGACACCAAGCCAGCCACCCACCACAGTGTTCCAGCAAGCCAGCCACCCACAAAAGTGTGACACCAAGCGAACCACTCACCACAGTGTTTCAGCAAGCTTGCCACCCACTACAGGGTGACACCAAGCCAGCCACCCAGAACAGTGTTCCTGCAAGCCAGCCACCCACAACAGGGTGACACCAAGCCAGCCACCCACCACAGTGTTCCAGCAAGCCAGCCACCCACCACAGCGTGACAACAAGCCAGTCACCCACCACAGAGTTCCTGCAAGCCAACCACCCACAACAGGGTGACACCAAGCCAGCCACCTACCACAGTGTTCCAGCAAGCTAGACACCCACAACAGGGTGACACCAAGCCAGCCACCATCCAGACTGTTCCAGCAAGCCAGCCACCCACAACAGGGTAACACCAAGCCAGCCACCCACCACAGTATTCCAGCAAGCAAGTCACACACTACAGGATGACACCAAGCCAGCCACCCACCACAGTGTTCCTGCAAGCTAGTCACCCACCCTACACAGGGTGACACCAAGCCAGCCACCCACCACAGTGTTCCTGCCAGCCAGCCACCCACAACAGGGTGACACCAAGCCAGCCACCCACCACAGTGTTCCAGCAAACCAGCCACCCACAACAGGGTGACACCAAGCCAGCCACCCACCACAGTGTTCCAGCAAACCAGCCACCCACAACAGGGTGACACCAAGCCAGCCACCCACCACAGTGTTCCTGCAAGCCAGCCACCCACAACAGGGTGACACCAAGCCAGCCACCCACCACAGTGTTCCTGCAAGCTAGTCACCCACCCACCACAGGGTGACACCAAGCCAGGCACCCACCACAGTGTTCCTGCAAGCAAGCCACCCACTACAGGGTGACACCAAGCCAGCCACCCACCACAGTGTTCCAGCAAGCAAGCCACCCACAACAGGGTGACACCAAGCCAGGCACCCACCACAGTGTTCCAGCAAAGCCAGCCACCCACTACAGGGTGCCCACGAGCCAGCCACCCACCCACCACAGTGTTCCAGCAAACCAGCCACCCACAACAGGGTGACACCAAGCCAGCCACCCACCACAGTGTTCCAGCAAACAAGCCACCCACAATAGGGTGACACCAAGCCAGCCACCCACCACAGTGTTCAAGCAAGCCAGCCACCCACTACAGGGTGACACCAAGCCAGCCACCCACCACAGTGTTCCTGCAAGCCAGCCACCCACAACAGGGTGACACCAAGCCAACCACCCACCACAGTGTTCCTGCAAGCTAGTCACCCACCCACCACAGGGTGACACCAAGCCAGCCACCCACCACAGTGTTCCTGCAAGCTAGTCACCCACCCACAACAGGGTGACACCAAGCCAGCCACCCACCATAGTGTTCCTGCAAGCCAGCCACCCACAACAGGGTGACACCAAGCCAGCCACCCACCATAGTGTTCCAGTAAGCCAGCCACCCACTACAGGGTGACACCAAGCCAGCCACCCACCACAGTGTTCCAGCAAGCAAGCCACCCACAATAGGGTGACACCAAGCCAGCCACCCACCACAGTGTTCAAGCAAGCCAGCCACCCACTACAGGGTGACACCAAGCCAGCCACCCACCACAGTGTTCCTGCAAGCCAGCCTCCCACAACAGGGTGACACCAAGCCAGCCACCCACCACAGTGTTCCTGTAAGCTAGTCACCCACCCACCACAGGGTGACACCAAGCCAGTCACCCACCACAGTGTTCCTGCAAGCTAGTCACCCACCCACCACAGGGTGACACCAAGCCAGCCACCCACCACAGTGTTCCTGCAAGCTAGTCACCCACCCACAACAGGGTGACACCAAGCCAGCCACCCACCATAGTGTTCCTGCAAGCCAGCCACCCACAACAGGGTGACACCAAGCCAGCCACCCACCATAGTGTTCCAGTAAGCCAGCCACCCACTACAGGGTGACACCAAGCCAGCCACCCACCACAGTGTTCCAGCAAGCAAGCCACCCACAATAGGGTGACACCAAGCCAGCCACCCACCACAGTGTTCAAGCAAGCCAGCCACCCACTACAGGGTGACACCAAGCCAGCCACCAACCACAGTGTTCCTGCAAGCCAGCCTCCCACAACAGGGTGACACCAAGCCAGCCACCCACCACAGTGTTCCTGTAAGCTAGTCACCCACCCACCACAGGGTGACACCAAGCCAGTCACCCACCACAGTGTTCCTGCAAGCCAGCCACCCACAACAGGGTGACACCAAGCCAGCCACCCACCATAGTGATCCAGTAAGCCAGCCACCCACTACAGGGTGACACCAAGCCAGCCACCCACCACAGTGTTCCAGCAAGCCAGCCACCCACAACAGGGTGACACCAAGCCAGCCACCCACAACAGGGTGACACTAAGCCAGCCACCCACCACAGTGTTCCACAGCAAGCCAGCCACCCATAACAGGGTGACACCATGCCAGCCATCCACCACAGTGTTCCGTCAAGCCAGCCACCCACCACAGTGGTCCTGCAAGCCAGCCACCCACAACAGGGTGACACCAAGCCAGCCACCCATAACAGGGTGACACCAAGCCAGCCACCCACCACAGTGTTCCAGCAAGCCAGCCACCCACAACAGGGTGACACCAAGCCAACCACCCACCACAGTGTTTCAGCAAGCTTGCCACCCACTACAGGGTGACACCAAGCCAGCCACCCAGCACAATGTTCCTGCAAGCCAGCCACCCACAACAGGGTGACACCAAGCCAGCCACTCACCACAGTGTTCCAGCAAGCCAGCCACATACAACAGGGTGACACCAAGCCAGCCATACACCACAGTGTTCAAGCAAGCCAGCCACCCACTACAGGGTGACACGAGACAGCCACCCACCACAATGTTCCAGCAAGCAAACCACCCACCACAGGGTGACACCAAGCCAGCCCCCCACCACAGTGTTCCTGCAAGTCAGCCATCCACCACAGGGTGACACCTAGCCAGCCACCCACCACAGTGTTCCTGCAAGCCAGCCAACCACAACAGGGTGACACCAAGCCAGCCACCCACCACAGTGTTCCAGTAAGCCAGCCACCCACTACAGGGTGACACCAAGCCAGCCACCCACCACAGTGTTCCAGCAAGCCAGCCACCCACCCACAACAGGGTGACACCAAGCCAGCCACCCGCCACAGTGTTCCAGCAAGCCAGCCACCCACTACAGGGTGACACTGAGCCAGCCACCCACCACAGTGTTCAAGCAAGCCAGCCACCCACTACAGGGTGACACAGAGCCAGCCACCCACCACAGTGTTCCTGCAAGCCAGCCCCCCACAACAGGGTGACACCAATCCAGCCACCCACCCACCACAGTCTTCAAGCAAGCCAGCCACCCACTACAGGGTGAAACTGAGCCAGCCACCCACCACAGTGTTCCTGCAAGCTAGTCACCCACCCACCACAGGGTGACACCAAGCTAGCCACCCACCACAGTGTTCTAGCAAGCCAGCCACCCACTACAGGGTTCCCCCGAGCCAGCCACCCACCAGTGTTCCAGCAAGCAAGCCACCCATAACAGGGTGACACCAAGCCAGCCACCCACCACAGTGTTCCAGCAAGCCAGCCACCCACCCACCACAGGGTGACACCAAGCCAGTCATCCACCACAGTGTTCCTGCAAGCCAGCCACCCATCACAGTGTTCCAGCAAGCCAGCCACCCACAACAGGGTGACACCAAGCCAGCCACCCACAACACGGTGACACCAAGCCAGCCACCCACCACAGTGTTCCAGAAAGCCAGCCATCCACAACATGGTGACACCAAGCCAGTCACCCACCACAGTGTTCTAGGAAGCAAGCCACCCACTATGCCAGGCGTCAGCCACCAGCCCACAACAGGGTGACAGCAGCCAGCCATCCCACAACAGGGTGCCAGCAAGCAAGCAACAAACACTGCCATACATCAGCCACCAACCAACAACAGGGTGCCAGCAAGCAACCCACACTGCCAGGTGTCAGCCACCAACCCACTACAGGGTGCCAGCAAGCAAGCCACCCACACTGCCAGGTGTCAGCCACCAACCCACAACATGGTGCCAGCAAGCAACCCACACTGCCAGGTGTCAGCCACCAACCCACAACAGGGTGCCAGCAAGCAAGCCGCCCACACTGCCAGGCGTCAGCCACCAACGCAGTGTTCCAGCAAGCAAGCCACCCACAATAGGGTGACACCAAGCCAGCCACCCACCACAGTGTTCAAGCAAGCCAGCCACCCACTACAGGGTGACACCAAGCCAGCCACCCACCACAGGGTGACACCAAGCCAGCCACCTACCACAGTGTTCCAGCAAGCTAGAATCCCACAACAGGGTGACACCAAGCCAGCCAGCCACTAAGTGTTCCTGCAAGCCAGCCACCCACAACAGGGTGACACCAAGCCAGCCACCCACCAGTGTTCCTGCAAGCTAGTCACCCACCCAACACAGGGTGACACCAAGCCAGCCACCCACCACAGTGTTCCTGCCAGCCAGCCACCCACAACAGGGTGACACCAAGCCAGCCACCCACCACAGTGTTCCAGCAAACCAGCCACCCACAACAGGGTGACACCAAGCCAGGCACCCACCACAGTGTTCCAGCAAGCCAGCCACCCACTACAGGGTGCCCACAAGCCAGCCACCCACAACAGTGTTCCAGCAAACCAGCCACCCACAACAGGGTGACACCAAGCCAGCCACCCACCAAAGTGTTCCAGCAAGCAAGCCACCCACAATAGGGTGACACCAAGCCAGCCACCCACCACAGTGTTCAAGCAAGCCAGTCACCCACTACAGGGTGACACCAAGCCAGTCACCCACCACAGTGTTCCTGCAAGCCAGCCACCCACCACAGGGTGACACCAAGCCAGTCATCCACCACAGTGTTCCTGCAAGCCAGCCACCCATCACAGTGTTCCAGCAAGCCAGCCACCCACAACAGGGTGACACCAAGCCAGCCACCCACAACACGGTGACACCAAGCCAGCCACCCACCACAGTGTTCCTGCCAGCCAGCCACCCACAACAGGGTGACACCAAGCCAGCCACCCACCACAGTGTTCCAGCAAACCAGCCACCCACAACAGGGTGACACCAAGCCAGGCACCCACCACAGTGTTCCAGCAAGCCAGCCACCCACTACAGGGTGCCCACGAGCCAGCCACCCACAACAGTGTTCCAGCAAGCAAGCCACCCACAATAGGGTGACACCAAGCCAGCCACCCACCACAGTGTTCAAGCAAGCCAGTCACCCACTACAGGGTGACACCAAGCCAGTCACCCACCACAGTGTTCCTGCAAGCCAGCCACCCACAACAGGGTGACACCAAGCCAGCCACTCACCACAGTGTTCCTGCAAGCTAGTCACCCACCCACCACAGGGTGACACCAAGCCAGCCACCCACCACAGTGTTCCTGCAAGCTAGTCACCCAACCACAACAGGGTGACACCAAGCCAGTCACCCACCATAGTGTTCCTGCAAGCCAGCCACCCACAACAGGGTGACACCAAGCCAGCCACCCACCACAGTGTTCCAGTAAGCCAGCCACCCACTACAGGGTGACACCAAGCTAGCCACCCACCACAGTGTTCCAGCAAGCCAGCCACCCACAACAGGGTGACACCAAGCCAGCCACCCACAAAAGGGTGACACCAAGCCAGCCACCCACCACAGTGTTCCACAGCAAGTCAGCCACCCATAACAGGGTGACACCAAGCCAGCCATCCACCACAGTGTTCCTTCAAGCCAGCCACCCACCACAGTGGTCCTGCAAGCCAGCCACCCACAACAGGGTGACACCAAGCCAGCCACCCACAACAGGGTGACACCAAGCCAGCCACCCACCACAGTGTTCCAGCAAGCCAGCCACCCACAAAAGTGTGACACCAAGCGAACCACTCACCACAGTGTTTCAGCAAGCTTGCCACCCACTACAGGGTGACACCAAGCCAGCCACCCAGAACAGTGTTCCTGCAAGCCAGCCACCCACAACAGGGTGACACCAAGCCAGCCACCCACCACAGTGTTCCAGCAAGCCAGCCACCCACCACAGCATGACAACAAGCCAGTCACCCACCACAGAGTTCCTGCAAGCCAACCACCCACAACAGGGTGACACCAAGCCAGCCACCTACCACAGTGTTCCAGCAAGCTAGACACCCACAACAGGGTGACACCAAGCCAGCCACCATCCAGACTGTTCCAGCAAGCCAGCCACCCACAACAGGGTAACACCAAGCCAGCCACCCACCACAGTATTCCAGCAAGCAAGTCACACACTACAGGATGACACCAAGCCAGCCACCCACCACAGTGTTCCTGCAAGCCAGCCACCCACAACAGGGTGACACCAAGCCAGCCACCCACCCACCACAGTGTTCCTGCAAGCTAGTCACCCACCCTACACAGGGTGACACCAAGCCAGCCACCCACCACAGTGTTCCTGCCAGCCAGCCACCCACAACAGGGTGACACCAAGCCAGCCACCCACCACAGTGTTCCAGCAAACCAGCCACCCACAACAGGGTGACACCAAGCCAGGCACCCATCACAGTGTTCCAGCAAGCCAGCCACCCACTACAGGGTGCCCACGAGCCAGCCACCCACCACAGTGTTCCAGCAAACCAGCCACCCACAACAGGGTGACACCAAGCCAGCCACCCACCACAGTGTTCCAGCAAACCAGCCACCCACAACAGGGTGACACCAAGCCAGCCACCCACCACAGATTTCAAGCAATCCAGCCACCCACTACGGGGTGACACCAAGCCAGCCACCCACCACAGTGTTCCTGCAAGCCAGCCACCCACAACAGGGTGACACCAAGCCAGCCACCCACCACAGTGTTCCTGCAAGCTAGTCACCCACCCACCACAGGGTGACACCAAGCCAGCCACCCACCACAGTGTTCCTGCAAGCCAGCCACCCACTACAGGGTGCCCACGAGCCAGCCACCCACCACAATGTTCCAGCAAACCAGCCACCCACAACAGGGTGACACCAAGCCAGCCACCCACCACAGTGTTCCAGCAAACCAGCCACCCACAACAGGGTGACACCAAGCCAGCCACCCACCACAGTGTTCCTGCAAGCCAGCCACCCACAACAGGGTGACACCAAGCCAGCCACCCACCACAGTGTTCCTGCAAGCTAGTCACCCACCCACCACAGGGTGACACCAAGCCAGGCACCCACCACAGTGTTCCTGCAAGCCAGCCACCCACTACAGGGTGACACCAAGCCAGCCACCCACCACAGTGTTCCAGCAAGCAAGCCACCCACAACAGGGTGACACCAAGCCAGGCACCCACCACAGTGTTCCAGCAAAGCCAGCCACCCACTACAGGGTGCCCACGAGCCAGCCACCCACCCACCACCGTGTTCCAGCAAACCAGCCACCCACAACAGGGTGACACCAAGCCAGCCACCCACCACAGTGTTCCAGCAAACAAGCCACCCACAATAGGGTGACACCAAGCCAGCCACCCACCACAGTGTTCAAGCAAGCCAGCCACCCACTACAGGGTGACACCAAGCCAGCCACCCACCACAGTGTTCCTGCAAGCCAGCCACCCACAACAGGGTGACACCAAGCCAACCACCCACCACAGTGTTCCTGCAAGCTAGTCACCCACCCACCACAGGGTGACACCAAGCCAGCCACCCACCACAGTGTTCCTGCAAGCTAGTCACCCACCCACAACAGGGTGACACCAAGCCAGCCACCCACCATAGTGTTCCTGCAAGCCAGCCACCCACAACAGGGTGACACCAAGCCAGCCACCCACCATAGTGTTCCAGTAAGCCAGCCACCCACTACAGGGTGACACCAAGCCAGCCACCCACCACAGTGTTCCAGCAAGCAAGCCACCCACAATAGGGTGACACCAAGCCAGCCACCCACCACAGTGTTCAAGCAAGCCAGCCACCCACTACAGGGTGACACCAAGCCAGCCACCCACCACAGTGTTCCTGCAAGCCAGCCTCCCACAACAGGGTGACACCAAGCCAGCCACCCACCACAGTGTTCCTGTAAGCTAGTCACCCACCCACCACAGGGTGACACCAAGCCAGTCACCCACCACAGTGTTCCTGCAAGCTAGTCACCCACCCACCACAGGGTGACACCAAGCCAGCCACCCACCACAGTGTTCCTGCAAGCTAGTCACCCACCCACAACAGGGTGACACCAAGCCAGCCACCCACCATAGTGTTCCTGCAAGCCAGCCACCCACAACAGGGTGACACCAAGCCAGCCACCCACCATAGTGTTCCAGTAAGCCAGCCACCCACTACAGGGTGACACCAAGCCAGCCACCCACCACAGTGTTCCAGCAAGCAAGCCACCCACAATAGGGTGACACCAAGCCAGCCACCCACCACAGTGTTCAAGCAAGCCAGCCACCCACTACAGGGTGACACCAAGCCAGCCACCCACCACAGTGTTCCTGCAAGCCAGCCTCCCACAACAGGGTGACACCAAGCCAGCCACCCACCACAGTGTTCCTGTAAGCTAGTCACCCACCCACCACAGGGTGACACCAAGCCAGTCACCCACCACAGTGTTCCTGCAAGCCAGCCACCCACAACAGGGTGACACCAAGCCAGCCACCCACCATAGTGATCCAGTAAGCCAGCCACCCACTACAGGGTGACACCAAGCCAGCCACCCACCACAGTGTTCCAGCAAGCCAGCCACCCACAACAGGGTGACACCAAGCCAGCCACCCACAACAGGGTGACACTAAGCCAGCCACCCACCACAGTGTTCCACAGCAAGCCAGCCACCCATAACAGGGTGACACCATGCCAGCCATCCACCACAGTGTTCCGTCAAGCCAGCCACCCACCACAGTGGTCCTGCAAGCCAGCCACCCACAACAGGGTGACACCAAGCCAGCCACCCATAACAGGGTGACACCAAGCCAGCCACCCACCACAGTGTTCCAGCAAGCCAGCCACCCACAACAGGGTGACACCAAGCCAACCACCCACCACAGTGTTTCAGCAAGCTTGCCACCCACTACAGGGTGACACCAAGCCAGCCACCCAGCACAGTGTTCCTGCAAGCCAGCCACCCACAACAGGGTGACACCAAGCCAGCCACTCACCACAGTGTTCCAGCAAGCCAGCCACATACAACAGGGTGACACCAAGCCAGCCATACACCACAGTGTTAAAGCAAGCCAGCCACCCACTACAGGGTGACACGAGACAGCCACCCACCACAATGTTCCAGCAAGCAAACCACCCACCACAGGGTGACACCAAGCCAGCCCCCCACCACAGTGTTCCTGCAAGTCAGCCATCCACCACAGGGTGACACCTAGCCAGCCACCCACCACAGTGTTCCTGCAAGCCAGCCAACCACAACAGTTGACACCAAGCCAGCCACCCACCACAGTGTTCCAGTAAGCCAGCCACCCACTACAGGGTGACACCAAGCCAGCCACCCACCACAGTGTTCCAGCAAGCCAGCCACCCACCCACAACAGGGTGACACCAAGCCAGCCACCCGCCACAGTGTTCCAGCAAGCCAGCCACCCACTACAGGGTGACACTGAGCCAGCCACCCACCACAGTGTTCAAGCAAGCCAGCCACCCACTACAGGGTGACACAGAGCCAGCCACCCACCACAGTGTTCCTGCAAGCCAGCCCCCCACAACAGGGTGACACCAATCCAGCCACCCACCCACCACAGTCTTCAAGCAAGCCAGCCACCCACTACAGGGTGAAACTGAGCCAGCCACCCACCACAGTGTTCCTGCAAGCTAGTCACCCACCCACCACAGGGTGACACCAAGCTAGCCACCCACCACAGTGTTCTAGCAAGCCAGCCACCCACTACAGGGTGCCCCCGAGCCAGCCACCCACCAGTGTTCCAGCAAGCAAGCCACCCATAACAGGGTGACACCAAGCCAGCCACCCACCACAGTGTTCCAGCAAGCCAGCCACCCACCCACCACAGGGTGACACCAAGCCAGTCATCCACCACAGTGTTCCTGCAAGCCAGCCACCCATCACAGTGTTCCAGCAAGCCAGCCACCCACAACAGGGTGACACCAAGCCTCCCACCCACAACACGGTGACACCAAGCCAGCCACCCACCACAGTGTTCCAGAAAGCCAGCCATCCACAACATTGTGACACCAAGCCAGTCACCCACCCCAGTGTTCTAGGAAGCAAGCCACCCACTATGCCAGGCGTCAGCCACCAGCCCACAACAGGGTGACAGCAGCCAGCCATCCCACAACAGGGTGCCAGCAAGCAAGCAACAAACACTGCCATACATCAGCCACCAACCAACAACAGGGTGCCAGCAAGCAACCCACACTGCCAGGTGTCAGCCACCAACCCACTACAGGGTGCCAGCAAGCAAGCCACCCACACTGCCAGGTGTCAGCCACCAACCCACAACATGGTGCCAGCAAGCAACCCACACTGCCAGGTGTCAGCCACCAACCCACAACAGGGTGCCAGCAAGCAAGCCGCCCACACTGCCAGGCGTCAGCCACCAACGCAGTGTTCCAGCAAGCAAGCCACCCACAATAGGGTGACACCAAGCCAGCCACCCACCACAGTGTTCAAGCAAGCCAGCCACCCACTACAGGGTGACACCAAGCCAGCCACCCACCACAGGGTGACACCAAGCCAGCCACCTACCACAGTGTTCCAGCAAGCTAGAATCCCACAACAGGGTGACACCAAGCCAGCCAGCCACTAAGTGTTCCTGCAAGCCAGCCACCCACAACAGGGTGACACCAAGCCAGCCACCCACCAGTGTTCCTGCAAGCTAGTCACCCACCCAACACAGGGTGACACCAAGCCAGCCACCCACCACAGTGTTCCTGCCAGCCAGCCACCCACAACAGGGTGACACCAAGCCAGCCACCCACCACAGTGTTCCAGCAAACCAGCCACCCACAACAGGGTGACACCAAGCCAGGCACCCACCACAGTGTTCCAGCAAGCCAGCCACCCACTACAGGGTGCCCACGAGCCAGCCACCCACAACAGTGTTCCAGCAAACCAGCCACCCACAACAGGGTGACACCAAGCCAGCCACCCACCAAAGTGTTCCAGCAAGCAAGCCACCCACAATAGGGTGACACCAAGCCAGCCACCCACCACAGTGTTCAAGCAAGCCAGTCACCCACTACAGGGTGACACCAAGCCAGTCACCCACCACAGTGTTCCTGCAAGCCAGCCACCCACAACAGGGTGACACCAAGCCAGCCACTCACCACAGTGTTCCTGCAAGCTAGTCACCCACCCACCACAGGGTGACACCAAGCCAGCCACCCACCACAGTGTTCCTGCAAGCTAGTCACCCAACCACAACAGGGTGACACCAAGCCAGTCACCCACCATAGTGTTCCTGCAAGCCAGCCACCCACAACAGGGTGACACCAAGCCAGCCACCCACCACAGTGTTCCAGTAAGCCAGCCACCCACTACAGGGTGACACCAAGCTAGCCACCCACCACAGTGTTCCAGCAAGCCAGCCACCCACAACAGGGTGACACCAAGCCAGCCACCCACAAAAGGGTGACACCAAGCCAGCCACCCACCACAGTGTTCCACAGCAAGTCAGCCACCCATAACAGGGTGACACCAAGCCAGCCATCCACCACAGTGTTCCTTCAAGCCAGCCACCCACCACAGTGGTCCTGCAAGCCAGCCACCCACAACAGGGTGACACCAAGCCAGCCACCCACAACAGGGTGACACCAAGCCAGCCACCCACCACAGTGTTCCAGCAAGCCAGCCACCCACAAAAGTGTGACACCAAGCGAACCACTCACCACAGTGTTTCAGCAAGCTTGCCACCCACTACAGGGTGACACCAAGCCAGCCACCCAGAACAGTGTTCCTGCAAGCCAGCCACCCACAACAGGGTGACACCAAGCCAGCCACCCACCACAGTGTTCCAGCAAGCCAGCCACCCACCACAGCGTGACAACAAGCCAGTCACCCACCACAGAGTTCCTGCAAGCCAACCACCCACAACAGGGTGACACCAAGCCAGCCACCTACCACAGTGTTCCAGCAAGCTAGACACCCACAACAGGGTGACACCAAGCCAGCCACCATCCAGACTGTTCCAGCAAGCCAGCCACCCACAACAGGGTAACACCAAGCCAGCCACCCACCACAGTATTCCAGCAAGCAAGTCACACACTACAGGATGACACCAAGCCAGCCACCCACCACAGTGTTCCTGCAAGCCAGCCACCCACAACAGGGTGACACCAAGCCAGCCACCCACCACAGTGTTCCTGCAAGCTAGTCACCCACCCTACACAGGGTGACACCAAGCCAGCCACCCACCACAGTGTTCCTGCCAGCCAGCCACCCACAACAGGGTGACACCAAGCCAGCCACCCACCACAGTGTTCCAGCAAACCAGCCACCCACAACAGGGTGACACCAAGCCAGGCACCCATCACAGTGTTCCAGCAAGCCAGCCACCCACTACAGGGTGCCCACGAGCCAGCCACCCACCACAGTGTTCCAGCAAACCAGCCACCCACAACAGGGTGACACCAAGCCAGCCACCCACCACAGTGTTCCAGCAAACCAGCCACCCACAACAGGGTGACACCAAGCCAGCCACCCACCACAGATTTCAAGCAATCCAGCCACCCACTACGGGGTGACACCAAGCCAGCCACCCACCACAGTGTTCCTGCAAGGCAGCCACCCACAACAGGGTGACACCAAGCCAGCCACCCACCACAGTGTTCCTGCAAGCTAGTCACCCACCCACCACAGGGTGACACCAAGCCAGCCACCCACCACAGTGTTCCTGCAAGCCAGCCACCCACTACAGGGTGCCCACGAGCCAGCCACCCACCACAGTGTTCCAGCAAACCAGCCACCCACAACAGGGTGACACCAAGCCAGCCACCCACCACAGTGTTCCAGCAAACCAGCCACCCACAACAGGGTGACACCAAGCCAGCCACCCACCACAGTGTTCCTGCAAGCCAGCCACCCACAACAGGGTGACACCAAGCCAGCCACCCACCACAGTGTTCCTGCAAGCCAGCCACCCACAACAGGGTGACACCAAGCCAACCACCCACCACAGTGTTCCTGCAAGCTAGTCACCCACCCACCACAGGGTGACACCAAGCCAGCCACCCACCACAGTGTTCCTGCAAGCTAGTCACCCACCCACAACAGGGTGACACCAAGCCAGCCACCCACCATAGTGTTCCTGCAAGCCAGCCACCCACAACAGGGTGACACCAAGCCAGCCACCCACCATAGTGTTCCAGTAAGCCAGCCACCCACTACAGGGTGACACCAAGCCAGCCACCCACCACAGTGTTCCAGCAAGCAAGCCACCCACAATAGGGTGACACCAAGCCAGCCACCCACCACAGTGTTCAAGCAAGCCAGCCACCCACTACAGGGTGACACCAAGCCAGCCACCCACCACAGTGTTCCTGCAAGCCAGCCTCCCACAACAGGGTGACACCAAGCCAGCCACCCACCACAGTGTTCCTGTAAGCTAGTCACCCACCCACCACAGGGTGACACCAAGCCAGTCACCCACCACAGTGTTCCTGCAAGCTAGTCAACCACCCACCACAGGGTGACACCAAGCCAGCCACCCACCACAGATTTCCTGCAAGCTAGTCACCCACCCACAACAGGGTGACACCAAGCCAGCCACCCACCATAGTGTTCCTGCAAGCCAGCCACCCACAACAGGGTGACACCAAGCCAGCCACCCACCATAGTGTTCCAGTAAGCCAGCCACCCACTACAGGGTGACACCAAGCCAGCCACCCACCACAGTGTTCCAGCAAGCAAGCCACCCACAATAGGGTGACACCAAGCCAGCCACCCACCACAGTGTTCAAGCAAGCCAGCCACCCACTACAGGGTGACACCAAGCCAGCCACCCACCACAGTGTTCCTGCAAGCCAGCCTCCCACAACAGGGTGACACCAAGCCAGCCACCCACCACAGTGTTCCTGTAAGCTAGTCACCCACCCACCACAGGGTGACACCAAGCCAGTCACCCACCACAGTGTTCCTGCAAGCCAGCCACCCACAACAGGGTGACACCAAGCCAGCCACCCACCATAGTGATCCAGTAAGCCAGCCACCCACTACAGGGTGACACCAAGCCAGCCACCCACCACAGTGTTCCAGCAAGCCAGCCACCCACAACAGGGTGACACCAAGCCAGCCACCCACAACAGGGTGACACTAAGCCAGCCACCCACCACAGTGTTCCACAGCAAGCCAGCCACCCATAACAGGGTGACACCAAGCCAGCCATCCACCACAGTGTTCCGTCAAGCCAGCCACCCACCACAGTGGTCCTGCAAGCCAGCCACCCACAACAGGGTGACACCAAGCCAGCCACCCATAACAGGGTGACACCAAGCCAGCCACCCACCACAGTGTTCCAGCAAGCCAGCCACCCACAACAGGGTGACACCAAGCCAACCACCCACCACAGTGTTTCAGCAAGCTTGCCACCCACTACAGGGTGACACCAAGCCAGCCACCCAGCACAGTGTTCCTGCAAGCCAGCCACCCACAACAGGGTGACACCAAGCCAGCCACTCACCACAGTGTTCCAGCAAGCCAGCCACATACAACAGGGTGACACCAAGCCAGCCATACACCACAGTGTTCAAGCAAGCCAGCCACCCACTACAGGGTGACACGAGACAGCCACCCACCACAATGTTCCAGCAAGCAAACCACCCACCACAGGGTGACACCAAGCCAGCCCCCCACCACAGTGTTCCTGCAAGTCAGCCATCCACCACAGGGTGACACCTAGCCAGCCACCCACCACAGTGTTCCTGCAAGCCAGCCAACCACAACAGGGTGACACCAAGCCAGCCACCCACCACAGTGTTCCAGTAAGCCAGCCACCCACTACAGGGTGACACCAAGCCAGCCACCCACCACAGTGTTCCAGCAAGCCAGCCACCCACCCACAACAGGGTGACACCAAGCCAGCCACCCGCCACAGTGTTCCAGCAAGCCAGCCACCCACTACAGGGTGACACTGAGCCAGCCACCAACCACAGTGTTCAAGCAAGCCAGCCACCCACTACAGGGTGACACAGAGCCAGCCACCCACCACAGTGTTCCTGCAAGCCAGCCCCCCACAACAGGGTGACACCAATCCAGCCACCCACCCACCACAGTCTTCAAGCAAGCCAGCCACCCACTACAGGGTGAAACTGAGCCAGCCACCCACCACAGTGTTCCTGCAAGCTAGTCACCCACCCACCACAGGGTGACACCAAGCTAGCCACCCACCACAGTGTTCTAGCAAGCCAGCCACCCACTACAGGGTGCCCCCGAGCCAGCCACCCACCAGTGTTCCAGCAAGCAAGCCACCCATAACAGGGTGACACCAAGCCAGCCACCCACCACAGTGTTCCAGCAAGCCAGCCACCCACCCACCACAGGGTGACACCAAGCCAGTCATCCACCACAGTGTTCCTGCAAGCCAGCCACCCATCACAGTGTTCCAGCAAGCCAGCCACCCACAACAGGGTGACACCAAGCCAGCCACCCACAACACGGTGACACCAAGCCAGCCACCCACCACAGTGTTCCAGAAAGCCAGCCATCCACAACATGGTGACACCAAGCCAGTCACCCACCACAGTGTTCTAGGAAGCAAGCCACCCACTATGCCAGGCGTCAGCCACCAGCCCACAACAGGGTGACAGCAGCCAGCCATCCCACAACAGGGTGCCAGCAAGCAAGCAACAAACACTGCCATACATCAGCCACCAACCAACAACAGGGTGCCAGCAAGCAACCCACACTGCCAGGTGTCAGCCACCAACCCACTACAGGGTGCCAGCAAGCAAGCCACCCACACTGCCAGGTGTCAGCCACCAACCCACAACATGGTGCCAGCAAGCAACCCACACTGCCAGGTGTCAGCCACCAACCCACAACAGGGTTCCAGCAAGCAAGCCGCCCACACTGCCAGGCGTCAGCCACCAACGCAGTGTTCCAGCAAGCAAGCCACCCACAATAGGGTGACACCAAGCCAGCCACCCACCACAGTGTTCAAGCAAGCCAGCCACCCACTACAGGGTGACACCAAGCCAGCCACCCACCACAGGGTGACACCAAGCCAGCCACCTACCACAGTGTTCCAGCAAGCTAGAATCCCACAACAGGGTGACACCAAGCCAGCCAGCCACTAAGTGTTCCTGCAAGCCAGCCACCCACAACAGGGTGACACCAAGCCAGCCACCCACCAGTGTTCCTGCAAGCTAGTCACCCACCCAACACAGGGTGACACCAAGCCAGCCACCCACCACAGTGTTCCTGCCAGCCAGCCACCCACAACAGGGTGACACCAAGCCAGCCACCCACCACAGTGTTCCAGCAAACCAGCCACCCACAACAGGGTGACACCAAGCCAGGCACCCACCACAGTGTTCCAGCAAGCCAGCCACCCACTACAGGGTGCCCACGAGCCAGCCACCCACAACAGTGTTCCAGCAAACCAGCCACCCACAACAGGGTGACACCAAGCCAGCCACCCACCAAAGTGTTCCAGCAAGCAAGCCACCCACAATAGGGTGACACCAAGCCAGCCACCCACCACAGTGTTCAAGCAAGCCAGTCACCCACTACAGGGTGACACCAAGCCAGTCACCCACCACAGTGTTCCTGCAAGCCAGCCACCCACAACAGGGTGACACCAAGCCAGCCACTCACCACAGTGTTCCTGCAAGCTAGTCACCCACCCACCACAGGGTGACACCAAGCCAGCCACCCACCACAGTGTTCCTGCAAGCTAGTCACCCAACCACAACAGGGTGACACCAAGCCAGTCACCCACCATAGTGTTCCTGCAAGCCAGCCACCCACAACAGGGTGACACCAAGCCAGCCACCCACCACAGTGTTCCAGTAAGCCAGCCACCCACTACAGGGTGACACCAAGCTAGCCACCCACCACAGTGTTCCAGCAAGCCAGCCACCCACAACAGGGTGACACCAAGCCAGCCACCCACAAAAGGGTGACACCAAGCCAGCCACCCACCACAGTGTTCCACAGCAAGTCAGCCACCCATAACAGGGTGACACCAAGCCAGCCATCCTCAACAGTGTTCCTTCAAGCCAGCCACCCACCACAGTGGTCCTGCAAGCCAGCCACCCACAACAGGGTGACACCAAGCCAGCCACCCACAACAGGGTGACACCAAGCCAGCCACCCACCACAGTGTTCCAGCAAGCCAGCCACCCACAAAAGTGTGACACCAAGCGAACCACTCACCACAGTGTTTCAGCAAGCTTGCCACCCACTACAGGGTGACACCAAGCCAGCCACCCAGAACAGTGTTCCTGCAAGCCAGCCACCCACAACAGGGTGACACCAAGCCAGCCACCCACCACAGTGTTCCAGCAAGCCAGCCACCCACCACAGCGTGACAACAAGCCAGTCACCCACCACAGAGTTCCTGCAAGCCAACCACCCACAACAGGGTGACACCAAGCCAGCCACCTACCACAGTGTTCCAGCAAGCTAGACACCCACAACAGGGTGACACCAAGCCAGCCACCATCCAGACTGTTCCAGCAAGCCAGCCACCCACAACAGGGTAACACCAAGCGAGCCACCCACCACAGTATTCCAGCAAGCAAGTCACACACTACAGGATGACACCAAGCCAGCCACCCACCACAGTGTTCCTGCAAGCCAGCCACCCACAACAGGGTGACACCAAGCCAGCCACCCACCACAGTGTTCCTGCAAGCTAGTCACCCACCCTACACAGGGTGACACCAAGCCAGCCACCCACCACAGTGTTCCTGCCAGCCAGCCACCCACAACAGGGTGACACCAAGCCAGCCACCCACCACAGTGTTCCAGCAAACCAGCCACCCACAACAGGGTGACACCAAGCCAGGCACCCATCACAGTGTTCCAGCAAGCCAGCCACCCACTACAGGTTGCCCACGAGCCAGCCACCCACCACAGTGTTCCAGCAAACCAGCCACCCACAACAGGGTGACACCAAGCCAGCCACCCACCACAGTGTTCCAGCAAACCAGCCACCCACAACAGGGTGACACCAAGCCAGCCACCCACCACAGATTTCAAGCAATCCAGCCACCCACTACGGGGTGACACCAAGCCATCCACCCACCACAGTGTTCCTGCAAGCCAGCCACCCACAACAGGGTGACACCAAGCCAGCCACCCACCACAGTGTTCCTGCAAGCTAGTCACCCACCCACCACAGGGTGACACCAAGCCAGCCACCCACCACAGTGTTCCTGCAAGACAGCCACCCACTACAGGGTGCCCACGAGCCAGCCACCCACCACAGTGTTCCAGCAAACCAGCCACCCACAACAGGGTGACACCAAGCCAGCCACCCACCACAGTGTTCCAGCAAACCAGCCACCCACAACAGGGTGACACCAAGCCAGCCACCCACCACAGTGTTCCTGCAAGCCAGCCACCCACAACAGGGTGACACCAAGCCAGCCACCCACCACAGTGTTCCTGCAAGCTAGTCACCCACCCACCACAGGGTGACACCAAGCCAGGCACCCACCACAGTGTTCCTGCAAGCCAGCCACCCACTACAGGGTGACACCAAGCCAGCCACCCACCACAGTGTTCCAGCAAGCAAGCCACCCACAACAGGGTGACACCAAGCCAGGCACCCACCACAGTGTTCCAGCAAAGCCAGCCACCCACTACAGGGTGCCCACGAGCCAGCCACCCACCCACCACAGTGTTCCAGCAAACCAGCCACCCACAACAGGGTGACACCAAGCCAGCCACCCACCACAGTGTTCCAGCAAACAAGCCACCCACAATAGGGTGACACCAAGCCAGCCACCCACCACAGTGTTCAAGCAAGCCAGCCACCCACTACAGGGTGACACCAAGCCAGCCACCCACCACAGTGTTCCTGCAAGCCAGCCACCCACAACAGGGTGACACCAAGCCAACCACCCACCACAGTGTTCCTGCAAGCTAGTCACCCACCCACCACAGGGTGACACCAAGCCAGCCACCCACCACAGTGTTCCTGCAAGCTAGTCACCCACCCACAACAGGGTGACACCAAGCCAGCCACCCACCATAGTGTTCCTGCAAGCCAGCCACCCACAACAGGGTGACACCAAGCCAGCCACCCACCATAGTGTTCCAGTAAGCCAGCCACCCACTACAGGGTGACACCAAGCCAGCCACCCACCACAGTGTTCCAGCAAGCAAGCCACCCACAATAGGGTGACACCAAGCCAGCCACCCACCACAGTGTTCAAGCAAGCCAGCCACCCACTACAGGGTGACACCAAGCCAGCCACCCACCACAGTGTTCCTGCAAGCCAGCCTCCCACAACAGGGTGACACCAAGCCAGCCACCCACCACAGTGTTCCTGTAAGCTAGTCACCCACCCACCACAGGGTGACACCAAGCCAGTCACCCACCACAGTGTTCCTGCAAGCTAGTCACCCACCCACCACAGGGTGACACCAAGCCAGCCACCCACCACAGTGTTCCTGCAAGCTAGTCACCCACCCACAACAGGGTGACACCAAGCCAGCCACCCACCATAGTGTTCCTGCAAGCCAGCCACCCACAACAGGGTGACACCAAGCCAGCCACCCACCATAGTGTTCCAGTAAGCCAGCCACCCACTACAGGGTGACACCAAGCCAGCCACCCACCACAGTGTTCCAGCAAGCAAGCCACCCACAATAGGGTGACACCAAGCCAGCCACCCACCACAGTGTTCAAGCAAGCCAGCCACCCACTACAGGGTGACACCAAGCCAGCCACCCACCACAGTGTTCCTGCAAGCCAGCCTCCCACAACAGGGTGACACCAAGCCAGCCACCCACCACAGTGTTCCTGTAAGCTAGTCACCCACCCACCACAGGGTGACACCAAGCCAGTCACCCACCACAGTGTTCCTGCAAGCCAGCCACCCACAACAGGGTGACACCAAGCCAGCCACCCACCATAGTGATCCAGTAAGCCAGCCACCCACTACAGGGTGACACCAAGCCAGCCACCCACCACAGTGTTCCAGCAAGCCAGCCACCCACAACAGGGTGACACCAAGCCAGCCACCCACAACAGGGTGACACTAAGCCAGCCACCCACCACAGTGTTCCACAGCAAGCCAGCCACCCATAACAGGGTGACACCATGCCAGCCATCCACCACAGTGTTCCGTCAAGCCAGCCACCCACCACAGTGGTCCTGCAAGCCAGCCACCCACAACAGGGTGACACCAAGCCAGCCACCCATAACAGGGTGACACCAAGCCAGCCACCCACCACAGTGTTCCAGCAAGCCAGCCACCCACAACAGGGTGACACCAAGCCAACCACCCACCACAGTGTTTCAGCAAGCTTGCCACCCACTACAGGGTGACACCAAGCCAGCCACCCAGCACAGTGTTCCTGCAAGCCAGCCACCCACAACAGGGTGACACCAAGCCAGCCACTCACCACAGTGTTCCAGCAAGCCAGCCACATACAACAGGGTGACACCAAGCCAGCCATACACCACAGTGTTCAAGCAAGCCAGCCACCCACTACAGGGTGACACGAGACAGCCACCCACCACAATGTTCCAGCAAGCAAACCACCCACCACAGGGTGACACCAAGCCAGCCCCCCACCACAGTGTTCCTGCAAGTCAGCCATCCACCACAGGGTGACACCTAGCCAGCCACCCACCACCGTGTTCCTGCAAGCCAGCCAACCACAACAGGGTGACACCAAGCCAGCCACCCACCACAGTGTTCCAGTAAGCCAGCCACCCACTACAGGGTGACACCAAGCCAGCCACCCACCACAGTGTTCCAGCAAGCCAGCCACCCACCCACAACAGGGTGACACCAAGCCAGCCACCCGCCACAGTGTTCCAGCAAGCCAGCCACCCACTACAGGGTGACACTGAGCCAGCCACCCACCACAGTGTTCAAGCAAGCCAGCCACCCACTACAGGGTGACACAGAGCCAGCCACCCACCACAGTGTTCCTGCAAGCCAGCCCCCCACAACAGGGTGACACCAATCCAGCCACCCACCCACCACAGTCTTCAAGCAAGCCAGCCACCCACTACAGGGTGAAACTGAGCCAGCCACCCACCACAGTGTTCCTGCAAGCTAGTCACCCACCCACCACAGGGTGACACCAAGCTAGCCACCCACCACAGTGTTCTAGCAAGCCAGCCACCCACTACAGGGTGCCCCCGAGCCAGCCACCCACCAGTGTTCCAGCAAGCAAGCCACCCATAACAGGGTGACACCAAGCCAGCCACCCACCACAGTGTTCCAGCAAGCCAGCCACCCACCCACCACAGGGTGACACCAAGCCAGTCATCCACCACAGTGTTCCTGCAAGCCAGCCACCCATCACAGTGTTCCAGCAAGCCAGCCACCCACAACAGGGTGACACCAAGCCAGCCACCCACAACACGGTGACACCAAGCCAGCCACCCACCACAGTGTTCCAGAAAGCCAGCCATCCACAACATGGTGACACCAAGCCAGTCACCCACCACAGTGTTCTAGGAAGCAAGCCACCCACTATGCCAGGCGTCAGCCACCAGCCCACAACAGGGTGACAGCAGCCAGCCATCCCACAACAGGGTGCCAGCAAGCAAGCAACAAACACTGCCATACATCAGCCACCAACCAACAACAGGGTGCCAGCAAGCAACCCACACTGCCAGGTGTCAGCCACCAACCCACTACAGGGTGCCAGCAAGCAAGCCACCCACACTGCCAGGTGTCAGCCACCAACCCACAACATGGTGCCAGCAAGCAACCCACACTGCCAGGTGTCAGCCACCAACCCACAACAGGGTGCCAGCAAGCAAGCCGCCCACACTGCCAGGCGTCAGCCACCAACGCAGTGTTCCAGCAAGCAAGCCACCCACAATAGGGTGACACCAAGCCAGCCACCCACCACAGTGTTCAAGCAAGCCAGCCACCCACTACAGGGTGACACCAAGCCAGCCACCCACCACAGTGTTCCTGCAAGCCAGCCTCCCACAACAGGGTGACACCAAGCCAGCCACCCACCACAGTGTTCCTGCAAGCTAGTCACCCACCCACCACAGGGTGACACCAAGCCAGTCACCCACCACAGTGTTCCTGCAAGCCAGCCACCCACAACAGGGTGACACCAAGCCAGCCACCCACCATAGTGTTCCAGTAAGCCAGCCACCCACTACAGGGTGACACCAAGCCAGCCACCCACCACAGTGTTCCAGCAAGCCAGCCACCCACAACAGGGTGACACCAAGCCAGCCACCCACAACAGGGTGACACTAAGCCAGCCACCCACCACAGTGTTCCACAGCAAGCCAGCCACCCATAACAGGGTGACACCAAACCAGCCATCCACCACAGTGTTCCTGCAAGCTAGTCACCCACCCACCACAGGGTGACACCAAGCTAGCCACCCACCACAGTGTTCTAGCAAGCCAGCCACCCACTACAGGGTGCCCCCGAGCCAGCCACCCACCAGTGTTCCAGCAAGCAAGCCACCCATAACAGGGTGACACCAAGCCAGCCACCCACCACAGTGTTCCAGCAAGCCAGCCACCCACCCACCACAGGGTGACACCAAGCCAGTCATCCACCACAGTGTTCCTGCAAGCCAGCCACCCATCACAGTGTTCCAGCAAGCCAGCCACCCACAACAGGGTGACACCAAGCCAGCCACCCACAACACGGTGACATCAAGCCAGCCACCCACCACAGTGTTCCAGAAAGCCAGCCATCCACAACATGGTGACACCAAGCCAGTCACCCACCACAGTGTTCTAGGAAGCAAGCCACCCACTATGCCAGGCGTCAGCCACCAGCCCACAACAGGGTGACAGCAGCCAGCCATCCCACAACAGGGTGCCAGCAAGCAAGCAACAAACACTGCCATACATCAGCCACCAACCAACAACAGGGTGCCAGCAAGCAACCCACACTGCCAGGTGTCAGCCACCAACCCACTACAGGGTGCCAGCAAGCAAGCCACCCACACTGCCAGGTGTCAGCCACCAACCCACAACATGGTGCCAGCAAGCAACCCACACTGCCAGGTGTCAGCCACCAACCCACAACAGGGTGCCAGCAAGCAAGCCGCCCACACTGCCAGGCGTCAGCCACCAACGCAGTGTTCCAGCAAGCAAGCCACCCACAATAGGGTGACACCAAGCCAGCCACCCACCACAGTGTTCAAGCAAGCCAGCCACCCACTACAGGGTGACACCAAGCCAGCCACCCACCACAGTGTTCCTGCAAGCCAGCCTCCCACAACAGGGTGACACCAAGCCAGCCACCCACCACAGTGTTCCTGCAAGCTAGTCACCCACCCACCACAGGGTGACACCAAGCCAGTCACCCACCACAGTGTTCCTGCAAGCCAGCCACCCACAACAGGGTGACACCAAGCCAGCCACCCACCATAGTGTTCCAGTAAGCCAGCCACCCACTACAGGGTGACACCAAGCCAGCCACCCACCACAGTGTTCCAGCAAGCCAGCCACCCACAACAGGGTGACACCAAGCCAGCCACCCACAACAGGGTGACACTAAGCCAGCCACCCACCACAGTGTTCCACAGCAAGCCAGCCACCCATAACAGGGTGACACCAAACCAGCCATCCACCACAGTGTTCCTGCAAGCTAGTCACCCACCCACCACAGGGTGACACCAAGCTAGCCACCCACCACAGTGTTCTAGCAAGCCAGCCACCCACTACAGGGTGCCCCCGAGCCAGCCACCCACCAGTGTTCCAGCAAGCAAGCCACCCATAACAGGGTGACACCAAGCCAGCCACCCACCACAGTGTTCCAGCAAGCCAGCCACCCACCCACCACAGGGTGACACCAAGCCAGTCATCCACCACAGTGTTCCTGCAAGCCAGCCACCCATCACAGTGTTCCAGCAAGCCAGCCACCCACAACAGGGTGACACCAAGCCAGCCACCCACAACACGGTGACACCAAGCCAGCCACCCACCACAGTGTTCCAGAAAGCCAGCCATCCACAACATGGTGACACCAAGCCAGTCACCCACCACAGTGTTCTAGGAAGCAAGCCACCCACTATGCCAGGCGTCAGCCACCAGCCCACAACAGGGTGACAGCAGCCAGCCATCCCACAACAGGGTGCCAGCAAGCAAGCAACAAACACTGCCATACATCAGCCACCAACCAACAACAGGGTGCCAGCAAGCAACCCACACTGCCAGGTGTCAGCCACCAACCCACTACAGGGTGCCAGCAAGCAAGCCACCCACACTGCCAGGTGTCAGCCACCAACCCACAACATGGTGCCAGCAAGCAACCCACACTGCCAGGTGTCAGCCACCAACCCACAACAGGGTGCCAGCAAGCAAGCCGCCCACACTGCCAGGCGTCAGCCACCAACGCAGTGTTCCAGCAAGCAAGCCACCCACAATAGGGTGACACCAAGCCAGCCACCCACCACAGTGTTCAAGCAAGCCAGCCACCCACTACAGGGTGACACCAAGCCAGCCACCCACCACAGTGTTCCTGCAAGCCAGCCTCCCACAACAGGGTGACACCAAGCCAGCCACCCACCACAGTGTTCCTGCAAGCTAGTCACCCACCCACCACAGGGTGACACCAAGCCAGTCACCCACCACAGTGTTCCTGCAAGCCAGCCACCCACAACAGGGTGACACCAAGCCAGCCACCCACCAAAGTGTTCCAGTAAGCCAGCCACCCACTACAGGGTGACACCAAGCCAGCCACCCACCACAGTGTTCCAGCAAGCCAGCCACCCACAACAGGGTGACACCAAGCCAGCCACCCACAACAGGGTGACACTAAGCCAGCCACCCACCACAGTGTTCCACAGCAAGCCAGCCACCCATAACAGGGTGACACCAAACCAGCCATCCACCACAGTGTTCCTTCAAGCCAGCCACCCACCACAGTGGTCCTGCAAGCCAGCCACCCACAACAGGGTGACACCAAGCCAGCCACCCATAACACGGTGACACCAAGCCAGCCACCCACCACAGTGTTTCAGCAAGCTTGCCACCCACTACAGGGTGACACCAAGCCAGCCACCCAGCACAGTGTTCCTGCAAGCCAGCCACCCACAACAGGGTGACACCAAGCCAGCCACTCACCACAGTGTTCCAGCAAGCCAGCCACATATAACAGGGTGACACCAAACCAGCCATACACCACAGTGTTCAAGCAAGCCAGCCACCCACTACAGGGTGACACGAGACAGCCACCCACCACAATGTTTCAGCAAGCCAGCCACCCACCACAGGGTGACACCAAGCCAGCCCCCCACCACAGTGTTCCTGCAAGTCAGCCATCCACCACAGGGTGACACCTAGCCAGCCATCCACCACAGTGTTCCTGCAAGCCAGCCACCCACAACAGGGTGACACCAAGCCAGCCACCCACCACAGTGTTCCAGTAAGCCAGCCACCCACTACAGGGTGACACCAAGCCAGCCACCCACCACAGTGTTCCAGCAAGCCAGCCACCCACCCACAACAGGGTGACACCAAGCCAGCCACCCGCCACAGTGTTCCAGCAAGCCAGCCACCCACTACAGGGTGACACTGAGCCAGCCACCCACCACAGTGTTCAAGCAAGCCAGCCACCCACTACAGGTTGACACAGAGCCAGCCACCCACCACAGTGTTCCTGCAAGCCAGCCCCCCACAACAGGGTGACACCAATCCAGCCACCCACCCACCACAGTCTTCAAGCAAGCCAGCCACCCACTACAGGGTGAAACTGAGCCAGCCACCCACCACAGTGTTCCTGCAAGCTAGTCACCCACCCACCACAGGGTGACACCAAGCTAGCCACCCACGGCAGTGTTCTAGCAAGCCAGCCACCCACTACAGGGTGCCCCCGAGCCAGCCACCCACCAGTGTTCCAGAAAGCAAGCCACCCATAACAGGGTGACACCAAGCCAGCCACCCACCACAGTGTTCCAGCAAGCCAGCCACCCACCCACCACAGGGTGACACCAAGCCAGCCATCCACCACAGTGTTCCTGCAAGCCAGCCACCCATCACAGTGTTCCAGCAAGCCAGCCACCCACAACAGGGTGACACCAAGCCAGCCACCCACAACACGGTGACACCAAGCCAGCCACCCACCACAGTGTTCCAGAAAGCCAGCCATCCACAACATGGTGACACCAAGCCAGCCACCCACCACAGTGTTCTAGGAAGCAAGCCACCCACTATGCCAGGCGTCAGCCACCAGCCCACAACAGGGTGACAGCAGCCAGCCATCCCACAACAGGGTGCCAGCAAGCAAGCAACAAACACTGCCAGGCATCAGCCACCAACCAACAACAGGGTGCCAGCAAGCAACCCACACTGCTAGGTGTCAGCCACCAACCCACTACAGGGTGCCAGCAAGCAAGCCACCCACACTGCCAGGTGTCAGCCACCAACCCACAACATGGTGCCAGCAAGCAACCCACACTGCCAGGTGTCAGCCACCAACCCACAACAGGGTGCCAGCAAGCAAGCCGCCCACACTGCCAGGCGTCAGCCACCAACGCACAACAGGGTGCCAGCAAGCAACCCACACTGCCAGGCATCAGCCACAAACCCACAACAGGATGCCAGCAAGCAACCCACACTGCCAGTCGTCAGCCACCAACCCACAACAGGGTGGCAGCAAGCAAGCCACTCACACTGCCAGGTGTCAGCCACCAACCCACACTGCCAGGCGTGAGCCACCAACCCACAACAGGGTGCAAGCAACTTCAGAAAGCCATTTTTTTTAATCTTTTTTGTGACTTTCAAATTTAAATTGAGATGGATGAGGAGAGAAAAAGTAAAAGTGTGGTCTATTTCTCGTCTCAACCTTCTCCACGAAAAGCAGCAGTGTGCAACACATGTACAAACAACATAAGCATGGGATCAGTAACTGCAAAAAACAAAAATACGTCAGATCTTTGGACCCATCTAAGAGTTCATCCTATTGAATTATATCATGCAGCACAGAAAAAACAAAATTAATATCAATGTGATTTCGAAATACCTCCTCCACTATCCCAGGCAACAATAACAGATATGTTTCTGAAAAAAACAGGTGTCACTGTCTAGATTCAGATGGAAGATCCCAACTGCTAGACAGAGTAATCACAGAAATGATTATCACTGATAACCAGCAATTTACAATGGTGTCTGACTCAGGATTTAAGCGGTTTATGTCCATACTTGAGCCAAGCTACACACTGAAGAGTGAGAAGTATTATCGAACAGAAATGCTGGGAAAGATTTACCAAAAGGTCGTTGACAAAGTAAAGGCTATGCTGAAACCAGAGAATTTTGGCAACTCACTCTCATGCATTAATGACTGCTGGTCAGGACAAAGAGTCAGGCACTAATGATTCTTACATGCCACTTCATTGACAGCGGATGGACAAAAAGGCAATTAGTGTTGGATACAAAAG
This sequence comes from Pelophylax lessonae, assembly GCF_965119305.1. NCBI lineage: Eukaryota > Metazoa > Chordata > Amphibia > Anura > Ranidae > Pelophylax > Pelophylax lessonae. Next base: position 159,220,379 of record NC_138775.1, read on the forward strand.
TGATGCAAGGATCCCACACTGAGTACAGTAGAAAAATGTTTCTAGGCATGCTTGAAGACTGGGGAATCACCAAAGACAGAGAGATGCGTGTGCTACTTCGAGACAGTGGAGCAAACCTGTGAAAAGGAATGAGACTTGATGATATGTCATACCTCAGTGTCATGGCACACAACACCCTCCAACTTTCAAATGATGATCTGTCAAGCCAAAAGGCTTTGATTGATATATTTTTTGAGAAGCATGAACAGATTAAAATGTTGTGCTTGCAAGTCTTTTGAATCCTCAATACAAGAACAATGCTTTCTCTTCTGATGATGTATTGGCAAAAGCAAAACAATGGCTGACAGAAGATATTCAACAGGAGGTTCCTGCCGAAAAGACAAGTCCAGATCACTATTTTGATAATATGAAAGGGCAGCATGCTGCAAAAACAGAAAAATGTCCAAAAATACATCAAGGAACAGAAGAGAATCTTCTTCATCATGGTCAAATTGATCAGGACATTTTCAGTGTTTTATTGGGGCCTCATGCGAAGGATTCTTCTGAATAATGAGCCTGGATGATGAACTTCATATATATTTGAAGGAACCAGAAATTGACAGAAGAAGTGATCCTCTTCAGTGGTGGAAAGAAAATTAGGCACGCTACAAAAGACTTGCTTCCCATGCTAGAAGATACCTCTCTCTCTCTACTCCTCTGTCCTCCTCCCTCCTGAGCATGTTTATGAAGTGGCAGCATTATATGAACAAAACAGAAGCCCTTTAACAGGTGACCATGATGGACATGCTGAAATGTTCTGCTTTCTGAAGTATATTATTGTTCTACATAACTGGGAGTATTGAAAAGAGTATTGTCCACTTAAGTGTCTAGCTGTTGCCTAGCTTTTTTTCTAGCAGCTTTGCACTGACTGCAGTAAATCATTGCAGTGAGTGCACTACTGCAGCAGTAGTCCACTGACTCCAGTCCAACTCCAACCCACTGTCTTGCTGTTGTCTAGCTTTTTTACTAGCAGTTTTGCACTGACTGCAGTAGTTGCTGTGAGTGCCATACTGCAGAGGTAGTCCACTGTCTCCAGTCCAATTCACTGTGGACCTGTTGTGTTGCCTAGCTTTTTTCTCTAGCAGTTTTGCACTGACTGCAGTAGTTGCAGTGAGTGCCATACTGCAGAGGTAGTCCACTGTAGGGCTGCACATCTTCACTTACCTCACGATTCGATGCGATTACGATTATTAGGGTCACGATTTGATACGATTCGATTCCATGATGCATCACGATTGCTGCTCAATGCCCATGCCCAGCCCACTGCCAATGGTTTTCAAAACATTATTAAAAAAAAAAAAAAACACAATCAATCAAGCAGGCACAAATTAAAGAATCATTTTTATTTTCATTTGCTTTTAAAGGACACTTCCCTGGACCCTGTCATGGCCTGCAAGCCCTGCATACTCATAGTGCACTTGCACTGCAAACATATAGGAAGGTCTGAAAATGAAAATAGCATAGCAGAGACAGACAACAACACTAATATTTACTAGAAGTAACAGTAAAATTAGTAAAAACTGTAGTGGTGCAGTTTACTGCTTCATAAAAGAAAATATTAATATAAGGTCTACCTTTTAAAGTACAACTAAAGGCAAAACATTTTTGATTTTGGATAGAGGAGAGCAGTGGTGGCTGGTGCTCAAAAAGAAAAATGTAATAGGTATTGCTTCACGTCAAAAAACGTGGTAAAAAATTGCGTGACTTTGAGGTCATGGTACAGGCATGGCACAGGTGATGGTATAGGCATGGCACAGGTGATGGTACAGGAGATGGTATAGGCATGGCACAGGTCATGGTAAGGGCACGGCACAGGTCATGGCACAGGTGATGGTATAGGCATGGAACAGATATGATATAGGCATGGCACAGGTCATGGTACAGGAGATGGTATATGCCCCCTTTCAATGCAGAGACCAGCGTACATGCCTCCTTCAATACAGAGTTCAGCGTGCGTGCCCCCTTCAATGCAATGAACACTGTGCCGTGCCCCCTTCAATGCAATGAACACTGTGCCGTGCCCCCTTCAATGCAATGAACACTGTGCTGTGCCCCATTCAATGCAATGAACACTGTGCTGTGCCCCCTTCAATGCAATAAACACTGTGCTGTGCCCCCTTCAATGCAATGAACACTGTGCTGTGCCATGCTCCCATCAATGCAGAGTTCAGCGTGCGTGCCCCTTTCAATGCAGAGCGCCACAGCATTGTCCCCAATCATTGCAGAGCACACAGCATTGTCCCCAATCATTGCAGAGCGCCACAGCATTGTCCCCAATCATTGCAGAGCACCACAGCATTGTCCCCAACCATTGCAGAGCGCCACAGCATTGTCCCCAACCAATGCCGAGCGCCACAGCATTGTCCCCAACCAATGCCGAGCGCCACAGCATTGTCCCCAATCATTGCAGAGCGCACAGCATTGTCCCCAATCATTGCAGAGCGCACAGCATTGTCCCCAATCATTGCAGAGCGCCACAGCATTGTCCCCAATCATTGCAGAGCGCCACAGCATTGTCCCCAATCATTGCAGAGCGCACAGCATTGTCCCCAATCGTTGCAGAGCACACAGCATTGTCCCCAATCATTGCAGAGCGCCACAGCATTGTCCCCAATCAATGCCGAGTGCCACAGCATTGTCCCCAATCAATGCAGAGCGCCACAGTATTGTCCCCAATCATTGCAGAGCGCACAGCATTGTCCCCAATCATTGCAGAGCGCACAGCATTGTCCCCAATCATTGCAGAGCGCCACAGCATTGTCCCCAATCATTGCAGAGCGCCACAGCATTGTCCCCAATCATTGCAGAGCGCCACAGCCTTGTCCCCAACCATTGCAGAGCGCCACAGCATTGTCCCCAATCATTGCAGAGCTCCACAGCATTGTCCCCAATCAATGCAGAGCGCCACAGCATTGTCCCCAACCATTGCAGAGCGCCACAGCATTGTCCCCAATCATTGCAGAGCGCCACAGCATTGTCCCCAATCATTGCAGAGCGCCACAGCATTGTCCCCAATCATTGCAGAGCGCCACAGCATTGTCCCCAACCATTGCAGAGCGCCACAGCATTGTCCCCAATCATTGCAGAGCGCCACAGCATTGTCCCCAACCATTGCAGAGTGCCACAGCATTGTCCCCAACCATTGCAGAGCGCCACAGTATTGTCCCCAATCATTGCAGAGACCAGCGTGCGTGCTTCCTTCAATGTAGTGTGGGTTCCCCTGAGACCAATGCACTTACCTGGCGGAGGCTCCTCTTCAGTCCCGGCGGTGGCTTCTCCCCTCCTCGAGACTCCGTCCTCTTCAGCGGCGGTGGGAAGGTGACCGGGCGGTGACGGTGAGTGACTGATGCACGCACCGGCACCGCCCCCAACTCGGTCAGCAGGGATGTCCTGAATCATGATTGGTCCAGGCTGGAGTCTGGACCAATCATGATCCAGGACATCACAAAAGGGGGAGTGTCGTAACGCAGTGCTCTGCGCCCAGGTGACCCCCAGAAGGCAGCCAATCGGTGCCTTTGCCGGGTGGAAAACCCAACCCCCCCATAGCCACCAGTGAGTCTGGCGCCCCTAATGGGCTAAAAATTGATTTTTTTTTTTAATCTTTTTTTCTTTTTTGGGGGGGGGGGACGCCCCTGCGCCCCCGCGCCCCCTATCGGCCGGCCGCCACTGGAGGAGAGGAGGCGATGTATTAGAACAGGGGTGTCCAAACTATGGCCCTGGCCTCCAGCTGTTCAGGAACTACAATTCCCATGAGGCATCAATGACATTCACATCACACAGTCCAGACTAGGCATGATTGGAATTGTAGTTCCTGAACATCTGCCAGCTGGAGGGCCATAGTTTGGACATAGCAACAAAACACTGACAGATGTTGTAATACAGCTGTCTCTGTTCACCCACTCTATTTGTCCTGTGTTTTTATGGTTATCATTGAAAGTAAAATGAAAAACCCCCACATTTTGTGGGATTTCCATTTTCCTCTCAATTTCAGTTTGGGACAAAAAGTGAGGGTAAATTTCTACAATGGGGGCAAATTGGCAAAAATAAACCTTACAGGTTTAATAATTAACCACTTGCCGCCCGCCCACCGTCAAATGAGCCCGGAAGAAGACCGTGCATGCGCGTTCGGGAGCGCGCAGCGCGGTCATGTCGGTGGCTCTGTGTTCCCTAGGAACACAGCTAGTCACCGGCAGTAGTAAACAGTCACTGACAGTGACTGTTTACTAAGTGATCGGCTGTGAATCCATTCACAGCCGATCACAAAATGTAAACACAGAGCAGTAACTCACTATTACTAGCTCTTCTCCCCTCACACAGTTTCCAGTGTGAGGAGAGCAGAGCCAGAAACAGTGAGTTACTGCTCTGTACACCTGTAAAAGTAAAATCACAGCAATAAAGGTCCCCACACAGTCCTCAGCCCCCCCCCCCCCCCAATTGCACCTGTCACCCAACAGTCACCTCATCAGTGCCCAGAAATTGCCACCCATAAGGCTACGTTCACATGCGAGCGTAGCGATTGCAGGCAGAATCACCGCGATTCTGCCCGTGATCTGGAAATCACTGCAAATCGCGGGACGCCTGTGCGTTGCCCGTGATTTGCACTAGCACCCCAAACGCTGTGCGATGTTGCTGCATTTCCGCCTGCCGAATCGCGGTAACATCGCGCAAACAAACGCATGATGCCCAAAAAAGGTACAAGAGTTTCTTTGGGGTGTCATGCGTTGTTTGCGCGATGTTACCGTGATTCGGCAGGTGGAAATCGCGGCAAAATCGCACATTGTTTGGGGTGCTATTGCAAATCACGGATAACAAATAACGCACAGGCGTCCCGCGAATTGCAATGATTTCCAGATCGCGGGCAGAATCGCGGTGATTCTGCCCATGATCGCTACGCTCACATGTGAACATAGCCTAAAGTACACCTGTCACCAGAGACTGCCATCAGTACCGCCGTGCACCATCGCCCGTCACCCATCGGTGACCATCGCCCGTCACCTGTCACCCCATCAATCACCGTCACCTGTCACCCCATCAGTCATCGTCACTTGTCACCCCATCAGTCATCGTCATCTGTCACCCCATCAATCGTCACCCCATCAGTGATCGTCATCTGTCACCCCATCAATCATCGACACCTGCCCATCACAGCCAGCATGTCAAAAAGGATGTACAGCAGCGAGGAGGCCCTTCAGGTCCTCTCCATGACTGATGAGAGCACCGGGGAGCTCTCACCAGTATCCGAAACCAATTCCAAATCCGATTCGGAATTTGAAATCGCTAATAGTAGCGGATCGGAGATGAACTCGGACTATTCCTGTACACTTTCCTTTATAGAATGTATTTTGGGGTGCAATTTTTGCTATATACATGCACACTTACCGACCGCCTAACGACTATATACGTCGGCCATTTAAAGCTAAATACTGGGGTTATGGCAGCAGATAGCCCCCATAACCCCGGTATTTTTTTAAACAGCGGGCGGTTGGCTTTCAGATAATGGTTGTCCCAGTGGCGGATTCACCACGGAATTACTCTTACGGTGCAGGGGAAGAGGTGGACCCCCCCTCCCGCCGCGTCCCAGATGTTTTCCCAGCTTACCGGACCCCCCGGCAGCGGGGAAAACTATCCGGTCCCGGATCCTCAGAGACAGGAAGTTGAGTGAGGGCAAGATGGCCCTCACTCGACTCTATGGTCTTGGAGGACCGGAGCTACGTCAAAAGTCGTTGCCTAGTAAAGGGCTGCTTTTTTTTTTTCTTTTTTCTTCTTTTTCAACAGTTTTTTATTTTTTTATTTTTTAGTGTAGTTGTGAGGTGTGAGATCTTTTTGACCCCAGATCTCACAATAAAGAGGACCTGTCATGCCTATTTCTATTACAAGGGATGTTTACATTCCTTGTAATAGGAATAAAAATGATCAAAACATTTTTTTTTTTAAAAACTGTGTAAAAATAAAAAATAAATAGGAAAAAATAAAAAAATAAAAATTAAAGCTCCCTGTCCCCATTAGCTCGCGCACAGAAGCGAACGCATGCGCAAGTCCCGCCCACATATGTAAATGGTGTTCAAACCATACATGTGAGATATCACCGTGATCGTTAGAGCGAGAGCAATAATTTGAGCCCTAGACCTCTTCTGTAACTCTAAGCTGGTAACCTGTAGAAATTTTTTAAATGTTGCCTATGGGGATTTTTAAGTACCAATGTTTGGCGCCATCCTGTGAGCGTGCGCAATTTTTAAGCATGACATGTTGGGTATCTAATTACTCGGCGTAACATTATCTTTCACATTATGGAAAAAAATTGGGCTAAATTTACTGTTGTCTTATTTTTTAATTCAAAAAAGTGAATTTTTTTCAAAAAAATTGCATTTGGAAGACTGCTGCGCAAATATGGTGTGATCAAAAATATTGCAACGATCTCCATTTTATTCTCTAGGGTCTCTGCTAAAAAATATATATATATATATATATATATATATATATATATATATATAATGTTTGGGGGTTCTAAGTAGTTTTCTAGCAAAAAAAAATATTTTAGCTTGTAAACACCAAGTGTCAAAAATAGGCCCAGTCTTAGCCCCCGTTCACACTGGGGTGACGCTACATCGCACCGCGACCTCCGAGGTCGCGGTGCGAGCAGCGCGCCGCGACCTCGGAGCGGCCGCCACGGACTTCATAACATTGAAGTCTATGGCGGTCGCCTCCTGGTCGCCCCAAAGAAGCTCCGGACCCTTTTTCTGAGTCGGAGCGACTTGTGTCGCTCCTATCAGAACGGGTCCGCAGCTTCCCTATGGGAGGCGACCTGCGGCAACCTGTGAGGCGACCAGGTCGCCTCACAGGTCGCCCCCGTGTGAACGGGGGCTTAAAGTGGATAAATGGACAACTTTGTGTAAAGTGCTACTTGGATGTTGGGCCTCTGTATGTGGCTAGGCTGTGTAAAAGTCTCACACATGTGGTATCACCATACTCAGGAGGAATAGCAGAATGTATTTTGGGGTGCAATTTTTGCTATGTACATGCTATGTGTTAGAAATATTGCATAAATGGACAGCTTTGTGTAAAAAAAAAAATGCGTTTTAATTTTGTTTCCACATTTTCCAAAGACTTGTTGGAAAAAAATTACATATTCAAAAAACTCATTATGCCTCAAAAATTATACGTTGGGGTGTTTGCTTTCCAAAATGTGGTCATTTTATGGGGGTTTCCATTGTTCTGGTGCTCCAGGGCCTTCAAAAGTGCGATAGGTTGTCAGGAAATTATATGTGTAATTTATGCTCCTAGAATGCCGGACGGTACTACTTGGATGTTAGGCCTCTGTATGTGGCCAGGCTGTGAAAAAGTCTCACACATGTGGTATCGCCATACTCAGGAGGAGTAGTAGAATGTGTTTTGGGGTGTAGTTGCAAGTATACATGTTAAACACCGGTCCTCAGGAAGGATGTGCTGGAACTGGAGAAAGTCCAGAGAAGGGCAACAAAAATAATTAGGGGAATGGAGGACATCAGCTATGAGGAAAGACTACAAGCCCTGAACCTTTTCTCTCTGGAGAAAAGACGATTGAGGGGGGATATGATATCAATGTACAAATACTGTACTGGTGACCCGAGCATAAGGAACAAACTATTCAGAGAAAGGAGATACAATAAGACACGTGGCCACTCACTAAAACTAGAGGAAAGGCGGTTTAACCTTAAAGTGCGTAAGGGGTTCTTCACTGTAAGAACGGTAAGGATGTGGAATTCTCTTCCACAAGCAGTCATATCAGCAGGGAACATTGATAGTTTCAAAAAACTATTAGATGGACACCTTAAAGACCACAACATACAGGGGTATACAATGTACGGTTAAAAGCAAACACACACACGCATCATAGGTTGAACTGGATGGACTGATGTCTTTTTTCAACCTCACTAACTATGTAACTATGTAAAATTCATGTTAAGCTTGAGCCATGAAATAATCTACGCCAATCAGGTTTGCATCTGTTCAGGTAAGCTTTACTGAGATTACATGCGCACGGACCACATCTCATACAGAGAGACTGTGATGACATATACATTTTTGATACATCTTTTTATAGGGAATTATCACATTAGAGTCTATGGCGGGCATAGACCCAAAGACATAGTCATACAAGATTACACAATATTTCAATAACAGCCATAATACAGCCTTTGTTGATCATTTAGCAAAGTCTCGGTCATCTTGCTCTAAGAGCATGACAATTAAAAATGATGGATAATATGCAATTAATGGCCGGTTACTGGAACTATCATTATCTAAGCTAATATATATTTGTTTATCTGTTATTCCGGAAAGTTAGGGAAGTTCTCTTGGCCGGACATCTCATGTTAAAGTTGACACATATTCATAATAAAGACAACATAACAAACAGACTCAGACTGAAATCCTAAAACGTATTATTTTGAAAGTATATTCAAGGATTAAGAGGGGACTCTAGACTGCCATACTGAATATGGATATATGAACATATAATATAAAAGTCTTTAAGAGTCCTCGATATATTTTCATCTTGACAGTCCCTCCTGAGTTTAGAATTCATCTGTGTCTTTTCTTTTAAACTTCTTCTGTGTCTTTAAGTTGGTTTTCGGGTATGCGAGTAACCATCTCATGGGCCGTCTTTATGCAAGACCTCGAGAGCTCAAAAGAACCAGTATTAGTAAGAGCAGTAGCCATTTTCATACAACTTTTGCATAGCATTGGTACACATTTAACTATCAGTATAATCAATACTATAACTCCAACAATATACAGGGTACCATGCAATATACCTGCGAACCACCCTCCAATACCAGTAAACCAGTTGACAGGTTTTAGCCAAGAGAGTCAACTTTCCCAGCTAACTCCAATCCAAGCGGTTTCGGTATGTTCCTTACAAAAATAAAGCTTTAATTGCTGCGCCCTTTATACATGTGAAATGATTGCATCTTCAGCTTTTGTATAATTTCCTATGTAATTGCAGCATGAGGTTCCCACTACGGTACACATTCCTCCCTGACTAGCAGTAAGGTAATCCAACACCAGCCGGTGTTGCAAAACCTCCTTTTTAGCCCTTTTTAAATTCTGTGGCCATTAATATGAAATTTCTGTTATACAGAGCAGTTATGCTAAACCATTAAATCAGCTAAATCTATAATAAAACTGAAAGCCTTTTTAATACAACATCCATTCACCCAAGGTATAGAAAATATTGGTCTTATCTCTTTATCATGGGACTCAATATTAATATCATCATCATTCCTTTCTGGGCCTTCATTCTGGGTTGGAATAGGTGTTAGTATTTCAAGATTAGTCTCTTCTTCAGTGTCATCTGCCACTTGTCCGAGGGTAGCCTGTACTGGAATATCCTGTTCAGTGAGGGCTCTTTTGAAGAAATGGGCAGGAATTTTATGCAATTGTGTCTCTTTAAACTCATTGTCACTTATGTACCACGTAGAAGGCACATTAATAACTTCAAATTATTCTGGCGTAAATGTTGGCGATGTGTGAAATCATGCAATTCCTGATATCGGTCTGTACTCCACATAACATCTTTACCATCAAACCAATACCTGACATCCGCATTATCCATGCACTGAGAGTCTCCAATTGCTCGATCAGTATTCTTGAAACCTTTCTCAAGTAGTTCTGGCGGATAAATACGGGTAAAGTTAATACATACTGCTGGTATTCTCATTGGGGCCTTGGTAAATAGTAGCAGTGAAATGGCCTTGTCAACCATTTTAGCACTGATATTGCTAAAGTGAGCACCGTCTTTTATCTCAGCTAGGGTACTGGGTATACCTAGTAAGGTCAAAGTCTTGTGTGAGATAGGTGAATGTGTGCATATCCAACACTTAGTGATTTTCAACTTCTTGGCAGCTTGCAACTGCATAGCCACAAAGGAATTATAGAAGGGTTGTCTCAGCTTAGCATGTAAGTCTCTCTTCAGCCTTTGCTCAACTCCAGACTCTGGGGTAATGTGTAACTTTTTAGTCATTACAGTAGCATTGAGGAAAAAGGTATCATGCGTCTCACCTTTTTTATCATGCGAGTCCATTCATACATCATGACCGTGATCCATAACGAGGCTCCTCCACTTAGGATAATTCCTCAGAGATGCATATCAGCTCTAGGTACTTTAAGAGACATTCTTCCGTATCCGTAGTCTTCTGGATTGAGCCTGAGTCAATGATGGAGATGACCTAGGAGGTAAAGGTACAGAAAAGTCCTTGCCAGCAGTACACTGGCTTGTATGTTTGTTCAAAGCTACTGCTTTCTTACAATGGGAACCATGCACGCAATACTTGTAGTCTTTTAGCTTTACAGCTGTGGGAGACACAAGAATAATCTGGAACAGTCCCTTCCACTTAGGGGACAGAGTAGTCTTCGGGGGTGTGATTCTTGATGTACACCCACTCTCCAGAATTTAGTCCATGAGTCTTTTCACTTAGGTCCACTGGTTGTCCTGCTTTGGAAAAAGTATCAGAAAACACGTTTGTGTTAAAGTCTTAAAGTCACTGTTTCTGATGTTACAGAAGCTGTAGGATGTTTTTTTAGGAGGGCGCCCAAACAATACATCTTCTCCTTTGGGGTAGTCCTGATAGTTGCCAGGGCTATAGGCAATGCTTCTACCCATGTGCTCTTTCCATTAGTAGTCATCTTGGCCAGATACCTTTTTAGGGTTTGATTACTGCGTTCCACCATCCCACTAACCTGTGGTCTTTATGTGGTGTGTAACTGTTGTTTCAGACCTAAGATATCTACTACCTCTGCTATTAGTTTTTTATCAAAGTGTGTACCTCTGTCTGAAGAGATCACAGCTCCCATACCAAACCTGGGAATCAATTCTCTAGTAAGACACTTAACTACTTAACAATATTCGCAAACTAAAAGATACTTGAATCGGCCACAAGGGGGCATATCTGAGAAGTCAATCTACACAAATTTGAAACGGCTCCTCAGTATGCGGAATGTGTTTCATAGGGGTAGGCACTGGTTTACCTATGTTATGCATTTGACATACAGCACATTCATTAACTTGTTTAGCAGCATATGTGTAAAAACCTGGTGCCCACCACTGTTTGTTCATAATCCCTCCTGTTGAGACATGGCAATGCCCATCGCTCAAGGTCAACAATGAAGGAAAAAGAGTCGGTGGAGCAACCAGTTTATCATTCAACCTCCACAGGCCATCTGGTCCGCAAACAGTTCTTTTTTGTAGACCAAGTGGATCAGTGGGGTGAACTTTCTTGTAGGGCCTTGACAACCCCATGGTCCACTTGAAGATTTGTGACCAAAAATATAGGGACTACATGTGGCTGATAAGAGTAAATAGCTTCTTTTGCATATTTATCAGCCAAAACATTTCCAACCAATACACTGTCATTAAACCCGGTATGTACTTTACATTTAATTACTGTTACTTTAAGAGGCGATTGGACTGCAAACAACAGTCTGACAATTAACTCTTTGTGTTGAATGGGTGTTCCTGTTGCTATCAGGTAACCCCTTTCCTGCCATAATTGTGCAAAGCTGTGCAATATACCCACAGCATAAGCAGAATCACTGTAGATATTTACCGTATCTCATTCTGCTAGCTCCAATGCAACACAGAGAGCTGTAAGTTCCGCAGCTTGCGCTGACTTAGAATTTAGCAGAATTTCAGTATGCAGTAGTCGGCTCTCACCGTTTACTACCGCACAGGCAGCTAATGTTAACCCATCAGGTCGTCTGAGGGATGAGTCATCTACCAACAAGTCTGAACATACAGGCAGACCAGCAATGGATTCATCCTGAAGATCAGATCTGGGTTTTGTTACTTCATCAATAAAGGTAGCACAATCATGTATTAGGTATTCAGAATCATCAACTTCCTCACTGTCAGCTTCCGATAGAAAAGTAGCTGGATTCAGATTTGAGATTAGAAGCTGATAACAAAACCAAATGATAATGTGTTATCCTTTGTACTGAGAAGTGTTTAGTATAGGCACTATTTAACATAGCCTCCAAATCACGGAGGCACATCAAATACAAAGTGTTGCCTAATACAATGTCTACAGTCTTTTTCAACCAGTAGGGCAGACGCCGCTACTGCTTTTGGACATTCAGGTAGCCCACTGGCTAAGCTGTCCAATGGGTAACTGTAGTACCCCACTGGGCGATGTCTGGCACTGAAGTGTTATGTTAACACCCTATTCGCATGTCCATTTATTTCTGTGCAAAATAAATAGAAATCTTTGCTATAGTCTGACAAACCAAGACTGGGCACTGTTAGCAAAGATTGCTTGATTTGTTTAAATGCCTCCCTAACTGAAGGGGTTAACTCTTCTAAAGTAAATTTATAATTGCTTTTGGTTTGTCCTTTTAACAATTCCTGTAGGGGTCCTACACTGCCCCTCTTTGGATCTCCAGTTCTCCCTTTTGACCTGGGGACCCCAAAATTGGAAATGTACACTACTCCTGATGGGGGATAAGGGGGTTCCGTCACCTGTACTGTAGAAACTGACATTCCCCTGGGTTTAATAACCTTTTCTTTAACCTCAGGGACTTTCATTTTTATTATTTTAGTTTTTTCCTTTCTCTCTATTTTTTCCTTAACACTTCACAAGCTAATACAAGAAGATAACTGCGCTAACTAATGAGATCCAGCAGCAACTTAAATTGCGACAAACAATCAAAAAAGTATATATAAATAAGTTGCGCTAAATTGTGTTATAAATGGCAATGAATGTCAATTTAAGGCACAATATGATGTTAACTCCAAATGAATGTCCTCAAAAAGTCCCAAATAATCTCCAGAAATAAACAGTCCAAAATGTAAATTCCCAAATCAGAAACGTGTATCACCGGTGATGTAGTCTCCTTACCGGAAAAAGGAAAGGGAAAAGCCAAACTCAAATTAGGTCTGCCAATCTCAGATCTGCAAGCCCATATTCGTCTCAGGTGATGGATGGGAATCATGTAAAGAAAACAGAAGCTTCCATAGCATAATACTGTTGTTAAATGACACCCTGAGAAGTGCACACCACCACCAGAGCAGAGAAGGATGAAAGTTATGCACCAGCACCCCTATGTTCCAAATGCTTACCAGAAGATAAGTAAAGGGACACACAAAAGCCACCAGATTCAAAGATTCAAAGATCACCCCAACACCACTGCCTCTTACCAAATCGCATATGGGTAAACGCCAAATATCCCATGGATGACCCTCGGAACCAGCAGTAGGTGGAACGATCACTCCAAATCACAACCAAGTATGCAATAAAAGAAAGCTTGATAGTGTAAAACCAACAAACCCTTTATTCACAAATGGTATATTCTACTCACAAACATAAGAAGCATCAAGCGTAGATACAGGGATTGAGATGAGCCGCCGGCCGGTCGGCTCCTCCGCCCGTCCTCAACAAGCTGGTGACGTCAGCACGCCGCGACCGACGCACGTTTCGTCAAATATGACGTTTTCAAGGTACGGGCGGCGTGCTGACGACACCGCTTAAATACATTAGGAATCACGCCCTGTGTGACCATCGAGGGCGGGACCATCCACCATCTTGCCGAAGACCAAAGGCAGTGATGTCCGCACTGATGACAGACCGCCACTAATTGCACTAGGGTACTTCGCAAGGGAGTATATGCCTGAATTTCAAACTAGAAGTTTTATGGCAACATTAATGTCACCTTAGCATCAAATTGAATGCCAGTGCCCATTAAAGGCTAAAAATTAAAATTAAAAGTTAATTGCGCCACCTACTGGCAGGCACAAAATATTAAAATCACGAATCAATATTGTGTCGGTCACAGGAAGCATGATACCTCACATTCCCTCAATACTAATAATGCAATTAAACATTAAACGAATATACTCAATATAATTGAGAATAAAAATAAAAAATATAAATATAAAAAATTAATTAAATTTACATATAATATAGAAATAAATAAGCTTTCAGTCAGTGGGGTAAATGATAGCGCCACCAAGTGACAAAAAATATATGTCCACTTCATAATAACATATAAATGCCAGTTTCGTGAACTCTGGTGCTCCACAGTACATGATGTAGTCAAATAAGCATCAATTACGCTAAATAAATATTAGACACATAGAGAGCTATTAAGCAATGTCCAAATCAGTAATGAATTGTGAAGAATGAAAGCAACAAATGTAATAAATCCTTATAGAACCAAAGCAATCATCTCAAAGAAATAATATATAATAAACTTTAAAATGCCATATCCTCAGGCTGTGTCAATGAATGCATTGACATCTGTGTCAACATTAAGTCCGTACGGCGTATATGTTCGGACTCTATGGATCCATGACATCTCCATTTTGGAGATGCTTCGTACTAAAGGTTCGCCCCTCCAATGAGGGGAGAACTTATCAATCCCTAAAAACAACATATTCCTCGGATCTTTGTTATGTGCCACCAAAAAATGTTTAGAGACCGAGTGTCTATCAAAGCCCTTACGTATATTGGCAATATGTTCGTTCAAACGAACATTCAGAGGACGTTTGGTCCGCCCAATATATTGCAACCCGCACGGGCACTGGAGCAGATAAACGACCCCAGTGCTCGTGCAGGAAACAAAGGGACTGATCTTAAAGGTCCTCCCATTGCTGGTAGAAACAAACTCCTTGGTGTTTTTCCGCCTAATACAATTCAGGCGGCACACTTGGCACCTGTTACACTTATAGTATCCCTTTAGTTGCTCCAAAAAGGTTGGTTGTTTTGTGGGTGCCTCAATAACATTTGGGGCAACCAAATCGCGAAGGCTCGGTGTCCCTTTAAAGATGACTTTCAACCATAATTTTCTTCAATACAGGGTCATTCCGTAAGATATGCCAATGACGCTGTATAATTTTCTTAATGCCCATGTGTTGGTTAGAAAAGGTGGTAATGAAAGAAGGACAAACATTGACATCAGTGCCCACCCCACGGGCACCAGGTGTCAACAAACTTAGTCTGTCCATCCTACTAACCTCCTCCAGGGTTTCATCGAGAGACCCCCTGTCATAACCCTTTTCCAGAAATCTCTCGGTGAGAGTCTGGGCCTGGGCAAGAAAATCGCTATGATCTGAGCAATTTCGCCGTAGGCGCATATATTGCCCCTTCGGAACAGCCTTCAACCAGGACTCATGATGACAACTGTCAACAGGTATGTAGGAGTTCCTGTCAGTGGCCTTGAAATGCGTCTTGGTGACAAACATATCATTTCGTATAGAGATGGACAAATCCAAAAAGGTGATGTTACTTTGGCTGATTTCATAGTTTAAATGAATTCCCCTAGTGTTGACATTAAGTGACTCCAGAAAACCGACAAGATCAGACTCTTGACCGTCCCACAGGAGGAGGATGTCATCTATATATCTGGCCCACAACACCAATTGCGGTCTGTTGCGGCCATAGATGACATCCTCCTCCCATTGGGCCATGAATAAGTTAGCCAGGGACGGGGCGTATTTGGCGCCCATGGCAAATCCAGTATCCTGCTGGTAGAACCGGCCCCCAAACCAAAAATAATTGTGCTTGGTTGCAAATTCCAATAATTCCATAATGAATGAAATTTGTATATTGGACAAGCCTGAGTCTCTATTTAGATACATATTGACTGCACCCAAACCCAACTCATGAGGAATGATTGTGTACAGTGACGACACGTCTGCCGTCACCATCCACATACCATGAGTAGGAGTGAAGTTGGAAAGTGTGTTAATAACCTGTCTAGTGTCCCGCACATAAGATGGCATCCTCTGTACTAATGGCTGTAGATAAAAGTCAATATATTTCCCCACCCGGGACGTCACAGAGTCGATGCCACTGACTATGGGACGACCCGGGGGGGAAGTCAGACTTTTTTGAATCTTGGGCAAGCAGTATATGACAGGGGTACGAGGACATTTAGGTATTAAGAAAGACGTCTCCTTCTTATTAAGAATGTTTAATTGATATCCCCTATCAATAATACTCCCCAATTCTCGTTTATATGGGCCTTTGGGGTCCCTCGACAGGACAGAATAGGTGGAGCCATCATCCAGAATACGATGCATTTCTCGTAAGTAATCGCATCTATCCAGAACAACGATGGCCCCTCCCTTGTCCGCAGGCCTAATAATTAACTCTTTATTTTTACATAAAGAATCAAGTCCTTCTTGTAAGTCCCTATTTAGTTTGCACTTATGGACCTTCATGGACTCAAGGTCCCTCAGGACAATATCTCTGAAGACTTTGACAGATGGAGCTAGGGAGCCTGGGGGGTTGAACAAAGAGGCATTCGCAAGCCCAGAGTGCTGATACTGGGATACCATGCGATTCTCTTTAACAGGGTTGCTAGCGATGTAGCGTTTGATGTTCACTTTCCTAATAAATTTGTGGACGTCCATGTACGTCTCAAATTTATTAAGGGTTCTCGAGGGGGCAAACTTAAGACCCTTGTCTAGAATCCGTTTTTCAGGTTCAGATAGGACAACTTTACTTAAGTTGAAGATCCCAACTCCTGCTACATCTTTACTTTTTTTGAGTTGGATCCTTCTCCCCCCTCTTGTGCCTCGTCTTGTTCTGCCGACCTCTTGATGCCTTGATTTACCCTGGAAAAACCCCAACCCGGATATCCCTGGCCCAATTGCTGAGTGCCTGAGAAGGGGGGGGCCCCAGTATCTACAACCCTACGTTGTTGCAATGGCTGAGAACTGACAGGCTCCTTGTCTTCGGGACATTCATTGTCCCTTAGGGGAAAAAATTGGTTTCTGGTCGGTACATTATAATACTGTCCACCCTGGCGTTGCTCATTGCCATAAGGACCTTCCTCATAGTCACCATACTCGTTCTGACCGTAGTTAGGGTTCATCCATGACTGATTCTGCCTAAAATTGGGTGGTCCGTGTCTCCATTGAGGGGTCTGGTCATACCTATAGGGAGTATGTTGATCAGAAGGGTGAGGCCTCCATTGAGGGCCAAAATTGCGATAAGGACCCTGCCTTCCACCATCAGAACCTCGCCACTGAGGTCCATTCCATGGAGCACCCCGTGGTCCCACGGCATTACCATTCCAGTGGCTAGGCTGGTGGGAAACATAGGGTCCGGTAGGCCTATTTTGGGGTCTCCCCTTATTCAAGTTTTGCCCCCTAACGGGTGATCTCTGAGAAGCCCTCCGTTTATTTTTGGGAGTTTTAGATGTATTAGCTCCCCTCTGCGGGGCACCAGATACTGGGACCATAGAGGAGGCCGATACCCCTGGCTGTGTAACATCCATTGGCGCATCAGTCTCCTCGTCAGTCCCCAAAAGTAATTTCTTTTGCCATTCAAATACACTCCCTTTCTGGTAATCAAGAATGGGGAGTGTATTTCTTCCTTTTCTTAATTTTTTGCTCCTTTTCCTCTTTTTCGAGGGTCTTAAGAAGATTTCCAAGAAGAAACTGACATTCCCCTGGGTTTAATAACCTTTTCTTTAACCTCAGGGACTTTCATTTTTATTATTTTAGTTTTTTCCTTTCTCTCTATTTTTTCCTTAACACTTCACAAGCTATCTGTGCTATGTCAACCAACTCAGGGACAGGTTTAATTCTCCAGCCCGCTATGCGGAGCTCCATTTTCTTTTCTAACCTTCAACAATCCACTTACAAAAATATTTATCACTTTAGGTTGTTTCATGTCATCTTCACTTTCAGTCACCCAATCACTGTGCTTCTATATTGCATCTTTGAATCTATTCCAATAGTTCAACATCTCCTCACCTTCCTTCTAAACAACATCCAATAACATTCGCATATTCTGTCCTTTATCAAACATACTTGTTACCCATTTCTTTAGAATTTTATTGTATCAATCTTTGTTTCATACGTACTTATTTATTTACTGCAAATGTGTTCCATACATACACATATTTTTTTCTCTCTTTCCTGGTACTGCACAATCAATCAAAATCCACATATCTATATATGTAGCTTGCTGATTTTTCTCCATTCACATCACCCTTTTGTACCATTTCTTTTAAGACTCTTGGCAATGTTTGGGAGTTTTTCTACAATTGCCCTAATTTCTTGGGGTTTCTAAGGGACATACAATTTCCCTATCCTTGCTATATACTAACCTCCATCACCTATTTTTAAAGGGCATTTCTACACCAGGTCAGTTACCCGGACTTAAAAACAAGAAACGAAGATGGCTTTGTCCTCTCGTCCACTAGGACGCTAAAAAAAAACGCATTACTTCACTGTAAAAGTGAGTAGCATCAGATGGTATGGTCATCAGTAAAGATGGCACATCAGATACCACTTGTATGCTAAAATCAGTTAAAACTATAAAACGTAAACATTTTATTTTGGCTCCGTGCCAAACTTTCAAAAAAAAACCTTCTACTTTTTTTTTTTTTGGTGTCATTTTTTACAAAAATCTGACCAGAGGTTCCCCTCCTTCAATAGAGGACACCCCTAAAATACCATTCAAAAACTATAATCAGATAAAAAGTTAATCTGATTTAAAACTTTTTTCTCTGTGCCAACAGGGTCCAATGGTCACACTAATTGCGGTAACCCTTTCTGTGCAAAAATAAATTCCATAGCTATAACGGGAACAAATATATTTATTGTTGAACCATCTCTTGGCAAGTAGCCAATTTTCAAAATTTTGCAGCAGAGCTCCCTTTCATACAGGGACTTATGAGCAAAATGTAAATTCTCATTATCTAAAATTCTATATATAAAAAATAACCTCAAAGTGTCCTGCCAACTACGGCGAACTACGTTTTCCCTGATAAAACAGTTTCCATTACTCTTCCTTATCTATATGTTAAAGCAGCCTTTTCTGAACACATTTTATAGGGAGGGGCTTGACCTATTTCTTTTTCTTTCCCGTGCTGCTAGACATTTAATTCCCCCACAATCAGACATTTTAAATAGCAAGTTAAACAAGGCATCAATTTTTTAGGCATACTCAGAATAGCCCTCTGGTGGCCACCATTTAGAGGGATCCTCTTTATACGCTTTTTTGTAATTCTGCACCACTTCACATGATGTTTGAGGGCGTCTGGATCACCACTCACCATCATCTTAACGATGGGTGCACCTGAATGCAATTTAGCAACATTTAAGCCTGTTTTCTTTGCTATTTTTAATACATTTTTGCTTTAGTTTTTTAAGCCCAAAGTTTTTCATAATAGGCAAAACATTTTTTTTCAATTAAATTTCCCATTTTATTATTTCTCGTTACCACTTTAAGAAATGACAATATTTGGAGATTCTGGGATCAAGAACTCCGTTTCTTTATTACACCGGTACTTATTATGACATGTTGTTAATCTGTTCTATTGCTCGTTTGGACGTCTCCAAAACGAGTGAATATAGGCGAGTCTTTCTCTTACTCCCTAATCCAAAGAACATTCAGCAGATTACACAGACACTGGGGTTTAAGGCAATACCTGCCCTAATACCTCCACATTTGTCTTTCAACACCACACACACATAATCCAGAAAATATTAATATCTCTGCTGAAATCGTCCCATATATATATATATATATATATATATATATATATATATTGTCATTTCTTGTAATAAGGAGAATTAAAGAAATATATTTTTTAGAAAATAATATTTTTCATACACAGTATTTCCTCTTAGTACCATTTAATAATCTCAGTAACCATACACAGACAGAATGCAATTAAATTCAAAGGATACGTGTTACCTATCGTAGCCGCACTTATCCCAACCGGCACACCACCACACATCAGAAAAAGACAGTTTTTCATCATGAGAAATAAAAATGTTTTCTCACCTGAGGCCTCTGTGCTGTCCCTCCTGTTGTACGGTGGCAACCGGCGGTTTCGATGCGAATAGAAAGACACGGTTCTCGGGGTCACCAAATGTTAAATTCATGTTAAGCTTGAGCCATGAAAAAATCTACGACAATCAGGTTTGCATCTGTTCAGGTAAGCTTTACTGAGATTACATGCGCACGGACCACATCTCATACAGAGAGACTGTGATGACATATACATTTTTGATACATCTTTTTATAGGGAATTATCACATTAGAGTCTATGGCGGGCATAGACCCAAAGACATAGTCATACAAGATTACACAATATTTCAATAACAGCCATAATACAGCCTTTGTTGATCATTTAGCAAAGTCTCGGTCATCTTGCTCTAGGAGCATGACAATTAAAAAATGATGGATAATATGCAATTAATGGCCGGTTACTGGAACTATCATTATCTAAGCGAATATATATTTCTTTATCTGTTATTCCGGAAAGTTAGGGAAGTTCTCTTGGCCGGACATCTCATGTTAAAGTTGACACATATTCATAATAAAGACAACATAACAAACAGACTCAGACTGAAATCCTAAAACGTATTATTTTGAAAGTATATTCAAGGATTAAGAGGGGACTCTAGACTGCCATACTGAATATGGATATATGAACATATAATATAAAAGTCTTTAAGAGTCCTCGATATATTTTCATCTTGACATACATATGCTGTGTGAGAGAAATAACCTGTTAATAGGTCAATTTGTAAAAAAAAAAAAAAAAAAAATCTTAATTTTGCAAAGAATTGTGGGAAAAAATTACAACTTCAAAAAACTCATCACGCCCCTTATTAAATACCTTGGAATGTCTACTTTCCAAAAAGGGGTCATTTGGGGGGTATTTGTACTTTCCTGACTTTTTAGTATCTCAAGAAATGAGACAGGCCTTCAGTACATCAGGTGTAATCAAGTGTGATAAAGTTTTAAATGATTAGCACCATAACTTGTGGACTCTATAACTTTCACAAAGACCAAAGAATATACACTTATTTGGGTTATTTTGGCCAAAATTTGTGAAGAAAAATTACTAATTTGCAACATTTTATGACAGAAACAAAGAAAAATGCGTTTTTTTCACAATATTTTCAGTCTTTTTTTATTTATAGCACAAAAAATAAAAAAACCCAGTAGTGATTAAATACCATCAAAAGAAAGCTCTATTTGTGTGAAAAAAGGACACTTTTTTATGGGTACAGTGTTGCATGACTGAGTAATTGTCATTCAAAGTGTGAGAGCGCTGAAAGCTGAAAATCGGTCTGGGTAGGAAGGGGGTGAAAGTGCACTGTAGGAACCTTCCCTTGTTCTATCCATAAAAAGTTTTGCCTATAGTTGTACTTTAAAGCCAAGATAGAAGCCAGCCAGCCAGCCAGCCAAGCTAATATTCTTGTGAAAATGGTCATCATATATTCCCACAAAACATTATATACAGTAAATCCTTTTATGTGAAAATATGCATTCCAATAAATTCCAGGTGTGCCATAACCTGTCCTCCACAAAACAGAGCACTTCCTGACTAGTAGCAAACATCAAGGTGAACCTGGCAATAGTGCACTGCTGCATAACTTCCATGTTCACCGTGATGTTTGTTTCTCCCTGCAACTGCCAGTCAACTCAAGTGAGTTTATGGCTGCTAGAGGGGAGTTATAAATATAAGCTTTAAGCTTATCAATTCACTTATGTCACTTTACAGAAACGTTACCTGTCCTGCAGACAGTCTCTGTCTCTACCACGATTAAATCCAACTGAAGCCAAGCCAAGCCACCATTAGAGGAAGGAAAACCCTTGACAGAGTAAATCATCAACTGAAGCTTAAACCTTGAGTAAATCTTTATGGGATCACAAAACACACAACACGATTGTCTGCATCAGAATCATGAGAAAGGTTTGGCATTGGCACTGGTACAACTCAAGGCATATGGTTAGGTCAGGTTTGTGTGTATTTGTGATCCAGTAAAGATTTATGCAAGGTTTTACGCTTCAATGTATGATTTCATCTTTCAAGGATGTTCCTTCCTGTACCGTGGCTGGCTTGCCTTCAGTTGTCTAGAATAGATACACTTTTACCTTTTAGTATTTGTTTGGTTGAGGGAACCCCTACACTTGCTATTGCTACAGAGTACAACAGACAGACATGCGTTGCAATAAATTCCAGGTGTGCCATAACCTGTCCTCTACAAAACAGAGCACTTCCTGACTAGTAGCAAATATCAAAGGTGAACCTGGCAATAGTGCACTGCTGCATAACTTCTATGTTCACCGTGATGTTTGTTCCCCCTGCAACTACCAGTCAACTCAAGTGAGTTGATGGCTGCTAGAGGGGAGTTATATAAATATAAGCTTTAAGCTTATCAATTCACTTATGTGAATGGACCATTTTTGAAAACAAGCCATTCTCCATCTCTCCAGTGCCAGAAAAGCTGTAAAATATATAAAATGTTCCAGGTTCACTGTGATATTGTTTGCCCCTGCCATTGCCAGTCAACTAAACACCTAGTGTGTGTGTGTGTGTGTGTGTTGAGTTAATGCTAGAGCTGCGTTATAAGCTCTTGAGTTGTCACGACACTCAGTCAGTCACGTTACTGAAAGAAAACTACCCGCACTGCACTCTACAACGTCCATTACATCTGTAACTGAAGCCAAGCTAGCAAACAAGCCACCATTAGAGGAAGGAAAATCCTTGAGATAATAAATTGCCAACTGAAGCTTAACCTTGAGGAAATCCTTATAGGGTCACATTCACAAACTCACAAATATAGTAATATTACACAAGAATCCAAAATTGGTGTATTTATTTGTGATCCAATAAGATAAGATTTACTCGAGCTTAAGCTTCAATGTACAAGTTATTTCTCTCAATGATTTTCCTTCCTATAATGCTGGCACCGTGGCTTGGTGTCAGTTGTCTAGAAGAAAATACACTTTAATATTATTTATTTGGTTGAGGGTTAAATGAACCCCCTAGACACTTTTAGTGTGAAGCAACGGATTATGGAAAACGGCTAACATGGTTTCTCAAGTTCGTAGTATTCCCTAGGTATTTAATTTTTGTGTGACAGGCTTTACACACAGAGTGTGTCTTGTCCAACTCACGCTTCCCTGTGTGTTCATAAAATCCGAAATGTGCCCAGATGTTTGCTCTTAAAACGCTAGGTGCATTTTTTATCTCTCAATCTTTTTCTCCTTCTGCCATTACCATACTACCACATATGTGACGGAGACGGATGACGTAAGTTGCCAAACTCTGTCAGTATTTAAAAAAAAAAAAAAAAGCACTTGTAAACTAAGCCGCAACAAGCAAGCAACATCTTTCATAAAATATTACTGTGTGTCTGTCTGTCTGTCAGTCCCTTTTATGCATGCACTGAGCCAGAGACCCCCCTTCCCCCACAGCTGCCTGACTGACACTGACAGTCAGAGAGACCCCCCCCCTTCCCCCACAGCTGAGCTGCCTGACAGTGACACTGACAGAGATCCCCTCCCCCCACAGCTGAGCTGACACACTGACAGAGACCTTTCCACACCTTCCCCAATCCCCCACAGCACTGACAGAGACCCCCCTTCCCCTGACCCCCACAGCTGACACTGACAGAGACCCCCCTCCCCCCACAGCTGATCTGACACACTGACAGAGACCTTCCTTCCCACACCTTCCCCAATCCCCCACAGCACTGACAGAGACCCCCCCTTCCCGAGACCCCCACAGTTGACACTGACAGAGACCCCACCCCCACTGACACTGACAGTTCGAGACCCCCCCTGCCACCGCAGAACACTACCCCCGACCGACCGTCCCCTGTCCCAGGTCCCCCCCATCACAGACATCCCCCCCCAGAGATACAGAGAGACCCCCATGTTTAATACAATTATTCGTTTGGACTTAACATACCTGCTGTGTGACTGTGTGGGTTGTTGTGCATTGCATTGCAGAGGAGGACAGGTGCTATGCTCTCTGGGCTCCAGTGGCTGGCTGGCTGGCGTGTGGCATGGCGGCTGGGCCTGGGACGACCACGGTGAGGCGGGCAGTGCTGGCTGGCTGCGATGGGGATGCTTGGGGCTCCAGGTCCTAGATGGCTGCAACACTCAGGGCTCCTGTGTGGACTGGAGTGTGGACTGGCTTGGCTACCTGGCTGGCTTCTTGGCTGCAAGGCCGCAGGTGGGACGCCGATACATGCGGGGGATGTTCTTGCTGCGCCTCGGCCCGGGTCAAAGAGAGGGAAGAGGAGAGGCGGAGCCTTTTTATTAAGCTCCCGCACTAATCCACCAATCAGCTGTGTTCTTGTGACTTCCTGCACTAATCCACCAATCAGTTGTGTTCTTGTGACTTTTTCTCCCAGGCACGATAGGGCGTGACCGCGGCTGATGGCGTCATTTCCCAATCGATGTTGACGGTACCCCGAATCGATGCAGAATCTCGAAGGGTCGCATCGCGATGCATCGATGCGCTGATTATATTCCGCAGGCCTAGACCACTGACTCCAGTCCAATCCACTGTGTAGCTGTTGTGTTGAACACATGAGAAATGGTAAAGTTAGTGTCGTCCCAAAAACTTACCGTCAGTTCACCGGTAACGGCTTTTCTCTTCAATCCTTCCAGGACGGCCTACTATTGGGAGATTGTGGCTCCGCCTCACCGGAAACACAACTAATTTGCAGCTGTTTAAAAGGGTCCCATCCATCCTTAGCTCCAGTTTATAGGAAGTCGTTTCCAACCGAACCTTAAGGAATAGTTAATCAAACAGCTACTTATAAATACATATACATATACATTTATATTATACATATTCTTTAGAATTTTCCACCACATAGGGAGGGATGTAGGCCGGCCGTCCTGGAAGGATTGAAGAAAAAAGCCGTTACCGGTGAACTAACGGTAAGTTTTCTCCTTTCATCCTTCCAGGACGGCCTACTATTGAGAGGATAATAAAGGAATCCATACAGGCCTACCTCAGGGCGGGACCACTGCCTGTAAGACCTTTCTGCCAAAGGCCAGTTCTTGTTGCGACAGTACTTCCACACGATAGGGCTTTAGGAAGGTATCTTGACTGGACCAAGTAGCAGCATGGCGGATCTGTTCCCAGGATGCTCCGGCTTTTTCGGCCCAGGAAGTTGCCATGCCCCTTGTGGAATGAGCCTTTAGGGTTGTTGGTGTGGGGGGTACCTGACACCTTATAAGACATACTAATGGCTTGTTTAATCCACCTGGAGATTGAGGGTTTTGATGCTTGTAAACCCTTCCTTGGTCCAGAATGTAGAACCAATAAGTGACTAGATCTTCTAAAACTCTTGGTTCTTTCTAGATATGCCAGAAGGCATCTTCTAACATGCAAGCAATGGAATTTTTGTTCCTTTGCACATTTAGGTTTCTCACAAAATGATGGGAGAACCATCTCTTGATTCTTAAGAAAGGATGTCACTACCTTGGGCAGGTATAGTGGATCTGGTTTAAGAATCACCCTGTCCTGGAGAATTCTCATAAAGGGTTCTTTCATAGATAAGCTTTGCAAATCACCCACTCTCCTGGCTGTGGTGATTGCTAACAAAAAAGTTAATTTAATAGACAAAATGTCTAAACTGATTTTGTCTAAGGGTTCAAACGCTTCACTAGATAACGCCTCTAGTACCAGCGTTAAGTTCCAGGCCGGAACAATAGTTCTGTTTATTGGAGATACTCTACTCCGAGCCAACAGAAATCTTTTAATTAAAGGTTCTTGGGCTAACCTTTTGTCTAAAAAAACAGAAAGTGCAGCTATCTGTACTTTAAGGGTGTTCACCGTCACTCCCTTATCTACCCCATCCTGCAAAAAATCCAGGATCCTTGGGGTTGAGGCAGAGGAATCATTCTTCTGATTCTGCCAAGTACAAAAAGTTTTCCAGATTTTCGAATAAATTTTTCTAGTTACTGGCTTTCTACTAGAAAGGAGGGTCTCAATGACTCTGTCTGAGCATCCTTTTTCTTTTAATATCTGTCGTTCTCTATCCAGATTGTTGATCTGGGGTGAATCAGAGTTCCTTGTAGTGACTGTTCTAGTATTTTTCAAGGAACTGTCACAATTAGAGACACCAGGGTTGCAAATCACAACACTTTTTGCGACCATAGTTTGTGACTCTGCAGAACTCTTGATATTAACTTTTGTAGTGGAAAGACATAGGTTTGCTTGAAAGGCCCAGGAGGTACTGGGGCCCTCAAGCCCAGCATATCCTTCTATACTCTCAGAAGGAAGAACTGTTCTAATTTTTGGCTCTGTGTGACAAACATGTTCACTCCTGCTTGACAATTTGTGGGGTTCAGTTTCCATTCTATCTGTTGGGTGAGATGGTGACTGATTCCCAATAGCTCTGCTGATTTTAGCTGAGTCCCCATATCGTCCAGAGATGGGATCCCCCTTTTGCCTAGTAGGTACTGAAGCCCTACTACCTTGACCCAAATTTTCATAAGGATCCTTGGCTCTGCCAACAGGCGAGGAGGAGAACCTCTGGACTGCCTGAGAAAAGCTTGATGTTTTCCGCACATTGTAATGTGTAGGAAAGAATTTCTTACCTCCAACATTGTCATACAGACATTTTGGTACAGATCTTTTTTGACCATGAACATGTTCACCCTGGAGAACTTTTGTTCTATTTTTAAGGGACAAGTCATAGTTGATTTTAGTACCGCTTGGGAGACCAACTCCAATTGGTACCCTTCCCGATGCAGAAAGTAGGGACTGGCAGAGATGTTTTCCCATTGGGAAGCAAGATGGGATAGTCTGCCCCCTACACTGACTCTGACGTCAGTTAGATTCTTTGGGTTTTGGCCCTGGCTTGAGGAACAACAATTTGTCCTCTTGTTTTCCTTTTCCAGAGCCTTTCTTCCTAGCCTTAAATGGTCTTTTTTGATTTTTGCCTTGGAAGTTTTGAAAGGAATATCTTCCTGATTTATCCTTTCTCTTGATGGGGAATTTTTTCCCCTTTTCTGCGGATCTGGACAAGGTCTCATCAAGTCCTGAACCGAAAAGTAATGAACCTTTAAAAGGTAGGGCACAAAGTCTTGCTTTAGAGTTTGTATCACCTTCCCAAGCTTTGACCCAAAGCGCCCTTCTAGCAGAATTTACCAATGCTGCTGTTTTAGCAGATGCTGCCAATGATTCCACAGCTGCATCTGCTAGATAGGATGCAGCTTTACTAATCATGTTTAAGGAATTTACTAAATCTTGTGATCCTGCCATACTGCGGACATGTTTTAACAATTCCTTAAGCCAATAGTCTGTATTCCTGGCCATGCAGGTATCAGCTAAGGCTATAGTAGTAGTGTATGCATTTGAATCCCAGGCTTTACTTAATGCAGATTCAATCCTGCGATCCATGGGATCTGTAATATGCCCGGCATTTTCAAAGGACAAATCTGTTCCTTTTGATAACTGTGCCAGGGGAGCATCAAGTTTGGGGTTTTTTGTAAAAACTTCTAATTCCTGAGGCTCAAAGGGAAACCTTTTCCAGTTTTTTGGTCTGGAAAAGGCATGTGTAGGTACCTTCCATTCCTGATGTACTATGTCCTTTAATGACTGGTGAATGGGAATGGTTCTGTACTGGGCTTTTCCCAAGCCTTTGTACACTTTGTCTTTGCAAGAAGACTTTTTTGTTGGAATAGGAATCTCTTCAGGTGTCATATACCACTTTGAGAAGATTTTGCATGTATTCCAAGGAAAAAAGTTTTTTAACTTTTTCCCCTTCACTGTCACTTTCAGAGTCTTCCTCTGAACTTTGAAGAGTCTCTTAGACAGCTAGAACCCTCTTCTGGATCCTCCTGTTCCCTAACCTGAGTTGAGGGAATGGATAAATTGTCTTCCCAGAGGGATGGGGGTTCCATTAACCCCTCAGCGTCTTGGGGGGATGCATTGTCTGCTCCTTCCAAAGCTGGAACTAGAGGGACGGTTGCTGGGGCTTTAAAGGAATGAACAGCAGCTGCCATTTCTTCCCTCATAGTTTTAAGCAAATCTTTCATAAGGTCCTGGCCTGCCAATGTGTTAATACAAGTCTGGCATAAAGGCTTTGTGTAAGACCTAGATAACCTAACCCCACATTCCCCACATTTTTTAGTTGAGGATGGGGGTCTGGCAGGGGCTTCCTGTGCCGGTGGTGTACCTGTGACAACACATGAAAAGACAAGAAGAAAGGACACCATGAAGCGACTTCTTGCCTATCACTACGGCAAAATACAGGAAAAAGCATGGCATGGCATACCTGTCGTAATAGACAGCAGTGGGCCACCATAGGTATCACTTACCCGATCCTGTCGCCACCTGTGTTGCCGCTTTCTCCCCTTTGAGGACTGCGGCTGCTTGTGTCTCTTTTTGGGGCTTTCGCCCTCTCGGAATCGGAGAGTCAGTCATAGTATCACAGAGTTCGCTCCGATCCGGCGTCTCCTCCACGCTGGGTTTCTTCCGGGAGTCAGCCGCTCCGCCCCTTCCGCCGGAACTTCCTGTCTCCATAGCGAGGCTTGGGGCTCACCGCTCGGCCTGAAATTCAAAATCCTTACCCCCAGCGAAGTGAATGGAGGAGACTTCCTGCAGAGACCAGCAGGACTTCAGGTATGAGGGACCCCACGAGGCAAACCGCACTACCTGGTATGTTTGGCGACCTGAAAGCTCCTCTTTCCGAGGACACAGCTAGGGAGGAACCTGCTATTAGGCCGACCGAAGCTGCCTTCCAGGGGTACCGTCTTGGCCAGCTATTTGCCTCAGGTTAGTAAAAAAACAAACGTTCCGGTGTGAGGTTGGAAACACAACTGAACTGGAGCTAAGGATGGGTGGGACCCTTTTAAACAGCTGCAAATTAGTTGTGTTTCCGGTGAGGCGGAGCCACAATCTCCCAATAGTAGGCCGTCCTGGAAGGATGAAAGGAGAAAAATAAATAAGTATTTTCAAGTGGTGATCAATAGATGGGGATAATGAAAATAAATAAATAAAAAAAATAATTCAATAAATAAAGTCTTTTCAAGTGGTGATCAAGTGCAAAGTGCTTTTTGCTCAATAAACAGAGGTTCGAGACTTTTGTGACGTGGATTCCTCTTTTCCAATGGCTTGTGGTAAAATTGAATGACTTACCAGAATTATTGGGTCCTATCTGCTGTATAGCACTAAGACCTACAGCGCTTGGAGGCCGTCCAGGCCCAATTGGGAATCCCCTTTATGGATAATCCTGGTGGGATGCAGGTTGGGTCCCTCCTTACCCGATCTCGGTCCTCAGGATATGGGGTTATAAAAGAAAGGCTCCAGATAGTATAGTATCGTTTAAAAAGTTTATTAATCAAACAGTTTTAAAATAAGGAGCAAAGAAAAACTCCAAAACTCCAAATTGCAGGCAAAAACGCTATCAGGCACTTCCTGGCAGAGTGGCGAGCGGAGTGTCCCGACTTGCGTTCCACGTAGTGCGTAGCATGCCGACGTGCGTTCCACAACCTTGAAGCCTTTCGTCACTTCCTGTGACATTATCAAAAGCTTTTGATAACGTCACAGGAAGTGACGAAACGCGTCAAGGTTGTGGAACGCACGTCTGCACGCTACGCACTATGTTTTACATTCATCAGGAATTTTGCTCAAATAGCAAGACCTCTGAATGATTTGCTACGGAAGGAGACAAGAGAAGGGGAATCGCAATCAAAAGTCAAGGAAATACCCCAGAAGGGGCCTCGGAGATCGAGGGAGTCCATTCAGGCTCAGTGGAACCCTAAGTGTGAACAAGCTTTCTGGAAGCTGAAAGAAAGTCTCACTAAAGCCCCGGTGTTAGCCTATGCGGATCCAACGAAACCCTACGAGTTGCCTGTCGATGCTAGTCAGGATGGATTAGGCGGGTTGCTGTGCCAGGAGAACGTGGGGAGATTGCGTCCTATTGCATATGTGAGTCGCAGTCTAACTCCTTCAGAGAAGAACTATCCTATACACAAACTGGAGTTCCTAGCCCTCAAGTGGGCAGTAGTGGATAAATTAGGAGACTACCTCTATGGGGCCTACTTCATAGTCAAGACTGATAACAATCCACTAACTTACCTGTTAACCACTGCCAAACTGGATGCTACTGGACACCGGTGGTTGGCTGCTTTATCTGAATTCTAGTTTAGTCTGAAGTACCAATAACAAGACAAAAAGATTTCCAAGCTCTCCTTATCGACCAATCTGCGACCAACCGAATTGACCTGTCCAACAGTACGCGTTAAAAACAGGGGTTTAGTTGCACACATTTGCAAATACATGCGTAAGCCACAGAGCCCCGTCAAGGCACCCCATTATCTGTAGTCCTAACTCTAAATTCTGAGAGTCTACAACAATGGAAGCACATGCATTTAATGGACAGGTGTAGGACAGATATACCTGAATGGAGCCCACCCCTTCTTAAAGGCACAGGGGCACACTGAACATCCAGCCTATTGCACAATGGCAGCAAAGATGTCAGTGCATTGCCTGGTCAATATAGTCTATAACAAAAACAACTGGTTACTGTCCACACCTGTAACTGGTCTCTGCAGCAAGGAGCATTGGAAGGGCGATGCATATAACAAGACAAAAAGATTTCCAAGCTCTCCTTACCGACCAATCTGCGACCAACCAAATTGACCTGTCCAACAGTACGCGTTAAAAACAGGGGTTTAGTTGCACACATTTGCAAATACATGCGTAAGCCACAGAGCCCCGTCAAGGCACCCCATTATCTGTGGTCCTAACTCTAAATTCTGAGAGTCTACAACAATGGAAGCACATGCATTTAATGGACAGGTGTAGGACAGATATACCTGAAGGGAGCCCACCCCTTCTTAAAGGCACAGGGGCACACTGAAAATCCAGCCTATTGCACAATAGCAGCAAAGATGTCAGTGCGTTGCCTGGTCAATATAGTCTATAACAAAAACAACTGGTTACTGTCCACACCTGTAACTGGTCTCTGCAGCAAGGAGCATTGGAAGGGCGATGCATATAACAAAACAAAAAGATTTCCAAGCTCTCCTTACCGACCAATCTGCGACCAACCAAATTGACCTGTCCAACAGTACGCATTAAAAACAGGGGTTTAGTTGCACACATTTGCAAATACATGCGTAAGCCACAGAGCCCCGTCAAGGCACCCCATTATCTGTGGTCCTAACTCTAAATTCTGAGAGTCTACAACAATGGAAGCACATGCATTTAATGGACAGGTGTAGGACAGATATACCTGAAGGGAGCCCACCCCTTCTTAAAGGCACAAGGGCACACTGAAAATCCAGCCTATTGCACAATGGCAGCAAAGATGTCAGTGCGTTGCCTGGTCAATATAGTCTATAACAAAAACAACTGGTTACTGTCCACACCTGTAACTGGTCTCTGCAGCAAGGAGCATTGGAAGGGCGATGCATATAACAAAACAAAAAGATTTCCAAGCTCTCCTTACCAACCAATCTGCGACCAACCAAATTGACCTGTCCAACAGTACGCATTAAAAACAGGGGTTTAGTTGCACACATTTGCAAATACATGCGTAAGCCACAGAGCCCCATCAAGGCACCCCATTATCTGTGGTCCTAACTCTAAATTCTGAGAGTCTACAACAATGGAAGCACATGCATTTAATGGACAGGTGTAGGACAGATATACCTGAAGGGAGCCCACCCCTTCTTAAAGGCACAGGGGCACACTGAACATCCAGCCTATTGCACAATGGCAGCAAAGATGTCAGTGCGTTGGACAGGTCAATTCGGTTGGTCGCAGATTGGTCGGTAAGGAGAGCTTGGAAATCTTTTTGTCTTGTTATATGCGTCTCCCTTCCAATGCTCCTTGCTGCAGAGACCAGTTACAGGTGTGGACAGTAACCAGTTGTTTTTGTTATAGACTATATTGACCAGGCAACGCACTGACATCTTTGCTGCCATTGTGCAATAGGCTGGATGAAAACCAGTAATAACTTAGAACCCGTCCCCTGGTACGGTCCACGCCAATCCCTCACTGACACAGAGGATCCACCTCCAGTGTAGTCACCTGCCGCTAGTCCGGACCCTGACAAACATCTTGGCTGTGGACACCAATGTTACTACAATCTATCATGTTCAACATATGCTTCATATACGCATTGAATGCAGGTTCACACTGCTATTGCATATATTTTATAATATTGTCTATGTTGTTGTAATGGACTCCACTGATCAGTCCAAACATATTTTTACTTTATGTATTTACCAATTCTATCATTGTCAAATAAATCATTTGAAATTTATGGTACTATGGGCCTGATTCATAGTACAGTGAATTGGCGTTTTGGCGGGTTTTTTGCGAACCGGCGAATTCGTACGTCACAATTGGTATTCAGAGAACGGCGGGTGGAAAATAGCGCCTAGTGTGAGATTCATTAAGATGCAACAAGGTCAGAGCGCAACTTAAAAACACGCCAGCTAAAAGCTTGACTAAAGTTTTGCCAAATTTTCCCCTGTACCCCCAAAAATCCCAAATCACTGTGGAAGGTGTGGAAGACAATTTGGAGATGACTGGCTTTTAAAAAATGTCAAAAACTGACTTAGAAAGAGAGATATCTGCGAAAGTGTAGAAAGGTTAAAAAGCTCCTCCAGCCCCGAGCTGCGAACACGCGAATGTGAACATGCGCAACGCCAAATAGGCTCAAAAAATTCCGCCAGCGCGATTTTGGGCAATTTTTTTTTTGAATACCGATTGACAATCCGCTGTCTTGGCCATAGAAAATGGAAAAAACCGGCGGAATTGGAAAAACATGCACACTTCCAACAAGGGATCCCTTAGTAAACACCATCACATTACATACACCTTTCCTGCTAACTCAGAAATCATAACAGTGAAATCTACAGTGTTTATATAGAACCTGCACATTATCTGAAAAAACCCACAAAATATAACATTGGGGAACGGGTCGTCAGATAGAACAAAAATAGATGTAAAACATATTTTAAAGAAAGATTATTAGCATTTCACACATATCAAGGAAATGTCACAATTTGGACAATATTTTATGTGTTTCAAAAGAATGTTTTTCTAAATATATTGCAAATACTACCTTTTCTTCCATATGGGTATGGCCAAGTGTTACCATTTTACTACACATTTAACTGAAGGTATATATATATATCCCCATACTTGGCTAATTAGCAAAGTATGCCCAACAAACAAATATAGCTTTAGCTCACAATATTGCTACATATTGACTTTATGTGGCATCTTTTGTATTTTGTTCATGTCTTTAGATTAAAAGTTTGCTGATACACATGCCTTTTTCAAACATGAACAAAATTAATGATGTGAACATTTGGAGGTTTGGAGATATCCAATTGTTGCCCATACAGAGGGCTCCTTCTGGATTCGAACTTACAAACCTACAGCAGGAAGGCAGACTCCCTAATCATTGTGCTATTTCTCAGTGAGCGTTGGGTGTTTTCCTCATGCCGTCAAAATGCTCACATGGGAACAGGGGCCATTGAACTGAATAGGATTGGATTTTTTGGCTGTTTTGGGAGTTGATCCTTGAGCTGCACAAATCCCCCTCAAACGCCCCCAAACGGGCTACGTTCACATGTAGGTGTTTGTGGTCTGTTTTTGGGGCTTTTTTAGGTGATTTCATATAACAATGCCTGCACAAAAAATGCATGTCAAAACGCCTGTGAAAACGCCAGCAAAAACACCCATAAGAACGCATGATATAATTGCCACGCCAAAATTAGGGATGTTCATGAGTGATGAGTCAGATTGTTGGCTTACATATCTGTTCAATCTTCACAATCTCACTTCCCAAATCCCAAAAGGTGTGTTTCAATTGTTTAATGACTAGCAAACTTGAAGAGAGAATTTTATCAATTCACATATATACACACCTACATACATACATACATGTATTTGGGCTGTTTAGGTCTCTCTCCTCCTCCTCATTTCTATTTCCCTTTTTTTGGCAACTGAGCATGCTCCAAAACACACAGGACACAAACAGTTAAATTTTTGCCTGGGAGTTAACATTCTGGGTGTGTGTTTGCTTTGATTATATATAGCTCACTCAGACATCAGGAAAGATTTGACCTACGAAGAGGTCCAATATATTGTGTGTCACATGCTTTATGGTTAACATTTGGGGGCCTTTGTTATTTATGGAGGTGCGATTTGGCTGTGTTGTGTGTTGACTCTCTAAGTATTTATTGCTGTTAACATAATTGTGTATTGTTCTGTCAATCTGCACATGCATCTGTAGATTATGGGCTCTTTGTCGATGTATATCGTCTAAATGTTGTACAAAGGTTGTTTTTGTTTTAAAAATACAAATCTGTGGCTTCAATGGGATACTGTGGAGACTGTGCTAAAAATATGTCATGTGAAATGTTTGAGCTGTGTATTTGTGTAATAAACAGCATGTTTCAAATTTTTTTTTCAAATGTCTTCATGTGTCTAAATAAAGTTTTCTGGTGTCCACAAATGTATGTATTTGTATTTCTTTTTTTAAGTTAAATATGCTTAATGGTTGTGTAAGGTGACTATTGTTCGCGAATTCGCTAATATACAAAACCGCGTTCTCACATTTATACATGCAACCGGAAACGAAACTTTTGGTGCGTGCACACGTTTCCGGAAATTGTCCAGGCCCTCTCGCAAGTGTGTGCATCATGGCTCCTGTACTGTTTACTGCCGAAATTGTGGCATTTGTGTGTAAGGTAAGGAGGGGGGGGGGTGAATGTGCGAGATGGGGGATGGGGGGATGGTGGCTGGGTGGGTCGCTTATCTAGCGGGTGTGCAATTAACTTTTGGTCTGCTGATCTGCGCATGCACTTTCTGCCTAATAGATGTGATCTAGAAGCTTCCTGTTATAGAAACTTCCTAGATGTGAACCTGTTCCCTACACATATATATATATATATTTTTTTTTTTGGTATATATGTATATATATATATATATATATATATTTTTTTTGGTATATCTGTGTGTGTATATATATATATATATATATATATATATATATATATATATATATATATATATATATATATATATTTATTTTTGGTATATATGTGTGTGTGTATGTATGTGTATATATATATATATATATATATATATATATATATATATATATATATATATATAAAACACACACACACACACTATATATTATAGACAATATATATAATCTATATATTAGAGACAATATATATACTATGTATATATTATATACAATATATATACATTATATACAATATGTATACATTATAGAATATGTTATATACCATATATTAGTGTATATAATAGGGAACAGGTTCACATCTCTGAACTTTCTATATAGATATAGATAGGCATACCCTGCTTTAAGTAGACTCACTTTATATACACTCGTGAGTAAGGACACAGCTTGTTCAGCTTGCCATGACACTGCTCACAAACCATAAGTGACAGGGATAACAAATTTAGGGAGCAACGAGAGGGTACCCAGGACTACACCATATCCATTTTGTGGCTGGCCAGCTTGCCTAGGTAATCTATCATGTCATAGTCCTGGATCCCCTTAACATGCTCCCACATGGTTTGGGAGCAAGCCCATGTCAATGTGGCCAAAATTTACAATGGAGCTGGTGTATTTTCATGCATTGAGAAAAGAAAAAAGGGATTGCTTCACTTTAAGTACATTTTCGGTTTACATACATGCCCTGGTCCCATTGTGTACTTAAAGTGGGGTATGCCTGTATATAGATAGATTTGATTCGTTTCTACTTTTACACAAAATGAAACACAATTATCTGTGACAGATTGCTCTGACGCTTTGGAATCTGTCTACATAAAGACAAATGTATTGCCCCTTTTCATATATGCAAGATTAGAAACATTATATTCCCTAAATACATAATGCCAAAAATTATTGCCTTAAATACATACATACACACTGCAAGCTCTGCACCGTTTGTCTTGTTGGAGACTCGCCATCATAAGCTGGATCTGCACACAGCAGCTAATTTGTTCACCTGAGATGGAATCAGTGCTCACAAAAATATGGACTGGTCATGTCTTCAAAGGATTGCATTGGACAAATCACCTCTAAACGAAACACATGAGTGTATAATCACTTGTCTTAATGGATCACATTCCCAGCACACGCATCTCACACTGCCATATGTGTTTCAATGGGGGTGTCCATTGCAAGTTAAATACGCCCCCAGATCCCATTGCTTTGTTAATTTACAGATATAACTGGAATCTGATGGCACTGCTGTCCACCACTATGCCATCAAATTCTGCTGGGGAACTTTAACCACTTGCCGACTGCCTAACGCCGATCTACGTCGGCAGTCAGCCCCTCGCAGGCAAAGTGACGTAGGGCTACGTCACTAGCTTGTGAGGGTCTAGGGAGCGAGCGCGCGCCTCCGGAGGCGCGCTCCCGCGTGGTCACGGACCCCCCCGCGCGTGTGACCGGCGGACCCGATGTCCGCCGGTCACTCGGCGATCGGCGGGGGAGAGGGAGAATGTCAGGCAGCTTGTGTAAACAAGCCACCTGTCATTCTCCTTGCTGTTAGGATACTGATCACTCGGATCTAGTATGTAGATCCGTTGATCAGTGTCCATACAGCTCAAGCCCCAGCCAATCACAGTAGAAAGCACGCCCCTAGGGATACACACAGCCCCTTCCTCCCAAATAAAGTTAACCCCTTCACTACCAGTGTATTTTTACAGTAACAGTGCATATATATAGCACTGATTACTGTAGAAATGTCACTGGTAACCCCAAAAGTGTCAAAAATGTCAGTCAAGGGTCCGATCTGTCCGCCCCAATGTCGCAGTACCGCAAAAAAAATCGCAGATCGCCGCCATTACACGTTAAAAAAAAAACAACAAAAATGACAGAAATCTTTCCCTTTGTTAGTAAACGCGATAACTTTTGCGCAAACCAATCAAAATACACTTTTTGCGATTTTTTTTACCAAACATAGGTAGCATAAAACAAATTGGCCGAAAAAGTAAAAAAATTTTGATTTTTAAATTTTTTTTTGGGGAATTTCATATAAAAAAATGTGAAAAATATTGCTATTTTTGCAAAATTGACGCTCTTTTTTTGTTTATAGCGCGTGATCAAAAAATCGCACAGGTGATCAAATACCACCAAAAGAAAGCTCTGTTTGTGGGGAAAAAAAGGACGCCAAATTCGTTTAGGTACAGCGTCGCACGACCGCGCAATTGTCCGTTAAAGTCACGCAGTGCCGAATCGCAAAATACCCCCTGGTCGGAATGGGGGTAAAATCTTCCGGGGCTTAAGTGGTTAAAAAGGATTATGTGTGATTGTGTGGATAATTCTGACACATTAAATTCACATCTCCCACATCCCATGTGCTCCTCTTGCAGGAATAGCGAATCCAGGGTAATTCAGCACAGCATAATGAACAGACACACCCAATCAGACAGCTCATGTTAAAAGGGACCTGAAAAGCAATCTGCATGGCTTGCTTTTCCAAGCATTGGCTAGTTTAGTGAGCCTGGACTAATAACAGTCACTGTAATGCTACCCATACTGCTGTCCTTTTAACATGGTGACAAAAGTTGATACTTATGCTACATGTGTGTAAAGTTACTTGCACCCTGCTAAATGGACAGCAATAAGGTTGTAAATACAGTGACTGTAATTAACATGCCAAGGGCTATGAATTGTACATGTATTCTAGCTAAATATAGCAGCTTCATTAGGAAATATTTAATTTACATCTCTCTTATCTCCATCTCTGCTGCATGTTATTTTGGCAGAGGAATTCTATCCCATCAGCAGAGGAAGCACAAGGCTGTGCAGTGATGGACAGTGCACCCTGTGTACCCATTGGCTAAGGAGGCAGCAGGAAGTGGATCAGCCTGCCTCCTGTTACCTCCTCAGCCAATGAGTAGCTGAAAGGCTCTTAAGTCCCTTCCTCCTAACATCTCCTGAGTCCCAGGCCTTCCAGCTAGTTTAGTGTGCTTACTATGCATTTATCCTTCGACGTTTCTCCTGCCTTATGTGTCAACTGGCTACTGTCTCCTGCACACTTCATGGATGGTGGGTCAAGGGCCCCTACAGGCACTCTGGCCCCCTACATGTGTATTGGCTGTCCCCCCCTGATGGCGGCCCTGGGTGTG
The DNA here is from genome assembly GCF_965119305.1 of Pelophylax lessonae. Classification (NCBI taxonomy): domain Eukaryota; kingdom Metazoa; phylum Chordata; class Amphibia; order Anura; family Ranidae; genus Pelophylax; species Pelophylax lessonae. The sequence continues at coordinate 159,258,323 of NC_138775.1, forward strand.
TAATGAAAGGACAATTGTCAAAATGTCTAGATCATGTAGAAGAAATCACCAGTTGGGGCAACCTATGTCATGGAGGTAGATTTGGACATCGATGTCTATGTATCACCAGAAATGGGATTCTTTGTTCTACAAAATCTCAAAGACGACCTAGCATGTTTTTGTAAGACTGTACTTTTTTGGACATACTTGGACTCAAACATACATTGCTCTTTCCACAGCTCCTCCTCCTCTGGGGGTATGAGCAGGTGAACATGCATCTTCACCAAAAGTACAAAATGATGTGTCGTCTCCGGATGAGGCTGCTGCGGAGATTTAACTTCCTGCCTTTAGTGGTGGATCTTCAGCGGGCCTGGAGTGATGCCAAAAGGCGCTCACCCAGGCTCCTTAAAAAGGCTGTGGAGCAAATCTCCGGTAAGTAAAAATATACATGACATGTGACCAGATAGGTTATAATTTTGTGGGTAGGTGGACATGTGTTTAGGTATGCAACAACACAAATACCAACAACCCCCCCTCCCCTCCCTCTCGCTCCTACCTTTCCTACCTCCATCAAGTGTCTCTTCACAACCTTTAATACTACTATGTACATGATTTTTTTTAATGTTTATTTTTTCTCTTCTGCTTCTAGCAAAAGCGGACGGGCGACACCCTTTTGTACTTTTGGTGAAGAAGGGGAGGAGGAGGACTGCCACATTGAACTATGCCTTCAGAGGCAGCGAGCCATTTGAGCTGCTACAAATTGTGGATCGTAAGTAGAAAAATGTACATTGTAGAAATGTCTAATCTCTAATTACATTTCACAGAGCCCCCTTTACATCGGAGTCTCCAGACTTACTACACTGTAAGAGGGAAGTGTGAAGTCTCTGATGTAAGGAGAGTTCAGGGAACCATTATTTGAGTGGGAAAGCTGGGGACTCTAGTGTAAAAGGGAACTCTGTGGTCACCAAAGCTCCCCCATACATCTGAGCTTACAGAGACCCCCTTACACTTCCCTTCCTCAGTCCGACACAGTCAAGGGCACAACAAGTCCCAACGCAGAATACTACATGCTTGGACTTGTACTGCTCTCTGTAGGGGACTAAGGAACTACTGCCTGCTATGCTAAGACTTGTAGTGCCCTCTGTTAGGGACTAAGGATTCCTCAGTTCTCCACATTCTAGGGCACTATAAGTCCCAGCATAGTGGGCTGTCATACCTCAGTCCCTCACAGCTCGGGGCAAAAACAACAGAGTTAAACATCTAAAGGACAACTCCAAACCAAACTAACAATAATGGACAGAGTCCATATGCTCTATAATGTCAAAGACCCGCTACCCCTCACCTTCCACCTTGGGTGCTGTCATTGTGTAGGGCAGAGGGCTCCATCTCCACCATGTTTGGCTTTCATGTCAGATATGCAGGACTTGCTCAGCTCCACTCTCTTCCCTGGCAACTGACTCTGGCGTCATTGGGGGTCTTTCCTCCTCTAGAAAACACCCAGGGGCCCTCTCCTTGTCCCCCAGCCACCCAGGGCCTTCTTCTCCTCCTCCTCCACCAACCATTTTCGAAATCTTCCAAATTCCCTGGGGCTACTCACCCCTTTGCATAGTAGACACCACAAATCTATGAGCAGCCTGCAAAATATCAAGTATGGGCCTGGTTACCTGTATGTTCCGGGTCCAGGGCGGAGCTCTCCTCCCAGAGCAACAACCGATGATAGCAGAGTGAGTTGACCAGGCAGTAACTTCCTACTGGTGCAGGTACACACCTACCGATTCCTCAACATCTTAGGATAACATGATCAGACGGCCAATCCCCAGTCAGAGAAGGAGTAGTAAGTGTCAGCGGACAACAGACACCTGGCAGACGCAGTGAAGGGACTGCAGCACACTGCTGCCAATTTTAGATCCGAGGATTGAAAGCAATCTTTGACTTGGGCGATTTCCCTGACTGCGCCCTTCAAAATGTTGGTGCTCCGCCACTGGCTGCAAGGCCCCTGTAGGTGCGAGGCCTTAGGCGACCGTTTAATTTGCATGGTGCCCTCCTGTTTTAAAACATGCTCAATGCATCTCATTGGTGTAAGTGCACTTCTATGTTCTGAATTGTAGGGGCATTGAGTATGGTGCTAGCATGATGAGAGGTTACTGCCTATTTGTGTCCATAAATAATATATAATGTATTATTTTTGTTGTTAATTTTTTTGTTTATTTTTTTAGAAACCAGTAATGAGGATCTGGAGCCTTAGACTTCTCAGGCCCAGTGTAAGTAATGTGGATGTGCTGTTGTGTTGTGTATTAGGTCGAACTTGGAGGAATGATTGTTTGTTTTGTTTTCTTTTGTGGTTGATGTAACTTCAGCAAGAGAGGAGCCTCAGGCAGGGCCAAGTCGCCTGGATCCGGGCCAGGAACACACAGTTGCCCAAGAAGAGGCCAATTGGTCAGACTCAGATGAGGACCTGGGCTCTCCTCAAATGGGAAGTAAGTATTCTACATGTGTTTGTGTGTTCAATGTGTCCTGGGAAATATAAGGGCTGTAATATATATATTTTGATATTGGGGTTTTGTAGCAGCTGACATTGAGGATGTTTGTTGTGGAGGACTGGGGAAGAGGGGCCGCTGCTTACCCAGTCCACTGTAACTACTACCTTCAATGTTTCCAGACTACTTTCTGTGTGCCTTTATCAAATAGCTTTTGTTCAAGGATTGTATCCGTGTCTTTGTGTTTCTAGGAGATACGACACCATCCCCCCATGAAGGGTCTCCCCCATCCTCCCCCACTCCAGGGGTGGAGGCAGATGATGTTAGTGGCTCCCCTGAACTAGTCTGTAAGTACCTAAAAATAGATTCTCACATGTATTGTGTGTGCTAGGATGATGTGTATCTAGGATAATCTAAGTTGGAGTCAAAGCAAGTGTAGTTTTGCTATATGTGACAGGAAGGTTGGTCATGAAACACTCTTGCTTAACCTTCATGTTTGAAAGGTGGTTTTGGGGAGCATTACAGGACATGTTATATTTTTGAAGTTTTCTCAAGCCACCCTATTCTAAATTGGTGTTAGTTTCTCTACATTGGAAATGGTGTGCTTTGTACTTGTAAATTTTTTGGGGACATTGTAATTTACTCATGTCCTGATTTAGTCAACACTGAAAATGTGTGTTTATCAATCTTTCATAAATACTCTTCCTCGGTAATGTACCACATTCCAGTTCACAATTTGTGTTCTTTTTGTGCAGTTTCTCCTGAGCCAGCAAGCCCATCCTGTTCGGGGGGCCAAAAAAAACGTGATGATGGTAAGTTGTGTGCTTTTGCAGTAATGTGTCTACTTAGTAAGTGGAGAAATGCTAACTGTGTATGTCCCCGATCAGGCTTCAAGTTGTTCTAAAGGCAGCAGGTTCTTTATGTGAATGCATTCTATGCATTAGTATTCCAAGTGATAGGTGTGCATATTCCCCCTAAGACTTACTGGGGCCATTTTCTTACTGTCTAAAATTTTGCACAAATACTTGTCTGGAACAGACTCCCCCTCCTCCTTAACTGAGGTGACAGCATGCCAATATTGCCTCCTGATGCTGTCACTCCTAATCATTGAGACCATCGGAAGGGAGGGGGGCAAGGCTGGCTCACAGACTAGTGCCTGAACAGGCACAGGGTGCTTGGCTTCATCTCATGTGCCTCCATAGCAAGCTGCCTGCTGTGGGGTCAACCAACAGGAGGGAGGTGCCTAGAGGTGTGTACAGGGGCCATGTAAAAAGGAGGATTGTTATTTCTCTCGTCCCCAAAAACCTAGAGAGTGTAAGTCTAACCTGATTAGTTTTCCGCAGCCCTCCAAAAATGATATGTTTCCAACAATTAGAACAGGCAGGGCTGAGGCACAAAAAACATCAGAGAAACACAATCAGCACAAAAGCAGGGAGTATGTATCCTTAACGCTACAAGCTTCACCCAGAAGAATGACGCTTGCACTGTACAAATCTGCATCACCACCGTTTCAATGTCTAAATAAAACTTTCAGGGAAGTGTGGAGGGGTAATGAGTGGGTGTTAGAGCGTTTTCATGACTGCGTAACCTACAGTTAGCGTGAGTCCATTTGTTGAGAAACTTTTTCTTCTCTCTTAACACAGCTGGGATGGCGGAAAGGAGATCAGGGGAGCAGACACATCTGCTCCGTCCAGAACTGTCCCTCAAAATTCCTAAGGGTGAGTCTCTACTATGTGTCAGGTTCAATCTATAGACAGTAAGAGGGAGAGAGAACGCTCCACAGATTCCAATGGTGATAGAGATAAATGTGTGCACATGTATCGTGTTGACCAATTGAACCCAAAACACCTTACATTCTTCAAAATGATTGCTTGTGTTTACATGCAGAAAAGCCTTTTACTTAGCTTTGGTGGAACTGCTACTAACATTGCAAGCCATCTTATGTAACCTTTTGAACAATTAGAGTTGAAAGTTTGAGTTCAAGGTTTACAACAGAAATTTAGCATATTTGCTTCAGAGTGTTCATAAAAACCAACCAATAGACTCCTAAGCATATTTGTTGAGGCACATTAATTACAATCCTTGTTAGGATCATTTTGCATAAAACTAATTGTCATGTCTTTTTCTACCCAGGGCACACCCACCTCACCAGCGAGGTAATGCTGGCGTATTTAAAATGGTGTGGAGAACGCATTATGTTATTGGAGCAGCTGTGTGGGGTGGATCCGGACCCTAAGGAGCCATTTGTGCGGAATGTCACGCCTTTGACTAGTTCATTCAAAAAAAAAAAAAAATAAATAAACAAAAAAATATTTTAAACAAAAATTTTAAAAAATGTTTATGTAAAAAAACCCTTTTTTTGGTTAAAAAAAACAAAAATGTTAAAAAAACCCTTTTTTTGGGGGGAAAAAAAAATGTTAAAAAAAACCCTTTCCTGACAGACTCCATGGCAGCATACGTTCGGGTAGGCTCCGCCTCCTCTCCTACCTCATAGGACCCCACTCCCATAAATCTTTGCTCCCTTTCAGCATCAGTGTTCCTTTTTCGTCCTCCTCATACATATGTCTGATGTTCCTACTATCTGGTCCTGTATATCGGTGGCAGACTGAGTTTTGGGGTCTCCGATAAGCCCTGGCTCTTAGCGGGGTATGGAGGGGGCAATGGAAGAGACCCTTAGCTGGAGCTATGTGGTTTGGCCGAGAGAGCCCTGCTGCTGCGGGTGGCCCTTTATTGCCTGAAGGCACAAGCTGGTGTTGCGTCTCCTGGACTCGGTTATGCTATCGGAGGGTGGTAAGCCCTTATATGGGACCATTTCTTTTCCTCATTTTATGCTTATCTTTCGTTTTTAGTGCCTTTTTTGTCTATGCTCGTGTCTAGGGTGTTTTTCTGTCAGTTATTGCTCAGGGTTTGCCAGTTCTGTAGCTTAGTACTTACTTATGGTGCTTCTTGGCCGCCGCCACGGTCTTTGCCGCTACTTCCGGGTTGTTCGGCGCTTCTGGGCATGCGCAGTACGCTCTGAGTATCGGAGTCGTCGCGCATGCGCAGTGGTGCGGTCTGACGTCACGCGCGGTTGCGCAATACGGCGTGTCACGGCCCGGCGGTCTATTTAAACTTAGGATTAGACCGGAGCTGGCGGGAAGGTCGGCATATCGGTAGCCTCCCCCAGACTCCGGTCCTGTGGTTAAGGTAAGAAGATTCCTTCCCCTGGGGGTCTTGCTTTCTGGGTAAATGGGACTGATGGTTATGTCCTCTTCCTATTAGGATTCCTATCCCTAACTAGTGCACCATTGAGTTTACTCGAGCAATGGACTCATCGCCGCCCCCTAGTGGCCAGCCTGCTCTTTCTAGGTATGTGCTGGTTTTAACAGTTTTAATGCCCTGTTTCTCTTTCATCTTTCTTATGGCTTGTTGTATATGTCTGTCTCAGCTCTCTTAGGTCTGATCAACAGCCCCGCACACGCAGCGAAGACAGTCAGGCAAATACGCAAAACCAGCGCTCCTCATCTAAGTCTAAGCGCAGCTCCTCCCACAGCAGGGGACGTGAGCACCATTCCTCCTCGCACCATGGCAGCTCAGAACGCCCGCAAGGGAAAAAATGCTGGGGTTGCCGTACCCTGATACCAGACGGTTCCTCTTTGTGCAAACCCTGTTATACCCAAGCTACGGGTGAAAGGGAAAAAACGGACAAACATATTGAGGAGGTGGTACGCAGAGTTTTAAAGGACTCTCTTGCTGAATTGCATAAGCCAAGCACTTCTGCAGGTCCGTCACGCTCTCCTGACAGAGATTTGTCGGTTCAGGATCCGTTTGAGTCCTCCCAACCCAGCCATACATCTATCCTCCCGTCTGAGTCCGATTCCGATTCGGATGACTCCGGTACTGGATTTGAATTTGCCCTCGTGTCTTAGTTAAAGCGGTGAGAGAGGCCCTTGACTGGGAGGATCCTGCTGTCTCTTCTCCTAAGCAGAAGAAATATTTCAAGCAGTTATGCAAAGAGCGTTTAAATTTCCCATTTCTAGAGGAACTGGGAGATATAATGTCGGAAGAATGGAGCAAAGTGGAAAGGAAAAATTCCATGACCACTAAAGTATCGAAGCTCTATCCTTTTAAACAGGAAAAGGTGAAATACTTGGAGTCATCTCCTAGTGTGGATGCAGCAGTGATGCGTCTGGTGAAACACGTCACTCTCCCAATGGAGGATACAGCATCATTTAGAGATCCTTTGGATCGGAGGATTGACGCTGATCTTAAGCGTGCATACCTATCAGCCGGCATGGCCTGTAAGCCAGCAATGGCTTTGGCTACAATTTCCAAGGCCAAGGAGGTTTGGGTTAATGCCCATGAAGATACTCTTGGAGGAGTTTCGGAGGAAGTGCTCCAAAGGTCTCCTATACAGGAGCTGAAGATGGTAGCGGGCTTCTTGGGGGAGGCTTCCTTAGATACTATTCGCCTTTTGGCCCGGGTTATGCTGGCCTCTGTTACGGCCAAACGTGCCCTTTGGCTTTGGCCCTGGGTTGCCGATGCTGCCTCTAAACTGGCTTGGTGTAGGATTCCCTTTGAGGGTTCTTCCCTCTTTGGGAATAAACTAGATGCAGCCATAACTCGGGCCACAGGTGGAAAATGTGGGTTCCTTCCCCAGGACAAATGCCCAAGCAATCAGAAACGCTCTTTCCCAAGGAGGCAAAACGCTAATCGTTCTATGGAAGCGCACAGCTACAAACCAGGAAAATCCTATGGGAGAAGCTGGAAGTCAAGACAGTCCTCCTTTCAGAAAGGCCCCAAGGGCTCTTCGTCCGGTGACCGGGAGGCCACCAAATCCTTTTGAGGTTGGTCCCGTCCAGTCTGTTCCGGTAGGGGCCAGGTTGCTCCAATTTCGGGACGTCTGGGCGGCCTCGATCCAGGATCCCTGGGTTCTGAATGTTGTGTCGCAAGGGCACTCTTGGACGTTCAACAACGTTCCCAAACCCAGGTTCATTGCAACTTCCCTTCCTCCTGCAGCAGAAAAGAAGAAGGTTCTTCTCAGTTATGTAGATACCCTACTGGATCAACGAGCTGTCGTACTAGTTCCCGAAGAGGAAAGGGGTCAAGGAGTATATTCGCCTCTTTTTCTTGTCCAGAAAAAGAACGGCACTTGGCGCCCGGTAATAGTTCTAACTTATCTCAACAGATCTATACATCGAGAGAGATTCAAGATGGAGTCCCTAATTACAATACAGCACTCGGTTCTCCCAGGAGATTGGTTGGCATCAATAGACCTAAAAGATGCATACTTCCACGTTCCTGTGGCAAAAGAGTATCATCAGTTCCTCCGATTTGCTGTCAATCATGTCCACATGCAATTTACATGTCTTCCCTTTGGGCTCTCGACTTCGCCTCGCACCTTCTCCAAGACGCTATTGGCCATTGTGGCTCTCATCAGAACCAGAGGTATCAGATTACATCATTACCTGGACGATCTCCTTCTTCTGTCCATGGACAGGTCCCAGCTACTGCTACATCTGGAGCAGGTGATTCGTACTCTTCAGGAGTTCGGGTGGATTCTCAATCTGGAGAAGAGCTATCTGGTGCCCACGCAGTCCCTGGTTTTTTTCGGAGCACTGTTCAATACGGTGAATTGCACCATATCTCTTCCAGAAGAGAAAATTCCAGTGGTCCAGAGCAGGGTGGCTCTCGCCCTCGCTGCCTCCCAGCTCACTGCTCGTCAGTGTCTAAAGGTGGTAGGGACTCTAGTGGCTACCTCACCCATGGTGAAGTGGGCTCTGTGGAGGCTGAGACCCTTTCAGAAGGGGTTTCTCCACCAGTGGACGACAGAGAACCTGTCACAGATTATTTATCTAACACCATTCATGAAGGGGTGTCTTCCTTGGTGGCTACGCTGTGCAAATCTAACCAACTGCCACTCAATTGCTCCAATTTCGTGGGTGACGATAACCTCCGATGCCAGCAGTACCGGCTGGGGAGCTCACTGCCGGTCAGAAGTGGCACAGGGCAGGTGGAATTTCGCCAGTCACGGAGTGGTGTCCAACATCCTAGAGCTACGAGCCACCTTCAAAGCCCTCCAGGCTTTTCACCATCTGACTCAAGGGGCCTCAGTGTTACTCAGGATGGACAACACCACGGCAGTGGCATACGTCAAGAGGCAAGGTGGAACCCGCAGCATGTCTCTACTCCAGGAGATTGATCCAATTATGTCTTGGGCCCAGCAACACCTGGCCAACCTCTCAGCGGTCTTTGTCCCGGGGGTATTGAATACGCAAGCAGACTTCCTGTCCAGATTCCAGTTGGACAACAACGAATGGTCCCTCCATCAGGAGGTGTTCAATTGGGTTCTGTCTCTAGGAGTCTCACCGGAGGTGGATCTTTTTGCGAGTCCACACAACAAAAAACTTCAGAAGTATTACACAAGGTTCAGGGATCCTCGAGCCTTCGGGGTGGATGCCCTCACGGACAGATGGAACTTCCAAGTTGCCTATGCCTTTCCACCGGTGCCAATAGTACTCCAATTCCTTCGGAGACTGAAGATGGAGGAAGTAGAGGTCATAGCGATAGTTCCCTTCTGGCCCAACAGGCCTTGGTTTCCTCTGCTGTCCCTTCTCAGCCTCAGGGATCCGATCCCTCTGCCTCTCAGGCCAGACCTTCTATCGCAGGGGCCTACTCTACATCCGTGCCCTGCGCGTCTACACCTCAAGGTCTGGTTCTTGAGAGGGAGAGGCTGGAGGCCCTCGGATGTCCAGAAGAGGTGATCCCCACTCTTATGAGCTTGAGGAGGGCTAGCACCAACAGAGTGTATGAGAGAATCTGGGCAAGGTTTCTGAGTCATCAAGCCCAGGGTTTGGGTCCAGCAGGGGCACCTACCATTCAGCAAGTATTGAGTTTCCTACAGTCTGGTTTAGATCTGTCCCTCTCGGTCTCTTCTCTCCGGGTGCAAGTTTCTGCCATCTCAGCTTTCACCGGAATTCAGTGGGCAAGACATCAACTGATCCAACCGTTTTTTAAGGGCGCAGTCAGGCTCAGGCCGCAGAGAAAACCTAGATTCCCGAAATGGGATATTCCGTTGGTCCTGGACTTCTTTTCTTCGAAAGAGGTTGCTTCCATGTCCATCAGGGAGCTTACGTTGAAGACGGTATTTCTGGTGGCTATCACCTCTGCCAAGAGGGTCTCAGAGATACACAATTTGGGCTGCAAAGAGCCTTTTCTGACCTTTTTTCAGGACAGGGTGGTCCTAATCCCTATGTTGGGGTCAAACCCTAAAGTTACATCTGTCTTCCATGAAAATTCTGAGATAGTTCTGCCCCCCTTCAGAACAAATGATGAATCCTTAGTCCATCCTTTAGATGTGGGAGACACTCTGAGTCAATACTTAGAGGCCACATCCTCCTTTCGGCAATCGAATTTCCTGTTTGTTCTTCTCCATGGGAATAAGAAAGGTACTCGTGCATCTTCAAGAGCGGTGGCTGCATGGATTGTCCAGGCTATACAATGGGCATATAGAGCAAAAGGCTTGGCTCCTCCAGAGGCGATTACGGCTCATTCTACCAGAAGCATTGCTACATCCTGGGCAGTTTCTAAACACGTCGCGCCTGATGTGATCTGTAAAGCAGCCGCTTGGTCATCTGTGAATACCTTCCTTACACATTACTGTGTTGAACCTGCTGCCTTATCTTCAGTTAACTTTGGCGTTCAAGTTTTGTCAGTTGACAGTGCCAATTAAAGTTTTCTTTGTTCAGCATCTTCCCACCCGGGAGTGTATAGCGAGTTATTTCCCGAACGTATGCTGCCATGGAGTCTGTCAGGAAAACGGAAAATTGATATCAAATACTTACCGTAATTTTCCTTTCCTGATGGACTCCATGGCAGCAGGAGTCCCCTCCCAATTCCTGAGTAGGCTAGTTACAGAACACTGATGCTGAAAGGGAGCAAAGATTTATGGGAGTGGGGTCCTATGAGGTAGGAGAGGAGGCGGAGCCTACCCGAACGTATGCTGCCATGGAGTCCATCAGGAAAGGAAAATTACGGTAAGTATTTGATATCAATTTTCCGTTTTTTTTTGGGAAAAAAATAAAAAAAATGTTTAGAAAAAACCCTTTTTTTGGGAAAAAAATAAAAAAAAATGTTTAAAAAAAACCCTTTTTTTGGGAAAAAAAATAAAAAAATGTTTTAAAAAAAAAAACATTTTTTTGGGGGAAAAAAATACAAAATGTTTAAAAAAAAAAACATTTTTTTGGGAAAAAAAATACAAAATGTTTAAAAAAAACCTTTTTTTGGGGAAAAAAATGTTTAAAAAAACCCTTTTTTTGGGAAAAAAATGAAAAAAATGTTTAGAAAAAACCTTTTTTTTGGGAAAAAAATAAAAAAAATGTTTAGAAAAAACCCTTTTCTCTATCGCTCATTGACAGACGTAGTCTTCTTTATTCTCAAGAGCTGGGTTATGTTGTCTCCGCAGGAGTAGGACTAGGCAGAATGACAAAACGTTCTGGCTCCACCCTAGGGGCAGTCCCTGAGGGTATATCCTCCCTCTCTCTGCTACAGGGAATCAGTTTTTTTCTGTCTAGTCAGGAGTAAGGACCTAAGTTCCTTGCTGGGATCTTTTGGTCCTGGCAAGACTTTTTTTCTTTAAGAAAAAGACATTTTTTAGGTAGTTTTCTCCAGTGTGTTTTTCCTGTGAGATCTTCAAGCAAAAATGCCGGACTGGGCGACACTTGTGGTCACCCCAGCCGGCCTACGAGCGCGCGCAGACCATGGCATTGCGCTTGGTCGGCCGCGACATATTCAAGTAAGTATGCGGGGCCGGGCGACGGGCTGGATGTTGAGATCCAGTGGTCACCCCGGTTTCTGCCTAAAAGCGCGTGCAGACCAGTGCGCTGAGTCGGCCGCGACGGAGTCCCAGCAAAGGGACTGACTTTGCGAGTTAAAAGCTCGCTTGGACGCCAGGTACCAGAGAGTCGAGGCGTCCACAAACCCCCACCCCGGTGGAGAGGGTATTGTGAAGAAAGGGTGCCTGTCGGTTCGGTATGGTGAGTAAACGTTCCCTTTTTTCCTCATTATGAGGCAGTATATATTATGGGCCCCTCCATATATGGTCAGTATATATCTGATACTTACAAGTCCCCCTTGTAATACAGCATGTGTTTGTGGGAAGTGGACTTGGTTCAAGAACTAACACTCTACCCAGCAGACTGTAACATTACAGCAGACATAGGAGGTATAATCCTACCTTATGTGCAGTGTATCTCTGTAGATCCATATGTCACCTCTTAGCAGAGTGCAGGTGGATGTGCTGGGAAGACGATATCGGCGGTCCGCCGCCATTTTGCCGTAGACCGAATGCATGTATGTCCTCAGGTCACGCCGGCCGCCATGTTTTTGGAGTCTTATGTCTCTTCTATGGGGGTGGCCATGTTTTGTGAGCCCAGCTACCTCGTGGAGGGCTGGGAAAGCCGGAAGGCGTACACAGGGGGCGGAGCCACGCCTTCTGCCCGGGAAAAAGCAAACAGCTCCTTCCAGTCTGTGTAAGACAGACGCTGACTGCAGTTTGTTGGAAACTGCACTGCATCGGTTGGTGAGCCTTGGGGGTCCCTCTCTCTCTCTCTGGGATCGAGAAGCAGGTACTCTGAGGGGCGCTATTGCGCTAGGGGGAGACACACAAAAAAAAAAAAAAAAAAAGTTTTTTTTTTTTTGTTTTGCTGGCAAAGGGTGTCCTGTATTAACATGGACCCTGCCACTCATGTATCTCCTCCGGATCCCCTCGAGGGGTCTGCGGGATCCTCCAGCACCCCATTGACAATTGAATCTTTGTCAGCTATTATGGAAACTTTTGTGTCCCGGGTGGAAGTGGCTTGTCAGGGACAGGGCGCAAGAAAGCGACCCCCGCCTAACCCCTTATTATCTGAAACTTCGGATTCAGACTCTGAGCCTATTTCTGCAGTTGCAGGTACTTCATCTGGTATTGGTGTCTCGGGTCCTGTCTCTTCAGACAGTGAGGAGGATGTTTCGGCATCCGCCATAGCCCGAGAGGAAGCGTTGGTAAACGCACTCATTGTATCTGTTCAAGAGACTTTAAGGTTACAGGGTATTCCATCAGAAATAGCTGAAACTGAGATCCCTTTTGGGACTAAAAAGCGCATCAAAGTGGCGAAGGTTTTTCCATTGCCCAAATGTTTTGGCAATCCAATCGAAGAAGAATGGCGTCTGCCAAAACGCACTTTTAATATTTCTAAACGCATTGACAGGCGTTATCCGTTTGAGGAAACCCTTATTAAGAAATGGACAGAACCACCTGTGGTGGATTCACCGATTGCTAGATTGAATAAAGCCACGGTTATTCCTTTAGAAGACGCTCCGTCTTTTAAAGATCCAGTGGATCGCAAGATAGAAGCTATGTCTCGCACCATGTTTTCCTTGATTGGATCAGCTTTCAGACCAATAATTGCTATTGGTCTGGTTTCGCAGGCTGTAACTGAATGGACCAAGTGGTTACGCCGGGACTTAGAAGAAGTCCCTCAGGCGGTATCAGATTTGTTGGAACAAATGATACAGGGGTTACAGTTTGTATGTGATGCGGCGTTAGACGCCACTCCATTAATGGCGCGAGCATCAGTCTCAGCAGTGGTTCTCAGGCGTACATTGTGGCTAAAAGGTTGGTTAGCCGACCAAGGTTCCAAAAAAGCATTGGCTAATATCCCCTTTTCAGGAGAGCGTCTATTTGGAGCCAACTTAGATGAGATCATTAAGGATCTCACCGGTGGAAAAAGCACCTTTTTACCGCAAAATTTTAAAGGTAGAGGAACTCGTCAAAGACGAGGGCCTTCTTTTTCTGCTCACAAGAGGTTTTTTCGTCCAGCGGGTGAAAAAACTAAGTCCTCCAAAGCTCCTACAGGAGGCGTCAGGGGTCGTTGGTCGGGCAAGCAAAAGCCCGCCCCCTCCAGACCTGAAGATAAACCATCCAAAGCCTGAAGGTGCGCCCCCACCCATAACTGGGGTGGGGGGACGTCTTCGCCGGTTCCCGGATCCATGGCTTTCCAGAATCCCGGACAAATGGGTTTGCGAAGTCATAAGGTCAGGGTACAAGATCGAGTTTCGATCTCTCCCACCGGCGCGATTCTTCCCTTCCAATATCCGTCTATCCGCAGATCGTTTAGAAGATCTGCGGAGAGCAGTCACAGATTTACTACAACAAGGAGTGGTAGTCCACGTTCCTTGGACAGAACGGTTTCAAGGGTTTTATTCAAACCTGTTTACAATACCCAGGAAAGAGGGCAAAGTGCGTCCAATTCTGGACTTAAGAGCACTCAATTCTTTCGTCAACATAAGAAGATTCAGAATGGAGTCCATTCGCACGGTAGCAGCCTTCCTGCATCCAGGGGATGTCCTAGCGTCCATAGACATCAAGGACGCCTATCTTCACATTCCCATTTTCGCAGGACATCAGCGTTTTCTACGCTTTTCCGTAGAGGAGAACCACTATCAGTTTGTGGCGTTACCTTTCGGTCTCGCCACGGCTCCGCGGGTCTTCACAAAGGTGTTGGCCCCAATGTTGGCACTTCTGCGCCAAAGAGGTATATCGATTCTAGGTTACCTAGACGATCTTCTGCTTCATGCAGAGTCTCCTCAGACCTTGCTACAAAACATAGAAATTACTATGATTTCTTTACAGGAATTCGGGTGGCTGGTGAACCAGCAAAAGTCATTTCTGGTTCCCACCCAGAGGCTCGAATATCTGGGTCTAATTCTAGACACAGTCAGGACAAGAGTTTTTCTTCCGGTAGGGAAACTCCGAAAGATTCAATCAGCAGTCCAATTGTTACTGTCCAACAGCTGGTCTTCCCTTCGGACTTGCATGAGGGTTCTGGGGCTGATGGTGGCTTCATTCGAAGCAGTCCCATTTGCCCAGTCCCATACCCGAATTCTTCAGCAAGAGATTCTTCTCAGATGGAATCGGAATCCGGAATCCCTGGACAATCAGATACGATTGAGCAAACAGACCAGAGAGTCTCTGGTTTGGTGGCTTCGGTCTCCAATGCTCAGCCAGGGAAAGTCATTTCTGCCAATATATTGGACGATAGTGACCACGGATGCCAGTCTATCCGGATGGGGAGGAATTCTTGGTCAGTTATCTGTCCAGGGACTTTGGTCCCCGGAAGAATCCAGGTTACCGATAAATGTATTGGAACTGAGAGCGATCAGACTTTGTCTGATTCACTGGACCGAGCAGCTCCAGGGCAGCCCGGTTCGGATCCAGTCGGACAATGCCACGGCCGTGGCTTATGTCAATCATCAGGGGGGCACCAAGAGTGTCCGAGCGGCCAAAGAAGTGGCTTGCATTCTTCGCTGGGCGGAACGATTTGTTCCAGCAATCTCTGCGGTGTTCATTCCGGGGGTGGAGAATTGGCAGGCAGATTATCTCAGCCGTCAGACCCTGGATCAGGGGAATGGTCCCTCCATCCAGACGTTTTCCACCAGTTGTGCCTACGGTGGGGCACCCCGGATGTGGATCTGTTGGCATCACGATTCAACAGGAAAGTTCAGAGATTCGTGGCTCGCTCCCGCGATCCTCTAGCAGAAACCGCAGACGCACTGATCGCCCCGTGGGGGCAATACCAGCTAATATATGCCTTCCCTCCTCTCGCGTTACTGCCAAGACTTCTTCGCAGGGTAGAGGAGGAAGGAATCCCAGTAATCCTGGTAGCTCCGGACTGGCCTCGTCGAGCTTGGTACGCCGACATGGTCAGACTGGTGGCGGACGTCCCATGGAGACTTCCTCTCAGGGAAGATCTACTGTCTCAGGGACCGATCTTCCATCCTGCTTTACGATCGCTGGCTTTAACGGCCTGGCTATTGAGACCCAGGTGCTGAAGGACAAAGGTTTGTCAGCTTCAGTTATTCCTACTCTAGTTGAAGCAAGGAAAGCGACTTCCAGAAAGATTTATCATCGCACATGGAAGTCCTACATTGCATGGTGTGAACCTTTGGGGTTCCGTCCTCGGTCTTATTCGATTAGTCGAATATTGGCTTTTCTGCAACAAGGGGTTGAGCAGAAACTGGCCTTGAGTACTATCAAGGGTCAGGTCTCAGCATTAGCCATCTTCTTTCAGAAGCCTTTGGCTACTCATTCCTTGGTGCGGAATTTCATCCAGGGGGTGCGACATCTGGCTCCGCCAGTGCACGCGCCGTTACCCCCCTGGGATCTTAATTTAGTGTTGTCGGTTCTTCAGAAACCTCCCTTTGAAGATATTAGGGAGATTCCTCTACCCACGTTGTCCCAGAAGGTGGCCTTCTTGGTGGCTATTACTTCTGCACGCAGGGTGTCAGAACTGGCCGCATTATCTTGTCGTTCACCATATCTGGTGGTTCATAGAGATAAGGTGGTTCTTCGTCCGAATCCATCCTTCCTACCAAAAGTGGTTTCAGAATTTCATCTGAATGAAGAAATTGTATTACCTTCCCTGTGTCCTAAGCCCAGTCATCCTCGGGAATTTGCTTTGCACTCCTTGGATGTGGTCCGGGCGATCAGGGTATACTTGAAAACGACAGACTCGTTTCGCAAGACGGATTCACTTTTTGTGATCCCAGATGGACCCAAAAAGGGGTTGCCTGCATCTGCCGCGACCATTTCCAGATGGATCAGACAGACGGTAGTGCAGGCTTATTCTATTAAGGGTCGGGAGCCCCCGTTCCCTGTTAAGGCGCACTCCACTCGGGCACTTAGTGCGTCATGGGCCTTTCGCCATCAGGCGTCAGTGGTCCAGGTGTGCAAAGCGGCTACCTGGTCGTCGGTGCATACCTTCTCTAAACATTATAAAGTTGATGTAATGGCATCGTCTGATGCCTCATTTGGCCGCAAGGTTTTGCAGGCCGCAATTTGAGGAGACCAGTGGTCTACCTCGAGGGTTTTTTTCCGTTGGAAAATTTTTTCTTTAGCCTCATTCTTTGTTTATAATGAGCCTTTAAAACTTCTAGTTTGGCACCGGTTGGGCCTTCTAGATTGGATTTGATTTTGTCAATCCCACCCCTCATTTGTGGCACTGCTTCTGGATGTCCCAGCTCTTGAGAATCAAGAAGACTACGTCTGTCAATGAGCGATAGAGAAAAATGGATTTTTGTAAGAACTTACCGTAAAATCCTTTTCTCTTAAGCTCATTGACAGACGTAGTACCCGCCCCTCTATCATTGAGTTGGGTTGGGTTAACCACTTAAGCCCCGGAGGATTTGGCTGCTAAAGGACCAGACCCCTTTTTTCAACTTGGCACTTCGTGACTTTAACTGATAATTGCTCGGTCATGCAATGCTGTACCTAAACGAAATTTACGTCCTTTTTTTCCCACAAACAGAGCTTTCTTTTGGTGGCATTTGATCACCTCTGCGCTTTTTATTTTTTGCGATATTAATAAAAAAAGAGCGAAAATTTTGCAAAAAAATGACATTTTCAACTTTGTCTTTTAAAAAATATCCAATATACTCAATTTATGTCATTTTTTTTGGCCAAAATATATTTAGCTACATGTCTTTGACAAAAAAAAAATCAATGAGCGTATTTTTATTGGTTTGCGCAAAAGTTATAGCGTCTACAAACTATGGTGTAAATACTGAAATTTACGAAGCTTTAATTTCTGACTGCCTATCTCATTTCATGAAGTGCTAAAATGGCGGGGCAGTACAAAACCCCCCCAAACTACCACTTTTTGGAAAGTAGACATCCTAAGGAATGTTCTGAGAGGCATGTTGAGCTCATTGAATATTTTATTTTTTTGTCACAGGTGTTTGTTTTTTTTTTACACAAAGTTGTCATTGAAATGATATATTGCTCACACATGCCATGGGTATATGTGTAATTACACCCCAAAATATATTCTGCTGCTTCTCCTGAGTACAGGGATACCACATATGTGAGACTTTTTGGGAGCGTAGCTGTGTACGGGAGCCGGAAAACAAATCACCACCATCAGAATTTCAAAGGGCGTACATTTTTCATTGCATTTTCTCACTACCTATAACGGTTTAGGAGGCCCTGAAATGTCAAGATGCCACAAAACCCCCCCAAATGACCCCATTTTGGAAAGTAGACACCCCAAGCTGTTTGCTGAGAGGCATGGTGAGTCCATGGAATATTTTATATTTTGCCACAAGTTTCGGGAAAATTACAATTTTTTTTTTTAATTTTTTTTTTTTACACAACGTTGTCACTAAAAGATAAATTTCTCACACATGACATGGGTATATGTGGAATGACACCCCAAAATACATTCTGCCGCTTCTCCTGAGTATGGGGATGCCCCATGTGTGAGACTTTTTGGGAGCCTAGCTGTGTACAGGACCGCGAAAACCAATCAACACTCTCAGGTTTTCTAATGGCGTAAATTGTTCATGTCACCTCTGCACTACCTGTCGCAGTTTCGGAGGCCCTAAAATTCCAAGATAGCACAAAACCCCCCCAAATGACCCCATTTTGGAAAGTAGACACCCCAAGCTATTTGCTGAGAGGCATGGTGAGTCCATGGAATATTTTATATTTTGCCACAAGTTCCGGGAAATATATATATATATATATTTTTTTTTTTTTTTTACACAAAGCTGTCAGTAAATGATATATTGCTCACACATGCCATGGGTATATGTGAAATGACACCCCAAAATACATTCTGCTGCTTCTCCTGAGTACAGGGATACCCCATGTGTGAGACTTTTTTGCAGTCTAGCCGAGTACAGGACCCCGAAAACCAACCTCCACTTTCAGGCTTTCCAAAGGCGTAAATTGTTGATTTCACTCCTGACTACCTATCACAGTTTCGGAGGCCCTAAAATTCCAAGATAGCACAAAACCCCCCCAAATGACCCCATTTTGGAAAGTAGACACCCCAAGCTGTTTGCTGAGAGGCATGGTGAGTCCATGGAATATTTTATATTTTGCCACAAGTTCCGGGAAATATATATATATATATATTTTTTTTTTTTTTTTACACAAAGCTGTCAGTAAATGATATATTGCTCACACATGCCATGGGTATATGTGAAATGACACCCCAAAATACATTCTGCTGCTTCTCCTGAGTACAGGGATACCCCATGTGTGAGACTTTTTTGCAGTCTAGCCGAGTACAGGACCCCGAAAACCAACCTCCACTTTCAGGCTTTCCAAAGGCGTAAATTGTTGATTTCACTCCTGACTACCTATCACAGTTTCGGAGGCCCTAAAATTCCAAGATAGCACAAAACCCCCCCAAATGACCCCATTTTGGAAAGTAGACACCCCAAGCTGTTTGCTGAGAGGCATGGTGAGTCCATGGAATATTTTATATTTTGCCACAAGTTCCGGGAAATATATATATATATATATATTTTTTTTTTTTTTTTACACAAAGCTGTCAGTAAATGATATATTGCTCACACATGCCATGGGTATATGTGAAATGACACCCCAAAATACATTCTGCTGCTTCTCCTGAGTACAGGGATACCCCATGTGTGAGACTTTTTTGCAGTCTAGCCGAGTACAGGACCCCGAAAACCAACCTCCACTTTCAGGCTTTCCAAGGGCGTAAATTGTTGATTTCACTCCTGACTACCTATCACAGTTTCGGAGGCCCTAAAATTCCAAGATAGCACAAAACCCCCCCAAATGACCCCATTTTGGAAAGTAGACACCCTGAGCTATTTGCAGAGAGGCATGTTGAGTGTTTTGCAGATCTCACTTTTTGTCACAAAGTTTTGGAAATTGAAAAAAGAGGAAAAAAAATGCATTTTCCTGTTTTTTCTTCATTTTCCAAAAAAAATGAGAGCTGCAAAATACTCACCATGCCTCTCAGCAAATAGATTGGAGTGTCTACTTTGCAAAATTGGGTCATTTGGGGGGGTTTTGTGCTATCTTGGAATTTTAGGGCCTCCGAAACTGTGATAGGTAGTCAGGAGTGAAATCAACAATTTACGCCCTTGGAAAGCCTGAAAGTGGAGGTTGGTTTTCGGGGTCCTGTACTCGGCTAGACTGCAAAAAAGTCTCACACATGGGGTATCCCTGTACTCAGGAGAAGCAGCAGAATGTATTTTGGGGTGTCATTTCACATATACCCATGGCATGCGTGAGCATTATATCATTTACTGACAACTTTGTGTTAAAAAAAAAAAAAAAATTATTTTCCCGAAACTTGTGGCAAAATATAAACTATTCCATGGACTCACCATGCTTCTCAGCCAATAGCTTGGAGTGTCTACTTTGCAAAATGGGGTCATTTGGGGGGGTTTTGTGCTATCTTGAAATTTCAGGGCCTCTGAAACTGTGACAGGTAGTCAGGGGTAAAATCAGCAATTTACGCCATTAGAAAACCTGAAGATGTGGATTGGTTTTCGGGGGCGCGTACACAGCTACGCTGCCAAAAAGTCTCACACATGGGGTATCCCTGTACTCAGGAGAAGCAGCAGAATGTATTTTGGGGTGTCATTTCACATATACACATGGCATGTGTGAGCAATATATCATTTAGTGACAACTTTCTGTAAAAAAACAACAAAAAAAAAAGAAATAATAATTTTCCCGACACTTGTAGCAAAATATAAAATATTCCATGGACTCACCATGCCTCTCAGCAAATAGCTTTGGGTGTCTACTTTTCAAAAAGGGGTCATTTGGGGGGTGTTTGAACTGTCCCGGCATTTTATGCTCAATCTTATCCACACATCACCCACTCTTCTAACCACTTGAAAACCAAGCCTTTTCTGTGCCTTTTTGTTTACATGAAAAAATATTTTTTTTTTACTAGAAAATTACTTTGAACCCCCAAACATTATATATTTCTTTAAAGCAGAGGCCCTATAGAATAAAATGGGGGATGTTGCAAATTTTTTTGTCACACGGTATTTGCGCACAGATTTTCCAAACGCAATTTTTGCGAAAAAAATACATTTTTTTTTAATTTATTTCACAAATACACTATATAATTCCAATTTTTTTGGTAAAATTTAAAAGATGATCTTATGCCGAGTTCATAGACACCTGACATGACATGCTTTAAAAATTGCGCACGCCTGCGCAGCGGCAACAACGTACGTACATTTTTAAAAACTTTAAAAGTCTCTACAGGTTACCACTTTAGACTTACAGAGGAGGTCTACTGCAAAAATTACTGCACTCGATCTGGCGATCGCGGCGATACCTCACATGCATGCTGAAATTGCGGTTTACATATGACACTAGACCAACGCTTGCGTGTGCCATTGCGTGCAAGCACGGGGGGAAAGGGGGGGGGCTCAATTTTTTTTTTTTTTTTTTTTTTTTTTTTTTTTTGCTTTTTTATGTTATTTTGACACCTTTCCTTTAATTTTTTTTTTTTAAATCATTTTTATTGTTATCACAGTGAATTTAGATATCCCCTATGATAGCAATCGGTAGTGACAGGTACTCTTTTTTAAAAAAATTGGGGTCTTTTATACTCTAGATCTCTCCTCTGACCT
Organism: Pelophylax lessonae; assembly: GCF_965119305.1. Taxonomy (NCBI): domain Eukaryota; kingdom Metazoa; phylum Chordata; class Amphibia; order Anura; family Ranidae; genus Pelophylax; species Pelophylax lessonae. Next base: position 159,279,217 of record NC_138775.1, read on the forward strand.
TAATGTATCTGACCACGCCAAAATTGGTGTGATAAAATACTTTCCCAATTTCCCAATGGCCCTGTTTATTTCTGGCGAAAAAGAAGTCATGAAATGCTCGTAGCCTCCGGCATCTTAGGCCATAGAGATGATTGGAGCCATTCTAATCTTCAATTAGCTCTATGGTTAGATAACTGAACCACCGGCTGCACTCTCGGGTTAACCGGTGGGACAGGAGAGCCCGAGAAAAACCACGGAAGGCTTCGGAAGGCGGCGGTGGGGGGGGGGGGAGACCCCTCCCACTGCATGTAAAAGCAGTCTAGCGGCCAATTACCTGCTAGGATTGCTTTTACATGTTAGCCGACCGCTGGCTGTAAAAAACGATACCAAGATGATGCCTAAATCTGCAGGCATCATCCTGGTACAACCACTCAAAGTCCAGCAACGTACCAGTACATTGCTGGTCCTTGTTTGGCATATAGGTTTTTTTTTTTTCATGCAGCCTGTGGGCTGAACGGAAAAAAGAGAACCTATCAGAAATCAGCACAGGAATAATGCGTAGTATTACTCATCATTAACCGCCCAAACAACCACCCACTGAATTTAATGATGGGTATACACGACACTATCCACGTATACCAAAATAGGATTTTAACTGCAGTGCTGAAATCAGAAAATCACCACAGCTGCTATCAGCAAAGGTATCCATATATGCTGAGCGCAAACACTGTTTGTGTCAGAATATATAAAATCAATGCGTGGTAGCCGACGAGGGACCTGCAAGAGAAACAGGTCACAAAAGAATGAAAAAACAAACAAAGTACATTAAAAAAAGTACATTAGGAAGAGTAGGACATATAAAATGACTGACACAACAAAAGTTTTTGGATTCTCATCATTAACCGCCCAAACAACCACCCACTGAATTTAATGATGGGTATACACGGCGCTATCCACGTATACCAAAATAAGATTTTAACTGCAGTGCTGAAATCAGAAAATCACCACAGCTGCTATCAGCAAAGGTATCCATATATGCTGAGCGCAAACGCTGTTTGTGTCAGAATATATAAAATCAATGCGTGGTAGCCGACAATTACCTGCAAGAGAAACAGGTCACAAAAGAATGAAAAAACAAACAAAGTACATTAAAAAAAAGTACATTAGGAAGAGTAGGACATATAAAATGACTGACACAACAAAAGTTTTTGGATTCTCATCATTAACCGCCCAAACAACCACCCACTGAATTTAATGATGGGTATACACGGCGCTATCCACGTATACCAAAATAAGATTTTAACTGCAGTGCTGAAATCAGAAAATCACCACAGCTGCTATCAGCAAAGGTATCCATATATGCTGAGCGCAAACGCTGTTTGTGTCAGAATATATAAAATCAATGCGTGGTAGCCGACAATTACCTGCAAGAGAAACAGGTCACAAAAGAATGAAAAAACAAACAAAGGACATTGAAAAAAGTATAGTAGGAAGGAGTAGAAGGACATATAAAATTACTGACACCACAACAGTTTTTGGATCCTTTTATTTTACTTTCTAACTGTTCCTTTATTTCTTGATTTGGGAGGGAGTGCGATCTTCTGCGATCTTCTCTTCCAGCTTGGGTCTCTCAAAATGTCGATGGACATCCAACATCCTTCGAGACCCTGTGTTTATGTGCCCTACACTGTGTCGTGCTGTACCCTACACTAATACTCCACTAGTGTATGGTAGCGCTCAAAACATTCCCCGATGCAGAGACCAGGATGGTCAGGACATTTGGGACAATAATAACGGGTGTCACGCCTAAATCCGCGCCTGCTACAGACACGACATCGTCTTTGGGGTCGTATTTGGGTAGGGGTACTCGGGAGGGCATAAGGAAAATGCCTCTCATGCAGCCGGCTCACTGCATCTGGAAGGGGAAGTTGGGCAGGCATGCCTCCTGGGTACAGGTAGGCAAGGATGACCGCTTCCTGGAATTCCCGGAAGGGTCCAGTTCGTCCTGACGCCTTGTATAGGACAAAGGCGTTCAGCATAGCCAATTGGAAAAGGTAAACAGACACTTTTTTGTACCAGCGTCTGGCTTTACGGGCAACTAAATACGGCGCCAAAAGCTGGTCGTTAAGGTCCACCCCTCCCATGTTAAGGTTATATTCGTGGACACAGAGGGGTTTCTCCATAACGCCAGTTGCCGTAGGGATTTGGACTGTCGTGTCTGCGTGAAGGGAGGACAGAACATAAACATCCCGTGTATCCTTCCACTTCACCGCAAGTAATTTGTCCGTTTTCAAGCAGGCTCTCGCCCCCCGACTAAGACGGGAATTAACAAGCCGTTGGGGGAAGCCCCGGCGATTAGGTCGCACGGTGCCACATGCGCCAATTTGTAAATCAAGCAGGTGACTAAATAGTGGCACGCTTGTGTAAAAATTGTCCACGTACAAATGGTACCCCTTTCCGGATAAGGGTGACACCAAGTCCCAAACAATCTTACCGCTGCTCCCTATGTAGTCTGGGCAGTTCGGGGGCTCCACAGTGCTATCTTTTCCCTCATAGACACGGAAATTAACTGTATAGCCTGTGGCCCTGTCACAGAGCTTATACAACTTGACCCCGTATCTGGCACGCTTGCTGGGGAGGTACTGTTTGATAGCAAGACGGCCAGTAAATTTAATCAGGGACTCGTCAATGCAGACAACTTGTTCGGGGGTAAACAAGGCTGCAAACCGCTGATTGAAGTGGTCTATGAGGGGCCGAATTTTGTGGAGCCGATCGTATGCAGGGTCTCCCCGAGGACGACAGATTTCATTGTCGCTGAAATGCATAAATCGCAGAATTTGCTCGTATCTCCCCCTGGACATGGAGGCAGAGTACATGCGCATATGGTGAGCTGGGCTAGTGGACCAATATAGCCGCAATTCACTTTGTTTAGTTATGCCCATGTGGAGGGAAAGGCCCAGAAAGATCTTAAATTCGGAAACCGTTATAGGATTCCAGCCGAATCGTCTGGCAAGGTGCGAATTTGGGTTGGCGGCGATAAATTGTTGAGCATATAAATTTGATTGATCCACAATAGATCTGAAAAGATCTTCCGTGAAGAACAGCTCAAAAAAGTTCAGGGGCGTAAAACCAGCTGTCTCCACGTGGATTCCAGGTTGGGCGGTGAATGGGGGAAGTACTGGCGCTGTAGAATCAGTGGGTTGCCAATTGGGATATGCCAGCGCATCAGGGAGGGCACTATGGGCTCTACGGGCCTGTCTTCGAATACGCGGTGGCTGCGGGCCACTACTTGTGCTAGCCACCGCACCAGCTTCAACTGCACTTAGGGGACTCGCCACGTCACCAGGTCTTACTGCAGTGCTGGTTGTACTAGGTCCAGGTTGTACTAGGCCGCTGGCGCTTGCCAGGTCGCCAGAAGGATGAGCGGCACTAGTACCCACACTCTGCTCCATACGAGCACCCTGCGATTCCTGCATTTCAACAACACCAGAATGGGGTCGGGTACGCCTGGGTCTAACAGGGACCCATCTGTCGTCGGAGCTGTCTGTCAGGGAGCCGCTGCTGTCATCTGGTTCGTATAATGACCCTGATTCTGCCGGTGAGGCTTCCCCATCGCTCTCACCTGACATGGACATTATACTGTAAATAGCTTCATCACTGTACGAACGTTTAGACATTTTGGTAACTAAATTTACCCGTACAGTGATGCGACTCACAGGTAATAAAAGCACCTGGTTGTCGAAGACTATTTCAAGCGCTACCAAAAAAACTGCTAATGCTAGCAGGGATCAGGCCTGACTCTGCTAACACAGCGGTTTTGTGTCTTGTGTTTTTTGTAAGTGACAGTAATCTATTGATTACTACACTTACCTGGGTGAAAGGGTTAAACGCAGGTGCTGGCCGGAATCAGTGCTGATCGTGCAAACACCGCGTTTTGGGAACCCTAAACTATGGGGGCGCTAGTATAGCTCTGATCAGATCAGATATTGATCTGTTCAAACACTATACTAGAAATGGAAGTGTAGGTGCGTGCGTGCGTGTGTGGTGATCAAGGGGTTACTTCTAAACTATGCGCCGGGGATCTGGGGGGGGGTGGCGGGGACCCTAAACCTCCTTTGGGAAAGAAACTAGCTAGCTAGAGCAACCTCAAGTCACAATGACACCAATACAAAAATACAGTAAAAACAGTATATTATGTGTGTATTAGTGCTAATGTGACAGAGGGTGTAGGGGGTTAACGGGATGTGATCAGGGGGGGATCAGGGGTTTAAATCTTTATTGGAAGGGGCTGGCGGGTATCCTAAGGATAAAAGGAACGGTGGCAAGCGCTAAACCTGGTCACAAGTCACACTTATACGGGTATATAGAAAATACTATATACTGTATACAGTGTGCGTTGTGGCAGGGGGTGTAGGGGTGATCAGGAGGGGATCAGGGGATTAAATCTTTATTGGGCGGGTGGGGGGGACCCTAAACCTGCTTGGGACACAAACTTAGTCGCCTGCGCTAATTCTGATCACAATGACACTAATACAAAAATACAAAAACACAGTATATTACGTTTGTATTAGTGCTGATGTGACAGAGGGTGTAGGGGTTAACTAGCGGTGATCAGGGGGGGATCAGGTGGGATCAGGGGCTTAAATCTTTATTAGGGGGGGGTGGCGGGTAATTCAAGTGGAAAAAGGGGGGTCGCAAGCGCTAGACCTGACCACAAATCACACTTATACGGGTATATAGCAAAATGCTATATACTGTATACGGTGTGTGTTATGGCAGGGGGTGTAGGGGTGATCAGGGGGGGGTCAGGGGCTTAAATCTTTATTGGGAGGGTGGCGGGGACCCTAAACCTTCTTGGGACAGAAACTTAGTCGCCTGCGCTAATTCTGATCACAATGACACTAATACAAAAATACAATAACACCGTATATTGCGTTTGTATTAGTGCTGATGTGACAGAGGGTGTAGGGGTTAACGGCGGTGATCAGGGGGGGTTCAGGGGGGATCAGTGGGTTAAATCTTTATTAGGGGGGGGTGGGGGGTAATTTGAGTGGAAAAGGGGGGGTCGCAAGGGCTACACCTGTTCACAAATCACACTTATACAGGTATATAGGTATATGCTATATGCTGTATATAGTGTGTGTTGTGTCAGGTGCTGTAGGGGTTAATTGGGGGGGCGATCGGGGGTGAAATGTGCCTATCTAACTGTGTATGTACGTGCTTGGTGCTGTACTTACAATTAGATGTGCTCTCCTCTCACGCTGGATCCAAAAAGACCGTTGGGAGGGGAGGGCACATCTCCTCTAAGCCTGTGTTTACATTTCACAGGCTTAGAGGGAGATCTGATTGGGCAGGACCGATCAACAGGTCCAGACCAAAAATGATTGGCCTGGACCTGATGACTGATCGGTTCTGAACCCAATCGAGTCATCGGCGGGACCGCGGGTGCGCGCGCGCGCGCGCCAGAGCGGCGAAGGCTAGTGACGTACCGCTACGTCACTCTGCCTGGCCGGGGCTGACCGCCGCAGTATATAGTCGTGCGGCGGTCGGCAACCGGTTAAATTCTCTGTACTGCTTTAAACAGAACTGATTCCCTGTAGCAGAGAGAGGGAGGATATACCCTCAGGGACTGCCCCTAGGGTGGAGCCAGAACGTTTTGTCATTCTGCCTAGTCCTACTCCTGCGGAGACAACATAACCCAGCTCTTGAGAATCAAGAAGACTACGTCTGTCAATGAGCTTAAGAGAAAAGGATTTTACGGTAAGTTCTTACAAAAATCCATTTTTTTGGGGAAAAAAAATAAAAAAAATGTTTTAAAAAAAAACAATTTTTTGGGGAAAAAAATACAAAATGTTTAAAAAAAACCCTTTTTTGGGAAAAAAATACAAAATGTTTAAAAAAAAACCTTTTTTTGGGAAAAAAAATACAAAATGTTTAGAAAAGACCCTTTTTTTGGGAAAAAAACAACTAAAATTTTTGAAAAATAAAATTTTTTTTAATAAAAATAAAAAAAATAAAAAGTATGTTGCTCGTTGCAACACAAATGTTACATTTGAAATTTTGTTCATTCTATTATATATTTTAATAATATATTTTTTGTACGCTACAGTTGGTAGACACCTACATGTGTTATTAAAAAGAGTTTCTTTTATTACCAAAGTTTTCTTTTTGGTGTACACATCGAATGTCTTTTGTGTTGTATTTGTTTAGTCGAGTGGTGTGGTCTGTAATTGTTAGTATGTTGGCTTTGGTTTATGTTATCCTTGAGACTTGTTTTGAAGCTACATTTGAAGGGAGACCTTTTCTTGGGTCATTATGTGAACATTGAGTTTTCCAAATTTAAATGAAATCATATGTTTGGAGATAGAGAAGCACGTGTGTATAAATGCCTACATTAACCAGGGCCATTACTTGGCTACCAACACTCATAAAAAAACAAAGATCAAACACAAACTAATCATTTTGCATAAAATTTAATTGCATCACCAAAAAAACCACTATAATAAATCATATTGTGCCACCCTCAAATTAAACAAAAAAATGGCCCCACAAATTGGCCAATGTAACAATCATTAACAAAACTAACACAAATAAATAAAAAAATATCAAATTAAGTTGGTGGTGGTGGTGGTGGTGACTGAAGCAGTGTGGTGAACACTGGAAAGGTTCCTGCCATCAAATGGTGGGCCAATAGTCCCATCTGCTCTGGGGTTAGCCTTAGAGTTGTGGTATAGTGGCCCATTATGATCAGATCTTGTGTATGAGGCTGCTGCTGATGCAGGGTGGTGAAGCCTGGAAATGTCCAAGACTGAAGATCTTGTGCCAATAGTCCAATTTGCTCTGTGCTCAGCCTAAGAATTTGGGGAACGTGTGCCATTACCATCAAATTTGTTAGCTGCTGCCCCGAGGCTATTTGATGCTGCTGGTGGTGCAAGGGTTGTGAAGATGTGTGGGGAGTGGTGGTTGATTGGTTGTTGTGGTCCACGGTGCGGGGGGAAATGGCATGTGGGGCTGTTGACAAAGGGTGATGGCCTGGGTAGGAGTGAAATTCTAAAGGTGTGTAGGGAGTGTAGTCATATGGAAGGGGCATTGTGGAACCAGTGCGCAATGAGGTTGTGCAGGAGGATTGCTCATTGAGGGGTGTGGGAGTCCGAACGGAGTGTGAAGTGCTAGGAGTGGCTACAGGAGGAATTGTCCCATCCACAGCTGCCTGACAAGTGGCCAACACTGGCATTACCCTCCCACTACCACAACCTGCAGTGGCAGGTGAGTGAGATGTTTGGGAGGGCTCTGCCAATGGGGCATCTTCAGATCCAAACAGGCATTGGCGTGTGGCCAGCACCTGAGTGTCAACACTTTGCCGATCCCGTTGATGCTGGTCTGCTAAACTTACCAAGCTGTTACGCATATCCTGTTGAACCTGTACCATTGTTGCTACAGATTCCTGTATGAGCCCGAGCAGACGTACTACCTCAGTAGATTGCTGAGTATGCCTCCTTAACTCATTTTGGATCCGATACTCATCAAGCAGCCTCTCGGCTACATCCAGCATAGATGGACGAGGTTGGGTAGGTGACAATCCCTCAGCATCGAAGGCTACCTGAAAGCAGAAGAAATAGACCAAATCATTATCAAACATCATGACTAAATAGTTCAGATTAGTTTGACAACTTAACACCCCAAGCAGAACGTTGAAAAGTTTGATGTGCTTCTAATAAGTACTTGTTCATTGTAATATTATCCAAGCTAGCAACACTTCTGATAATGGGTAGGGATGATTGAACTTTTGAAAAGTTCGGTTCGACCAGAACACCCGAACTTCCCGAAAGTTCGGTTCGGATTTCAGAACCCCATTGAAATCAATGGGACCCGAACTTCTGGAATGAAAAAACACAATTTTTAAGCCCTAAAACCCAATAAATGCCCCTAAAAAGTGCCTAGGGTTCTGGGTCATGCCCCAGGGACTATTAATCACACAAAAAAAAGTTCTTAAAAATTGTCGTTTTTGATAGAGAGCCAATTATTGAAAAAATTAAAAAAAAAAAAAAAAAAGAGAGATTTCTTTGGATTTAGTGTCTGGGGGGTCTAAAAGGTGTATCTGTGAAGTTTCAGCTCTGTAGCATGTCCAGAACCAGAATTACAGCATACCAAACCTTCAAAAATGACTTTTTTGTTTAACCGCACCTTTCTTTTGCTCCTAATCAACGGCTCAGCCAATGTGTATGATGGGGACATAATGCAGTGCACTGGAAACAAGATTAGATTTTTTTTTGGAAAAAGGTGCTGTCTCTTTAAATGTGCATATAATTAACGGGTGTATTTCCACAATGGGGCTATTATTACCAAATGTTTCAAGAAGTCCAAAGATGTATGTAATTGCACTTTATTTCATGTAAAATGGTGTTTGGTGCACTTTAACTTGAATTCTCACAAGAAACAGACATATATGCACGGATACATTGAGGGTTAGGGTTAGGGGTAGGGGCCACAATGTAGTGCACAGTGAACAAGATTAGAGATGTTTTGGATGAATACTGTTGTCTCTTGACTTTGAATAGAAGTAAAGGATGCTTAAAAATTGGGCATTTGGTGGTGCGGACGATGCCTTGACACCATATCCCTATGAAAGTGCTGGTAATGAAGGCAATAATTGCCTTTGTAAGGAAAAAAATTACAATGATATGCATCTGTGTGACAGGTGCGCAAAAATTGTTGTTTGGGTGTTGGCGGAGCCATACCACTGTAAGCCCAAAGAGCTGGTGTTGAAGAATGCGTAAAAATTATGAAGGTGTGCACATGTGGAACAGGTGCGCAAACATGGTAGTTTTGGTGTTGGCGGAGCCTCCTCACCATAACCCCAAAGAGCTGGCTTTGAAGGAGGCCCAAAAATTGTAAAGGTGTGCACCTGTGGAACAGGTTCGCAAACATGATAGTTTTTGTTTAGCATAGCCTCCCCACCTTAACCCCAAAGAGCTGGTGTTGAAGGAGGCCCAAAAATTGTAAAGGTGTGCACCTGTGGAACAGGTGCGCAAACATTGTAGTTTTTGTTTTAGCATAGCCTCCCCACCTTAACCCCAAAGAGCTGGTGTTGAAGGAGGCCCAAAAATTGTAAAGGTGTGCACCTGTGGAACAGGTGCGCAAACATTGTAGTTTTTGTTTTAGCATAGCCTCCCCACCTTAACCCCAAAGAGCTGGTGTTGAAGGAGGCCCAAAAATTGTAAAGGCGTGCCCCTGTGGAACAGGTGCGCAAACATTGTAGTTTTTGTTTTAGCATAGCCTCCCCACCTTAACCCCAAAGAGCTGGTGTTGAAGGAGGCCCAAAAATTGTAAAGGTGTGCACCTGTGGAACAGGTGCGCAAACATTGTAGTTTTTGTTTTAGCATAGCCTCCCCACCTTAACCCCAAAGAGCTGGTGTTGAAGGAGGCCCAAAAATTGTAAAGGTGTGCACCTGTGGAACAGGTGCACAAACATTGTAGTTTTTGTTTTAGCATAGCCTCCCCACCTTAACCCCAAAGAGCTGGTGTTGAAGGAGGCCCAAAAATTGTAAAGGTGTGCCCCTGTGGAACAGGTGCGCAAACATTGTAGTTTTTGTTTTAGCATAGCCTCCCCACCTTAACCCCAAAGAGCTGGTGTTGAAGGAGGCCCAAACATTGTAAAGGCGTGCCCCTGTGGAACAGGTGCGCAAACATTGTAGTTTTTGTTTTAGCATAGCCTCCCCACCTTAACTCCAAAGAGCTGGTGTTGAAGGAGGCCCAAAAATTGTAAAGGTGTGCACCTGTGGAACAGGTGCGCAAACATTGTAGTTTTTGTTTTAGCATAGCCTCCCCACCTTAACCCCAAAGAGCTGGTGTTGAAGGAGGCCCAAAAATTGTAAAGGTGTGCACCTGTGGAACAGGTGCGCAAACATTGTAGTTTTTGTTTAGCATAGCCTCCCCACCTTAACCCCAAAGAGCTGGTGTTGAAGGAGGCCCAAAAATTGTAAAGGTGTGCACCTGTGGAACAGGTGCGCAAACATTGTAGTTTTTGTTATAACCAAAATGAGGTTCTGTGAACGTAAAGAGAATGAGAGAAGGGTTTGAGGGTGGCACTATGGTCCAGGCTTAAACTGAGGCTCAACTGCCACATCACAACGATAGCCTAGTCTACAAGGTCTGCATCAGGTGCATCAAAGCTTGATATCCACGACTGATTCTTCTTAATGAATGTCAAACGGTCGACTGAGTCGGTGGAGAGTCTCGTTCGATGGTCTGTGACGAATCCTCCTGCTGCGCTGAATGCCCGTTCCGATAGGACACTGGAAGCAGGGCAGGCCAACAACTCCATGGCATACTGGGCCAGTTCTGGCCAGTGGTCTAATCTTAAGACCCAGTATGCCAGTGGATCGGATTCGTCACATGAAAAGCCCTCTGTGTCACTTTGTGCCCTCACGTAATCGTCCACCATGTGATGCAGACGCTGTCGATGCGATGTGGCAGCTGAGAGGCCTGGGCGGTGAGGACTAAAAAAAGACCGAAAGGCATCCGTCAACCGCACGCCTTCTCCAACGCTCCTCTCGTGACCACCAGTAGAATCCGTGGTAGGTTGTCCCCGCCCCTGCACCCTACGGGAGTCGGGGAACATGTTCACCAGATTCCTCTTGAGACTGTCCTCAAGGGATTTGATCCTGTGAACTCTCTGGGTGGATGGGAAAAGCTCCGAGACTTTACACTTGTACCGGGGGTCAAGTAGGGTGGCCAACCAATAGTGGTTAGTCTCTTTAATGGCCTTGATTCTGGGGTCCTTTCGCAGGCTCTGAAGCATGATATTTCCCATGCGTCGCAAATTAGCGAAGGCCTGAGAAGCTGAATCCTCGGGGTCACTCATAACGACATTATCTTCAATGGGCTCCTCCTCCTCCCAGCCACGTACTACTCCAAAGTGTCCCGAGGGAGTCAAACTAGGCCTTGCAGATTGCCGCATGTCTTCCTCCTCCTCCTCCTCAAACCCTGCAAAAGTTCCCGCAGAATCGTCCTCCTCCTCCTCTTCCACCCCTGGATCCTGCTCGGGCCTCTGGGAGCTAGGCATAATGGGGTCAGGATTCTCAGGATAAAGGGGGCCTTGAGAGGCAAGGAAGTCCTCCTCTTCCTCCTGCTGCTCTGCCTCCAGTGCCCTGTCCATAATGCCACGCAGAGTGTGCTCCAACAAAAACAGTACCGGTAGGGTGTCACTGATGCATGCGCTGTCCCGGCTGACCATCCTTGTGGCCTCCTCAAATGGAGAGAGGACAGCGCATGCATCCTTAATCAAAAGCCACTGCCGTGGTGAAAAGAAGCCCAGGCGCGCAGAGCCAGTGCTGGGGCCGTACTCGCATAGGTATTCATTGAGGGCCCTCTGCTGCGTGTACAGGCGCTGCAGCATAGCCAAGGTGGAGTTCCAGCGGGTGGGCATGTCACAGATGAGGCGGTGTACCGGCAGGTGAAACTCGCGCTGCACTTCGGCCAAACGTGCAGTGGCACTGTACGACCGCCTGAAGTGACTGCACACCCTTCTTGCCATCCTTAGCACATCCTGCATTCCCGGGTACGAGTTCAAAAACCGCTGTACCACGAGATTCATGACATGCGCCAGGCATGGCACATGGGTTAACTTTCCCTGACGAAGGGCGGCCAGGAGGTTTGACCCATTATCAGTAACCACCATCCCTGGCTGCAGCTGGCGTGGTGTCAACCACCTCTGGGCCTGTGCCTGCAGAGCCCCAAGAATCTGAGGGGCAGTGTGCTGCCTGTCCCCTAGACACACAAGCTGCAGCACTGCATGACACCTTTTGGCCTGAGACATAGAATAGCCCTTTGAACGTTTACGTGGTACCTCATCATATTCAAAGGACCATTCTGCAGAGGAGGGCATGGAGGAGGTAGAGGAGGAGGAGCAGGAGGGGGTAGAAGTGATCGATCTACCCGGATCAGCGACACCACCAGCTGTTTGCAGACGTGGGGGCAACACTGGCTGCAGCACCGAGCCCTGGCTACAATCCCTTCCGCTGGCAAGCAGTGTCACCCAGTGAGCAGTGACAGAAATGTACCGTCCCTGCCCATGTTTGCTTGACCAAGTGTCAGCCGTCAAGTGTATCTTACGGCTGACTGACTTGGCCAGGGACGACACTACATTGCCTTCCACATGTTGGCATAGGGATGGCAGGGCCTTACGGGAAAAGTAATGCCGACTTGGCACCTGCCACTGTGGAACTGCACATTTTGCGAAGTCACGGAAGGGAGCAGACTCTACCAGGTTAAATGGTAATAGTTGCAGAGCCAGTAGTTTAGCCAAACTACTGTTTAGACGCTGGGCATGTGGGTGGCGGGGAGTATACATTTTTTTTTCGTTCCAGCATGTGTGGAATCGAAATTTGGCGTCTAGATGTTACAGCTGGTGGTGTGCTGGAGGTAGATGCGACACTGCCTGCTATATCATCATCCCTGCCAGTGGAGGCTGCCAACAGGTGACGAGTGACTATAGCAGGGCCAGGAACAGACTGATGTGCAGGTGGAGCAGATGGAGCATGAGGAGGAGCGCGAGGAGAACTAGGAGGCCGACTGACCGATCTTTGGCCCTTTTGTGGGTTCTTTAAATGCTCCTGCCAACGGGCCGAGTGGTGGGTTGTCAAATGCCTGTTTAGGCAGCTTGTACCCAGGTGGTTGACATTTTTGCCACGTTTTATACCCTTCTTACAAATCTTGCAGATCGCAACTGTTTTATCTGCATGGGATGTCTCAAAAAAGGCCCAGCAAGATGAGGTGTGTATAGTGGCCCGGGAGACAACAGGTGCGGCCTTAGATGGAGTAGGCCGTCTGCTCTCCCCTCTTGTTTGCTCTGCCTCCTCCTCAACCTCAGACCCAACATCTGATTCCATCAAAGACTGAGCATCAGGCCTGGCCTGGGAGACAACAGGTGCGGCCTTAGATGGAGCGGGCCGTCTGCTCTCCCCTCTTGCTTGCTCTGCCTCCTCCTCAACCTCAGACCCAACATCTGACTCCATCAAAGACTGAGCATCAGGCCTGGCCCGGGAGACAACAGGTGCGGCCTTAGATGGAGCGGGCCGTCTGCTCTCCCCTCTTGTTTGCTCTGCCTCCTCCTCAAACTCAGACCCAACATCTGACTCCATCAAAGACTGAGCATCAGGCCTGGCCCGGGAGACAACAGGTGCGGCCTTAGATGGAGCGGCCCGTCTGCTCTCCCCTCTTGTTTGCTCTGCCTCGTCCTCAAACTCAGACCCAACATCAGACTCCATAAAGGACTGAGCATCAGGCTGGAGTAGATGGCCGACACTGTGGTCAAACAGCTCAGCTGACTCCTCTGCCATGTCTGAAGTTGGGTCTAAGGGAGGACATGAGGTGGACATGGACTCATCTGTATTTGTTCTGACAACTGCAGAAGACTTACCACTTTTCTCTGCCTGGGTCACTGTAGTTGCAGATGATGCCGATGATAAGGGTTTGGTCATATAGTCCACCACCTCCTGTACATACTGTGGACGTATAGCTTGGCCACTGCCGGAGAACAATCCAAATGGTGGCCTGGCTGAGGACTGACCACCACGTCCACCCCGGCCTCTAGACACCCTAGAAGCTGTGCCCCTTTCCGCAGCAGGGCCACGTATGCCTTTTCTTGGTCTACCAGGCATATTTCTCACTAATGCGTTGGCAACTGTGTGCGGTGAAAAACACACACTGCTATGCGACCCACAGTTGTCGCTGGATACAGCACAGCAGATGTGTCACGCACAGTAGCAAAGCCTTTTGCACAGTGGACCTAACGCTTTGAACAACAGGCGTTAGGTTGTCACTGATGCGTTGGCAACTGTGTGCGGTGAAAAACGCACACTGCTATGCGACCCACAGTTGTCGCTGGATACAGCACAGCAGATGTGTCACGCACAGTTGCAAAGGCTTTTGCACAGTGGACCTAACGCTTTGAACAACAGGCGTTAGGTTGTCACTGATGCGTTGGCAACTGTGTGCAGTGAAAAACGCACACTGCTATGCGACCCACAGTTGTCGCTGGATACAGCACAGCAGTTGCGTGTCACGCACAGTAGCAAAGCCTTTTGCACAGTGGACCTAACGCTTTGAACAACAGGCGTTAGGTTGTCACTGATGCGTTGGCAACTGTGTGCAGTGAAAAACGCACACTGCTATGCGACCCACAGTTGTCGCTGGATACAGCACAGCAGTTGCGTGTCACGCACAGTTGCAAAGGCTTTTGTACAGTGCACCTAATGCTTTGAACAACAGGCGTTAAGTTGTCACTGTATTTTGCTGCCTAGCAAGCACGTATACCTGCTGTGATACAGCAGCACTGTGCCACGTGCTCACTAAACAGAACCCTCACACTTTCCCTACAGAAACTCAATTTTCAAATCTAACTAATGTAGTACAAAGTTCCCTAACTACACTAGATATCCCTTTCCACTAAATAGAAAGCTCCATACAGCAGAAGACTGACACTGTCCCTTAAGTTTTTTTTTTTTTTTTTTTTTGTAACTCTAAGAACCAGCACAATCGCTGTATCTATCTACACTGGCTGTAAGCTAAATACAATTCTGCTATATGGAGCTTTAGAACCACTCGATATATAGGAAATGTAGTGTAGCAAGCAGGAGTCAGACAGAACTGCTTCAACTCTCTTCAACAGGATCTGGATAACTGTGCTAGGGGTTAGGCGGGGCCATCTTATATAGTGTGGGGCGTATTCACTCCTGATTGGCCTCTGGTCCCCGTAGTCACTCCAATCACGTTCCTAGGAGACTCCTGCCCCCTCATTGGCTTTTGCAGACGTTTCTGGGCCAATCACGGGCTTTTAAAGCCCAGTTCCTGTCCCAGTGCATTTTGGGCGGTTCTGGTGGCCGAATACCGAACTTTTGCCGCAAAAAGTTCGGTATTCGGCCGAATATCGAACATCCAATGTTCGGGTCGAACCGATGGTCGACCCGAACCGTTCGATCATCCTTAATAATGGGTACATATTATATTGGTAGGACTAATATGACAAAGGCAAAAAAGTTTCGACATGAAGGTGTTCCCAATTAACCCTGGTGTGGTAGGTTGTTTATGCTTTTGGTAAATCTGTTACTACACCAATGACTTTCTAAATCTACGTATGTTGTCTAAAATCTTGCCATCAATCAGCTACAGGACAACCCCACCAAACGATACACGTGAATTTGGACCTGGAAAATCAAAGACTGGCCGGACTTTAAAGGTCCTGGATGTTTTTGGAACATTAGTGGCACACCAAATTATAACATAATTCCCTGATGTTCAAGATAGAACTCTTGTTGTGCTGGTGCATCGTCAGAATGTCATAGCACTAATTTAACACACACAATGTAAGCCACATCTAGCCCAAAATCATTACTACCATTGAAATGTTACATGTGCACCTTGTTCCCTTATATCACATACCACAGCACTGGATGCAGAATCGTCGCCAGCTCCTGATCCAACTCCAGCTGCTACGTCAAGAGGGGCCTGATGTTCTTTGAAAAAATAATAAATAATAAAACATGTTTAGTACATAACCTTAGGCAGTAATGATTATGGCCAGATTGCCCTCCTAGCTTCAGGAATGAAGCATTGAGGCCAAACATTCAAAAGTGCTTTCCTGGGCTCATAGGACACTTGCTAATCCCTCCCAAAGGTTAAGAAGGCTTGGTCTGCCTACTAATGACGGCACCCATTAATGCTGTCAACTGTGTTTTGCAGGGTAAACATCTAAAAGTCAACACTCTTTCATAAGAAAAAACATGTGTGTTAATGGGGTTAATAAGATTCCCAAAAAAATATTATTTTGCTAGACATACCAACACCTTCCTCCAGGCCTTGCTGCACTGGGTGTGTTCCCTGCTGCGGATCTTCTGTAAAGGACATAGCAATATGAGGTATCTTGGAAAGAATAAAATATACATCTACATTGTTTGGCACAGTATGATATGGGACCTACCAGGAGGAGGGTCAGCACTGATGTCAACACCTGTGAATCCGTCTGGGTCGCCAAGCTGCATGGGCTGTGGAGGGGCTGAGATCCGTGCTACAGGTGAACAAATTGCAGGTTGGGGAAAACAAAAAAAGGACAATTGGAAGGGCAAGTATCAAATTCTATTCATGTCACACATAGGATAGTAGTTCATCTTTTCAAAACAACTCACACAATTGACATCCAAGATAATATCCTACCTCGGTGCAAAGCATCCGAATCTAAGTCCTCTCTGGGAAAGATGGTATCGGGTCCTATGATCTGCAAGAAAGGTAATTGATAATCCCAGAGAGAACTTCGTGAACGTTCATCCAGCCGACCTTGTCGGTCATAAAGACCCTCAACCGGAAGCAGTACCACTCCGTGATCGTCCAATTAGTTTGTGACGCCGAACAGCGCATCATGAGTGTCAACACTGGTCACCCAGGGTCGTGCCATGATTCCAGTATGTTAAGAACAAGTACTCTGTACGAGGCGTTTGAAAGTGGCCAAATGCCCCAAGGGTGGCTTATTGGTAAAGTATTTTGTCTTAACAACATAAACTGTAAGATTACATAGACATAGGAATAAGCTACATCGGTGTACACCCTGATTTAAGCCAAGCCTACCTAAAATGGATGTGTTAGGAGTTGGCAGGCTGTTCACACACAACCAGATCAGCAGCTTAGCAGCTCACAAAAGAAAGATTTCCAAAGTTGTCTTTGAGTCAAATGAAGGTGGTTAACCAATGTGTAAATGGTGTCCTCTAGCCACCCAAACAAAACCTACAAATGATTCCAATGGTATTGCCATATCCCCAAAGTACTTTGCATAAGTGAGTCAATATTGGTTTCCTCACTCTAGTTGCAGATATATTCCAGAAGTAAGACCTAGGCTAATGTAATAGGAACAAAATAGGGGCCAAGTTGGAACTTGCAAGAGAAACCCACCACTTTGTGTGTCCTTTTTCCAATTTGTATTAGTGATTTAGGCAGTTAGACAGAGTTGAGATGTTTCATATGAGTTTTTGCAAACAGACGAGCAGGTTGTTTAGTAAAATGCATAATTGTCTCCCATTTTGAGGAGTCATCTAAAGTCACATGATATGAAGAACTAATGTATATTTTTCATTTTCTTCAGGGGATGCTGGTTACCCGCAGCTGACGTGGCTGATGGCTCCAATCAGGTACCCCCAGGGCCCAGCAGAAATGAATTACAACAGGGCCTTGCGGAGAAGCCAGAGTATCATCGAGTTGACCATAGGTCTTCTCAAATCCCGGTTTCTCTGCTTGGCCCGGCCTGGGGGTGAACTCCTGTACTCTCCTACAAAGGCTTCCAAGATCATCCTGGCGTGCTGCGTGTTGCACAACATGTGCGTTGCCCGGGATGAATCTTGGGAGCTGACGGAGGAGAGGGAGCCAGAGGTCCGTCAGCCGGTGGCCCCCAGGCGGCGGAGCACCGCTGCAGGTTTTGCCACCCGGAATACCCTGGTTGCTAGCCACTTTACATGTAAGTACTGTAACCGGTCAAGATAGGGCATGTGTATTAATTTGCTAGTTAGCAGAGGTGCCACTCACAGGGAGACAGAGGGTAATTATCATCTGCCAATGACACTTGCCATTGTAGATAAAGTGTAGTCAACATTGGTAAAATTGTGTTACTTGAGCAAAAACATGCACCTCTAACCATAAACATGTTGGTATTGTGAATAGTGGAAAGGGCTGAGAAGAGCTGGCAGGTGTTTATTTGTGTCTATGCCACCTGTGTAGTTATTGATAACATGAACGGCTGCTTGGTATCTTATGGTGTTCTAATTTTCCAGAACGTGAACATCTTGGAATCATGGCATGTACCATGAGAAGCCTGTGGTGATGGGCTGTCTGGCATCACAGGTGTGTATGCAAATGTTTACATTAATGATTTCTGGTTTGTGTAAGTTGGCAGAAAATGTGTTATTTCACTCGTGATGTCGAAATTAAATGAAGTTCAGAATGAAGCAAACAGGCATTAAGATGTGATTTTCATAATGAAATGTCTTATCCTTTGTTTTATTTTTCCAGGAGTGGTACTGCTTGCGGTTGTAGCTGGTAGAAACCCACCTTGATGGACTCCACTCATCTTCTTTTGTGGTCAGTGGATATTTGGTAAGGCACATGGCCAAAAGCAGCATCGATGACCAACATGAACACCCTGGAACTTCCAAAGTGGCTTGGAAGCTGACCAGCAACCTGGCCATGCCTGTTCCCTATGAGCTGGTAGAGGTGCAGAATGGATTCTGAACTCTGCATGAAGTTGGGGAAGACATCAGAATCCCGTAGCCATAGAGCAAAGATCGTGGGCTGGCGCTGTAAAGGCACACGGACTGGAGACTGACAATATTATCTTGCTGCATCCCTCCTTATGCTGTCATTCTAGAATAAATAAAGACTTTAGAATTGAACATGTGTTTTTTGTTTTGTGTGGGTGCCTACAGACAAAAGGGCCATACACACTGTAAGATTTAGAGAAGACTTTATCCTTCAGATTGACATTTTCTATGTAGTGCAAGGGCCTGCCTGATTGCATACAAATTGAAAGTGTTGAGGTTTGACCTCATATTATATGGTTTGGTTAAGTCTACAGGAAAAAGTCTTGAAAAATTCTTAGTGTATGGCCCATTAAGCTGCCAAGGCCGGAGCTTTGCACTTTGCATGCTGCTTGTACTGGTGATGTGAGGGGTTGTAATGTAGAGTAGGGATGTGACAGTGTTGTGTTGAGGTGTGAGGCAAATGTAGTGTTGGACTATGAGGGTCTGTGTTGTTGAAATATGGAGAGAGTCCAATATCAGACACCTATGTTTATTGGTCAAGAAATTGTAAGAACCATGGTAAATATGTAAAGAATTGCATCTCGAGAAAACTAGGACCACACTCATAAAATCAAAATTGTGTTGGTTCCATTAATGTGCTTGAAATTTGGGTAGGACACCCCCCCCCTCCACCCCCCCCCCCCCCCAAATTCAAGATAGTTTAAAAAAACTAAAAAAAAAAAGAGAGTGAAAAGAGATCCCAAGTGTAGTGATTGTTGGGATTTGAACCCATGACGTTGTTAACTGCAGTGAAGTTGCAAAGCACTTAGCTATTGTGCAGAATAAAGCTGTTTGGTGGAAAAAAAGGAGTGTGTTAAGGCTAAAAAGCACATATAGCTAAAGTACTAAACATTGTATGGAATCTGGGAAGAAGACCATGGTAAAATTGTGAGGTTTCATCTTGACCTGAAGTAGTGTAGGAGTTTGGTCACTTGCCTTTGCTACTTTCAATCATAAGATCGATTCGACACACAGATAAGATCATAAAACCACTTAAAATGCTTTAAGTTTGCAAGCGCTTCTGAGTGTAACATTATTTAGCAATATATATGATGTAATCTGTTACATTTTTGAAATATAAACAAAAAAAGAAAATAAAAAAGTTAGGTGGAGATGGTAAGCCTCGAACCTACAGCAGAGGGAGATGAATTACAGACGTGATATGTGCACTAATCCACTAGCACGAAGACATAAGTTTGCGAATTTGCGCAGCCGCGATCGTAAGTGAATACCGCTGACGGCGGAATTTATTATTGCTGTTTCACTAGCCAATTCGCCGCAGTGCCAGTTAATTGATTTTAAAGCGGTGAAACTGAAACACGTCGTGGATGTCTGAAGCTGCAGTTTCTTTAAATCCGGCCCTATGTGTGTGAGTGTGTAGCCTCATTTTAAAGTCCCCAGGGCTAAAATGTTTCTGTTTGTATTATGTATACTTTATGGGATGGAGGCACACCACTCAATATGGCTGATCCAGATCACACCCCCTCTTTTGTTTTACAAATATATTTAGGTGGAAGACACCTGCGCCCCCCCTCAGTGATCTGTATCGCCATCATACACACTATTATTACAAATGTACCTATATATATGTCATACAACTAGTGCTGACAACACCTATTTACACCAATACAGTAATCCCCCGCTACATCGCGGTTCAGTTTTTGCGGTCCCGGTAATTCGCGTTTTTTTTTGTAATGTTATTTTACTATATAAATCATTAAAAATGAAATATTTTTGTGTTTTTCATAGCTCTTGCTCTGTCTCTAAGTATCTTTTATGTGTTTAAATGAGTTTCTATTGATTTAAAAGTGTGTTTAAAGACCTTAAAATGCTTCTACACGTACAGTGACAGTAAAAAAATAATGCCTACAATGCATTTTAATAGGGTTTTTCTATTTCGCGGAATTTCACTTTTCGCGGCTGGGTCCGGAACGTAACCCCCGCAATAGAGGGGGGTTTACTGTACATACATTTTCTACTTTTTTCATCAATAGCCTTGGGCTATGCCTGGAATGGCTGGTTCTCCGTCTCCGGGAGCTGCAATGCACCTCGGACCCCGCCCCTCCCGCTGACGTGCTGACCCACGTGTTGTTGGGGGGGGGGCGGGGTTCCGATGTGCATTGGCGCCATGTCTTCCCGCGCTTGGAGTGCGGCTTCCGCATATATTGCGGGCGTTGCACGCCAGTTCGGTGATCAGTCCATCCCAGCCATACGAGCGAGGAGACCGCCGGTTGTTCACGAACCTGGCGGTCATACCGAGTGTGTCCTCACACTATGGCTTCCCCGCACATGTCTATGGCCACACATGGCGTTGGGGGAAACTCTGGATACCGGTCTGGGGATCCTTTGGTACAAGCGGGACATCACCATCCACACTTTCTGGTAACGCCCTCCCTATATATTTTTTTCACTTTTTTAACTTTTGTAATGTTTTTACAATTTTTTCATTCATTTTTATCTGGTATCCACTTATCATTTTTTCACCACTTTTTTCGTTTTTATCCAATCCCTTTATTTTTATTAATAACATCTTGGCTGTGGACACCAATGTTGCTTCCACCTATACCAATTTTCATGCACTTTTTCTAGACCACTAGGATCACCCATGCCCAATCACTATTTTTATTATAATTTAATATTTTGTAGATTATATGCAAACATATATATAGATTCTATATATATACACTAACCCCATACACACATTGCTGATTGGTTCTCTGGGTTGATTTCTCCAACCTAACACAGGTATATGGACACACATCATGGCACTTCTCATCCTGCTTTCCTTATGGTCCCCGCGCCCACTGGGGTCTCCCCCTCAGCTCCCGGGTTAGACGTTTATATGGACCAGCATATCCGGTGCCTTCATGCTGAGACTGATTTAGTGAGTATGGAGCCCCTGATGTTTGGTTGCTCCTTTTCACACTGAACATTTCATACAAACATAAGCTTTATTATTGACAACCTTTTTATTTGTTAGATACATGGCAGAAACCTATTTTGAAAAAGCGAATCATATTTCGCGAAACGCGTCAGTAAAAGGGTTACTACAATCTATCATGTTCAACATATGCTTCATATACGCATTGAATGCAGGTTCACACTGCTATTGCATATATTTTATAATATTGTCTATGTTGTTGTAATGGACTCCACTGATCAGTCCAAACATGTTTTTACTTTATGTATTTACCAATTCTATCATTGTCAAATAAATCATTTGAAATTTATGGTACTATGTGTGTGAGTGTGTAGCCTCATTTTAAAGTCCCCAGGGCTAAAATGTTTCTGTTTGTATTATGTATACTTTATGGGATGGAGGCACACCACTCAATATGGCTGATCCAGATCACACCCCCTCTTTTGTTTTACAAATATATTTAGGTGGAAGACACCTGCGCCCCCCCTCAGTGATCTGTATCGCCATCATACACACTATTATTACAAATGTACCTATATATATGTCATACAACTAGTGCTGACAACACCTATTTACACCAATACATACATTTTCTACTTTTTTCATCAATAGCCTTGGGCTATGCCTGGAATGGCTGGTTCTCCATCTCCGGGAGCTGCAATGCACCTCGATGTGCATTGGCGCCATGTCTTCCCGCGCTTGGGGTGCGGCTTCCGCATATATTGCGGGCGTTGCACGCCAGTGCGGTGATCAGTCCATCCCAGCCATACGAGCGAGGAGACCGCCGGTTGTTCACGAACCTGGCGGTCATACCGAGTGTGTCCTCACACTATGGCTTCCCCGCACATGTCTATGGCCACACATGGCGTTGGGGGAAACTCTGGATACCGGTCTGGGGATCCTTTGGTACAAGCGGGACATCACCATCCACACTTTCTGGTAACGCCCTCCCTATATATTTTTTTCACTTTTTTAACTTTTGTAATGTTTTTACAATTTTTTCATTCATTTTTATCTGGTATCCACTTATCATTTTTTCACCACTTTTTTCGTTTTTATCCAATCCCTTTATTTTTATTAATAACATCTTGGCTGTGGACACCAATGTTGCTTCCACCTATACCAATTTTCTTGCACTTTTTCTAGACCACTAGGATCACCCATGCCCAATCACTATTTTTATTATAATTTAATATTTTGTAGATTATATGCAAACATATATATAGATTCTATATATATATACACTAACCCCATACACACATTGCTGATTGGTTCTCTGGGTTGATTTCTCCAACCTAACACAGGTATATGGACACACATCATGGCACTTCTCATCCTGCTTTCCTTATGGTCCCCGCGCCCACTAGGGTCTCCCCCTCAGCTCCCGGGATAGACGTTTATATGGACCAGCATATCCGGTGCCTTCATGCTGAGACTGATTTAGTGAGTATGGAGCCCCTGATGTTTGGTTGCTCCTTTTCACACTGAACATTTCATGCAAACATAAGCTTTATTATTGACAACCTTTTTATTTTTTAGATACATGGCAGAAACCTATTTTGAAAAAGCGAATCATATTTCGCGAAACACGTCAGTAAAAGGGTTACTACAATCTATCATGTTCAACATATGCTTCATATATGCATTGAATGCAGGTTCACACTGCTATTGCATATATTTTATAATATTGTCTATGTTGTTGTAATGGACTCCACTGATCAGTCCAAACATGTTTTTACTTTATGTATTTACCAATTCTATCATTGTCAAATAAATCATTTGAAATTTATGGTACTATGTGTGTGAGAGTGTAGCCTCATTTTAAAGTCCCCAGGGCTAAAATGTTTCTGTTTGTATTATGTATACTTTATGGGATGGAGGCACACCACTCAATATGGCTGATCCAGATCAAACCCCCTCTTTTGTTTTACAAATATATTTAGGTGGAAGACACCTGCGCCCCTCCTCAGTGATCTGTATCGCCATCATACACACTATTATTACAAATGTACCTATATATATGTCATACAACTAGTGCTGACAACACCTATTTACACCAATACATACATTTTCTACTTTTTTCATCAATAGCCTTGGGCTATGCCTGGAATGGCTGGTTCTCCGTCTCCGGGAGCTGCAATGCACCTCGGACCCCGCCCCTCCCGCTGACGTGCTGACCCACATGTTGTTGGGGGGGGGCGGGGTTCCGATATGCATTGGCGCCATGTCTTCCCGCGCTTGGGGTGCGGCTTCCGCATATATTGCGGGCGTTGCACGCCAGTGCGGTGATCAGTCCATCCCAGCCATACGAGCGAGGAGACCGCCGGTTGTTCACGAACCTGGCGGTCATACCGAGTGTGTCCTCACACTATGGCTTCCCCGCACATGTCTATGGCCACACATGGCGTTGGGGGAAACTTTGGATACCGGTCTGGGGATCCTTTGGTATAAGCGGGACATCACCATCCACACTTTCTGGTAACGCCCTCCCTATATATTTTTTTCACTTTTTTAACTTTTGTAATGTTTTTACATTTTTTTTCATTCATTTTTATCTGGTATCCACTTATCATTTTTTCACCACTTTTTTCATTTTTATCCAATCCCTTTATTTTTATTAATAACATCTTGGCTGTGGACACCAATGTTGCTTCCACCTATACCAATTTTCTTGCACTTTTTCTAGACCACTAGGATCACCCATGCCCAATCACTATTTTTATTATAATTTAATATTTTGTAGATTATATGCAAACATATATATATAGATTCTATATATATATACACTAACCCCATACACACATTGCTGATTGGTTCTCTGGGTTGATTTCTCCAACCTAACACAGGTATATGGACACACATCATGGAACTTCTCATCCTGCTTTCCTTATGGTCCCCGCACCCACTGGGGTCTCCCCCTCAGCTCCCGGGTTAGACGTTTATATGGACCAGCATATCCAGTGCCTTCATGCTGAGACTGATTTAGTGAGTATGGAGCCCTTGATGTTTGGTTGCTCCTTTTCACACTGAACATTTCATACAAACATAAGCTTTATTATTGACAACCTTTTTATTTTTTAGATACATGGCAGAAACCTATTTTGAAAAAGCGAATCATATTTCGCGAAACGCGTCAGTAAAAGGGTTACTACAATCTATCATGTTCAACATATGCTTCATATACGCATTGAATGCAGGTTCACACTGCTATTGCATATATTTTATAATATTGTCTATGTTGTTGTAATGGACTCCACTGATCAGTCCAAACATATTTTTACTTTATGTATTTACCAATTCTATCATTGTCAAATAAATCATTTGAAATTTATGGTACTATGTGTGTGAGTGTGTAGCCTCATTTTAAAGTCCCCAGGGCTAAAATGTTTCTGTTTGTATTATGTATACTTTATGGGATGGAGGCACACCACTCAATATGGCTGATCCAGATCACACCCCCTCTATTGTTACTCAAATGTATTTGGGTCCTGAGACCCTTTATGGTCAAACCCTCCTGAAAAGCCACTGGTATATGTAAATTAAACCTTATACTTTGGACTCGGGGTGTCCCTTCTGAGAACCAAAAAAAAAAAAACCCTTACCGAGACTTGACTGATACCTCCCAGGTATAGTGGCTATTAAGAAGGTTTTCCTACCATTATAAACGAACAATACACTTATCTTATACTTCTATGCGACAGAAAGAATAAGCAAAGAAAATAAAAAGAAGATCTGAGTCTCAGAGGGGTCCCCAACTGGTCGGTCAATTTTACAGTACTGTTTCTATATTCTAGATATGGTCGCTGACCCAGGGGTCATGGTAAGGCAAAAGAAAATGTTAACACTTACCAGACATGGGCGTTGACCATCTCGGTGGGACCTCCAGAAATGTTGGGGTTAATCACTCCAAGTGAAATATAGGCTTGCTAACCTGCCTCGATTGTACCACAAGTCTCAGCAGGCCTGGAGGCCACTCCGATAATACTCACTACACAGACAGCGTATGGTTAGTTCAGAATGACCTGATATCCATTTATTTCGTACAAACTTATATACTAAAGTATTGTCATAGGAAAACATTGAAAGACAAAACACGCTCAGTGTCCCTTAGACTATATATTTAGGTTATACATGACATGTCATAGGACTCTTGGTGGTTAACAGATAAACTTGACTGCTAGGACTCACTTAGATCGAAACTTGTCTGGAACACACAAAAATAACATTTCTGTGATAACACAAAGCCTATAACATGACATAGTATTTACAGAAGACTGTGTGGGCAGAAATCTATGCACTTATACATAATTTAATACAGTAATCTTATAGAATGATTTTACACAAAATGGCCGAGCTATGGCTCAAGGCCCATATTCCTTTTCAGCAGTGCTTTAAGTGGCCCAAAAGAGGTGCCGGTACTCTATTATAGCCTATAAATTTCCCCCCCCCACCCGACATCAGGGTCCCCACAGAGCACCCCCCCTGGCCTGGACTGGGACTCCGGACGAGGGGGACCCACTGGTGGTGACTGGTCTGGCTCTGGAGTGGGAAATATTCTTGGGGGGGGCAATTGAGGGCGCAGATGTCCAAAATGAGCGTACTGGTACGCTAAGGCGGAGGGAGAGGTGGCGGTATGCTCAAGAGCCATATTTGGAAGTGGCGGTACTGAGTACCAGTGCATACCAGCCCACTTAAAGCACTGCTTTTCAGTGAGGTCACCATAAAAATCCATACCAGACTCGTAATCTGAGCATGCAGCCTTGCTGGCCAGGAAAAGGGGGGGGGGAGAGTGTGTGCCCCCCTAAACTATACCCAGCCACATGCCCTCAACAAGGTGGATGCCTTGCCAGGGGGGACTTTAAATGCAAAACTCCTTGTTTTCATGTGGATACCATAACCATTATTAACCACTTGCCGACCGCCGCACGACTATCTACGTCGGCGGTCAGCCCCTCACAGGCAAACTAACGTAGGGCTACGTTGCTTGCTTGTGAGGGTCTAGGGAGCGAGCGCGCGCCCCCGGAGGCGCGCTCCCGCGTGGTCACGGACCCCCCCGCGCGTGTGACCAGCGGACCCGATGTCCGCCGGCCACTCGGCGATCGGCGGGGGAGAGGGAGAATGTCAGGCAGCTTGTGTAAACAAGCTGCCTGTCATTCTCCTCGCTGCAAAGACACTGATCACATGGATCTACTATGTAGATCCGTTGATCAGTGTCCTTACAGCTGAAGCCACAGCCAATCACAGTAGAAAGCACGCCCCTAGGGACACACACAGCCCCTTCCTCCCAAATAAAGTTAACCCCTTCACTACCAGTGTATTTTTACAGTAACAGTGCATATATATAGCACTGATTACTGTAGAAATGTCACTGGTAACCCCAAAAGTGTCAAAAATGTCAGTCAAGGGTCCGATCTGTCCGCCGCAATGTCGCAGTACCGCAAAAAAAATCGCAGATCGCCGCCATTACGCGTTAAAAAAAAAAACAACAAAAATGACAAAAATCTTTCCCTTTGTTAGTAAACGCGATAACTTTTGCGCAAACCAATCAAAATACGCTTTTTGCGATTTTTTTTTTACCAAACATAGGTAGCATAAAACAAATTGGCCGAAAATGTTAAAAAATTTTGATTTTTACATTTTTTTGGGGGGGAATTTCATATAAAAAAATGAGAAAAATATTGTTATTTTTGCAAAATTGACGCTCTTTTTTTTGTTTATAGCGCGTGATCAAAAAATCGCACAGGTGATCAAATACCACCAAAAGAAAGCTCTGTTTGTGGGAAAAAAAGGACGCCAAATTTGTTTAGGTACAGCGTCGCACGACCGCACAATTGTCCGTTAAAGTCACGCAGTGCCGAATCGCAAAATACCCCCTGGTCGGAATGGGGGTAAAATCTTCCGGGGCTTAAGTGGTTAAAAGGTAGCTTTAAAACACCAAAAGGCCCCCAGGCCTTAGACCCCCCACAACCACTATGTCTGGGTTGTGAGGGTCTATGGGCTGGGGGCTTATTAGTATAGTATCTGGAAGCCCCTTTAGTAATGGAGTTGAATACAGTGTGCGGTGATACGTGTATGCTATAAAGCTTCATGTCTTTGTTAAGCAAAGAAATGGAATGGAATGGAATGGCCTTTAGGGACCACAGTTATATATGCTTGTAAAGCAGAACAACACCGATGAGCTTTTCCCTTAATGGAATTGAAGAGGTGGGTCAGTTAAGGAGCTAAAAAGGAGAAAGGAGTATATTTAAATTCAAAAATATGTAAAGCCATCTGGACATCTTAATGGATTTCATAGCCAAGAGGCGTAAGAGATGTCAGTTAACCACTTGCCGACCGCTCACTCGAGCTCTACTGGTGGTTCGTTATCGTCCAGCGACGTAGTACTACGTCGCTGGACTCCTCCCCCTGTAGGCGGCCCCCCATGTATTCATTCACAGCGGGAGTCGGGCCAAGGGAGGAGCGGCGGCAATTGCCGCTGCTCTTTTTGGAGATCCGCCCGCCTGTGTA